>NW_026892638.1:4210000-4810000 GCF_033815535.1 Pezoporus flaviventris | reverse complement strand
TATTGCCTCAAATTAATTTTTGCTGTGCTCACTGAAAGCATAACAGCAGCATTTAAATTGTGATACACTTGCCTCTGTCTTCTCTGGAAATAGAGAAACACAGAAAAGTCAGGATGTGACTGCACTGGGATGTGAATGACAGGGTTAAAATTTTAAAGTGATTAAAAGAAGAAAGAAAAGATGACATTTTGAAATAGAAATGGAAAAAGAGGAGCACTGGGAGGAACCCAGAAGGAGGTACCTGTATATCCTTATGTAACTAATATTTTCGTTTAGTTTCACATACATGAGGGATCTATTAACTTTTCAGTCTGCTGCTGTAAAGTGGCAAAGTTCTCACCAGGTCCAGCATGCTGTTCAAAGAGGTGTCATAAATTAATTCAGGAGAGTTGATCAGCCTTTGTTACAGAAGAGGTCAGACTTGATGGTCACAATGCTCCCTTCTGGCCTATGAATCTATAAATTTATCAGTGTGCTTGATTTTCTTATCTCAACCTTGTGGAACTGTAGTTTTGGTCAATGCAAGCTTCTCCTTTGTGGACAGAAATACAGCTCTGATCCTGTAACTGAAACTGGTAATGGCTAATCTGAAGCCATTCACCTGGTGTTAAGGATGAATTTGGAGCTGGAGATACGGAGATTCAGGGAAGGGGAAATGTCCAGTTAATGTGTAACTCTGATAAAAATTGACTGGTTTTGTCTTGGTTTGTTGTTCTTGTTTTTTTTTTTTTTTTTGGGGGGGGGGGTGTTAATAGTATATTTGGAGGGCTCAGAAAAACATAGCTTACCAAAAGTGCTGAAATTTTCTTTCTCTTTTATTACAACAAGTGTAAAATAATGTTAATGCATTTCAGTCATATGAAGCAAAGCTGGGGAGGAAGGGAAGGAGATACGGCAGTGTTTTCTTACTCTGTTCTTCAGATAAACTGTTACTGCTCACCGTTATCCTTCCCAGCAATCCTTCATTTTTTGTTCTAAATGCTTTTGCCCCTACTATGGAATTTACTACTATGGAATGTAGTACTACTATGTTTTTAGTACTATGGAATGTACATGGATCCCTTCTCGAAATGATGCAGTCTGACAGGAAATCAATATTTTTTTTTCATTCTAGATTTGAGGGTGTGATTGTCATAATCCGCATCTTAGACTGTTAATGGGTTAATAGTGTGTGTGGGGAAATCAATGAATAGCTAATAGCAGTGTGTGTGTGTGTGTGTGTGTGTGTGTGTGTGTGTGTGTGAATCAATCTTTTGCTTAACCAGAATCATAGCTGGTTCTCTTGTCAAAGAGAAGTCCAGTACCTATTTTTTCCTCCTTAGAATCTGTGTTTTCAACGTAACCTTCTCGTGTTCAGCACCGCGTTTTTGAGAGAGGGTTGTTTTCCTTGCTTCGGTCAGGTGAGGTGAGGTGAGGTGAGGTGATGTGGCGCCTGGCTACCTGCCCAAGGTCACACACAGCCTGACCCGCTACCTGCGGCTCTCGGCGCCCTGGGGCACTCCGCCCGCCGTCTGTCCGCCGTTCTAAGAAGCTTCGAATAGGAAGCCCTATTGCCTGGAGGCGCAGTTTCTCATAAGGTGCTATTTGATGTATAAAAAAACTCTTGCATTATGCAAGTGAATGAAAACTCCCAGGCAGGCAAGAGCTGAACGGTAGCTGAAACAGAACGACACAGAGGAGGTAAACGCGCTGGAACACTGAGGCAGTGAGGTGGCGGTGCCGGCGGGCCGTGTGCGCCTGCCTTCTCTCTCGCCTCAGGACGGGCCGGGCGGGGAACGACTGGCGGGACCGGTGCCCTTTCCCGCCGCGCCCCCCTCCCGGACACATCCCGACCCCAGGTGAGACGTCTCAGCCTCAAAGGGCTGGGGGCAGGGGCCGGAGCGGACCGAGCCGGTTCCGTTGTTTCCCCCGACTGCCACCCCTCAGATCCCCCACCTCACCTCCGGCCCGTGCTCCGCGCGCAAGGCTGCCCCATTGGCGCTCGCCGAAGTTGCCGGGGTGCACAACTCGCGCGGTCACGTGCCGCGGCGGCGCCAATCGGCTCGGCCGTGATGTCAGCGTTGAGCAGCTGCGGGGATGCGGAGCGGGGTCCGGGCAGTCCGGCATGGCCAGGCGGCGCGCGGCGTGAGGGCGGCGGAGCGGAGCCATGGACGAGCCGGGCATTCTGCGCAGGCGAGGGCTGCAGGTAGGAAAGTTGCCGTCGCCGGCCGCGAGGCGCAGGGGCGTGCCGGCGGGTCCGGCGGCGGCGGCGCACCTGTGGGCGGCAGCTGCGCCAGCGGTGGCCCTAGCGGGCAACGTTCGGGGCGCGGCGGCAGCGCCTGCCGAGGAGTTGTGCGCCGCGGCGGCGGGCGGCTCCCGGGAGCAGCCGTAGCGCTGCGTGCTTGTTCTCCCCGTTAGAGCGCTCTGGAGGTGGGGTATCGACGGCCATTACCTGGGGGAGAAAGTTTCGCCTGCTGACGGCTCTCTGGGCGTCTGCGGCATACTTTGTAGAATGGGAGCGTTGCCGTTCGCAGACAGCTTTTGGCTGACTTTTTCACTGGTGTTCATAAACGCAAGAAGATTACATATCCCAAATAGAGTGTGGGTTATGGCCAAATGTTGGTACCGTATGTTGCGGGAACTCAGGACTTGAGCTCCTTTTGCATAACGTATTAGAAGCTTAAGTATATATATATATATATATGTGTATATATATATATAGGCAGAGAGCGTTTTAATAAAGAGCATGTGACAACAGTCGAGTGTAGGGTACAGTTTTTTATCGTTTCACCAAAATGGAGCACCACCTCAAACTACATTATTCTGGCCCATTGTTTAGAAAGCCCCTTTGCCCAAGTCCTCTTAGCGATGAATGTACTTCCTTTCTTTTGTTTTCCTTTACATCCGCAGTGTTTCAGTGGGAGGAGGGTGAAGAGGAAAGCCTCCTTGAGTTTGAGATCTTTAGTCTTAAGTACTGTAAAACCCACGTACAGTGTTTAAAATGCGCTGAACTTGTGTAGTTCTGAACTTTTCAGAAGGATGCCCTTTCTGATTAGTGCTCTCGACTTGATGCTGATTAACTGTGACAGTTTTTATTAGATGGCTGAATACAAGTAGAATCTGTAGCCCGTGTTGTTACATAGCATAGAGAAGTCCTAAATCTCTCGGGACCTCTTAGTCTTTTAAGAATCCATTAGCTTTTCTTTAACTTTTTGTGTGATAGCATTTGCCTCTGAAAGGTGAATAACTTTCATGAAAAGATTCTGAGATTTTGCTTAGTCCTCAAATCCTGAATCGTTTCAGTCAATGGATTGTAAAGTGGGAAGGAGAATCTCTGCTGCAGGTTGGGACTGCTAATGACAGCTTTTAAAGGAGAAGATTTAAAAATTTAAAGAGGTGGATCTTCACAGAGAAACCGGATTTCCTCCTGTTAAACCTGTTGTAACCCATTGAGCAGCGTAAACCGGATTTCTGCCTTTTGACAAGAACTGAACAGCAGCCTGTTCTGATTAAGGGGTAACTTAAACTGTAATGTGAAAGCCCATTGTTGAGTCCTGCAAACATTATTTTTTATTTTTTGGTATGTGTTTATTGTCTGCAACTTCAACAAAATGATTTTGAATGAATACCGAGAATATTTCACAGAATACTTGATTACCTCTTTGTATGCTTACGTGGTCACTTGAGAGCATTAAAAGCTATCTAGTGAATAATCCCAGTACCAGGAAGACCAGTTCACACTTGCAGTGCATGCAGTAATAAACTGGAGCTGTTTTTAAAGATCTGTACCTCATGACTGTCATCAGAATCTAGGATTCTAGGGTGGAGAAAAAGAGGCAGTTGGTTGAACTTGTATTAGTTGGCATGCTGTCATCTAGAGAAAGATGGAGGGGAAGAAATCCTATTTACACTCAAGTTGTATTCCTTAGACCCTTAACTGAATCTGTCTTCGTATTGTCCTCTTCCTTCCCTTACATTCTGCTACCCTATGCTTTTGTCTTCATCAGTTGTCCATGCAACTAGCTTTAGAGACTACTATGTTGAATTTGAGAGCTAGAAAGCAGCTGATATGACATGTGACATGGAGCGTAGCTGCTGTTTAATTTTTGTTAGTAAATACTGATTAGGTGAAGTCTCCCAAGTTGTTTGCTTGGCTGACATTTGCTTTTTATAGTACATCTCAAAATAATGAGTTGGTTATTTTATAGTAGTAGTATATGTTCTTACCAGAGGACAAAACCCTAAGTAGTTCCACCATTGTGCTGTTCTCTGGGATTAATCCAGGTATCTTCTGTCTCTGTTTCTTTTTTATATGTTACTGATCCTTTCCTTTAAAGGCTATTGAGAATATTCTGAAAGGGATTAAAAAAAAAAAGAAAAAGAAAAGGTTCTGGGTTAAGGCTGTTCTGAGATCTTCAATGAAAGGTCAGCTAACTTCATGTGACTTTGTCAGTTCTTTTGGTTAGAAGTAGAAGTGATTTTGCTTAAGAGCTGTGAGTTTTCTTAGGTTAAGGTGCATTTAAATTAAACCAGTCCTATAATGCGAAACAGCACATGCTTAAATTAAAAGCCAAATCGGTGCAACTGCTGTTTTTTTTGTGTTTGTACACAATTTGCTTCAAAGCTTGATTTGCAGGACACACAACGCATTTCCTTTTAGATGGGAACCCGATGTAGTTGTATATAATGCTATGTACCATCATGCTGTGTTTAAAAAAAGCCAGGAAGCAGCTTGAATTGAATCTCAAAATATAAGCCTTAAGTAAATATGTAGACATGGATAAATCTTGTTTTGGTTTGATATGTGAAAGGCTTTTCTAGTGCTCAGGCTTCTAGGTGTGAATCTGAGCTTTTAGTTTGTTGCATCTTGAATACCTACACCTAGTTAATCTTACTACAGCCTCTTCCTATATGTTCAGTTATTTACATTAGTTGTATTCATAGAGGAATAAAAGCTTCTGAATCTGTAGTATCTGTTCCTGTTTGATGAGTGGTTTCTGAAGTTTTGATTACAAAGAATGCATTTTGTTTCTAAGAAATGTCAGGAGAAAATTGAGTATTTCTTCCAACTTCTGAAAATGCTAAATGTAATTTAATGTGGACTGAAATAGTTCTATCTTGAAAATAAGTTTAACACTCCTCCCCCTAAAAACAGCTAACTAGTACTTGCATATTTACCATTCTCAATTGCTTTTTTTTGCTAACAGCCTATGTTTCATCTTTCTTGTGTGAATTTGTCTAGTAGGTGTTTGTCTGAGCAGTGTGTTTTATCCTGCCTTAGACCAAAGACTCCAAACTGTCTGAGCAGTGTGTTTTATCCTGCCTTAGACCAAAGACTCCAAACCCACTTGATGGTGGGTATAGGTAACACATTTATTTCCTTCAGTCTGTAAGAAAGATATGGGAATGTGGGAGAAATCTCACTGCCAGATGCAGCTTCAGTTATGCTACCAGAGCTGATGAAGCTTTCTCTTTGTTGAACAGATGCTTTGGGCCTTCCCTTTTCCTTTTGCTAATTTCGGTTCTGCCTCTTAAAGTGGCTGGTAAGCAGTGTCTTTTAAATCTTGGGGTAGTTACATGAGCTTTTTTAATTAGGCTTGCAGAAGAATTGACCAACAGCAGAGAAATTAGCTATACATGAAACCTCCCAAATGTCAAAGAAAATGGTGTGTATGTTTGTTTTCTTGTCTCTAGGTGTGCTTTCTCTTTTTTAATGCTGAGAAATTTTCATGGAGATATAAGGCTTCTTGAAATTCAGGATGACTGATTACATTAAGTTTGCAGAGGCAGGATTACAGCCAACATGAAAAATTCCAATTGAAGATCTTCTAATACTGTACTTCAGGCATTGATTTGGGGAGGGGGTGAGGTAGAAATAATAAAAAAAAGCAAAATTCAGATTATTGCTGTAGAAATGAAAACACGCAGTGTAAATACAAGTGTGGAGTAAATGGAGTGTTGCTGTTCTGACACAACTGAGGCGCCAGTTTATACTATAGTTTATACTAGTTTATACTATACTATATATAGCCATATATTTCTAGAAAAGATGACAAAGGGTACAGTCATTATCTAACCTTGACTACTCCTTTCCTGAACCTCTGAAATCCTTTGGTGAGCTCAGTGGTGGAATCTGTAGTGATTTGAGCTGAGCTTGGTTGTGTTCTAAGACTCGAAGGAAGCCAGCTTTGGAGTGGTCCATGCACTTGTTCTCTCCTGTTTCTGAATCACTTGGCTTATCCCCAAAATTGGCTTGTGGTTTGTTTGTTCTGTCTGACTCTCTGTCTGTGTTTCCATGTGTCCATCTGTCCATCTTCCTCCCTTCCGACCCTGTTTAGTTAGTAGGAATAGTAGCTGCATGAAGGATAGCAGCTTCTGATTGAAACAGTTTTGTGGAGTTTTGTTTGTTTGTTTGTTTTCAATGCCATGCATAGTTCTCGGTTTGACATTTTGTTAGCATTGGCTTTTACTCACTTTGTCACAATTAATGAAACTAGTAGTTTCCCATGTTTTCTTTTGAAAGTTTTTGTAAGATGCTTTGTTCAAATTTGATGCAGTTCTGACTGTGATGCTGCTTTATGTCATGCTTAACATAATGATTTGAGACTTGTTTTCACCAACTGATACACTATATTTGCTTTAAACTTCTTAAGCTAATGGTTTTATCAAAATTGCCCACAGGCTGTGCGATGCCATTAATTCCTTTTCCTATTAGATTGAAGCAATAAACTTTTTTTGCTTATAGCAGTGCTGTTACCCATCTGAACATTAAAATTACATAAAAATCCGTAGATGATAGTTCTTTATTCACTGAGTGGTCCACCTATCAAATTGATGTCTCTCCAATTTAGAGACAAGGATGTTGTGTGGGACAGTGTTGAACACTTTGCACAAGTAGATGATGTTGACTGCTCTACCCCTGTCCACCAGTTCCATAGCCCCATCATAGAAGGCCACCAAATCGGTCAGGCAGGATTTCCCCTTAGTGAAGCCATGCTGGCTGTCACTGAGCACCTTGTTGTTTTTTATGTGCCTTAGCATGCCTTCCAGGAGAATCTGCTCCAAGATTTTGCCAGGCACAGAGGTGAGACTGACTGGTCTGTAGTTTCCCGAGTCATCCCTTTTCCCCTTCTTGAAAATGAGGGTTATATTTCCCTTTTTCCATGATTTTTCAAATATGATGGACAGTGGCTTAGCAACTTCATTTGCCAGCTCCTTCAGGACCTGTGGATGGATTTCATCAGGTCCCATGGAGTTGTGCACATTCAGGTTCCTATGAGTATCTCAAACCTGATCCTCTCCTACACTGGGCCTAGGGTCTTCGTTCTCACAGTCCCTGAGTCTGCCTTCCAAGACTTGGGTGGTGTTGTCAGAGCCTTTGCCAGTGAAGATCGAGGCAAAGAAGTCATTCAGAACCTCAGCCTTCTCCAAATGCGGGGTAGCCAGTTCTCCTGAGAGCTTCTGGAGGGGGCCTACGTTGCCCCCTAGCTTGTCTTTTATTCGCTACGTACCTATAGAATCCCTTCCTGTTATCTTTCGCATCTCTAGCCAAGTTTAATTCTAGCTTTCCTCACCTGGTCCCTAGCTTCCCGGACAACATCCGTGTATTCTTCCCAGGCCAATCCTTGTGTAGGTGCTGTAAAAGAAAAGATTTCAAACATTTTCTGAAAATTTTATCACTTAAGTAATCAAACCCACAATCTTAAAGAAACTAATAGGTGGCCTTAGTTGAAAAAATGGGGCTTGTGACGTAACTGGTAACCAGTAGTTCCTGGTACCAAACAACCTTCCTGAATTTCACTTTCAGCTGTCTGGAACCTGATAGTTTTTTTAGAATACTTAGCTTGCACAGAGCACTGAAGCGCATTAGTATGGTTGGACTTGGTGATCTTAAAGGTCTTGTCCAACCTAGTTGATTCTATGATTCTAATATGTTTAACTTCAAGCGTGCATATGTTTTTGCTTATGTTTTATGTATTTGAATATTCTCTACAGATAAATGATGCTTTTTTAAGTAAGGAAACATATATCAAAGTGCATTTCAACTAATACAGACTCCTCTCCTGTCCCATAATGTAACTTTATCTTCCTACGTAAAAAGAAAGGGAGACATGCTGAAAAGTGTATGAAATGGGTGCTTGCGTTAACTTCTGCTTTGAGTTCTTTTGATGTGAAAAGTTTTTTAATGTATTTTGTCTCTTTAAATTATGCCACAGAAGAAGGATACCATTTCTATTTCTCTGAAAAAGCCTAGTTATCCACATGTTCTGCAGTGCACTACATTAGGGAATTTAGCAGTCAGAAATTGTGTGCAGAACCTGAAAATAATCACTATCCTCTTGCATTTTCTGAATACAGCACTCACAGGTGCAGATGGAAAATTTAGGTTATGAGTGGAAAATTGATTTTGAACTCCAGTGCCCCTTATAAGCACTGTTTCCTAGTTTTAAATTTCTGTAATTTTTTCAAGATTATAGTAAATGTGGAGAAGTGCAGGAAAGGGAGGAGTTGTATAAATTAAAAATTAGCAAGAGCAAATGTCTATGATTTGCAAATACAGGGTAACAGCTATATTTATGGCGCTCTGGTTCTTTATTAGTTCATGGGCTGTTTCCTTTTTAGGTTCTTCAGGACAATGTAGTGTGTGTTTAAACATAGAAGATTATCACTGTTATTTGATGTAAACAGAATAATGATCAAATACATGTTATTAGTCTGTATCTGTGACTGAAAATTCTAAATTGCCGATTTTAACTTTCAAACATGAAGCTGAATAGCATCTTTTTTTTTTTTTTTTTTTTTTTCCCATATTTGCTCTTGTCTGTAAGCTACAATTCAAACTTGTTCTTAGGACAAGGTTGCCAAAATCTACAGTTTTCTTGGTTTGGTTGGCGAGAGAGGAGAAGATCTAACGTCAAACGTATCATCTTTATCACTAGGTATGGCATGTTACTGTGTGTCCTTTGCTTTGCAGTAGTCATAAGAGATTTAAGTCTGACAAAGCTATTTTTCTGAGATGGCTGCAAAGACCTCATTGTGTTTCTCCATGACCTTCCAAAAATAGCACTCTCCAACTTAGTTCAAGAAAGCAGCTGCTCAACTAGTGTAACATCTTGATTGGTTCAGTTGGCTCAATCTTCATTCAGTTTCACTTCTCAAATAGCATTTGGTTGACATCTTTGTCTATGCTCTTAGGACCCTGCATAGATCTTAATCTTTCAGTATAGATTTCTTTCATGAGTCTTTGGATTTTGGTTTGTTCATGTTGCTTGCTACTTTCTCTGCAAGTAATGCTAACTTTGTTTTTCTGCTGTTTGCCTTCTGGCTTTTTTACATTCCCTTTAAGATGGCAAAATCCTATTCTTTTCTGATTGAGATTGTAGCTGAGGGCTTGCTTATTTTTGAGCATCTGTGACAAGACTGTGTAAGAGCTGAACTTGGCATCTCATTTTATAAGGTGTTTGGGGTTTTAAAATAGAATTATAACAAAACAACCACTTTTTTTTTGGGGCATGCATTTTCTCCCCTTCGATTCCTATGTATTTATTTATGTGTGTTTAGGACTGATGTCTGTTTAATGGTTTCTGTAGCACCTTATGACTCTTGCTTTGCTTTAACAGTAAAAATGGAACATTCCAGTTAGTTTTTTAGTACTGCTGCAAAAATATAGTCGTGTATTGCCTGTTTCACCCTAAGACACCTTGAACAATTTCAGTATCATTTTTCTTTGATGTGGAGTCTATATGACAAATCAATACTAAGCTATTCCGATGCTGAGCCCAGTAAAGCTTGTCGGAATTATAGGTATGTGAAGTGTGTCTTCCTGTCTTCAGGCTCTGAGGAGATGCAGGCACTTATAAGTTGATGCATTTCCACAAAGGAGCTATTCTGGAAAAAAAAACCAACCCATATTTAAAGCATTTATTTTTCATGTGTATTCCCTCTGGCATCACTCAGGAAATGCAGTAACTGATGAGAATCCTGTCAGATATTAATTCTTGCCCTTTTCTCCTTCAACATGGCCCAATGTTCTTTGTTCAATACTGTAATGATTGTGTTCAACAGGATGTAGTTAGGAAGAAGAGGGCAGTGCCATAACTAGCAGTGCTTATGGGAGAGTATCTGGCACATTAATGTGTTAGACTGCCAAGCAATTGGAACAAACCTGTTAGTTAGAGGTTATTGTTATGCAAAATATAACATTTATGTCTGCTGCAAGAATGCAATATAGAAAGTCACTTCAGGTAAATTTTTCCTTTGCCGGTAGCTTCTGTTGCTGGACAGCTTAATGGATGCAAGATACAGGCCCAACCTTTGATTTCTTTTCTCTCTGGGAGATAGCTTTCAAGAGTTTGTTTTCTTACTGTTTAAAATCAAAGCTACACATGTATGTTTTTCTCTTGGCTTGTTTTCCAGCCCTGGCTATAAGGATTGCCAGATGTACCATAGATATACCATAATGCAACAGTCTTTGTCAAATAACTGACAACACATTACTTTTTTCTTTTTAAAAAAATCTATAACTAGATAGAATTCTTTCTTACTTATTATACTTTGGCTCTGCTGTGAGGTAGCTCTATAACAGAAACAGCTTTCTTGATCAGCATGTAGAGCTTGGTACAGTGTGTAGTTAAGTATTCCATTGAAAATCTAAATTTAAGGCAGCGGAGATCAGCAAGAAATGAACATCATACTGTTTTTTCAAAAAACCCTAACCAACCCCCAGTAAACCCCAAAACATTTCACACTTACTTGAATCCAAAGCTGAGAAGGAAGAGCTGTGTGTTAAAATTTGTAACTTGGTCCTGCCTCCACACTTGGCACAATGAATTGCCTACTGTCTGAAGATCTTGGTCTGTTTTACAAAAATAAGTGTTTTAAATTCAGAGTATTTTAAATACTCATGGAGACTATGGTGAGAAAAAATACTACATTGTTTGCTACCTCTCACACTGGTGCAAGGCTTATGTATGTTTTTGTCTTGTACTGCATTTTCAGAAAGGTAAATTCCCAGCTTCTGCACCTTTGTCTGGCTCTGCCTAAATTGATCCTCTTACTTTTGTCATCAGTCTGTTGTGTTTTTGCATGTCACCTTGAGTAACTTGATTTTTCCATGCTGTCTATCCTTTAAATGTTTGTGAGTTTTTGTTGCCATTCTGTTGTAAGCAGAGTATGTTTTGCTATCTAGTTTTGTGATATTTATTTGGGAACAGAATACATGCAGTCTTCCTCCTCCCCTGCGCATCCTAGTTACTTCTTTCTGCCTTTGTAGAATCAAATTCTTTTAATGCCTTAAATTAAGCTTTATGGGAAAAAGGCTCTTACTGCCTGTAAAGGTAATACTCTTTTTCCCTTTTTCGTAATAGTGAAAAGATGATTAAATAGTCTGCAGCTGTAACACTGAAAACAGGAAACTTATTTACCTTTTGAATGTCCCTAGGTTTTTCTGGTTTGCTTCTTCACAGTGTCTTGTCATTGAAATGGGGATAGCATTTCATTATCATTTTGGTAACTTAAGGCACAGAAAGATTTATTTGTTCAAGACTGTAAGGTTATTGGTGACCTTGAATTTCCCAGTTGTCTGTTGTTACCCTGAACTCATAACCCTAGAGCAGCCTGTTTTGTTTCAGATCAACTATAACATAATACAGAAATGTCAAAATTCCATCTTCTAATACAATTCAAGAACTAATAGTATTAAGAATAAAATGACTGTAATACCTGGACAGAGCTTATCTAATCACCAGTTGTTTTCATTGAACATCTGTCTAATAGTCTTGGTAGTGTTCAACAGGTAATTAATGCTAGGAAGCTGTGTCTATGGGGAAATGTTACTGCTGAGTTTTTGAATTGTGTCATAATTAATGATAACTGGATAATATGGTGAATTAGTAGTGCAGTGATGCTATTGAAGTTTCGGTGCTGTGGAACTACTGGGTTCTGTATCCATCCCGCAGAATTTACTGTTTCCTTTGCTCACTCTGAAACTATGAAGCTATAAGAATTTGAATGGTGTCCTTTGATTATCGTGTCTTGGCCCTGGGACCAATAGGGAGAAAAATCAGACCAAACGTACCACATTCTGAACCAAGATTTTTGTTTCTAGATTTATTTGCTTAGTCCCTGTGTTGTATTTCCAGCGTACTCTTCACATCTATGTTTATGCAGCTCTCCTAAAAAGATGAATGATGACAGAATGGAAATTTAACTTTTTGAAGGACTTTGTCTTTTGGCTTTTTATTGTATTGGAATGAAAGCAAAAATGCTTTGTACTGTTTAAAAATATATACAATGTTGTGGTTGGATTTATTTTTTTTCTTCCTTTTTTCTATTTTGTCTTAGTTGTCTTACTAAAGCTTGGTCTTTATAAATATTATTTGTGTGTTAGCACAATGCCATGTTTCACTTAGAAAATGTTGAATGGCATTCTTCATGATTTTTTTTTAACTGTTTTAAGATAAAATTCTGGTAAAATTGACTAATTTGACAACCCATTTTTATTTTGATAGACTGCCATATTCTATCAGCATGCTATTTCAAAAGGTTTCTGACCAGTTATTTTAGCACGAAAAATGAAAAACAACTCTTTTGTCAGAGAGGGAAAAGGGGGAAAGTCTTCGTATTCACTAATTATCTTAGGAAAATAAGACATACATTGCCATACAATATGAATAGAAAAGGCTTTCCCTAAAACTTGATTTTATTTTTTAAGGAAAATTTGGGCATTTTATGTCCCTGCAAAGTGCCAAGCTGAACTTTTTTTTGTGAAATGGTGTTATAAGCCCATGTCTGTCTTTATGAAGAAATCAATAGGTGTGTTCCCTTTACAGGAGCACTGTAGCCACCCAAAGTATCAATGAGGGTAAGAGTTGTGTTGACGCCATTTTGAAGCTGTAAATGAGATGACTGGGACCTGCAGGGCAGGTTCTGAGACACTGGGCTCTCCCTTGGGGTGGCTGGATGGTGTGTCAGACAGGCTCATCAGTGACTTGTATGCATTGGTTGAAGGTCCTAACCTCAAGTGGGGCTT
Organism: Pezoporus flaviventris; assembly: GCF_033815535.1. Lineage (NCBI taxonomy): Eukaryota > Metazoa > Chordata > Aves > Psittaciformes > Psittacidae > Pezoporus > Pezoporus flaviventris. Next base: position 4,796,991 of record NW_026892638.1, on the reverse strand, counting down.
GCCTGTTCTTATCAGCTAGTCTGCATTCCTTAGGTGGTTTCTCTGATCTTGTACACGTGTCCCATCCCACTATGCAGCTAGCAGTTAGCTTATGGTTTTGGTATGTGCTTTAATATGCAATACAGCTTCACTTTTAGCTGCAATGGCTCTGCAATCTGAATAGAAACAGGATATCGTTGATGTCTCTCAGATACGATTTTTAGTCTAATAGACTAGAACAGATAAGTTTGTAAAAGGTGCTTCAGAATAGGCGATGGAGGTAGTAAATGGTGGCTTCTATAATTCTGAAATTTAGGCATTTTTACTTGATTTCTTAGGTTTACATTTGTGCCTATAGTAAAGCTTTCCAGGCTTGAAAATTCCACCTGTTACTGACAAAAGAAATGGAAATTGCAGTGTACTGGAGATAGTTTTTTTTTCAATTTGCTAGTTTCCAAGTTTACAATCTTTGTTAGTAATTCTTTTGGGGAATTGGGGGAAAATGGAAATGTATTTAAAGATACAAACTTTTTTTAAACTTCAGTTTTACAATTATACATTTGATTACAAATGCTGTATGTCTGATAAAAATAGGACAGCTTTGCTACACTGCAGTTTTTTGTGGTACATTTCAGTATGATTTTTCAAAACTGGAAAGATATATTGTATGTTATTAAACTCGCGTAAAGCTTCATTAAGCACTGATATTAGCCGCAACCTTAGATCTGTTTGTAAATACAGTGGATTCTAAGCTGTGTATTACTGACAATCTCATACCCTTTGTGATGGCTGCCAGCTGGGTTTAGCTCCAATCATATTTACTTTTCGGGCCCAGCTGGATTTTTACCCAGTGGCTAGTATACCCATTCAAGCCATGAGCAGCCAGTCTCTCCAGGAGAATGCTCTGGGAATGGTGTCAAAGGCTTTGCTAAGGTCCAGGAAGACAACATCCATAGCCTTTCCCTCATCCACTAAGCGGGCCACCGTGTTATGGAAGATCAGGTTGGTCAAGCAGGATTTGCCCTTCATAAACCCATGCTGACTGGGCCTGATCCCCTGGTTGTTGTGCATGTGCTGTGTCATGGAACTCAAGATGATCTGCTCCATAACCTTCCCTGCCACTGAGGTCAGACTGGTAGGCCTGTAGCTCCTCCTTTCAGCCCTTCTTGTAGATATCATAATTGCTACTAGGAAGTAGCTAAATATAGTGATCAAGAGCTGTTTCCACTCTGAAGGGTACATGTGTGGTGTCTTATTTTGAGAACTGTGGGTCTTGGAGAGGGACAGTGAGAGGCCTGAGGCTCAAGCTTTCATAATAGAATACTTCTTTTCGCATTTCTTTGCCTTAATGTCCAAATCAGTGGGATTATAAAGATTTTTAGATCTTCATATACTTACTTATTTTGGGCATATAGATAAATATAAAAATGCTAAGACACCTTGATTATCATCAACAGAGCCACCAATTCTCCTTTGGTATCAGGAAGAGAAAAGGGAAACTACTTTAGCTTGTGTTTTCCAATCTCTTTTTAACTATTTATCAGATGTAGTTCTAACACACTTAGATGATAGAAGAGACTTAATTTTTGACCATTCTTTGAAATTAAGATGCAGGTGTGCAGTGCTGTGTTATGCTGTATATGCTAGCTGCAGGACAGCACTGTGGCCTCTCACAGGCTCTGTGACATTGCACTCTGAGCACAGTTGGTTAAGTAATTGAGTGGAACAGCTGCATGTATTATGAGACACTACAGAGCAAGAGGTAGATCACTGTGTAAAGCAGTTCAAGAGATGATTTTAACCATGGCAGCAGGCCGTGGCCACAGGCTTTACTGCAGCTTTTGCTAGATGCAAATGCCGAGATGCTCAGGCTGGAGGATATGTCAGGGACTTAAATCTTAGGTGCATATACCTCTTGAGGAGATAGCCCAGGACTATTCTTGGAGGAGGAAGTATGCTTAAAGATCATGGTTTGGGGATATTTGAAGAGGTGTTCTTCATTGTGACACTTCATAAAATCAAAACATTGAAATAGACATGCCAGCATCAGGATTGTCCAACTTGATGTGAATGCAGTTGTTGCTGTAAATGTTTTTTCCTTCAGCTGAACTACTTGCAAAGCTGTCAGAGGCCAGCTGTGGTATTTGTTGGTGGATTCATCTTCTTTGTGTAGACTTAATGGCACTGTTGCTTCTGATTGGTTTGGTGGCTAACAAAAATGGAGAGGAAAAACAGAAAGGCCAGCAACTGCTTCAGTCTCAAGATAGAAATCTCTTCAGATAAGAGTGCATGCTTGTGTCGTTTGATATTGTCACTTGCCTGTCTCTTGACATTGCTGTTTTCATGAGAACAACTGCACTGTTAGTGGTAACTGTTCTTATGTGGAAGGTGCTTTTGATATCTCTTAAGCCTGTACATTGTTAAATTAGCTACTACTCTGTGCAGTCAGAAACATGCGTTCTCCTCACAACTGCATTCAGGCTTCTGTGCCATCAGAAATAAATTATATGAAATTTTCAATACCTGATGCCCCTTATCTGTGTTGTGTTTTGTGGTGTTTTGTGTTTTGTTTTTTTTTTTTCTATTGTAATTTTTTCCCTCTTTTTTCCCCTTTAGCAGTGTCTGTTTTCCAGAAGGTTGCTTCTTGGACTACTCACTTTTTCTGCTTTCTGGCCAGTTTTCTTCATGCCATCTAGCTAAAATACCTTGCCATAGATGAGAATTATTTAGAAGCACTCTGTTTTTTCTTCAGCCGTCTGTGTTAATGTGAGTCATATTGGCTTTTGCCAAGGAGCTAGTTTTCTGACTGTCATTTTATTATATCGACTGATAATTGCAACTGACCTATCTCCAAATGTACCGTGAATCCACTGCATATGCTTTGCAGGTAATAACTAGTTTCTCTAAATGCATAGCATTTTCAGCCTGTACTTTTTTCCCCCTCTTCTGTTTACTCTCATCTTTATTCTTATCTCTAATTCCAATTATGTTTTCACATGCAGTGTCCCAGCAGCTTTTGTTAATCTCTTGCTGATCTCAGTTACACGTCAAGGTGGCTCTCTGCATATGTTAACATGTACTGACAATAGACTTCCTTCCCTGCTTGGGTTTACCTACTGTGCTTCACTGGCAGTTCCATCATAAAGATTTTTAGCAGCAGAGTGGTATATGGAATTTTCAGTCCAGCTGTTCTCTTCAGTGATTCATTTCACAGCAGTCCAGTGTTGTGTTCATCAGAAAGGCTAACACACCAAACTGGCTCTGACCCTCCTGCTCCGAAAACAGCTATGTTTAACCTGGATTGTTTCAGTGTTGGCATTTACAGAATAGAACCACACAGAATTATGCAGAGGGAGTAGTGAACTCCAGCTTCAGGGCAGGAATGAGCTGGTGGGAGAGCTGGGGAGAGGAGTTCCTGAATCTCGTTACTGCTGAAGTCTTCATGGTGGAAAGCCATGGCACGACTCACAACCACAGTTGCTCCTTGTCCAAGCAAGGAGGTGAAGCCTCTGGCGCCAAGTGACTAGCAGCACAAAAGTGAGTGGAAAGCATTTATGATTAAAAACAGAACTGAAATAGCCTTTGTTGTTCACACAGGGGATAATGAATCTAGTAGCTGTGTTGAGTTTTACTGCCTGTTAGTATGAAAACTGCTATGCGCTTTCTGCAATACAGCAGTGTACCTTGTATCGGCTGATGTTAACCCTGCCAAAAGACAGTACTGCATCAAGTCTACCAGTCTGGTTCTTTTATGCTAATAAAATGAACTGTTACTACACTTTGATTCAGAATGTTGTACCCATGTACCAGCATGGCTGGTGTCACTGGAGGCACAGCCTCCATAAGCATTTTAATAGTCTGAGTAATCTTGCTTTTTCATAGGAAACCCCACATCATTTTAGGTATACTTGCATGCTCATGAAATGGTGTTTGCTGTATTGGGATTTTTCTAGGTGTAAACTGTGTTTGTCACAGCTCTTATTTGCTCCCAGAATGCTTTCTGAAGGGGACACAGGAAGGGAAAAAAGAAGAATTGCCAATAACAGAGAAATCCAAGCTTCTCAGTTTGGTGCAGGATCTCATGTTACATAGGTTAACCTTAGTAAAAGGGAAGGTATGGGCCTCTGAAGATCACCACTCTTGCTAGCTAGTGTCAAGAAGCCACTTTTCAAGTATCCATTTTCAATCATCCATGTTAAGTTTGTATTAAGTGATAATGTGAAGGGTGTTAGAAATTTTTAGAAAGGAATTATTAAAGGTTCCTTGAGTATAGAAATACTCTAGAATGCTTACTGCTAATTTTAGCCAGTTACACAGAAGTAATTTAATGGAGTGTTATCAAAAGACATTACCATCTGTGGAAGAAAGTTCAGTTGTAACCAAATATTTATTCAAGTGTTGGATAATTGCTTTTTTCTATAATGCCTGTTAATTAGCAGTGAGTATGATGCAGTCTTTCCAAGGTGACCATAATCTTTGCTTCCACCAGATCTTTTTTTGTTACAGAGCTATTTTTACATGGTGTCTTACTAGGAGTGGAAGCCTTGTTGTTAAGGAGGAATAGAAACTACTCTTAGAAAAGCAGAGTCTTGAGATCTTGAGAAATATTTGTCAAGTTGCGTAGAATTGTATTTTCGGTTAAAGAACCCTGTGGATATCTTTCCAGAAATATGAGCAAATCTATCTTGCATTTATAAAATATTTGGATTTTTTTTTTCAGAGAATATTGCTAGAAGGAATTGTGTACTGGTCCTGAAGGTGAGACAGAAAGGGAAACAGTCTCATGTATTTTCACCCTATGCTTCTTGTGATTTGGAACAGGCTCTTGGCCCATATCACCTCCCCATCAGATGCATACCTGAAATAACAGCCTGTAGAGTTCATACTTGTTACAACAATGTCCACATTGTAGAGTTTGTAGAAAGACTGAAGCAGAATATTTTAAGCATGTTGAGTAAGAAACTAAACATAGGTGTTCTGTCTTCTGAATATCCAGCATGTAGAGGGTTTTGAAACAGCCTGTATCCTGGAAAAATCTTTGTTGTGCTGCGTGAGATACAGGCAGCATTGGGTAAATAAGTTTTTTTCTTAATTTCTTCCAGATTCCAATAAAAACATTCATGTTCCATATTGCTTTGTTTTGTACTTACTTAAAAAGCTGTGAAGAGAGCACAAAGCCAACTCTTTGATCTTACATATTTTAATATTGGTTGTTATGTGTTCTCCCTTTCTCCCAAGACTTTTAAGAATATGCTTAAACCATCCTTGTTTCTATCTTAATAGTACTTCTGTAATGTTTGTGAAGTTAATGAACGTATTCTTGAGAGTTTCTAGAAATGATGGAATTAATGCTCTATTTTCAGTCCTTTTTGTGAGAAATTATCTCTGAAAAATTCAGGTGCCATATTTGGTAGAATTCATAGAGAAACTTAAGCTTTCTGAAGTTTGAAAGCAAACGGAGCAAGTGCTTTGTTTCAGATGGTTAAAACATTGCAAGGCTATTGAACAAAAAGTATGTATTTAGGATGTCAAGAAGTAGGGAATAAACTGAATAATTTGAAACAGTTTCCAAAAAAGCCGTTTTTCCTTTGTAAAATTTCAGGTTATACAGTATAGTTATTCTAAATACATATTTTTGTTTAAACTTTGCATTTGTTTCTAGTTTAAAATTTTTTGAGTGCTTAAGCAGTTTGAGTATGTGGATGTAAATTTTTTTTTTTTTTTTTTTCTTGAGACGTGAGCACTTCCATCCATGCAGTAAAAGTTTAGGGACAGGCTGGTCCCTGTTCTAGAGGTTAGTAGGTTCCAGTTTGAATCAGTGAGAGCAAAACACAAGAAGCAGCAAGAATAAACGACCAGATGGTGCACCATTTGAAACTTAGGAGGCAGCCCTCCCATTGCAGCTCCAGCAAGTCCAGGTAGTTTTAAGGCTGACTGCAGTGAGGTGTGATCCTAAATGATTTTGAACATGTGATAAAGAATTTAGTGCTTCTATGTTTTCAGTTTCTATTTGCTCTTTCAAACTTCTCTTTTGAAGAGGAAGTTCTTTTACATGGGTGAGCCTGCTATTTCTCAGATTTTCTCAGGAAAAGATGCTAATCTCTGCTAGGTGAAAATCTGCCAGTCTGTTGAAGCTTTGGATGGAGAATGTGAATCTAAAAAGTAATCTTTTACTAGAGGAGGTGTTGTTCTTTGTGTTAGAGTGAATCTAGATGGGTGGGATGTTAGTGTGTTGGATTCTTTTGTGTGTAACTTATTAAATTGATATATAAACTGTAAGATAGTGTATATACTTGGGAAGAATGAAATGAGTGATTTTTTTTACTGTGTGTACGTAGAAATGAAGTAGGCATGTGTGAGAAAACAGTGCCATTAAATGCATGGGAATAATAGGTAAAAGCCTCATGAAGCTGTTTCTAGCAAAAGCTTCATTTTCTTTCTGGTATGTGTATGGTGGTATTATTGAAATTGATATAATAAAGCTTTTACAAAGTTAGTAAAAATACAGTTCAGTTAAATACTCTCCCTTCTCCAACATCCTCCATTCCATCCCCTCCACAATCCATTTTTCCCCTTTTCTCTGTTCTTCTTCCTCCCCTTTCTTCATTCACTGTCAGGAAGGGGCGCCTCAGAAGAGTCATTTCAGCTCAGCACGCCACCGTCAGAGACTAGTGGAACCAGCAGCTACAAAAGTGAGTCTCTTTGTTGAAGGCCCATTTTTAAAATGGAATTTTGTGTCAGCAGAGTATTTGTTTTCTAAGAGAAGCTCTTCTGTGTGCTTTGTGAGAAATAGATTTTTACTTACCTGCAAGTGATACAATCATTGTCTCTAAAGGTGAAGTTCAGCACTGGAAAGATTCATATTCAAGTGCAGCAGTCTTACTTTCTTTAAAACGTTGGGGTGAGTTGGGGAAACAGGAACTCTATGAAATGTTCTGCTTTGCTTGTATTACTTTGTGGGATGTGTTAAACATATGTAGTTCATTTGCCTCATTCTTAAACAAAAGGCTTTCATTGAATAAAAAATTTGGCAAAAATATGGAAAATGATCACACAGTCTATTATCAAGATGTGATATGAACTTTCAGAGTAAAAAAAACACAGCTTTGTCATCAAAAGATGATACTAGCAGATACAGTAGTAGTACTCGTTATAAGGTTATTCCGTCTTTCTGGAGATATGCTGCTTGCTAACAGGACACAAAAAAGCTTCAGATATTCAGTGAGTGTGATGTTATGGATCTTTTATTCCCTAGGCTCATAAGATGTATTATCCTAAAATATGTAATGCAAATTTTAGAGCATCAGTAGCTGTTCAGCTGTATCTGTCTTTTGCTACTTTTTGTGAGAACCAGCAAAAATGGAACTCTGTGTCCATTACTACCACCTCCCAAAAGTCCCATTCTCTGCTTTTCTGTAGATTTGGATGCTTGCAGAATTGATCACAATATTTACATAGAACCTCTGATACGTATTGGAGTAGATCAATGGTAGTAGTCCTGGTCCTGAAATAAAAGCCCTGGTTTTATCAAAGAAGAAAAAGTGGACACATGTCTTGCCGTGCATTCTAAATTGTGACTCCAGTCACTGTTGTCAGACCTATCTTCCTGTTGCTAAATGTGTTGACTTTTTAACTGTGCCAGCTTATATTGTTTATTCCTTTTAGCCTGTAACAACACTGTCGATAATAACTATTCTTTTGGGGCTCTGGAAAAGAGCATTTTGGTGTTTACAGAGGCAAAAGTGAATGAAAAGTGTGTGTATGTATATATGTATGTGTATATATTTTAAGGATTAGTTAAGTAGAATGAATTCTATGATTCTACTTAGGTTTGGAAAGGACCTTAAGAGCATCAAGTTCCAACCCCCCTGCCACGGGCAGGGACACCTCACACTAAACCATGTCACCCAAGGCTCTGTCCAACTTGGCCTTGAACACTGCCAGGGATGGAGCATTTGCAACTTCCTTGGGCAACCTGTTCCAGTGCCTCACCACCCTTACAGCAAAGAACTTCTTCCTTATATCCAATCTAAACTTCCCCTGTTTAAGTTTGAACCCATTACCCTTTGTCCAATCACTAACAGTCCCTGATGAAGAGTCCCTCTCCGGCACCTTTGTAGGCCCCCTTCAGATACTGGAAGGCTGCTGTGTAGGAACAGAAATCAGTTCTGAATGAGACTGTCTCTTAAGGAACCCATGCTCTAGATGAGCCGCTTTTTGTGTGCATTGATGTGCACTAGAATCACTCCAGGCAATTCCTTCAGCATAGGAAGCCAGAGGAAAAATGTATTCTGAAGTGCAGTTCTGTAAGTTGTGCTAGTGTTTGCTCCCTCCCCTTACTTATTTTTCCAGCAGTTTTCCACCATACCCCGGTGCCCTACTATAGCCCTGGATGCTTCTTGTTGAAAGTAGATGCACTGTCAAAACCTCAATCTGGTAGCTGCAGAGCAACCTTCTCAGTATTTGCACTTGTGTTTTCTTTGGGGCAGAATGACCAGAAAGGGTCTTGATTGGTGTTTCCAGGGCCCTTGGCCACTGCTATATGTTCTTGGAATCAATTGCTACAACTGAAAGGCTGTTTGAAATAACTTGAGGTAATGATTTCCGCATGTTTCCCACTCCTTTCTTCTTTGCCTCATCCTTCTTTAGGTCTTAGGTCTGGGAAATGTCATGTTTACTTATGATCAGACCCCACTCATGTCAACCCACCTGGAAGGTAAGGTCTGGAATAGGCCTGGGCACCTCAACAGCTGCCCTTTGACAGAAGTTTTGGAGCAGGAATATTGCCTTATGATTCTGAACCAAGGAGGTGTAATTTGCTGCTTGGCATGGGACAAGCACTGGAAGTAGACGTGAGAGCAGTGAGAAGTCTGTGCCCAAAACCTTTGCAATCTTTGCTCAGGACAGTCAGGGCTGTGCTGTACTGTTCCATGGACTGAAGCCACTCAAGAGAAGGGGTGAAGACAAACCTGACCTCCAGCAGGTGCTACAAGTAGTTGTGTGCTTGTGGGAGGAGTAGCCTTCTTCTGGCAGACTTCCCTGCAGACCGCTGCAAGTCAGTAGGAGTGTCATCAGAGTCTTTTCACCCTTCTTCTTCCCTGTTGTGGGACAGTAGGGACCCTTAGCTGTAGTTGCTGTGACAACCTGACCAGCACTCTGCTTGAAGAAATCCATGTGCAATGCAGCTGGTTAAGAAAGCCTACACTGTAAAAGGAAGTTGAGAATCCAGCTGAGAAAGTTGGACTCTATCTTGAAAGGCAACACCAGTGCAACCTGTCTCCAAGCACTACCAAAGACTTCACCTGCAGATACACCTGCTGCAGTGCCTTCTTGGCAGGCCCCTTGGGCATGCAGGGTGTTAATCATCTGCTCTTGGGACTGTGGAGATCAGGAAAGCTTTCCTGATAAGGATTAGGAGGATAGGGGTGAGTCTTAGCTGTGCTGGTAATTCTGGAAGTAGGAAGCTGTAGAAAGGCAACAGGACTGGCAGACCTTCTTCAGCAGCTTGTTTTATTACACTCCTTGGTCTAAATTTAATGCCTCAGGAAGAGCTACCTGGTGGTAGGGGTAGATACACAGAAACCAGCAGTTTCATGGTCTTGACACCATCCTAAAGCAAGAGCTACTTTGTCCTTTCAGACTGAAGATGGCAAATGTCCATTAACAAAGCTAACATGCCTTTCTTTAAGCTTGTTGATTCAGCTCTTTCTCTAGTTTAAGAAACCACAGTACCACAAACCCACACCCCCCAAAACCCCTGAAACAAACCCCCAAATAAACAAACAAAAAACCCCAACAACCCAGAACAACTAAAAGCCCCAAATCAAACCAACTTGTTACTTTGAAATGGTATGTTGCCTCTTGGCTCTGTAAAGGCTGGTGGATGCCTTTTATTCCTTTTGCCTTCCTGTGCAGCTGGCAGGATATTACGGAAGCCCAGGCTGCACAGCTTGCAGACTGTTGTCTGTGTCAAGGACACTGGGGGTGGGGGAAAATCATCAGACCAGTAAAGAAATACTGGTTTTGTGCCCAGGAAAGCATCCTGGTGGGCTTGTTATGGGTGTTTTGTTCTGCATGTCTGGTGCCTGGGTTTCTTGCATCTGGCTCCTAACCTCATGGGTATGGGAGAACAACTGTCTTTGGGAGACTAGGAAGCAGGGCAGTATCAGAGGACACTGAGGTACAACTTTGCCCAGAAGGTCCTCTGTGTATGGTCAGCTGACTCTAGGTGAGCATCTGCATGCATTCTGCAGATCATCCTGGACCCAAATGAATGGCATTGTGGTTTAGTGATTTGATACGGGAGCATGGAGGTTGAGAAGTTACAAGGGAAAGCATTCAGATCATTTTCAAACTCTTATGTTTCAATATGTAGTAAGAATAAAGCTCTATTCTAGATAGGTTGCCAGTACAATTTGGAAGACTTGTAAATAACAGTTAATGAAGATTACTTTGAATATTGTTAGCTTGAAAGAACACTGATAATAGAATGAGTCACATGGAAAACTCCAGGCTGGTTGTGAAAGAGAGAGCATTTCAACAGAGAGAGTTTGTTTGGCTTTAAGTCATTCTTTCTGGTGTGGGTACCTTACTAATTAGTTACAGAGAGTGGTAATCTTCCCCCAACTCATGCTAAACAATTTCAGCAGCATCTGTAAATAAAGATTTTAAAAAACAAGACTTTCTTGCTTGTGAAGGCATTTCTGGAGTAACAGTAGTAGTCACTTTTGCCATATTCTACTTTTTAAACTGATGAAAGTTTTCTAGAACTGTTTTCTTCTCTGCCTACCTCAGTGATTTATGGCTTGTAAATAAATAGTCTGCTATTGAAAGCCATGTCTTCCCCTGCCAAACCGCGGCTGGGGGGGTCTTAAATAGGTGGGAAGCCTGAGTAAAAAAATGAATTATTTATATCTATCAATAATAAATGGCTAGGTAGATCAGATACTATTGTGCATCTTACTAAGCTGCATCTTAAGTATGTTTTAAACACACATTCATTCTTAGAATTTTATTGCTTTTGCCATAAACTCAACACGAGTGGAAGGGTGTAATCCAGAGTAGGTATTCCGGTAACTTGTTCACCATGGGATCTGCTCATTTACAAAAAAACCCCAAATCATCCAATCAGCAGGGGAGTGCAGAGAAGAAAAAAGTACTATTCCCTAGCACTCCTCTCTGGCAACAGCTGATATAAGTTGATTTGATGGCCAGTTGATTGCTAGGAAGTTATGTTTACCAAAGGTTAGAGAGCCTGGCAGATGTATAAATAGAAGCAGAAGATAGTTGGCAGTCAGATATTACAAATGGATCTTCTCTTCCGTGAGTTAAGTTTGTTTTCCTTATAAAATCTGAACAAGCCAGTCAATCAGTAGTGTAATATTCATGGTACTAGATAGGGTATTTTTGACCTGCTGTGCCAAAACAGAAACAAAATAAATCCACAGTATTCCCTTACCAAAACCTTAGTTTTGTGGAAGATAACAGCAAGTTATAATTAGATGTTTTCAGCTGTTACTTTAAATGTGTGGCCTTCATCTCAATGGTGCTTGCATGCCTCCCGATGGATTAAAAATAGAAATAGCTGTGGTAGAAATAGTATTAGAAATTGTTTGGCTAGCCTGAATGTTATTATGTATGCAAAACAGTATTACAGAAAGATACGATTAAATGAGTGGACATACATCCTCATGTAGGTGTGGAATGTCTGCATAGCATGATCAGAAACACAGGATGGAGTGGGATCAAACTGTGGGCTAGAACATGAAACGTTTACTAAGAACAGAGGTGGGGGGTAAACTAGTATTGGTAGGTGTTTCAACCATACCAAGGTAACATTTGTGTCATCAAAAAGACAGCGTTTTTTGCCCTCTCCAAGAGTTATTTTATTCTGCATGTACTTATCTCCACTAAGGAAATTACCATGTAAAGTACACTGGTGCTTTCCTTTACTCAAGTATCTTTGTGATATGACTGCAGGAGAGATGAAAGCTGCTGGGCTTAGCCTGCAAGCTGACTTGTGTAAATCAGTATTGGAACTAGGATGAATTTTTTTACTACTCCCTATTGCACACTCTGTTTAGGATTGGATTGCTTCCTGCTAGCTTTAAACCAGCTAGAAAGTGTATAGAGGAAACTATGGGTGAGTACTCTTATAACTTCTGTTTCATGCTGAATAGACATGTAAGTGAAGGTGTTTGTCCTAATCCTTTTGTTTTGTTTTTGAGGGTCTCTGAGACTAGTTACACAAGAAATATCTGTGCCTTTGAAAAGTTCTTGTCATTAATTAGTAGATATTTTACGACATAAACTTGCAGACAGACATACTAGATAGTAGTATAAATGTGAGTAACCTTCACTTATCCTGTTAGACCTTATTAAGACAGTATAAATAGGATAATCAGTGAAAGGTAAAAGAGAATTTAAAAAATGTAATGCTTGCACAAACTTAAAACAGTTGCTGATGTGATTTACTGTGGTTTGACTTGGAACAATCCATCTGCCATATTGGACAAGGAGGGGGATGAAATTGACTATAAAATGGCAATAATCCAAAAGATTATCCAAGTCCTTATCTCAATTTGCCTAGAATGTTAGTAGTCCAAGCAAAAACTATAAAATATACCTGCCTTTATTGCTAGCAGTTACAGAGAGACCAAGTAATGATATAAATCGTGGAAAAGGATTTACCAGTATTACATTTTTGCTTTCTGTAGGTAAGAAGGATTTTCTGTCCACTGTAGTTTTAGCTGTCAATTTTGCATAGGCTGAAACAGTGATTGATTTCTTGTCAGGAGTTCACAGATTCTTGTAGATGGTGGTCCAGCACTGGTCTAGTAATTTGCATTGTTTTGTCAAGGATTTTTCCAGTGAAATTGTGAGTATTAAGAAGCTACGTTTGCAATATCAGCTTCCCTCTTGCATCAGTCTTTAGATCAGTGATTGATGCAGCTGATATATCTGTTGTTGCGCACAGAGACTTTCGAGATTTTTGAATGAAAACAAAAATAGCAGACTGGTAATGATTGTGTTATGATCCCTTTCTGGTAAGGAAAGTAATACTTCAAAAGAGCATTAAAATCCACAAAGAAAAACTACCTTTCTCATTCTTGTCTTGCCAGCAGTGCATACTCAAAAATTGAGATTGCAGCTAATTAGAGGACCTGGATGACATCAGCACGGAGAGCACTGTAATATCTGTAAGGCTAGTGGGATATTTTGCCATATTGTCTTTGAAGAGATTCAAATCATTTTTTCTTACTTTGAAGTGTTGACTAGAAATTGAAGATTTGTGCACAGCTGGTGGTGGGGGTGTGCTCTTGCACACCATACAGGAAAGAGGAGTAGTGACAGTAGCATTTTGCACTTCAGCTGCAAGCTCGTCAAACAAGCAGGAGACAAGGTAGGAAAAGTGCTGAGAGGACCCATGAAGAGCAGTGTTTAGGTTTATAGTAGTGGCAAAGACAACAGATTGTGAGAGTGTGGCTCCCTAAGTCAGAATGGGTTCTCCTTTTGGAGTAGCCAACAGTAGTGTGGATCTTTCAAATTTGGCATTTAAAGCGCTGTAGGGATTTTAGCTTGTTGAGAGAAATGTGTGACTATAGTTTTGAAGTGAAAAAATGAAGCTTCATTTTGACTAAGCTGTTTTCACAAATGGAGTTAATACTTACCTTCTAGTCTGCAGACAATCTTATTTTTTCCAGTGTGACCCTTGCCCTAGAACATGAGCCTTTTTTCTACAGCAGTGGAGCTTATTATCAGTAAGCTGCGGAGTCAGCTGAACCTATCCAATTTAAATTTATAAATACTGATTAAAATGTCAACATTAAGCAAAATCTCTAATTTTGAGACCTTTAATTCCATAAAGGGCAGAAGATCTGGAATCATTAACACAGCAAATACAAATTAGCCTTTTCCTAGAAGAGAGATACTTGTGTTGTCTGCTGTGAGAAAGTAGCTACTTGCCACTTCTGTTCCATGTGACTTGGGGGGTGGAGGAAGAGACTTATTTGCATCCTTTGTTCCTGGCCTGCCCAAAATCTTCTTTTCACCCTTGTATGTAAAGAGCAGGTGCAGAGCTCTGCTCTATGTGTCCTGGCGTGGCCATGATGGGCATAAGAGTGTCTTGGCAAGACTCTTGTGACCTAATTCCTCTGATTAACATGGCTTAAAGTTTAGTTCTAGTGTACTTTTCCCTTTCAGCATACATGGTCTCTTCCAGCTAATGATTGTTAATGTGCCAAGATAGAGTAAGGCCTGTGTTTTACTAGTGGCAGTCAGTCCTGGAAAAAAGAGTAAATATGCTTGGACTTTTCTGGCCCCTTCTGTCCTGTGCAAAATGACTAACGAAAACTGTTGCAATCAAAGCCTTAATGTAGGCAAGTCTCATTCATGCAAAAGCAGGCTTAATCATGTTACCTTCTAGTTACTGATTTCAACAAAATTTAACAGCAGCTGCTGAAACATATTCCTTGTGTAATACAAAACATAAGCTGAAGCTGGGAAGAGGAAGGCAACTAGATTCCTGTGTGCATAATGGTCTCCAGCAACTGTATTGTCAAGAAGTGCAAAGCTGGCCACTGTGTGCTTGGGTGTTGCTTTTTTCTTTTACTTTTTAATAGTAAGCAAAATCCTATGTAAGTAAGCCCATATAAAAAAACACTGCTTTCTGTTTGATGCAAGAGCCTAGAGGATCAGACAAAACCCAGAGAAATCCTTGGCTTTAGTTAAAGTGGATTCAGGGTTTTCCAGTCTGGTAAACTGTATCATTGTTCATATTTGTTCAGGTGAACAGTTATACCAGCATCTGACAGTTATGTCTTGTGCGATTTCCCCCCCCCCCCCCCCCTTTTTTTCCCTTCTCATGTAGTATATAGTAGCACTCTTTAAAGAAAAGATGGGCGCAGCTCTAGTGTCCTCAACATAAGGACAAGGCACTGTTGAAGCAAGCCCAAAGGAGGCCATGAAGATGATCAGGGGGCTGGAGCACCTCCCATATGAAGATAGGCTGGGAAAGCTAGGGCTTCTGGAGATGAGAAGGCTGCATGGAGACCTCATAGCAGCCTTCCAGTATCTGAAGGGGGCCTACAAGGATGCCAGAGAGAGACTCTTCATCAGGGACTGTAGTGATTGGCCAAAGTGTAATGGGTTCAAACTGAAACAGGGGAAGTTCAGGTTAGATATAAGGAAGAAGTTCTTTACTGTGAGGGTGGTGAGGCACTGGAATGGGTTGCCCAGAGAAGTCGTAAATGCTCCATCCCTGGCAGTGTTCAAGGCCAGGTTGGACAGAGCCTTGGACGACATAGCCTAAGGTGAGGTGTCCCTGGCCATGGCAGCGGGATTGGAACTAGATGATTTTAAGGTCCTTTCCAACCTTAATCATTCGATGACTGTATGGGAATATTCTTGTGAATTTGGTAGCTGGAATCTGTTTAGTGTTGGTGTTTCAAATACTTTGCAGTCCTAGAGCATGGGTTTTCTAACACTGTGTTAGATTAAATCATTTTGTATACTTTGAAGGTTCATACCATACAGAATAACATCTTCGTATGTTCAAATGCAGTTAAAAATATTTAAAAGAAGCCTTGTTTTCTGTGCCAAGCAGCATTCTGCAGGGAGAACTGTGAATGGAGTCTTACTCAGTAGCAGTAACTAGCTTCCAGAGCTTGCCAATGCAGAAGTGGCAATTTTCATTCATGAAAATGCTTGCAAAGCAATGACCTTTAATCTAATTTGGTGAGGGTGTATACTAAGAAAAAACCCTGGTAGGCTGGTGGCTGCATCTGGATTGACAAGAAAGAACATCAAAGCCTTCAGCTGAAAGGCAGAATATCAGACTTTATTGTAAGGTATTACAAATGCCTAGCTCCTTGGCAGCCAGTGTGGACAGGGAAAAGTAGTCACCTTGACTGGGACTTGTGTTACCAGTAAGTATCAGTACAATTTTCCTGAGAAAAGTGAATATTGAATTGCAGCTTGGTTAAGACAGTTCAGATTAGGAGAAAGAGGTGGTCCAAACACGAACTCACTCGTGTCATCTAGAAGGGATAATGGTTTTATAGTTACACATGTTTTGTAAGAAGTCAGATCTGATTGAGAGGACCTTGACTGACAAATAGCTGAACACCTTTTTGCACTGTTCTGAAATTGGTTGGTCCTGTTTTGAACTGAAAAGAAATTGCTTGGTCCTGTTTTGAACTGGAAATTTTAAAGTCAGTGGCCACTCCTGAAATTTAATCCTAGTGTCAATAAAAAAAAAACATTTCAAGACAGACATTTGGTATTCTTGGAACCAGGAAACATTGTAATTTGGCGTAAGAACAAAGTACAGCTTTGACAGAGAAACAAAATTACAGCAGAAGAGACACATTCGGTGTAACACCTGGCTTTTGGGGGGCTTGATCTGTCTCCATGCTGAGCCCCTTGGTAGCGTGCTCTGTGAATCTGAAGAACTGACTGTTAGCAAAGTAGGAAGCAATCAGATAGAAAGCATAATCTGCCACCACCTCACTTAGAAGATATTTAGAATGGATTAATACAATGGCTTAATATATAAATCTTATAAAGAAGTCAAGATAAGTTTGTAAAAAGCTCTTGCACAATGCAACCCCTTTTCCTGATAAATCAAAACAATCCTACGTTATATTACTTGACCTGCTTTTTTCCCTTATTTCCAAATCCAAATGCAGGATCTGCTGTCATCCTCCAGCTTTTCTTCAGCAAAAACATAGTAATTGCTTAAGAAGAAAATCCTTCAAACTTATCCTTCAAAGCAGTAGCTCTTGCTGTCAGTGATTATGATAAGGTGAATTGTCTGCCATTGCTGATTTTTTTTTCCTACTGTTATTAATGCAGTGTTAATGTTACAATGTTAACCTATTCTTAATTCAGTGTATTAAGATCTAACACACATTACAGACTATGACAGATGGGTAGTGGAAAAAAGCCCCTCATCCTTAATCTTACCACACTTAACTCCTCAACTGGAGAATGCATTACTGAATTTTGCCTTTAAAAGATTCATTCTTTCACATGACTACATGGACAACTGAAAACTCTCAAAAATAAGACTTTCTGAATATTTGAACATTTATTGAATTGAATTCTGAATAATTTCAATTGTTGGAAGATGTAGCAGATTAGCTGTGGCTTTAAATTCAACCTGTATTGACAGCATGAATTGTGCCTTTAGCAGTTTATGAATGTGTCAGCTTTTTACTGATTCTTTAGAATTAAACCCAGCAATGAGCAATAAGCTAATGGCATCTCCCTCCCATATATGGGAGGAAATTCAGTATTTTAATTTTTCTGGTAATTTGCTCTGTTCTGTTATTTAGATCATTTTTCTAGTTAATAGTCTTCCCTGAAGACTTTGACACAGAATAAAGCTCAGTGTGCTTTATTCAGCAAGTGTGGAGTTTTTTGTAAGACCAGATATTTGCATGCTGGTGCATTGACTGAACTTGTCCATACTGAAGTGGCTTATAGGTATGTAGGACCAGGGGAGAAATCATAATTATTGAAATAAGTGTCTGTGCTTGTAGAACCATGTTATTGATAGTAAAAGTCACAGAGTATGGAGTTTGAGTGAATAATGATAGCTGCAATTAAATTCAGTACACATGGTTCTTAATGCAGCATTATAGCAATTTAGCATAGCAGGCACAGATCTCTTAAACCTAAGGCAAGGCTTATTATGTTTCCAGACAACGGGTTTTGAAACGCAAAATGCCTCTATGGCAAGAGTATCTAGTCCATTAAGTCTGCTTTGTGTTACTATAGTGGAATGAAAAAGCCCTAGAACCAGCCCGTCTTGAAATAGCCGGAAGAGGATTCAACAAAGGACAAAAGAGCACAGTGTTGCCCTCTGGGCAGAACTGGTGCTGAGAACCATGCAGAGTGGTAGCTAGCGCATCTTTTTTTCAGTACTCCAGGGGTTTGCCTGCTAAGTACTTGACCTGGAGGTCTTGACACCGCTAAGCTTTTACCTTCAGCTGTCCATATGTGTTGGATGCTGTGCAGCAGAACTGAAACAGCCAGTCTTTTGAGTCTTTTATTGAGGCTTTCAGAAAGGAAACATGGTAATGCCAGAAAACTGTGAAGTTGTTACTGGTCATTTTAGTGTAACTGAGATTGGAGCTAGAGTGTTACAAGCCTTCATTCCAGCTTTCCTGTTTTTGGTGGCTGTGGGTAAAACAGCTGGGAGAAATGTAGTAAAAGTGGCATTTTTAGCTTCTGAATGGTATGGATCTTTTTTTATGTACTTAGGAATTAAATGATTTATCTAAACTATAGGCTAGCTCCATGTAGAGCATGTTTACACTTTTCCTACATACTTTGTGTAGGCCCAGGTGTGGAGGTCTGCGGTAGTATTACAAAGCTAGCATAATGTTAGTAGTCTTGTCTGGGGTAAAAAGGTCTGTACTGATGCAGTTGATAATCTGATAATTTCTTCAGGCTGTGCAGAAATCTTTGTGGTAGATGAGTCCTAAGTGGCACCAACAAATTGAATAAGAGATGTAAAAATTCAGGGTTTTGAGACAGAAAAACAAGCTTTAGTTTACTATGGGTTTTTTTTGTTGTTTTTTGTTTGTTTGTTTGTTTGTTTTTTGTTTGTGTTTTTTTTTTTGTTAAAAGTACGTACACAGTTTAATACTGTGATATATAGGAGAAATAAGGCTATAAATATTATCCAGAAAGGATATTTGTTTTATTCCTTGTTTTGTTTGCTTATGGAGAAACATACTGTTCTAGCCTTACAAATGCTTATTTGCAGTGTTTTGTAAAGGTTCCTGTATGAATTAGATACCAAAGGTTTTGTTTCATTTTTCACTTTGTATGGGTAGATCTTGGCAGTTCTTAACATCTTCACTAACAAGTCGTTACAGTGAATCATCTCTCATGGAACCTTACTCTGTAGCCAAAAGGGTGGCATGCGTGAAAATGGGCCAAGAAATTAATGCAATTTCTAGTGTCTAGAGAAGGCTGTATCTGTCATTTGCTACACTGTTATAATGATAAACTGTAGGCAAAGCATTAAGATTAAAAGAAAGGAAAAATAAAAAAGAAAATAAAAAAGAACCCAGTTCGCTCTTCCAATCGTAATAAACAAATCTAAGGTACATGTTGCAACTCCGATAAGTGTGATGCAAAACCAAGTACAAATCTTGCTCATACATTTTGGCACTTTTTCCACCAGCATTGTCTGTTACAGTGTGACAGTGCCTAGAATTACAAGTAAAGTTTTACATTAGAAATAGAACACAATGACATTGTAAATATTGAAGAGGGAGGGGGGGAAACCCATACAAAGGGAAGTATGTGGGTTCTAAATTAAAGTTACATTTTGTTGATGATGAATATGACATTTTAAATTTAGGGGAGTTACTCAGCTTCATAATGCAATATTGTATGCAGGTGTAACCGTTCTTTTGTATGTAAGCACATGTTATGCTAAAAGATGTTGTTTTAAATTGCAAATTCTGAACAGTTGCTGGAACTTCCTAGGAAGTGGCAGAATTGGTTACCAGGGCCCCTAATTCTGCTCTCCTATGCCTTTGCCTTATGATCTCTAATTACATTGTTTCACACTATTTTTTCCTGCCTCATTCAGTGAACAGGATGGGTGGCGCTCAGGAATTGAGCAGTTACTTGATATTTTAGTCCTTATCATTCAGTTAGCAGCCTGGGTTTTATTTGCTGCACACCATTTAGAAGTTTCTAAAGAATACAGAATTATTCATTCCCTTACGGCCTTTCTGAGGTGCCTGTTGAACTATTTTTATCCTATTGTATTTTCATGTGCATTTTTTGGTCAATAACTGTAATTTGATGTGCTATGTGAAATAACTTTTGTGCACAATTACACAGTATGCATGTGTACATATATATTTCCTTTTGAAAGAGAATTCTGTGATTGCTCCCTTTAATAATTCTAGAATGGAAGTCGAGTGTTACTTGACAGCCTTTTGTGAGAATATTGAAAGTAAACATGAAATAATGCAATTCAGTGACCAAAGACATCTGTCCATAAAACTCGAATCAGTCTCATATGCAGCTTTGTCTTTCATGGTGCTCTTCAACTTCAAATGTATTCTCTAGGTCAGACAAGTTGTCCTTTTTTTTAAATGCAGCCCGTACTCCCTGCTGGAAATGATTGCAAAGAAGACTTGAATAACATAGTATTCAGGGTATAAGTTTGTGTGAAAAATGGAAAAACGTGAGGGTAGTTGAATGCTGGAACAGATTTCCCGCAGGGGCTGTGGAGTGTCCATCTTTCAACATGTTCAGAACCCAGCTGGATGTGATCTTGAGTTGCCTGCTGTAATTGTCCGAGAGGATCTCCAGAGGTCCCTTCCAGCCTCAACTGTTCTGTGATTTATAAAATACAAGATAATCTACTTGTGGGTGTATATATCATGCTTATTTCTGATGGCCACAATATCATGGATGTTATGGCTTTCTTCTACACTAAAATGCTAGTGAAATATTTGTCTGCAATTTCCATTTGGCTAGCAGGCTATCTTGTTAGTCCCATAAACAGTAATATAACTCTTCCCAACAAAAGTTGTAGAAATGTTTCTATGGCAGCAGTTCTGTTATGCTATTACTTTGCAGAAGATTATAATAAATTACAGTGATTTATAATTGACCAAACTGTTATGTACTTAATCTATTTTGGGTTAAAAAGCATAGTGTAGAAAGCTTGGTGGCAATGGTCACCTGTTTAGGTCTTGATCCTGCTGTTAACATTTTCTGCAATTTATGGATGCTGGTAAGAAGGTAGTATATGTTTATCACTGATTCTTGCAAATTTTAATACTGTTATTGTGCATCATAGCTGTGACTGTAAGGATTTCCTATAACATCCCTCTGTTTGAAATATTTTACAAAAATGTGTAGACTTTTCCCATTGCTAATGTTAATATTTCAGGTAAGAATAGAAGGCAACAAGTAAAAAGTGGTTCATGTAAAATCTGTATCATCTTTTATTGTAGTCCAGATAACACCACTTCTATCTGTCTGCTGATGGTGGGAAAGGAGGATTACAGTACTTGTCTCAAAAAGGCCATTTCCAGTTAAAGTATTTTATTCCTAATACAGTATATCTTTTTTTTCTGTTGCAGAAAGAGCTGAGCCTTCCAAGAAGAGGAAGTTTGTAAGTATATCAAGATTTTTCTGTTGTGCTCACCATATACTGTGTAGTTTCATCAGGTTTTGAATACGCTAGTTTTCTTTTCAGGACAGTTAAATTGAAGGTTAAATGTGGCAACTCATCTGCCTTAGAATGCATACAAAGAAATTAAGATTGTAAATGAAAACCTGCAGGCTGTGCAGTGACCTTTTTTATGCCAACTCCCCTCTTCTAAAAGAGCTGTTACGAGGGATTTCCAAAATGACAAGAAGTTCTTACATTGAAACTTTGATTTTATATTGAAGATTTCTCTTGTTAAAAATCAAGGAGGAAATAAGTTTTCTTTGTCAATGATATAAATGAAACTCGACACATAAGTAAAACTTACGTTTCCATATCAAATTCTGTGATTAGTCCTGTGGATGAAAAGGTGGGAACAAAGAATAGATGAGTTCTACTAAATGTATATAGTAGTATTGTTATGCTACTATATTGATTAGTGGAAATAAAATAGTATATTCTTGTATAAATTGTTACTGAATTAGAATAATATGAACTAAGATATAGTGGTTTGGTTGTCTTTGCTCAGATTTCTGTACCTTGGCTTTGTTTTTCTAGTGTTTTTGAGCTGTTTGGTTTTAAAGCTTGTCTTTTTATTTGTATCTTTTATTTCTTTTTCTTTATAAGTAATTTATTGGGAAAATACTGGGAGAAGAACATAGCAAAATGGCTTAAAAAGCAAACTGTTCACTTACTACTTTCTATCAGAAAATACCTTAGGACGTTAATTTATCACTGTGTGTGTGAAAAAGCTGTGTTAGTGTTCCAACATGTGAATAAACCCCTAAGCCCTTGCACAAAAGTCCATTTACTTGGTTTTATGTTTCTGTACTTGTTTTCAACTTGATAGTGCTGTGTAGCTTTTGATGATAATAAGATCAGGTATGTGAATAACTGAAGCTGTAATTGTTTGGTAAGCCTGGTTAAGTGCTCTGTTGTTCTGGCTTAAATGGCATATATGGGAAGTCTACTTAATAGGACATCTGCCGACTTGAAAAAGACTGTTGTTTTTGGTTCTGACACATAAAAAGTCTTACACTAAATAGTAAGAAAACCCATTATTTAAGAAAAGTCAAGAAAATGTAAAAGTAACTCAATGTAAAGTACCTGATTATTGCAATGACAGAAAAACAGTTCAGGAAAAAGGTTTTTGGTGTCCTTTGTGCTTAATATTAATATGAAGCTGTTGTGTGGGCAAAGGACTTGCCCATATTGAAGTTTTATCACTAAACTGTTGTTGACTTCAGCCAGAGCAGAAAGTGGCTCTTGAGGCTCTTCTTTTTATCTATAGCCATGACCTTGCTTAATCTTGCTGTGATGTTTTACGTGAAACATTATTAGATATTTACTCATCCAAGTTTGGAAAATGGCTGCAAAGCAATCCCCTCAGTTGCTTCATACATATATTTTTATAGCTGATCACTAAGATGCAAGTGCACATTCTGTAATGTTGTTGACATCTTAATAAAGCACAGTAAAAGAAATAGCCCCTTGTCAGCATAATCATATCTAGTTATTAAGGGCTTAAAAATTCTTCAGATGGTATTTTAAAATATCTTTAATACTACCTTAGTTCACAGGGCTTATAGTGCTGAGATTAGCAAGGGTTGTACCATTAGGGGTTGTGTGCGGGGGTCATGTTACTGCTGTATTTGCATGTTATATGCATGTTGCCATGAAGATTGAATTTCAAAATGTGAGAATTCATATGTTTTCATTGCCACAAACATCTGAAGGTCCTGAATGCCTCAGGTAGGTGTATGTCACTTTACTTTCTGGAGCTTCAGAGCCAATGGCATACCAAGAACGCAGCTTTAAGAAGGACAGGGTGAAGTTTTTCAGGAGTGGTCTGGTAGGGAAGCTTGGAGAGTGTGGTTTGAGTTGATGAATGACTGGTACTGTTTTCCACCCTCCACCCCCTCATCCCCATAGCTTTTAAATGGTCTGTTATTCTCTTATGTGATACGGTCAGAGGTAGAAAGGAAGGAGGGATGCATCAGGAAAAGTGTCTTATGGTTCACATGTGTATGTTTCAAAGAGCTAGTTTGCAAAATATTTAAACTTTCATTTATATCTATTGAAATATTTTTTTATGCCTATTCTAGACTGGCTATCTTAACTCTTCCCTAGATTGTCTGTGGCTGTGGGGCCTCATTCTAGATCTCATGAAGTAAGTTAAGCTTTCTGTGGGTCTCCTACAACTAAATCAAGGTCTGACTTTACATAGTTGTTGCATAGCAACTCTTAAAGAAAGACTATATACCTGACTTTTCCACACTAAATCAGTTCTCTTTCCTTTTTCTTTTAAATTATCAATTTCAATTCAGTTCAGAGCTAGATAACTTTCATGTATTTTTTTTGCTGCTGCATCTGTCCTTCTCCTGACATTTCTTAAACTAATTTCAGTAATTATGAAATCCAGACTCTAGTGCAGTAGTAGCAGCTACATAATCTACTTGCACCTGTGGGAATGTCAAAGTTGGTCACAGAATTTTCATAAAATTCATTCATGCATTACAGTGAAGCAGCTGATATCCTTGGATAACAGCTATGCAAGAGTTTGAATTCAAGGGAATTGCTAGTTAAAACCACTGCTTGCTTAGGGGCTCAATTAAGTTTCAAGAAAGTTGATAAGAGTTTTGCAGGAAAGTTTCTATCAATGACAAATATAGACTATCAGTTAACCTCAAGGAAAAAGTGAGAAAGAGAAATTGAGTGGAATGGAATTATGAAGTAAATAAAGTTCTAAGGCCACTGTCATGTAGGTGGATGAAATGACAAAACTGGAATTTGATTGACAGTTTCTGTGAGCACATGTATATGTATGCTTACACATAGATTTATCTGTAAAAGATCTTGTATATAGGTGACCTGTGATAGGAAAAGTGTTTGGATTGGACATCAGAACACTCAAAGGAAACCTTAAAAGTAAAATACATTGACTGTGCAAGCTTAGCTCTCTCCCAACAGCTGCCCCTGAGCTTTCTCTCCCAAATTGCATAGGCTTCTTTGTGGTTTGGAAGACACAACTGTCAAAGACAGTCAAGAAAATTATTTTTGAATAACTGTGAAGAATTGAAAATTAAGCAAAATCCTCCAATCCCTCCAACACATGTAAGAAAGACTGCTACTTCCTTTGTCTCACGTGTGTATGTTTCAAGACCTGTTTGTGTGCTTATGCATGTAGCTTTGCAGTATTTTTTGTCCAAATGTATTTTTGCAGAAGGGTGCTGTTGTGCTGAAAGTGCTTGTGTGGTCGTATGTCAGCACAGAAATTCAAATTTCATTTATTACAGCTGAAGACAAAGTTCATTTAAGTTCTAGAACATAGTTATTAGTTTTGGAAAATATTATCTAAGCAATTTTAGACATACCACTGTAATACTAGATTTTTGAGAAATGTTTTCCATGTTAATTAAAAAAATTATTCAAAATGCAGTCTTGAGATACTCAAGTTAGTAAATATTTGTGTTCCCAAGTAAAATAAAAACTCTTTCTCTGTTAATTAATGTTTTAAAGCTTTCTATTAATTTTCCCTGAAAGTGCACAGCCTCTGTAATCTGGTGGTCACTGAGAGAAATTGAGCACTGTAGATTACAATAATGTGCGATATCCTGTTAAAATTATTACAGGATAAAAATTTGAGAGAACTTTCTGCAGAGCTGTGAAACAGTGCTGAACTGGAAATTTATATTGCTGTAGTTCTCTTCCGTATATACTTTGCTGCTACTGCTGTTTGTGTGGAGATGAAGTAAACAAGTTGACCTGAGTATTTTTCATAAGTACCATTGTTACACTGAGAGAAAATACAAAGATTTAGATCAGTTTGTTCTTTAGAGTGTCTGCTTCTTTATCTGTGTCTCACAAATCTTCTTTTGGAAGGCATTTTTACTGCAAATTAGTGTGCACTGATAGAAGATTACATCTAATGGCAGCTTCAGGACTTTGAATTTGCCCATACAACGGAGCTTGCCCCCACAAAAAGTCCTTGTTGCATGTCTAGTGTGTTGAACTTTGGCAGGAAGTGAAGGGGGAAAAATAGGTAAGCAAGAACGCTTGTGAGCCAGGATGGGCAGGAGCTAGCCCATTTTGTCTTCAGACTTGGATAGCTTGGCTGGTGCAGCTGTGGATACAGCTTATGCTTAGCTATGGGTCCACCTGTTCACGAAATTCCACTTCCGCTGCATGTGCATCAGATGCTTTTATCACACTTAGCTGTGTATTAGAGCAATAGACTTAGTTTGCTGATGTCAATTGTATCTAAAAAAAAAAACCCCAAAAAACAAAAAAAGAACTTTATTCTGTTGAGTTAGTTACATTAGGCTTTTTCAGATGTAGTAAAAAGAAATCCTGGCTTTTTTGGTGTCATAGTCAAGAATAGCTATTTTCGTATCAGCAGATAATACAGTTCAGCTTTGTCAAAGAAGGAGGGCATTTCTGGAAGGAATGCAAGCTGTGGGTAGAGCTGAGGTCTTATACTTTAGAGTCCTGAAAGCAGAATGAGATTTTGTTTTTCCTTCCATTTTATTTTCATTTCCACTTTATCTGGTCATTTTTTTCAGCTTCATCTGAGTTTAAGCTGAAACTCTGCTTTAGACTTTAAAATGATTGTGTCCAACATATTAATCTTTTATCTTTGTAATAACAAAGCATTGATCATGAAAAGAAAACTAGTTGAAAGGGGGCACTCTTAAGTTTCTAGATGCTTAACATTGCGTTTGTCATTAAAATGCATTTTTGTTTACAGGAGTATAGATTACCAAGAGATGCACATGGCTTTGTATGTGTAAACCTTATCACCTTCAATACTTACAATTTCTTCAGTGTGTAACCCTTGAACTTTCAGCAGTGGCTTTAAATCTGATTTCCTTATTGCTGATAAAAATGCTGAATGGCGTCAAGCCAGCTGATAAAATATTGTGAACGCATTAAAAAAATGACTTTATAAAGGAGGTTTCTCCACTGGCATCTTTTCTGAGGTACATTAATGAACTCTAAATGTATTTAATGAACTCTAAATGTATTTAATGTATGCTTTATTGAGATTTTGATGCAAATTCTGAACCAGGAATTTATACCTCACAAAGTCTGTGTGTTTGGGCTTTGCTTATCGGATGTAGGACAAGGGCCACCAGATGTTGAACTCTCATTGCATCTCTTGGGTTCCTTGTGATTAACAATGAAAAACTTTGTTTTGGACATATTTTTTGTATGCTTTAGGAGCCAACATTTACCATATCATGATCGTTTTCCCTCACAATTTTGCTTACTTCAGCCCCCATAAATTTTATCCAGGTCTGGTGCCCATTGTCTGTGTTTCCTTGTTTTAGAGTTGTGTCGGGCTAACAGGAAGAGTAATGGCATGTGCAGCGTGCTGTGTAGCTTTGTTGCCACCTTCCTGTTGTCGGTGCAGGGTCTCAGGCATACGAGTCCTTTATGCTGTGGAGAGCACAGGTCTGATTTTGATATAAACACACATCAGTTAGTATTTTGTTGCTGTTAGTTGTGTCCTTGACTATCACTATAGCGTGTTCTATTAAATCTTGTTCCATTGTTTCTTCTGCTGCTTTCACATGCACGTTTGCCTCCCTGCTTTGTTTGTACTGGTATTAATATTTCTACCTGTCACTGCATGTTGTCTTTCAACTCAGGTTTTGCTAGTATATATATGGGTTTTACACAGTTAACATCTTCCCTTTGATTTATCACATCATGTGTCACAGAAAGGAACTATCTGTTTTAATGTAATTCATCATGTCCCTTTTCAGTGAAAGATGTATCCACTGCTTGAGGATATTTTAAAGCTTTGTGAAACCTTGTTATTGGTAAATTTATGCTCCTGTTTGTGTGTGTGCATGCACACAGTCTTTATGCATACATTTAAAAAAAGTCAGGTAGTGATGACTTTTTTGTGCATTTCAAAACTATTCTTTGTTGTACTAATGTAACATATGTAGAGCATTGTCTTACATTCTTTAATCACATAGATGTACTTAACACAGCCCAGAATACCACAGAACCCTCAAAAATCTGACATACTGAAACAGCTTCTCATTTGTTTGGTTTTTCACAGTGGCATTTGTTTTGGGAAGTCCAGTTTTCCTCAGTTTAGGAAAATTTGAAGTTTGTCAGAAAGAATTGTTTGTCACAAAGGAGTCGTAATGTCCTCATGAATTGCATGATCAAGGCTGCACAATGCTGTATTGATGAATTGATTTTGTTGTTTTTTTTTTTGGTGCTGATGCTATTTTGGTGCTGATCTGAATAATCTGTTAATCTACAGAGAGGGCTTTCTGAGGCTGTGCACGTATCTAGCTCACGCACATTTAGCCTCTGTAGGATTGGGATCATGGTGGGAGATTATATGATTGTTTGATGAACCTGTGCTGTGCTTAAAGAATTCTAATAATAGATTTTTTTTTTTCTCCCTGTTTTTGTTTAGGGGGGGAGGCGTTTGGAAGGGGATTGGGGTGGTTTTTTTTTGTTTAGTTTTTTTGGTGAGGTTAAAGGTGAGGTATAACCTACAAATAAATGTTTGTTTTTATTTTAAGGAAAGATGCACTCGGGTTTCTGCACAATACGTTTGTTCCTCTGGTAGCAATATTACTGTATTGTAATATATTGTAAGATAGTATTGTAAATATCTGTCAGCTACAAGGGGCAGTTGCTGAACATCAGGGATCTGTCTGCCTGGCATCTTCAGGCAGGCATTCTTTCATTATAGATTTCCCCCTTGAAATTTGCAATGTTATTGCCATTTCATTATGTGAAGTATAGGCTGACTTCCTAGAGATGTCAGGATCATGAAATCACAGTAAGCCACTTCTGTTTTGTCCTGGAGGTGGGAGGTCCTTTTTTTTTCCCCCTCCCTCTTTTCTGTGAAATGCAAATTTAGTGTTCTAAATCAGCACTGATGCTTATCATAAAAATATTCATGTATTTGTTACCCGCAGTTTCTTTGCTATTCAGCTGAACTACCACAGTGTTAAATGCCGTGGCATAAAGCATCTGGGAAACTCCTGTTCCCGCAGAATGTTTCAGTGTCTTCTGAAGAGCATATGAAACCTGCTGCTATGGGCTGGCTTCCCCCAGAACTTCAAGTCAGGATCTTCATCCTAGTTGCTGCATACCCTTGAGTGAAAATATGGGAAGACCACCTGAGAAAGTAGCTGTGTAAATACTTTCTAATATTAGCCTCTTTAGTTTGCAGTAGTGTTCTACTCTATTTTCTTATACTGTATTGTTCTGTTAACATGCACCCTAGAGACTGATTTTGGACAAAACCAAAATTAATTAAGACAAACCATCCTCTGCAGATGGTTAGTCTTATGTACTCCTACACCAAATTGGGAAGTAAGGGACCAGTAAGTTTGTGCATGTGTACTAGGAAAATGCTCTTGGACTACTGAGTTCATATAATGTCCTCATGTGCTACCTTTCTTACGTCAAGAGCTCTGGATGGTATCTGTGCCTTCACATTGGCTGTCATTCATGATCCACAGGTTTTTTTGGTTCTCATCTTCCTCTTTCACTAAGATAGTCATCTTTTATACTCAGCCTGTCTTCTGTGTCAGTCTCCCCATGATGGGCTCTTTTCTGTACGTTTTGGCTATGATTGTCTCCCTCTTTTCCCCCTTTTCTTTTTACAGCTGTCCTCCCAACAGTCTTTTGCCTTCCTAAAAATGCCAGTCTGGGGCCTTGAGGAATGGATTCTACTCGTTAACCTGTGCCTTGAGAAAAGTAAAAACTACTTCAGTGTCAGTATTGGGTATTGCTGCTGGATGTGAGAGGGACTGGCAGATTAAAATTTCAGAAGAGGAACATTTCCTTTTGGAGGACCAGGAACAATAGCTGGATCTTGGGAAGCAGCAAAGCAGGCATGTCTCATTAGCAGGCATCTTGAATGAACTGTGAGATGCCAACAATCCTGATGCATACTCCTCTGAAGTCTTTACACTATAGTCCTGGGCAGGAGTGGGTGAGACAGCTGCAGGAAGAGTTGGAGGAGGAGAAAGGCTGGTTTCATTTTGGTCAGGAATATGTGTCCATGGTCCATAGACAGACTTGAAAAGCAGCCAGAGTACAATTTGGCAGTAGGAGGCGCTGTGTTCTGACTGTCAGGGCATCCATTGTCCTTAGCTGGGAGTGGTGCCTTCTCTGTAGTTAGGCCACACTGGCTGCTTCTTGTTACCCGTGTGAGCATACTGCAGAATGTTTGTGGCTGTGGCCATTTTTAACTCTACCACCACTTCTATCTCTACTTAAAACTTCTGGGTCCTTTTGACATCTCTCCAACCTAGTATCTGCCTCCAGGTATGGGTCATGTTTACCCTCTTAGGAAGCTTTGTTGACGGAATGCAGTTCTTGACACAGTTCTGTTTTGCTGGAGGTTTTCGGTCCATTTGTATTTTCATTCTCTGCCTAAAACCAAGCACCTTCCTTGTAGGTGTGTTCTCTGGGACACAGCAGTGGAGAACTGGGGAAGGGATCCTCAGCCAGGTTTAGGCGTGAATAGGCATTCCAGGAAGTTGGTTGGCAAGTGCTTTGTGTATGGGAGGATGGGTGATGGCTCCTGGGACTGAAATGTGGGGCAGGCAGCATGGGCAGTCTTTGTGGAGGGGTTGATAGCTCACTGTGAGACTGCAGGTTGCAGAAATGTAATAGATTGCTTCAGCCAAAACCATGGGCAGCAAAGTGGTGGCTTCTGTGCTGGGCTGAAAGGAGAGGTGAGGGATAGATGGCAGTGTGACAGACCACTTACGGAGTTGGAGATGAAAAATGCTGCTATGGCAGGATACATTTCTGTTCTGTAAGGACTTACCGGCCATTTCTGCCTCTTCAGACTGGCGCGAGTTGTGGCAACAGTTAACCTGGCATTAGCATACTTCTCTGCCATCCATGTGCTGCTCTTCTCTGCTGTCTCTGCCATCTTGTCCTTTCTCCCAAATGTGGCAGTGTTTGCATTTCTCTGTCATGTTTTTTTCTAGCAAGACAGTCAAGCTTATACCTGTGGGGTTTAATGAGGTGTGTTGTGACAGCTCACATAGGCATGTGAAAAGGTCAGAAAGAGTACAGGGGATAAGTAGATCCATAATATTGCCATGCTTGCCTGAAAGGAATGGCAGAAAACTGCCACTTGGGGAGTAAGTGGCAGTCTAAAAGGCTAACCCAGGTTTAGGGAGTCTCATACTTTACATTCATTGTGTGTTGGTTGCTAGAGTACGAAAAACAGTGTAATTGCACGTAATCACATTTCCTCATACGCCAGTGGCTTCTCTCGTAAATGTTTAGTGTGGTCCTAACCCTAGGCAGTGGAGGCCAGCATAGCATTTGAGACAAACATGCTATCCCAGGTATCACTAACATGGGGCTCTGCATGTAGCTTGGACCTACATGCATTCTACAGAAGAATTTCTTGCCATTCTAGTCTAAATGGAAAAGGTCTTCTGTGCCTTTGTAGAGGCTATGCAGGAAACATCTATGTTAGGAATGCTTTGTTTCCTCTCTTCTAAGTGGTACTGTCAGGGAACTAGATGCACATTCCACTTCAAAAAGCCATATGATGGAAATGGGATTAAACGAGACATGTTCTACAGCCATGAGTGTGCCCTTGAGACCCAGCCTCAGCTGTTCTGTTGCTTCTTCTTGGTATCACTGAGATGCTGCTGAAGATGAGTCTCTATGGATTGTTGTCATACTTTGTGGGTGCTTCTCTCCAAGATTCTGCTAGGAGACCCTTAAAATTTTTTCATTTGCATTTAGACATGTCTTGATTTTTTTGGTTGAAACAAGTCTGTCAGAAGTACCAACAATATATCTGTCTAAATCCAGAAAGCTTTTAGATTACTGCTTTATAAATCTGAACTTTGTTCAGTTGTTTTGTTTTGTTGTGTGGTAGTGTGTTTTTTTTCTTTTTTCTTTTTTTTTTTAATGTGTGTTGTTTGTGGTTTTTGTTTGTTTGTTTGTTTGGTTTTTAGCTAAGTTTTACCAATAAGACATTCCAACAAATCTGTGTGGGAGTGGGGATATTGTCAATGTTGAGAACCTTCTTCTATGTTACATGCAGAGTAGAAACACGAAGCAGGAAATCACACTGTACTGCAGGTGTAAGAAACCTGGATGACTGGCTATAGTCATTATCTTACATTAGTGGCCTAGATGATGGGATAGATGTGTTTTATTACATTTGCAGCAGACACCAAGCTGGGAAGAATGCAAGTATATTGAAAAACCGTATGGGGTTTCAAAATCAATCTGACAACCTGGAGAAAATGTACTGAGTAAAACAGGACAAGCTGGAGACATCTTATTTCAGCAGAAAATAACGAGCTTTTTTGCATGCAAGATAGTTGGATAGGTGGTGGCTTGCAGAAGAGGATCTGAGAGGTATAATGGTTCCACAGTGTGATGCTTTCGGGGAGGAAGAGATGGGAGAAGAGGGAGTATCATGCTGGAAAGCTCATGATTTGAGCTGCAAGGCATGCAACATTGTTCTATCCCATGCAGAATTTAACAAGATCTTCAGCTGGTGTCCTGCATTTAGGCTTGAACTGCTGTATGTTGAGATGTTATCAGCTGGACAACACATATCAAGTGTCAGCTGCTTTGGAAACTTGACATGATCTATGGAAAAATGTTTACCAAGCAGGGATTATTCACTCCATAGAAGGGGTGATTGTGAAAACATTCAACTATGTAAAACATCTGCCACAAGTAGGAGATAAGTGTTCTCTATGTTACTGGGATACAAAGCAAGACATAATGTTTAAATCGGAACAAGGGGGATTCAACTTAGACATTGTTGAAACACTTGTGTGTCTCTGAATTGTGAAGCAGAGGAGTGGAGTACCTGGGAGGAGTTGTGGGTGAGACAAGCAGCTGGATGGAGTGATAGGGGTAATATATGGATCTTGCTTGGGGACAGGGAAGATGTTCTCTTGATATCTTTTTAACTATCTTTATAACGTATCATTACTTTCCTGGGATTAATTGCCAGAGCTTTCTGCTGAAACTTGATGCCATATTTTCAGTATCTGCTTTCCTGGAAGAAAATATTGTCTCCTAACAGACAACGTTATATTATTCATTTGTGCTTGTCTGTAATCATTGAATTCCCTGTGGAAATGTGTATAAGGCTTTACATAAGCGTAAGACATTAAGAAAAGACAATGACCTTCAAATTTTTTTCTTTTTTTTTTTTTTTTTTGGTGGAAGATTGATGGCTGTATTTCTGCTGCTTGCTTCCCTCCAGAATGCTGCTGACCCCTGTTTGTCTGATCTAAAGAGAACCAGGAGGTGTGTTTTTAAAAAGAATTCAGGCATACATACTGTAGCCTTAAAAAGCTGTTGGGGAGGAGCTTCTGCAGGCATACATTGGTGTGCATAATGGGGCCTTAATAAGGAATCAGTTATCAATCAATCAGGCAAAAAAGGACTTGGTAACTTTAGGTACATACTAGTTGTTGATGGACAGGTGTAGGGTGTTGGGGTGTGGGCTGGATTATAGAATTAGGAAATTCCTTATTGGTGCTTTAACTTTTTGAAGAAGACACTCAGATACCATGATGATCTTACAAAACTATTTATAGATTTTTTTTTTTATGTTTTCAGTATATTTCTGTAGAAAAAATAACCACAGGAAAGTTAAATGGCATCAGTTAGCACTGAAATACAGTTTAAACAAAGACCAGGTAAAGAAATATTCATTAAGAGCCAGGCTTTGGGTTATCTCTGTGTACCAAGCCTCTGGAATTATTTTTTTTTTTTTTTTA
Organism: Pezoporus flaviventris; assembly: GCF_033815535.1. Taxonomy (NCBI): domain Eukaryota; kingdom Metazoa; phylum Chordata; class Aves; order Psittaciformes; family Psittacidae; genus Pezoporus; species Pezoporus flaviventris. The sequence goes on along the minus strand of NW_026892638.1, from coordinate 4,764,048 downwards.
AATAACTGCTTAAACTCTAATGTAGAACTCTTCAAGAAGTCTATTTTTGCCTCAATTTTTTTTTATGATGTTTCTTTTCTATTCAAAGGCAGTGCAGATTGAGACCATAATCATTATTAAAGCCTGATTTCTCAGGCTTTTTACAGTTTTGATATGAGCTTGGTGTCTGTTGACAAGAGACTTTTATTAATTGAGCTATTTTTATTGCTTTCTAATTTAAGATTAGATTTTTAAATTGTTCTTATTGTATGTGAAGTATGGTCGGAGGTTGTCTAAATCTGATGTAACTAGTCTGGGACTTTCCTAGAAGAAGAAATTGTCACAAAAGGTATACCATTATGTTGCTTGATTTTTGACTTTGTATGGCATATTATTTTGGAGCTTTCACAGGTAGGTACAAAAATGATGCTGCCTAGGAAAGCGAAATGAGATACTGTGGTGGAATGTGAGCAAGGATACATAAACTCATTGTATTGAATGGCACCTTGTGCTGTTTTTTTGCTGTCTTCTATAATAATGAGCCAAATTATATTTGGACAAAGACTAGGGAGTTTTTCGCTTACAGTTTTTGGCCAGATACTTTCATTATGTTTATCTGTCTTCTCGGCTCAGTGTTTCAGGACCAGCCAACATCAGTTGAACGTTTCAGTTTGTGCATACAAGGAGGCTATTCTGGCTGCAGGGAAAATTTCAGAACTATCTGTTGAAAGTGTGGAGGAGCGGGAGTGAGTGAGGTTGTAGCGTGATTTTTGCGAGGTCTTGGCTGGTGCAGGTTGTTGATACACTTCATCTGCAATATTCTAGGATCAGTGTTTTTCATTGAGATGTTCAATGTGACAACCAGTTGCTGGGTTAACTTTCCAGAGGTCTACGAAGCACTTCTGTAATTTTTAATAGTTAATTACATTGCTAATAAACACCTTTTTTTTATCTATTACTTTGTTTAGTAATGTAAACAATACCATAGATCTCTCAGCAGAACATGCAACTCATTTATAAAAAGTTATTAAAAATACATTTGAATTTAATAGAGTGCTGTTTAAAACTGTAATTTAAAAACAATTCCCTTGCAGAACACTAAGAATTACAGCTCTAAATAGGTTCCAGCAAAGTGTTTTGTAAGACCACCTGGGCTTTTACTCTGTACTCTAGTGGCACATTAATAACATGCATTATTGTAAATTGCTTACTGGTGTCACATCTTGGGTATGCTTGTAAATGTCAGTAGATTCATGACGTTGAGAATTACAGGGTTTAAGGCCGGAAGCCATCATCTAATACATCCTTCTGTCACTGAGTATGAAACGGTCATCCCCCTCCCTGTGCTATAGTGCTAAGGGCTGACGTATATATTGAACACAGATACCAACGAACATGCAGGTTTTACCAAAGTCCAACCAATGTCCTACAGTGACAAGGAGTTCATTTCACTGTGCCATGCTGAGCCCATTGTGCAAATTGAGTGCCTAGGTACAGGCATATGCAAACAGCTTCCATCATCCTCACCCACTTCTTCCTTCACCAGGAAAACAAATGGAAGACAGACCCTCTATTGCTCTTTATATAATCTGACCAAGATGAAAATTTCCTTGCCATTGCAAACTGGGCAATTATTTTGAGCCTGAGCATACGAGTGAGACATACCAGCCAGTGATCGAAGAAAAAGGATTCCTTTCACCATCTGGTACTGCTTCTTTAAGCTATGCTCTCAAACACTTCTGGATAGAGTATGTGATAAATAACAATTCGGAATAAACTGGCCATCCCATTGACAAGAAGAATACTACTTGACCTTTTCTGGCAGATAGCTGAAGCATAAGATTTGTTTTATACACATTGTGTCAGTCAGTCTGTTGACTTGAACCAGGGGTAAGAGAGTCATATTTCAGACATTCTCTGGCTACTTAGTAATGTGCCCAAACATGCCATCTTCAAAAGAATGCGAAGAAGAGGCTGGGCCGTGTTTGCTCCTCTCTGATGCCAGGCAGAAGTGTTGCACCCAACTGCTTCTGCATCATTCCTGCTAGATCTTTAGAAACCAGTGTATTACCAATGAAGCAGCTGTTAGGATCTTGAATGTTCTCAGATTTGTAACTTTGCTTTCCACCTGCTAGAAAACTCTGCACTGTGTCAGGTTTCAACATTCAGTCTGGTTACCTGCTCAGCTGAGAGAGTTTTGCAAAGCAAAGTTTTGGAAAAGAAGTCAGTTGGACAAGCAGGAGTACTAGGACCTGATCTGTCAACAGAGCTTCTGTGCCATCATGGTGAACTGCTCTTTATTTAGCAGTAGCTCCTGAGATCATAAGTCTTCCTGCTGATGTGAAAGGATACTAAGTTATCACATGCTGGACACAGTGCTGCTAGAACACCCACAAACATACATACACGTAGATGCGTGCTGTGTGTGTATTCACGTACATACAAATGCATATATACACAAATGTTCCTAATATTTTCTCATCCTTACAGGTTGTCCAGTGCAACACTAACCTGAGGAAAAATTATTTCTGAGTAACACTCCTCAGTTACAAATATGTAACTCTCATGAATTTAAATGAACTCTCATAATACCTGAAATGAATACATGAAATGAATTGAAGTCTCATGACTTGAATACCTAGTTAGTGTATGTGGCTGACTTTAACCAGTAAGTGCTGCTGCTAATTGTGACAGAGGTGCATTTATCTTAGAGAGTACTGTATTGGGACTGTGGTTGAAGTTCAGAGCTACTGATCACAACTGCTTGACTGATAGACCTGCAGAGAGGATGCACACTTGATAGATGGACACAGGGATGGAATTCAGTGCGCCTTGAAAACTGGCAGATAGAAGTTCCAGTTTTCCTTTCTAAGCACAAGAAAACTGTAACTTGACTTACATAGAAAATACGGACAAAACCATTTGTTTCTGTCATTGTGACTTTTTGAAGCTATTCTTAAACCTCTCAATCATGTGTGGAATTACAGACTGCAGTATGAAGGCTGCAGTGAACAAAATTAATTCTTTCTCTCATTTTTCTCCTTAAGAGAAAGGAACCAAAGACAAAGTAGTAACTCTGAGTGCCACAATGATGAAGGCATCACCAGCTTCCATTTTCAAAACCGTGTTGTAAAGAGTTTTGTAATCTGTGATTTGGAAAAATAAGTCAAGATAAAAGCTGCTAAATTGTCATTCTGAAATTATTTAGCCCATGCTAAAATTTTAAATCTGTTTAAATCTGTTGTAAATTCAAGCCTTTTCACTGCTTATTGTCTTCAAATTATGGTATAAAGCTGTTTCTCATTAACATCCCCAGAAGATTGGTAAGTGTTGTCCTTAACTTGGAGGTTGACAAAACTGACCAACAGCAAACTGGGGACAAATTGAGTCACTTTATGCTGGTATTACAATTTTGGTATTCTTTAGTCTTGTGTTCACTGGATTCTGATGGCTATTTTTAAACCAAGGCACATATTTTTGTGTTATGATTCAGAATTCCTGTTTGAAAGGGAAAAAAAGACCTCTGTTTGTCTGTGTAAGCATTGATGGATGGACTATGTCTGTTTGCTGGAAATGCTTAAATATCTGAACTTGTGTGTGAAGAAGATCAGATGATAGAAATTCAGAATAAGTGATCTTTGCCTTAAGGGCTGTCATGGAAAGTAGGTATTTATTGTCATTGTTCTTTTGAGAGTTTATTACTAATTCTTGAGTACCTTTGAAAAACACTAGCCAAGAGTGCTTGCCAAACGAAGGATGCTTATTTTCTCAGCGTAATTGCTGTTAAATGTTAACAACTAATGAAAGGCAGAGGCACCTGGACTGTTAATGGTATTATTGTGTGCAGTATCATTTAAGGGAAGAAGTAAGCATAGACAACAGCTGTACAAGAAGAGGGCCTTGAAAGGATAGAATATTAAAATGCTTAGCCATGGAAGAATGATCTTTCAGGTTTGTGTTTCATGAAGTGAAACATTCCACTGTGCTTTGCTGGTTTTGCTTGATTTTAACCAGATATCTAATATTACTAAACCAGAGAGGCCCCAGTAAGGATTTAAATTACTAACTTGAGCCATGTGCCCTTGCATTCAACTTTAAAATGTTTTTCATCTGCAGAAGCCTTATGTACAAAAGAGATTTTATCAGAGGCATTTTAAGGGAACAGAGCATGTTTTGAGAGGTGCTGAGCAATGAGAATAGGCAGCTGCCTGTTCTTGGCAGCTGTGAGAGAGCCAGGGGCCTGTGGCTGAAGCTGTACCTCACACTCTGCCTCACTCTGTTAAATTTCTGTTTTTAAATGGTTGTCTCCAATCTCAGTCATGAAAAATACCTGTAGGCATGGACAGCTTCACCTCATAGTTTCAGTGCTGGAGCTGTTTGACTGTTAGATAGTTGATTCTTGTATTTTTTTTAAGTTTGAGGAAAAAAAAAAGGATGTTTTGCTGAGTTTTGAGTAAAATCTGAAGAACATTTTTTAAAAGTACCAATCCTAGTTGGGCACGTAACTGATCTGTGTGCCTTTGGAAATCTGTGAATTCACCCATCACAGTTTGTGATCTTGAATTTAATCCCTTAGATCTAGTCCCTTCTCTTTCAGGAGGCAGACTAATATAGCACTTCCTTGGAAAGAGTGCTTCCAGGATGCTTGGCTTAGTAGTGCTTGCTGAGGCCTTGTTTTAGTAATCAGAGTCCAGATATCTGTTGGTTTTAGAAATTCGAATGCATAGTTCTGTGTACCACTCAGGTTTTTGGTTTCTTTTTTTTTTTTCTTCCCCATAAAAACCTGAAGGATAGGTAGGTAATTTACACCTGTAAATGGAGGCTTTAAGTGATACGTAATTTATATTTAAAGTATTTTTCCAATAGAAATACGTAGGAGAAAGGAAAAAGAGTATCTAATGGTTATTTTTTATTGTGTGGTTGAAAGAGCAGTCTACTTCACTAAATCCTGTTCAGTTTCCATAACCAGGAGATTTACTTCTGTCTCTGAAACCTATGGCTCTGTACCTGTGAACTCGGTGATTTGTTCCAAAACCAAGCCAGGGCTGCAGAAAGCACCAGCTTGTGCTGTAGAAGTTGTCCATGCCCTGAGCAGGGCCAGAGCTCTGCCAAAAGAATAAAACCATGTGGTCGACATTATCATATTGCGCAAGAGGTACGCATTAAGAATCACACAGGAAAACTATGTGGCTGAGATAAAATATTCTAGCTCTTAAATTACTGAAAATAAGTACTTGCACAGTGCCTTTGCTTTTCATGGTGTTTTGTAGAGCACTGGAAAAAAATGGCTAGTCCTCATGGAGTATTTATTTATTAAAAAGATAACCTCAGACTACTAGAGAATACATAAAAATTGAATGTAGTTAAATTAAACCCAGCATTCTGTGCAGCAGCGCTATCTAAAACTGTCTTTCTCAGCTTTTGTACTGGTTTACTTCTAAGTGAAGTTACCTGAAATTAATACACTTTTCTGCAATTTCTAGGTCTGGCTTTCAACCTCACTAAAAATTCTGTGTTATTTCCCTTTAAAATTCAAGTAAAACCATGACGGAACTGAATCATAACTTCTCCTTTTGTATTAACATCACTGTAACAGGAGTGTGTTTGTTCATCAAATGCCTTAACAATTAATTTTCCCTGTTAAAGGAGAAGAGCCTGTTTTTTCATTCAACACTTTGCTATTCTCTTACTGCAGAAACTGCCTGTCTGTTTACCAAGGAAAGGGATAATGTGACTTAAACAAGATGGCTAAATCCTATTCGGCAGGATCAAAGGGGGTGGTGAATATTTGACATTTGCCATGGGAAACTGTCTTATGCATAGAGGTTTTTTCTGCACTGTGGGCTGGCGTAGCGAGAGGGACCTCTCCTTCCTCTGAGGTGCAGCGTGTGCATGTGTGTGTTGGCACGGTGCTGCCGCTGCAGAATACCGGGGATGAATTACTTGACGTGCACAACTGAAGGCGCCGTTCGCTCCACAAGATCGTGTGCTGCCGCTACCCCGAGAGAGGCAGCTGGCAGCTCCTCGTGACAGCTAGAGGTGGAAGGACCCAAACTTGCGGTCCTCCCCCCGCCCCCAAAAGATTGTTAGTCCATTCCTTTATAGTGGTTCATTTTGGCTGTCATCGCCAGAATGCTGCCAGTGAATGTGTGTCACGGTTACAATAGAATGTGGTAACACGTAACAGCCATGAAAGCCCAGCGGGAAAGGCTACAAATTCCAGGGCTGACCTTGGAGTAAGTATTGTCTGTCTTTAATATTTTAATGGGTTCTGCATGATGCCGGCTTTCGTGCAATCAGGAGCTGTTTAACATATATTTGTGCTGATGGTCTGGGACCACTGCAGCTCCAGGTTAAAGGAACACGTTTTAAATGCATTGCAGTTGGTTTCAGCAAATGTGTGAGCCCAGAGCTGGGATATTGCAGTACATTTAGAAGAAAGCATTTCTGCATATTTAAAGTTACTGGATTTCAATGCATGGAGCATTCTGTCAGCTCATAGGGGAAGAATCTGTCAATAGGCCATGGTGTCTTTATCTCCAGCTCTCTGTTACTGTTTGTTTATCACATTGCTGCCTTTTAGAAAGGCCTCTGTCTCTGCTGAATAATAGAGAGCATTCCAAGAGATTAAAGCATTACAGAAATGCTGTTCATAAAAATCCATCCATATTTTACATACGTAACTACACTAATGAACTGTATTGACATTCTGGAGGATTCCTGACAGTCTCTGCAGTAAGTATGTTTACCTAATTTAGCAGAATGTTTACTTGTTACTTGCTTAGAACAGATTAACTCATTTGTGTGCTTTCAGCTATTTAGAGAGTAACTACATGAAATACATCATTTTAATGTATAGTAAGTATAGTCTTTTATTAAAAAATGCAAGGATATGTTTACCCAAGATTTGTTAATCAAAGTCAAATATTTATTTCTGTACATACATACCTACAGTCTACTTTGACATGTCAGGCATGTATGTATGCATGTTACAGTCACCATGAGGACTTGCTAATTTTACCTAGCTAAATAGATATGGTTATGTCAGATCCTTTAGTATTCCCTGGGACTTCCCCATTCTTGCTGGAGAAAAAAAGCCCTGAATGCTGCAGATGCCTGCAGTAAAGTTATTTAGCTGTGAAAGGTATTATCTCTGAACATCTGCTATGTTTTAAACAGAGGACTATAGGTAAGTGTGCAGTGTAGCAAATAATTTATTCTAATAATCACATGAAGGTGACAGAGCACTTTATTCCCAGGAACAATTGTAGATGTTATATTGGGTTCCCCAGAACTATGTTTGTGAAATGTCAGTGAGAAATTTGTGCATTTCAATCTGGCACTTTCTGCTGAGAGCGGTATGTGTGAGCTGTGAACAGGCTAAGCTCTAGATAATTTTTCTGGAGAAAATAGCATTGGTAATTCCTCAGGAGTTTTGGAGGAGGGGTCTGATGAGGAACCTTGTTAAAATGGTTTCCATGAATAATTGATAATTAGATTCCTTTTGGAGTGTGGCAGTTTAAATATTTTTAGATCAGTCTTCACTGAATTATATAATCATTGTATGAGAATAACATCGGTAACTGCAAAGGACAAAAAATGATTCATGTTACTGTTTTTTCAACATATGTGTGTGATTTTGTAATACGAGGTAATCATGTACTGCTTCCTTGTTTGTCATGGTAACCTGACATAATTACACTTGCTTTGCCATTCTGACAATATTTAATGCAGATAAGAATTACATTTTAAATTTAGCATTGATTATTATTTTGGTTAAAACGTCTGGATATGTTTAATTTTTTCATATGTTGGACTTTTTTTTGCCATCACACTTGCTACTAAACTTAATTTACTTGTAGAGAAAAGAAAGCATCATATTTTGGTTGCTGGCACTTAATGTTTCCCATAGAGTTGTTCTCTCATGATTTGTCAGAGTTGAGTCAGTGCAGACTGAAGTCATGCCTCCCAACTTTTTATTTTCTATCATCTATAAAAGAACATTATCTAGGGGAAAAAAAATTCCAACTTATTCCTTGAAACATTCTTCAAACCAATTATCAGGAATTTTCTTTCAGTGAAGTTTTAAGTGTTGGGACTAGAATTACGTTGTCTAAGAAATTAGTACACTATCTACTTTATATTCATTACTTGCAGAAAGCTCTTTCAAGGAATATTAAGGATCCAAAATGAAGCCTTCCAAATTTAGTAAATGTAGGAATTAAGGCTGCCTGTCAGCCTCGTGCATATGCACTGTGATAATTCATTTTAACAGGTTTTTGCATGAAATTTGTAGGTCTTAAAAAAGCAAAGCTGAAGAGCAAGTTCTGTAGAAGAACCAGATTGACACTCCAGTGTCATCACAGTGGGAGTTTATAGCTCCATAGAACAAGCACATCTGATATTGAATGCCCTGAGAGTCTGCTCCATGACTGAGACTCTTGATGTGTTACAGTAAAGAAAGTGAGGAAGAAAATGAGTACTCCTACTAGCAGCTGTAGGAGTTCCACCTGCTGTGTATGTGCCATCCACTAGAGAAGGAAGATGTGCTTTCCTACTGCATGTCTCTGGAGTTTGTTCACAGCAAAGGGACTGAGTAACCTCATTCCGTGGTCTGAAGTTAATCTGTTCTTCTTGCTCAGTACCAGACTTTCCCTCGCCTTTTCACTGTTGTGGCTTCAGTAGGTTCCTTGCCCCTAGCTGTTACTCCATGGCAGTGCGCATGCTCTCCCTGCCGCAGCCAGTGCCTTTCGGCAGTTGTTCTCTCTCCACCTGGATTCTCTTTGATCAGTGGCCTCTCCGCTCCCTGATCCTGCTGGAGGTTGGTTGCTCTCTGCAACGCCTGCCTTTGTCTTTTCCCTTGCTGTGCACCTCTGGGAACAGCAGTGTGAGCACTGACGGTGCAGCACAGGAGTTTACCAGCCTATAGTCAGCGAGGGCCACTCCACAAGCAAAAAGGGGATGCACAAGCAAACAAATGGGGATGAATGGCCAGCTCTGCTGCAGCAGATCTGCAGTGGAGAATAAAAGATAATGCAGATCTTAGAAGTACAAAACCAAACTTTTTACAAGCCTGTACTGATCATACAGAAAGACCTTTCCAGTGCAAGTTGCAGCGGGTCAGTGCAGTGCAACAGAGAGTGCCCCTGTGAAACAGCAGAAAGCTGTGTGTCAATCCACATCCTTCTCCACAGGCCTGCACGGGCTGAATGACAGGAGCCTGGATTCAGTTTAGTCATTTTCAGGGTGATGTATTGAGCCATTGGCTCTTAATGGAGCTTATTAGCTCAGACATACTGTTGTGCTAGCATGGCTAGTCTGTAACTGAAATCAAGCTAGCTCATATCCAGCCTCTGGGCTGCATAGTCTGTGTGTGCTCTTCTGTGCACCTACTTCAGAGATTCTGCAGGCACAGACAGCAGCCAGAGGAACTTGCCCCTAACACAGTACCCTTGCCAAAAAGTTAACAGGAGGCCCACCCTTAACTCAGTGTGCATCTCCCTGCCAAACTGTGTCCTCCCCAGACCATCGCAGGAAGGAAAGGTTGCCCAACATCAGAAGGCCATTGTCCCTAATCTGTTTTAGAAGCAGTAGTGTACTGCTGGAATATTCAGGAAAAAAAAAAAAATCGGGTATCCACCTTGAAAAGTTATAATGGGAATATTTTAAAATCTGGCAAAGTGTCATGCGATTGAAAGGTTTAGAGTTGGAGCTAGCTGTGCTTAGCATACTGGCCATCTGTGTCTCCACTGGGGACCGGACAAGAATGCTAGCATTGACTGGCTTCAAGGGTCTGGTACATAGCAGAACAAGTCTTTATGAAGGTTATCTGGAAAAAGTTCCTTGTAAGCCCATGCCTTCACTCAGTCTGCACAGAAGGCAGAGTTGCATGGGTTTTTTTGACAAATAACTTCAGCTAATTGAAGCAGGACTCATGCTGTTAAGAAAAAAAAAAAAAAGCTTTCTTGCAAGATTTGTGCAGACAAGTGCATACGACTGCACGAGTATGTTTTAAAAGAGCATCTGTGAAGTCAGTCAGTGACCTACTGTTTTGTTGAGAGACATCTTGAAATGGAGATGCACTTCAGGTAACTTCCTGGAGGCACCTATGAAACCAAATGCTCAAATACAGGTTTTTTTGGATAAGTTGCTTATATCCACCTTTGATTACCAAGATAACTTGGTATTTGTGAGGGAACATTTCATATGGAATCAATGGAAATTGATGCTACCTATCTAGGGAATTTTTAGTGAGTGTGCAAATTTTAGTCTCTCAAATTGGAAATTTTATTATGGTTTTCATATTGCTGATGAAGAGTCATAAATTTTAGTTTTCCTTTTGGTTTTAATAGATCTGATTTGCATATAAAAAAACTTAAAAAAAGCTCAACAAACCCAAACAAAAAAGCCCACAAAACTAAAAACCCAAAACCCCTGAGATTTTTTTAAAAGACAAAAATGCCCCAGTTACATATCCTATTTCATACAGAATGCCTTTTTTTTCCTCTCTCTGGGGCTTTGTACACAAGCATTGTTCCCAGAGGGAGTCTAAAGCAGTCAAGCATGTGCACCAGCACCAGATTTCATACTTGTTTTTCTTTAAGTCAGTTTCATCTTAAGTCAGAAACTGTGTGGCTACTGTCAATCACTTCATTCAGGAGGATGGTAATGTTTTGGGTCTAACCAGAACTCCTTTCATAACTCCTACACTAAAACATACAACTCTTGCTAAACCTTCTGTTCACTAGAGATGACATTATTTTAACTTGCAGTCTCACCCCAAGGAGCCTGAGCCCAACCCCAACAAGCCCCTGCAGTCCATGCAGCCCTCTGTTCGCTTTTCATTTTTGGAGGTAAGCAAGTAAACTTCCATTATTGATGTATTTTTCTGCATCCAAAACCTGACAATCAAAACATTGCAAAGGGAAAATTGAAAAAAAAATAAAAACTCTGTAATCCAAAGTGTGTTTTACTTGACCAGCTGTTGTTCCGAAGTATTTTATGGGGAAAAAAAATTGGGTATTTTAGAATTTGAGACCTAGTACAGCAGTTCAAGATACTGATGCATAATTCTGTGATGCTCTGCTTGCTTAGGGACATACCTGCTATTGAAATTTTACAGCTTCCTTCCTGTGATCATACCTCAAGCTGTATTCTGTTATGTCGAAAGTTTAAGGTGTTCAGAAATGAGAGTGATTCATGGGGCACATGGTTGTTTTTTGCTTACTTGAGAGAGGGTAGTATGCTAAGTGAGTCGATTATCCAAGATGCACATCTATTTATGAGAATATGAAGTCTTTGCATTAGTAGGACTGTGTTTTTCTTCAGGACTAGGAGGATTTTAAGCCTTATTTCTAACACAGTAATGTTTTAGATGAGCCCCAAGTAGCCACACACAACATCCTTCTCTTTTTTTTTTTTTCTCCTACTGCCATGTTCATTTAGAAGAATATTTTTTTTGGTTCTTGTTGTAAAGGTAGTTATTTTTATGAGATGAGAAAATCAGTAATTGATTAAAAATACTATCCAAGAATTGCTATTGTGGTAAAATTAACATAATATTTGAAGGTTGTTTCTGATACAGAAGGCCATTTTTTGTTGCCTTTGTTCTCTTTATAATGCAGAAAACTTTAGTTTTAAGACAAGGATCTCAAAAATGTGAGTTACTGAGGTTCTGCTCCATAGGGAAAATAGATTTTAAAATGAGTTACTGATGAGTTATTGATGCCTCATGGATTAAAAATACCTTTTAATTTTGATTAAGGTCTCACTTGATACTGTGTGTATTACGGACACTTGGAGAAACAGCACCTTGTTAAATGATGTAATAAGGCACATTTTTGCCTGTTTGGTATACCACCTCTTGAACATAGCATGGCAGAGGAGAGAGTTGCTTGAATGTATTAATCTGCTTCACTACACTTTAAAGTTAAACTGATATTAAAGACTCCTTCTATCAAGGCTTTATGTGATATTAAAAATGGGGCAATAACTTTGTAACTTGCTATGTGTTTCTGAAGAAATACTGTAATTTTTTTATATATACTGTTTTGTTAAGAGAAGAGATGGGATGTGAATCCCTAATTTATGCATTTTTCAGTATGATTTAAGCAAATGCACCTTTTTTTTCCTCAGTCAAAACACTTTTGTGATGTTTTTTTAATTAATTATCAGCAAAATCAGTATATTTGTGGAGTTTGTCTTGTTGGTAGGGAATACTTGGTAAAACTAGTATTTTCTAATTATGTCTTTAATTTATACAGCCAGAACAAATCACTTTTCTTAGTGGAGTAGGAAGTGCCCTTTTTCAAAATGTCAATTTTTTTTTGAATCAGAAAGCTATGTACTAAGTTTTTAATTTGCATAAGCTGCTGAAAAGCATCTCCAGACGCGTGGATGTGCTGCCATGCAAACTGCGCTGTGGACACTGGGAACAGACTTGTTCAGATGCCTTTTGAAGAAATGGAGTGGAAGTTACTTGCTTTGTGTAAAATCTCCTCCCCAGATTTTGCTGAAAAGTGTCAAAGTTCTTAAAGATTGTTCTTGGGTTGTTTTGTCCTGAAATGTGTTTAAAGCTCTGCTGGAATGGTTGATTTTTCCCTGGAATGGTAATTTAAAAGGTTTGATTCATGCTGAATATTTGTGCTGTAGCAGTAGAGGAATGATGGTGTATTGAACAGCAAATGTTTTAGTTATTAGTTACTGTTCAAGATTGACCTAGGTTAAAAGGGACAACATATGTGTCGGTTTTTAGGATCTATAAGTAGTTAGAATTTCCTGTTCTGTTAGCTCAGAGTACTCCCGTGTGTGGGAGGAGAAGATTTACTTCAGTGCAACTATTTTGCTCATATTCAGAAGTGTTAGCGGCATGGTAGCCTTACCAGAGTGAATGTGGTATCATCTCTCTCGAACATGCTGGCTCATCTCCCTCATGCCCTTTGATTTGCACAGCTGCTCCTTCCGTAGTTGTTTTTCTTAAGTTCTGGTTATGGCAGTTGTTGCATACAGTGTTAGTCTAAAGGGAACCTTTTACCAGCTAGATGATGAAGATCTAAGTAGACAAAGTGAAACAGTACCATCCTGTGAATTTAAGTACCTGTGGTGGCAGAGGCTGCTGGTGCAGCCTGAAGTTATTATACTTCACTGTTACTTCTTGGAGAGGTTGGGGGATGGAGAGGTTTTTTGTATTTCAGGCAGGTAGGCACACGTTTCCCATTAACTTTCTTAACATATTTAAACTGGTTAAATTCATATACCGTATTGTTGGATACAGGTATCAAAACTTAGTTGGTATCCTCCTCTTCTTCTGCTTTCTCTGCTTGCATCTTTTATTTATTTTTTTCCTCTGATATTCCTGCACCCCTGAATCAGGTGAAGACAGAACAAAACAGCTACTTCGTAAAAACTGTATTGGTCTGTCTCATGAAACCCTCAATTAAATGGATGGATCCTGCAGAAAAGTGAACAGGAAGGTTTCTAGTAACTTCTTGTTGTTCTGAAAGTGAACATGTTTAAAGTGAAATGTTTTCTAGCTTTGTGTGATGCTGTGTGTGCATGTGAGTATATGCACCCTTACTTAATGGACAGTGGGAATTTAGTCTCCTCTTTGGCATTTGCATTACAGAAGGCAATATTATTGTTTTTAAACTTACCAATGTTCCTTGGTTTCAGTGGGGAGGAAAGTGGTGTCAGTCTTCATTTGTTCTGCTGTGTGGTTCAAGACAGCTGGGGTGGGGCACTTGTGGTTTTGAGTTTGGCAGGGGACAGCTTGCTTATGGGGATTTGCACAGCCTAATCCATTACTGAAACCCATCAGTCCTGTCATTGCCCTGTTGCCATGGCTGTGGTCCTACTCTCTTCCTGTGTTAGCTCTTGCAGTAGTGTGGCTGACCCTGAGTTAAATCTCCACTGCCAGTAATAACAGGCCTGTTTTAGGAGAGGAATGGAGAGGGAGTAAGGGATCAGTTTTCAGCGACATGGGAGGCAGTGTATACTTGGGCTGGCACTCCAGTGACCTCAGGTCACGTCCTTTGACAGTGCTGCACTGCAGCTCATAAGGCTGCTGCTCAGACCTGTGTTAACAGCCAAGGTGACAGCTTTTGTACGTAGTGGTTAATGATAAATGATAAAATCTGGTGTAAGTGTATAGTCTAGATAAACCAGTCAGTGAATACTCTGGAAAAGGAGGTATTACTATTCCCTTTGTGAGGCAGAGGAACTTGTGCAGAAGCATGACATGGTCCTCTCAATGTAGGGCAAAATTCTTGTGGAAGAGTTAGCAATTAAATTTGGGCCTTTCTGGTCTCCAAATATTTTCTTTACTTTTGTGTAATCCAATGTAGAACTGCTAATTCTTGGATTCCTAAAAGACACAGAGTGTACGTCAGAGGGTGCCTCCTTTCCCAGTGTCTCAGTGCCACAGCTGCCATATCCAGGGATACTCAAGCAAACATTTTTCTTTAAAATTTATGTTTTATTCCCACCTTTGCTCTCTGAGATCAGTACAAAGCATATTGACCTTACAGTTATGCTGAAAGATGAAGCTTTTGTTTTGTTACCCTTAAAGAGGAAGGTCATGAGAAGGGCTGATGTGGATGAGGAAAGGAATCACTTGGCTCGATTTTCTTCCCAAATTATTCATTTCTGTTTAAAATGAGGAAAACCTGCTGTTTCATCTCAGAATAATTTGATTAGCAGTCATGAACACCTACCATAAAGCACGGGGTCCTCAAGATGAAATAAATTAATCTTTGTCTTTCTGTTCCAAAAGTAGTTTGTGTAATCTGAAGTAGTTCTTACGACCTTGCTGTTCTTTTAACCCTTTCTGTGAGCTTTTATTTAACCACAGAAAACATGTTTTCCTCAGATATTTCCTATACTTTCCCATATTAAGACTTCTGACAGGGCAGAGGGAGAACTGTTTCCATTGGGACTTCAGAAAATGGAAAATGACATTGTTTGCATAGGATTTTTGTGGTGTAGAATTGGCGTTTGAGAGTGCTTAAGTAAAGCAGCATCTTTCTCAGCAGTTCTGATCTCTTGTACTTAAACCTGCTATACCAACTTGCCCTTTTGAAATCCTTTCAAAGCTCTAAGGTTTTCTGAGCTCTGCAGAGTCACAGCAGAGGAGAAGATTTTGGCTTTATTGTTGCTTGCTGTCAGTATTTTATTGAGCAACAGCCTATTATATTTGTATAAGCCTATTAGTGTTGCGGTGGGGTGGGTTTCATAGGTGTAAATAAGGGTCCAGTTGAGAACTGCAGGAGGTGTACAGCTACCATCTGGAAGTGTGGCTTCCCTGAGGAATCCTTACTGCTGGTTTTCCACCCATGAGTCATATAGGGATGTGATTTCTAATCCCATCTTGACTTCGGAGGGTAAAGAAAGTGAAGTTTTACTTGCCACACACAGGTGCAGAATCAAGAGAGGTTAAGCCTATGTTCTTAGAGTGATGTTTTGTACAGCTTCTGGAATAGAGTAAGAGTAAAACATAATTTGCTAAAATCGTAAAGATTCAGTTTTAAGTGTGTTTTAAAAATATCCCAGGAGAAAAGTACATTCTTCTGATGTGTCTTTGAAAAAGGTTACATGGAATAAGGCAATTTGATGTGTGGCTTGTGCTACTTGATGTGACTCGGAAGAAAGATTTATTTATATATATTTTCTTAGATCAAGTAAAGCAAGAACAGCAGCCCCTTCTCCCTACAGCATATTCCAGCTCAGTAGGGTAAATAACAGTATTTTAGAGAGCGGATCAGAAATACAGTTCTTTGCTGTAGTGCTTTGGTCTTCTTCTTTCTCTCTTTCCCTTCCCCTTTCTGTCCTCTTACCCTCCCATTATGTGCATGTAACATGCATCTTAGGAAATCAAGAAAGTTCTTGTGACATTTGTTTCTTGTGGTAGTCTGAAAGCTACAGGCAGAGCTCATCTGAATCATTTTAAATGCCAATTTGTTGATCTCCTCTCCCTGAACTCTCGTACAAATCCTCCCAAAACAGTCGTGTTAGTCTTATTAAATCTTCTGGCCTTTTTGGTTGTGTTCTGGATGTACTGTTGCAAGTTAAATTTTTAAGTTAGTAGGTTAGGCTTTCTAAGCATTTTGAGGAGGTAATACGAATACGAGTTTGCAAATTATAGTAATTGTAGATTAGTAGTGAAACACAGGAACACTGGGTCTGGAGACAGTAAAGAGATTTTATTATTTATTCAAAATACTGTTTGAAAAAATGTCGTAACGTCTTTGAAGGCTGCACTGTCAGGAATGACCTGAGTGGAAGTTTCTTGAACTGCTTTACTTCTTTCTAAAGCAGAGAATGAAAAGTCTTCTAGAAGTATTACCCACTGAGATATACCACCATAGTATGTATTTTTACCATAATTTAGTGTGCTGCTCAGATTACTTGATTTCAAAGCCTAAAATGTTTAAATGTTCACTGGCTAATCTGTGAACGTTCTTGTCATACAGCTCTTAAAGACAGCTCTTACGAAACCAAACCCCTGCATTCTTTGGGCATGTTTTTGTTTACCTTTGAGTCAAATTTTGGTTTCTCTTAACTGTTACAAGTGATACCATAATAAAGAGTTGGCCCAGGCTTTTAATCACATTCTCTGTGTCTTGTTTGAAAGGTGAAAGAGTGAAATACAAGCAAGATAGGGAGAGAGGAGCTCTGTAGATTCTTTTTTTTTCCTTATGTTTTCAATTTAAAAAAACAAACCAGTGCTGAAAGTTTGTAATATTACAACCAAATATGCCATACCTAAATCAGAAATTGGAGGAAGGATGCATGGCATGGACCTGTGCCTGGAGCCACATAAAGACTAGGTGAGTTGAGTACTCCATGTGTGAAGAAGTCACTCCAAGCCAAGGAGGTGGTTAAAAGTTTAACAACTAATCCACATTGTATGTGTGAATAACTCTAGACAGGTCTTCAAATCTACTTGAAGATGGGCAGTCTGGTCTCTTCCTATGCTGTCAGACCCCAGTGTTTCAAGTACATGCAAATATCTGCTAACAGCAATCATTAGTCACTACTGTGACTGTACCTATTAACCTAGAGGCTTTGCTTGTCAGACAGTGACCTATCTATTAGTACTGACTGCGCATGTCCTGAGGCTCAGCTGTCTGAACCTGCATGTAAAATCCAGACTTCTGTAGTATGGCTGCATAATTAGCTTAATCTAATTTAATAGGAAAGCAGTAAAACATTTTGAATTCAAGGTCCATTTGTTGTCCAAAATGTGACTACTGTCTGTAATCTGCAAATCAGTTCTTGCAGGTATAGAGAAACTGCTAGTTTAGCCTGCCAGTTGTCCTTTACTTCTCTTTGAAAGTTTGATCTGATAGGAATGTCAGTGGCGTACTTCTTCCAGGAGAGCTATTTCATGAGGTAATTCCACTCCTGTAATGCCAAAATCAGAAATTCTGCAGTCTTTGTGCAGCACAGTGACAAATTTCAGCTGGTCCTTGTGTAAGTTGCCAGAGAAACAATCCTGCGGCTAAATTCTTGAGATGAAAATTCTCAACCTTGCTCCGTGCCAACGCTGCAGCATTATATTGCATCTGCATCATTTCATCATACCTTGATAAAAATAAAGAACAGAAACTAGTGTTGCACGCATCAGCCTTCCTTATGAGAGACAATTCCAGCAGAAGAAACGCTTTGAGACTCTCAAAGCTCTAAGTGAGGAGTGCACAAGGAGGAGATGTGTATAGGAAGACCACTGCTTCCTCTGCAGTGGCCTTTTTAAGGGCTTTATTGTTTGTGCTGTACATAACACAACTTGTTTTCACTGCTGTGCAGGCTGAATTGCTTTGCAATAGATGTTGATGATCCCTTATGGAAAGTATCTTGCTTTGGTATTAGCCTATTCTTGAATACTATTAAAGTGATAGCTTCAGAGCTGCAAGTTCACCTTGATCTATGAGATGTGCTAATGGTGAGAGCAGGGATGGCTGATGCCCTTGATCGCAAGAGCTGTTCAGCAAAATAGTTTCTTGGCTTTAAACAGGAAAGCAGTTCCCCTGCATGTGCGGGGAGGACAGCTGGTGGCATGATTTAAGCACCAACTTATGAGCTTTTTCAGTGGCTCTGCCCTCTGCTATGAGATGAGATGCAGCTGGCATGTTGTAAATGCACAGTGTAGTCCAAGTGCCGATACAGTGAATGTAGTCCTGAGAAACTTTGAGGAAGTGATTCCATCTACTTCTGGGACGCTTTGTTTAGAAAGTCTTGGAAGCTAGTCCTGGGCTACAGCATAGTGCTGGGAAGTAGTGAGGTGTGCTGGAAGGTGATGAGGAGCCTGATCTTGGAATGACACCAATTTGGACGTGTCCTTGTGTACATCTCCTGGTAATTCTACTTTCAAACACTGGTGTGTTCATCACTTATGTGATGACCATTCCCTGTGGGTGCACGACAACAACATCAGTGCATTCAAGTGATATTGTGTTGTTTCGGGTGTGTTTTGTGATGTCTGGCTTTTAGCATGATACTTCCTGAGCTTGTGCTAGAGCTCTAAGTTGCTCAAATTGATAGCTCACTCTGCAGCAGACTGACTTTGTAGAGAGGGAATGACCCTGGCCTGAGAAATTCTTTCTTAGAAGTAAGAAAGCTGCTGTCAAAGCAAAATTATGGCTCCTCCTTTCTTTGTGGTAGGAGTGATGTAGGCTGCTTTTTCTGCTCTTCAGGACTTTTTGCTAGGGGAGATCAGCAAGGCCTCTTCAGGCTAGAAAAGAGAGGGTGGCTTGCAGTTAGTGGCTTGAGCACATTTCAGCAGAGCAAAGCTGATGGGAGTTTAGAGCCTCAGGGCTACCTAACAAAAAAATTGTGTTTTTCACAATCCAACCATGCACCTTGAAGGAGTTAAGAAGGGGATTGCTTCATGTGGAGCTCTTGGATGGGAGATGACATGATACTGCTTAGCCAGGAAGGCAAGTCTGCAATTTGGTAGGGATGTGAACAAAGACCTGAAGTGGAACTAAAACTTTGACACAACAAAGACCATAAAAGACATGCCCATGGGATCCCAGAATCCAGCCACAACAGTCTGAAAGGAGTTTTTGTTATATTGTAGAAGTTGTAGTGTATTTGCTATGGTTCTGTTGCAAGTACATTGGAAAACGTGCTGTTGAGCTTGGTAAGGCTCAAGGTTAATGCCCTGTGACCTTCCAGGCTGATAAAACCTGGAAATATCTCTCAAAATTGCTGTAGTACCTAAGAGGAGGGGATCATGACTTGCTGTTGCAGATGTGTATCAACTGAAGCCAGTCTCTTTTATTATGAGCAGTCTGGTATGCTCCTCTTTTGCCTTCATACTGTGGTTTCTTTGCCAGGATCATGTTCAGGCTCTCCATGTGCTGTCTGCCACTGGACTGATGAAATCTTGTGTAAACATGGGTGTTGAGGAAGAGTAGGATAGAGAATAGGCCATACCTTTTTGGTGGAGTATGTTGGGATAATCTCTTGTTGATACTAAGTTTGTTTTCTTCTAAATTTTAGAGAATTAAAGTTTTGCATAATTTTTGACAGAAGCAATCCCTCCACAGGAAGAAAAAAAAAAAAATCCAAATACTGAAATAAAAGAATATGCTGGTTTGAGAGAAACAGGTAGTTTTATACACATATCTGAGGTTAATTTAAATTCATGGTAAGCCATGTCCAGACATAACTAGAGATGGTCAAAAGAGAGGCTGATTGATTGGTGAAGGGGATTTGAGCTTGCATTGTTCTTGGTTTGGTTTTTTTTTGTTGTTGTTGTTGTTGTTTTATTGGTGGCATATAAAGAATGGATATTTGCATTGATAAATGTTTTTAAGTCCCTTTTGTATCAGGATATTGATACTTCTATAAACTAACATCCTTTGCAGTTACATGAATGGAATAATCAGGTTGTCTGATATCAGCAAAATTAGGACTCCTAGACAGTAGTTTGAACTGCTGAGCAGGTAGTTCCTTCATTTCCACTGTGATGGATAGACTATTCCAGCATTTCTGGAATGCTGGAGGTATAAACAGCCATCATGGGTTGTGCTGATCCTGCACTCCTTGTTTTACATAGTTTTGACAGAATTTTGGTGATGGCTGAGGTGACAACAGTAGTTTGTATAATACAGAATGCTGAAGTGCACTCTCAGTCCCACAAAGTTAAAACAAAATGTGTCTGCCTCTCTTTGGGGATGGAGTGTGGAAGTCTGTAACACTTGTCATGTTGTCACTGCTGATTCTTGTCATTCTCCCTGATATGTGTGAGAGATTTAAGACTGTTTCTTAACTCATCTTAAGTCCCTCCAGATGAGTTAAACTGTTTGTACGGTCTTTGCCTGGAGGGAGGAGGGGGTTGTAGAAATTGTTTAGTACCTTTGAACTGGTAAAGTGGTCGCCCTTAAGATCTCTCTGCTATTGTGTACTTTTCCTTCCTCCTTTTTTAGTATCTGAGCGTTTAATGCAAATGTTTCTGGAATTATTCTCCATGAGCTTACAAGAAGTAGTAGGGCATTATTATCTTTGCTTTACAGGTGGAGAACTGAAGCACAGTTTAAATGACTAGATAACATTAGGTTTTAGATCTTGGGGCACCTTAACCATAAGATCATTTTTAGCTTTTTGTCCTTCATTTTTAGGGTTTGCTCTCATGATTTGACACGGGTAACTAACTAAAATAATCCTTACCACTCTTGTACTTCTAGATGCTTGGTTTCCATCTTGTTTCCATAAAGTTATAATTTTTCTATGTAGCTAATTTTACTACTTCTGGAGATTCTCGGTTTGTTAACCATATTATCTGCATGTACAGCTCACATTATTTGGCTGCAGCACCATTTGAGGGACAGGGTAGTTAATGGTTCAGAAAACTCTGCACACACAGGAGTATAAGCTGAATGTAATTAGGGTTATTCAGAAATTCTGATTTAAACTGGGGGGTGTATGCTGAAACACAGCTATTATTATTTTAGCCTTTTGAGCAGGAGAGCATTAAGGGTGACGTGTGAAGAGATTTAAGGATGTTATCAACTTGAAGTGCTTTGTGCTCAGCTTATTTTTGACATACCAAGGGTAACATTAATGGGCAGTCCACATAATATCCTTTTAAGCATAATGTTTCCCCTTTTAAATTCCTATGTCCCTGAGTTCCAACTTGCCAGCTTGCACTGCATGGGGTGCTCCATCTCACACCGTTCTGCTGACAACAGATTCATCACACGAACAGCTGAAGCATGAAGCCAGATGAGTGCAGGGCAAAGCTCAGGAAATGCAACTGTATATATATATATACACACACACACCCTGAAGTACTTACATGCAACTACTGCAAAGCTCTGAATTCTTAGTACCAGATTCTTATTTAAATCAGGATTTGGGAAGAAATTGTGTATTTGAAATGTCTGAAATAAACATAGTACTTGCTAGTATTGGGGAGGAACATTTAATTTCCTTGCTCTGACAGAGATCTGTAGTGAATCTGTAGCCATGTGTCTTGTGCTGATCGGGTGATTAATTTAGGACATTCAGTGTATAAGTTTTACAGATGATGAAGTTTTCTGTTTCACTGAAGACAGCATTTATACCGAATTACTGCTTTTAAATTCAGTGGCACCAGAATTGATCTTTTTACACTGAGTTTGACAGACTTGAGAGCTTCACTGTGCTGATGTCCATTAAACACCCCAGAAGGTTTTAAAAATGAGAGAAGTTAAAATTCATGACAACAGTTTCCAAACCTGTCAGGGTTGAATACTATCAGGAATTGAGCTTGATTTTGTTTACTTCATTTGACTTTTGCATAGAGAATCCCTTAAATTCTGTTATTCTGATTGATGAGTATAGCAGTTGGATTGCTGGAGGCAGAGCTTAATGTGAGGAGATGGCTGTGTATAAGGAGCAGTATTCCTCTCATAGGAGTATGTTGTTTGAGGTTCTCATGCTGTGGCATGGCAACCTGGTTTAGTGGAAGGTGTCTCTGTCCATGGCAGGGGAGTGGAACTAGATGATCCTAAGGTACCATCCAACCCAAATCATTCTACAATGCTGTGAAAACTTAGTCTTTAATACAGATGTATTTCAAACTCTGTTTTAAACAACATGCTTCCTCTAGTAAAAAAAAAAAATAAATCAATCCCCCCCCAACCTGATACAGGTATTTTTCATCTTAGAGGTACACAAAGATTATATGCTATATGTAATGCTTATACAGACTACCCATATTGTTTGGTTTAAACTTTAAAGAGCACAGTTTGAAAAAAAAACAACAATCCAAAACCTTCCATTAAAAAGAAAAAAAAAGGTTTCTCTACAGTTGAATTAAGAATTTTTTTCTGAAAAAATATGGCTTACTTGACTGCAGCTGTGATGCAGGATATATAACAACAGCTAAATACACGCTGGTTTAGAAAAATGATTATCCAGAGGAAGAATATCCACATTTTCTTCAGAAATTGGTTAGGAATTGCACTTTGACCCTTAAAGATAATTGCATTTGTCATATAGATTATGGCTGTTGATTTTGAAAGATGCACGATAAAGATGTGGCTGGTTGTGTGAGGTCAGGAGAGTGTCTCAGTGGTCTGAGCCAGTGCAATTATGTAAATTAAGTGTATGACTGCTTCACATGAATGCCCAAAATCATCAAAAACTTCATGACAGCTCTTTACAAATCTGTTGATCAACACATCCACCTTCACATTTAAACCAACAGTGCTTCAGCCACAAGAATGGTTAATTACATTTAATTAAAAATGGTATTATCCTCTTAGGGTGCTGCTAACCTTAGGGTGCTTGCACAAGGCAAAAAGGCACTTGAAGAAAAACAAAGCAGGATAGGTTAATACTAGCTGTGTAATACACTTTTTCTCCTGTCTCTGGCATTTGTGATAATGAAATCAAGGTCCAAGCAGCGCGGTATCTGGAAAATTATGACATTTTTATCTGATGTTTTCCGTTTTCTCTTCTTTTCTGGGCTTGCTTACCAAATGAATTAGCACTTGTGAAGGATACTAATGCTTTTGCAACATGCCAAAATAAATAAAAATTCAGTGATAAAAATGGGAAATAACTGTTCTACACTTTCTCATTAGTCTGCCTGTTTGCTAAATTAGCTCTGAAGGAGAAGCTGATCTTTGGGACCACTGGAAATATGTAGCATGGTTGGTAGCACGGTTGGTTCACTCCACTACAAACAGCAAAATTTGATTAAAACCAGTGTTGCCAGATGTGAATTTTTACGCCTGATGCAGGTGGCTATGCAATATATTTAATTTCTGGTTAATATTGTGCATCTATTTAGAACCTTTCAGAAATGGGAAGAGATGATGGGACCATTGCTTTTCCTAACTATGTTTATATTAAATGAGCTATAATAAACTAGAGTAGTGGGAGGTTTATTTAAATGTTGCATGTTACTTCGGAACTGGTTAGAGGAGTAGTGTTAATGTGTATTTATAAACAGGTCTAAGTAAACTTAAAAATTTGGCAGACATACATTGTACCACCCACAAAATACTTCTTTCCTTTCTGTGATTTCTTCAACTTATTTTTGCACTGTACATCCCACAGTAAAAATCATGTGCAGTTAGTAGGGGAAGTTAATAAGTATTAAGATCAGCCGCTAGAGGGAGTAAGATTTCAATTATTGTGGTTAAGAATAATGAAACAATAATTATCGGTTAATACATTTTAAGAACTGAATAGACCAATTAGATCTTCTAGTTTGACTTTCTGTATAAAATAGGCTGTAGAACCTTGTCCAGTATTTGTTTTTTTTTTATCCTTCTTCTAACTCTTGTTTGAAGTGTGATTATTTTTCTAGGTAGAAATGCATATAACATGCAAGATTTACAGTGATTAGAAATCCACTTTGTTACAGTAGCAAGGTGAAAGAATTTAAAACTGTTTTTTATCTGACTCTTGCACTTTGAACCCCTAACTCTGCTGTGTGTGAGGGAGATACAGGATGTAGTTCACTATTCTTAAAACCTGTATCATCCCAAAATTCCTTCTTCTGGGGAATACAGATACTGAACGACTAAGGTTCTTCTTTGGCTTTGGCTAAATTGAATGAATTACGCTTCTCAAGCTACACATCAAAGCTCAGATTTCTTTTTCTTTTTTTTCTTTTTTTTTTTTTTTCTTGAACAGCTCCTGACTTTTCTCCAACCTTTAGCAAATACCTCGACTACCACTACTTTAGTCCCTCAATGCTCAGTTTTATCTTCTTTGTACTCCCATTAGAGATATATCTAAATTCTTTGCATTGCCCCTGCCTTCCAGAATCTTACTGTGTGTTTTGTCTGTCATGGGGGGAGGGAGGGTTGTTCCTTGATACGCCTAGCAAAACTGGAATGCATGTCATTCAAACTAGCCTGCTTTATCCAATGAAAAATGATATATCCTGTTCCTCTTGTTATATACTTCTTTTTTGTTGTTTCCTAGGAAGGTTCTCGTGTTTTTTTTCCCAGGTCATTGATAGTGCTAATGAATTGTATTAAATAAAGAACATAACCCTGTATTATCCTCCAGAAACATTTAATGTGAATTTAGTTTTCCAAAAATATTGGTGAATTTTAATGTTTCCTGTATCACACATCAATTTTTGTGCTGTGCTAGTTATTAAAACATTGTGAGGAGATGGGTTGAATTTTTTGCAAATGTCTCAAGGTATTGTCAGCTGACAAGTTTATTGGCCAGACTTGAAATCTCAGTTGAAACAAGATCTGTTTGGGCAGACTGTTTTATGTGTAAAACTGTGTTTAGTGACACTATGTTACCATACCTAAATTCTTCATTCTTCACAGTAGCTAGTATCCTGTTTGTCCTTTCGAAGGAATGCAACAGCATAACAGCTTAGTTTCACTGCTGTAGAACTCCCCCAGGTTCTCCAAGGTACTTTGAAAATAGTAGTAATTGAATGAGCAGCACGGCCAGTTCCTTTTTTACTATTTGGATGATAACTATCTGACTAAAAAGGGCCAAGTAAACCAAAACAAACTCCTCAACACACCTGGAAGTTCAGTTCTAATCTAACATCCTTCAAGATACCGAGAGAATGAGTGGCATTTCTTGGTTGCTGAAAGATGTGATTACATAATTGTCCTTCCACTTGAAAACAGGAAAGATGCATTAAGGCAACCTTTTTTCTTTCTTGGTTCACAAATTTGCCCTCCTTATTCAGTATCAGGCCTATGATACTACAATTTTATTAGTCTTAGAGTTCTTTAAGGAACTCTTATTATCTTCACTGTTGCTGGTGAACTGCATTCTGTGTACTGTTATTCTGTATATTGCTATAAAATTGCAGACTTGAGCAGTCTGTAATGCTTTTGTGAAATGACGCTAAAACATTTTCACATATGTTCTGAAAAATTCTAATGCATATTTATGCCATCATCAGTGTGAAGAAGGTAGGGTTAGGTAACTGCTGCGTTGGAATGCTATGTGCAAAATATTAAGTATTGGTATAACATTTTTGTATCAAAGATAGCTGTTGAACTCTATAAGTATTTCATGGTGGTACTTAAAATTAGTAGTCAGTCTTACGTAATTACAATGTTTCTGGGAAGAATTTTTATTGCTGTAGCTAATGGAAGTAAATGATGACATTTTGAATTCTTTTCTGCTTGTGTATTGAGTGGGACTCTTCTAAAGATACCTTTTTGTACGGGGTTCAGCTGTAACAGTTATTTTTCTCCTTCCTAGTAGCTGGTGCAGTGCTGTGCTTTGCCTTTAAGACATCA
This sequence comes from Pezoporus flaviventris, assembly GCF_033815535.1. Taxonomy (NCBI): domain Eukaryota; kingdom Metazoa; phylum Chordata; class Aves; order Psittaciformes; family Psittacidae; genus Pezoporus; species Pezoporus flaviventris. The sequence continues at coordinate 4,738,342 of NW_026892638.1, read as the reverse complement.
ATGTTTTAGTTGTTGCTTAGTAGCACTTACCTTGATCCAGGACTTTTCAGTCTTTCATGCTCTGCCTGTGAGGAAGGGGCAGAGACAGGACACCTGACCCAAAGTAGCCATAGGGGTATTCTATAACACAGCATGTCATGCCCAGTATATAAACTGGGGGGATTCACCTGGAAGAGACTGATCGCTGCTTGGGTTGGTCTGGGTATTGGTCAGTGGGTGATGAGCAATTGTACTGTGCATCACTTGTGTTTATTGGGGTTTTTGTTGTTTTTTTTTCTTTACCCTTTTTAGTTTTATATTCTCTTGTTATTTCCCTTATCATTGTTATTACTATTAGCAGTGTATATTACTATTAGTAGTAGTATATTACACTTTGATTACTGGACTGTTCTTAACCCATGAGGTTTACATTCTTTTGATTCTCCTCCCCATCCTGCCTGGACAGGAAAAGGAGTAGGGAGTAAGTGAGCAGCTGTATGGTGCTGAGTTACCAGCTGGGCTTAAACCATGACACTTTGTAAGCTTGCTTTTGGAAATGTAACTTTCTTTGAAGCGAGGGTAAATTAATAACCTTTTCTGACTTAAGGGATGTTTTTATCTTCAAGTGAATGTGAAAGAGAAAATGTAATGATCCTTATCACTTGTTTTGTGCTGCCTTATGTAATACTTTGTGATAAATGAAACTCATAATCCAAATTGCATAGTAAAGCATCTCCTAAGTGATGAAGTTACCTGAGCTTCTTGTTGTTTTGGCTGTTTTGGCTGTATAGCTGAAAACTTAAGCAACAAAGGCTGTTAAGGACATGTTTGCAGGTTCATAGCTATTGTATTTTACTTGCCAATTTCCAAATTAAGTGTTTTTTATTGGATACTGAAGGAGAGTTATTTGAAGTTGATACAATAACATTTTATTGTAGGGAAATATATCTAAACGTCAAGTATGAATTTATGAGGATGCCATAGATCTGTTCCTAATAATTTTGGTTTTACGTATTTTGGATCACTATTATATGCATTGTTCAGTTCTTTTTGTCCAGTTCTATGTGGAAGAAGTAAGTAAATTGTGCTGGCTTACAAAACGAGACAAAATCTGGCTGTTAAGCCTGTGTTTGGGGAGGATAAGCAGCACTATCAGTATTGATAGTGAGAAAGGCTCCGATTTAAGGGACAGCTGTTGCCAAAGAAGTGATCTTCCTGCCCCTGCCTTTCAGCCTGAACATTTGCTCCATCTGCTTCCCCTGTACTGGGTCTGGTCTCACTGAGCTGATTCAGCTAACTAAATTAGAAGAGAAGTAGCCCCTTGGCATCTGTGTAGTACCCCCTTAATTAGCTGCCAAAACCTCACTATCCCTTGAGATGTTTGCTTTAAAATCAAGCATTTGTGTCATGAGAAGTCACAAACTGCAGGCACCAGTTTGGAAACTGTGTTGTTTTTTGATGAATGTTACAAAATCTTTGCCATCATTTACATGTTATCCTCTTAAGAATAAGGTCTGTGTTTGCCCTTACGAAGCGTATGAATTTGTGTAAGGTTGTTGTGGGACTATGATGGACTTCTCACAACTCTTCCCTTCATTTCCATGCCTTTGTCAAAATCTCCATAGTGCCTTAATATGTGTATGTCCACCAAGCACTTCAAAAACCTAATTACTCAGGACTCCTTGTGTTTGAATGTTAGAACAGCCTGACTAGTTAGCAGTACTGTGTGTGCATCTAACTGTGCACAGAAAGCCAAGGTGAAGCTATGCTGGAATCTACAAGTCATGTAACTCGGGGAGCTATTGCTTGTGAATAGGCTGCGAAGGGTCTAGAGACAGAATTACAAGGGGTTTAATCATAAGAACCCACAGTTTGAAATGAATGATGTTCCGGATTGAATGTAGAACAATATTGATGTGACCATGATACACTCTGTTGTTATATAAACAGAAATTTCCACCTAGAATTTCTTCACTGCTTTCTGCTTTTGAAAACATCCAGTTTGTCAGATTGAGAAATGTGTATTGCTTTTGGTATGATTCTCTCTGGTTGTACATAAACGGACTAAACTTCTTTTCCATCAGAATTTGTCTGCTTGCAAGCAGCAGTCATCTTTATTCAGGTGGGCCTTGCCCACAGTATGACAGGCTAGTCTTGCTTAATTTTTGTAAGTTCTTAGGGTGTTTTTCAGAATTAAAGGCTTCACGTCATTGTTGATAAGGTGGCAGGGATTTCCACAGAGAAATCATGAACTGAATTACAGCCTGGCCTTGCAGGTGAAGATTGCCTATTTTTGGCCTTGATATGAATTTTGACCTCCATGTTCCATGGTTACCACACATGTGATATGCCTGGCTGAGTTACAGAAACTGAACTGCTTTTGCTGCTGGGAGAGTGAAGGTACTTCTTTAACTGCCTTAGGAGGAGAGGGCAGAGCCTGCAGGGTGATGGGACACTGGAACTTTTCCTGCATGACAGGTGGAAGACTTTGTTGTTACTCTTTAGCCAGTGCTGTTCACAGCATCAGATAGGTAAAAGTCCCTGGTTTCATGATTACGTATACTTCTTTCTGCAGTCATGCCAATTGCAGGCAAAAACTTGTGTACATAGCAGAGAAGTTGAGGTAGTAAAGTATGTAGAGGAGGAGCTGTTTCCTAGTGCTTATGCAGAGATTCAGTAATTTCCTTTTTAAGATGTTTTAAGAAAGGAGGGTTGCCAGCTGTGCTTGTCTTGACATGTACCTTTAAAACTTCACACTCAGTATGGGCAAGCATGCCTCAAAGTGAACAGAAATGGATGAGAGGTTTTAGGTTCCTGGCTGCAATAGATGTGACTATTATTTCTCCACCCTAATGGAGAAGCATAAACAGAGTAGGCATGCAGGCTGCCTGGGAAGTGCCCTTCTGAGCACTAAGGTGCATGGGTGGAGACTGGCTGGTACAAGCTTTTGTAGCCCTTTCAGCCTTACTCGCAAGAAAATCTGATGATAGATCTAGATAAGGCTGTTTCCCCTTCTCATATGGAGCTGGTCTCTTCTAAAATGAAGACATCTTTAGAGAAGTGTTACATGATTCTTTTGTGTTTGATCAGCGTTAAACTGATTTGTTTCCAGTGGCACGTCAGCAAATGGTGTCTACTGGGGGTTTGTACTAAGGCCTCTCTAGTGGTTAACTGCTGTGTGAACACCTTGTTAAATGCCTAACATTCCCTGAATAAAGGTTTCCACCTGTGACTTGTAGAACTGTCCCAAAAAATGTTCTGCTGCACTCCCCAAAACCACATACCTTAGTTCATTAGAGGACACTAGTGCTTTCCAATGAGTATTTCTGGAGGCTTTTCCAAACAAGGGCTAACATTGCAATGCTCTGTTACAGGCAGAGCTAGTACCCCAAGAGCTGTCTGATCCTTGATGTCATGTGAGCTTTTCTTGCTCTGTAGCATTCTGCACACCAGAACAAGTTTTCCTTCATCCAAGAGATAGACTAGTCTGTATTACATCGGGTTTTTCTTTGTTTCCCTGATTTTCCTCCTACTAGTCCAGGCATCCTCAAGTGATTTAACCAGTGCTATGTAATTCCGCTCAGTGAGTGCTGTGCTGCCACCTACCACGGTTGTGTTTTTTTAAGAAACACCTCATGCAGTGCTGAGATTATGCAGGAATCTTGCTTTCAGTAAAACAAGTAAAGACTCAGCAGAAAACTGTGAGGTGTCCCTGCCCACGGCACGGGGGGTTGGAACTATATGATCTTAAGGTCCTTTCCAACCCTAACTATTCTATGATTCTATGGAAACTTGCAGCATTCTTTCCATAAGTGTAAATGTGACCAAGTCCTTAAACATGACCCTTAGAGAAACGGAAAGGTAAATAGAAATTCTACATATGTTAAAACATGATTTTTTTGAAGCCACAGTGACTGTTTTTCTGTACCTGTCACTGTTGTTTCCAACAGCTTGAGTTACTGGATGACAGTGCGGTGTAGTAGTAATTTTAGGAAGATTCTTGTGTACTGCAAAGATGTGAGAAAAAAAATGCTAGTCTAGACAGAGCTGTGCAGGGAGAGAAGAGAGGGCTTGAGGGTGATGCTACTGGAATTAGAAGTGAAAACACTGAGGACAGCAGCCATGGGGTTAAAATGAGCAGTAAGGGGAAGGTGGAATGATGGGGGAGGTGGAAGGTCAAGAAAGCAAACTAACTGAGCTGGGAAGCCGACGGGGGAATGCTGGAGAGAGGAAGAAAGTTGGTAGGAAGAACGAGGAGGAGGAAATGACTCGAAGTACCTAAGGGATTAGGTCACTGTTTTGAGGGAAAAAGGTGCCCAGTCTTTCCGTACCCGTCTTTTGCTAGCTTATGTGTTTCAGGGTAGCTTTCTCAAAAGAGATAGCTGGTAATGGAGGTTTGCGTCCTAGCTTGCTGTGGCGAACGCCTGGTGTCTGGAGCGGCAGGTGGCCAACCTGGGAGCCAGTAATGTAGTACGTGTGCCGCCCGTTGTGCTGGGGCAGAAGGAAGGCCGCAGCACTGCGCACAGACACGGAGCGAATGGGCGCGCAGCCGGGCCCTGCCGCGGGCTGCCTGCCCAGGCCGCCGGCGCCGCGGCACCTCCCGAGCGGGCTGGGATTGTGCCGCCCGCACCTGGCGCTCCGGGGGAGCGGCGAGAGGGAGGGATGGAGAAACGGAGGCGGAAGCTGCCCGCCTCCCGCGCCGCCGGGTGGGAGGGGCAGGTCTGCCAGCGCGCCCAGCTACGGGCCGCCAGCGGGCCGCAGGCGCGGGAGCCGCCGGCGGTGTTGAGTGGAGGGGAGTTGAGAGGCGAGCTCCTGCGGCGCGGCCCCTGTGAGGGCGCGAATGGTCGTTGCCGGGGCGGGGCGGGGCCGGGCCGGGCGGCGCCGCACGGGAAAGTTACCTTGGGTTCGAGGAGTTCCGTCAGTCGCGTTGCTCCTGTGGAGGAAGGGTAGCAGCTCGCTCCCTTCTCCCTCCCCGTGCTCTCAGTCTCCTCAGAGAGGTGGGAGTTTTCCTCCCCTCTCCTTGTACTATGGCCCTGTGTCTTTAGGGTTTCGGACACAGGAGAATGGATATGTCGGACCCAAGTTTTTGGACGGTCCTGTCTAACTTCACGCTGCCGCATCTGAGGAGTAGCAGCCGCCTTCGCCGGACACAGAGGTAGGGAGGGGGGCAGGCGGCCTGGGCGCCCAGCGTGGGGGGCTGCCGCCGCTGCCCGGGCCAGCGGGCTTCCTGGTGCCGGGCGGGCGGCAGAAAGCCCCGGGATGGCGGCGGAGCTCCGGCCTCCCGGCTTTTGGTCCTGAGCTGCGAGACTCTCCTGGCGAATCCGCTGGGGCTCTTCCAGTTTTAAATGCTGCGTGTTGTTCTTTCTGCGTGTTTTTATATAATCAGTTTTCTCCTGCCCCTCCACCTTCCCCTTTGTTATTTCTTAAAAACACTTCCAGCGTGCTCTCAAATATTTGACCTTTTATCCAGAGCAGATATACTTTGTATGCGCAACTTAAGATAGCCTACTTTGTTCAGTGTTCTTAAAGAGACAGGTTTGTGTAACTACTTTTTTAGACAGGCTAGCACAGGAATGGCCTTTCTGTAGCATTTTCATTTTTGTTAGAAGGCAGAAAAGATTTGGAAACAGTAAATGGGAAGTAAAAGGTTATGCTGTCGATGGACAGAAGACAGACAAGCTTTGACATCTTGGTAATTTTTTGGGCTGAGGTATTCCTTGTGGTTAAGTGTATGCTTCTATCAAAAGGAGTAACAAAAGTTTATATGTTATAACTTTTTCCCCCTAGTATTCTGTATGCCATTTTGAGGCATACAGAATGTATGTTGTAGTGTTAAATTATGATACACTTCTGTCTATGAAAGTACCTTGAGTATTAGCTTATGTGTTATCTTTGGAGAAAGCGTGTGAAATGTTTCTTATGCTGGCTGAAAGGCTGGCACAAAACAAGGGTAGAGGCTTAAGCAGACCCGGCAGTTCTAAGCCTGAAATGTTTAGGTACTGGTATTTTTCAAAGGGAAAAAATGTCTGTTGAATGGCGGAGAGTTAAAATAGGAAAATTAAGTGGCCTATTTGACATCTTCAGTATGTGTCTGTTCTTTATGTATCTACCCTGACATAGCTGTAAGTGCCGAGTTATTTTATAATTAATTATTATCCATCTATCATAAATAATTTTTCTGCGCTTATGTAGCATCAGCTGAGTGTCCGAATAGGCATTATGCATTTTTCTGCTGCAAATGTATCTGTGTTTAAAGAGGGAAACATGCTAGGGCTTTTTGAAATCATCTGTGATCTTCACTTATTTTACTCAAGTAAGGTTGCGTCTATATAAATAACTAAAAATGCCATTTTTAAGTGTGTGGCTGCATGGCAGATTGAGGAGAGAGACTTGATAGACTTCACAAGAAGCATAAAATACATGTGTACAACTTTTTTTCTTTTTAATGTTTGGATTCCATACTGCTTTTCAAATATATTTAATACTATATTGGCTTTGTTGAAATACTTGAAAGACTTTTTAAAGCAGCATGAAATATTGTTTCAACATATAATATGTATTTTGTGTCGGTGAATAGTACATGCCATATATGTGGTTATGTTTTATGTATTATAGGGATATTCTATATTTAATGCCTTCTTCATAGCAAAATCAGTATGTCACAGCATTGTGAAACTAAAAAGCCAGCAGTGAAGTTTCAAAATTGCTTACCTTTAATGGGCCCAGGTACCCTCCTGGTTGGGGAGCTCAGTATCTGCTCCGTTACCATTGCCAGGGGAATGCTGACAGACCTGCTTCTTCAACTGTCTTCTTAAAGGGGGACCTGCCTCTTGTGTCCCTATGCTCATCATTAATCTACTAAAGTAAATGATAGATCCTAGAAAGACAGAACTGTCAGAAGAAATGAAAACCAATATGGACAGTGCAAATTCTCCTAGTTCTGCTGCAGAAATGGGCTTGAGTTAATTAAGGCACCTGCTGGTCTACGTGCTCCGAGTTGTATCTCACCTGGACTATCTTTGTAGGCTCACAGTCAGCCATAGACCCAGCTGTTACATGAAAAGACTGTAAGGACAGCTGCTTACTTACCACAGGATACCTTACCTTTCTGAAAGAGTGCTGCTGAGTGGTGGTAGCTACTCGTGTTTCGTACAGTGGCTCAGGCATTTTAGAGGACCAAAGAGTAGGCCATGAGCAGGCTTGAAGGAAGTCTGGTTCCTGTGATCTGAGTCTCCTGGCTCTGCTAAAGTGAAAGTTTCGGGCCCACTGATTCAAGAGAGAATAGTAACGCTGCCTGTGAAACTGTTGTCCAGCTAATTACAAGCCTTGGTGCTTCATGAAAACTTTACAAGAGACATACATTATTTTTTTCTGGTTGTATCCCCTGTTTGTTTTGGAACTCTTTTGCAGTGTGAGAGCATTAATTTTGTATTTTGCTTTGGCATTTTGCCTCTCAGGTATATTCCTTTTACCTATACCACCAGAATTCTGGTGGCCGCTAGGCCTCATCCTTGCTGTGAGCACTGTCTTACTTTTTTGACACTTGGGATCATGGGAATTGTCTGCTAGTGCTACAAAGCTTGTTTTGTTGTACAGATTTGCTTGATGTAGGCATTTATTTTTCTTTGCGGAGGTTCTAAGAAGAATGAAAAGATAGTCTATTCTTATTTAGGCTGCAGTGTTTAGCGTGGCAGCTCAGTTACAAAATGGGCATAAAACTTAGTTCATGGTTCTATTTGCTGACTGAAGTCTTTCATTAAGATTTTTTTTTTTACTTCTGTTTCCAGCAGTAGACTTAGGGTTCTCTTTCTGGAAGTGATACTTGAAGAAGAAATATCCAGCCTGACATTCAAGTCATGGAGTGGGTTTTCAGGACTGGTGGGTAGAAAAATTCTCCAATTATAAATTGGAGGCATTTGGTATTCAAATCACTGAGCCATGACATGGGTTACATCATGTACTTTTACAGAGGAGAAATTTGTGTACCACCATGTGTTAATATCTTTTTCTGTTGCTATGGGTGTATGATCCCTTCATAGTGCTGATTTCAATGCCTGAAATGCCATTGCCTGGAGTAGGAGTAGAGAACTAGAGAGTTTGTGTGTATGTGTATACATTTTTTTTTAATAGATCAATATGTAGATTTATGTATGGATAGATGTGCACACACCCTTTTTTCATAGGGAAAACCCACAATACCTTCTTCCTCAGTCTTTGCTATGTATTTAGTTCTCTGTTGCTACTCTCTCTGTTCTCTGGTCTTCTATGTGTATCTCTTACAAAACTGACAAGCCAGTTCGAGTGTGTGTGCTTTAGTCCTGGTTCTGTGTGGTAGTTGCACTGAAGCAATGTTACTACAAGCATTATTCTTTGAGTCAGAGTGTTGTTTTTTTTGTTATGTGGGTTTGGTTTTTTTTTGGTTTGTTTGTATGTTTGTTTTCCAGAGGCCTGGAATTCATGAATACTTGTCCAATTGCTTCTCAGCCAACTTAGGCTCTTAGAAGATACTTGTTGAAACTTCATATTATTTGTGTACAGTCACTGAAGTGGTATCGAGGCTTCTTTGATATGGGATTGATATACTCATCAATTATCAAATAATAATTCATACATTCTAACAGTTCATAACCATTTCTGAAAAGTTAAAAGCAAAGGAAAATTACAACTTTTACTGGAAATTTGGAGAATAGATTTGTCAAACCTGTTGCAGTTTTATTAGTTTTGGGACAGCATGCTTCCTGGAAAATGTTGAGCAGACTTTTCGAACTTCTCCGAGTTGGTTGTTAGTGTAAATGTAGTGATTTTAAAGTTGTTATGTAAACTCTTGCTATTGGTTCTTCCATAGATGTCTTTGTCTAGGCAGTATTATGTTGAGTATATTATAAATGGATTATTTAATAATAGGTGTTTAAAAGTGGTCCTGTTGATGACATGAGAAAACCAAGCACACTTATTAACAGAAAAACAGCCACAGAAATTACATATAATTGTGTTGATGCCAGCTGAATCTGTGCTCTGAGTTATTTTACTTTTGTTACATTAACATCAGTTAAAAATTTAAAAAGGATTGTTTTTGTTGTAATTTTATATGCTTTCTACTGTATGCTTTGGAGTGTGGTGATTTGAAGAGCTTTACTTGTTCCTTACTTTCAACCCATTTCATTCACCTTAGCTCCTTCCCTCTTGCACATAGGAATTGTTATCGTAATAAATGTTGAGTAAGTTCGGAGAGAAGAGCAGCATTGGGGGGGGGGTTAGGGGGTGATGCGGAGAGGAAGAAATAAGAAATATGTCTGTGCAGGCTATTTGTGCTTTCAAAACACATTGTCACTGAACATGTTTACTTAGAAGTTAATCTGTTGTACTAATGGTATCGCTGCTTTCTGTGCTATATAGTGCAGTGTTAATGTATCTTGGTAATTATATTTCCTTTCATTCGCAGTAAGGGCTGTGTGTTAGGGGGATGGACTTATATCTCACCATCAAAGTGAGTGTGTTGTTTTTATTCTGGTTGGTTTACTCAGCCAGTCTTCCTGTTCAAACAACTAATGTATTTCAAGTACTGCTTAACGATCTGGACATCGGCAACAGTCAGGTTTTCTCCAGTGAGCAATCATTATTTCTAGCTTTAGCCAGACTGGTAAGGATTCATCTGGTCATATTCCTGGTGTCCTGGGTTCAGCAGTAGCAGTCATGTTTTTTTTTCTTTGTGTTAGCTGGTGCAGTGCTGTGTTTTGACTTCTAGTTTTGAGAACAGCGTTGGTGAAGCCGATGTTTTCGGTTGTTGCTAAGTGATGTTTACCCTGACCAAGGACTCTGTGAGGCTCATGCTCTGCCAGGGAGGAGGGGAAGCTGTGAGGAAGCAGAGACGGGGCGCCTGACCCGGGCTAGCCGGGGAGGTATTCCATACCACAGCACGTCATGCCCGGGGTGGGGGGTAACTGGGAGTTACCCGGAAGGACAGGGGCTTCCGGGTGGAACTCGTTTTCTTGGCCGGTGGTATCGTATTCTCTTCCCTTGTTATTTTCCCTTATCATTGTTTTAGCTGATAGTAGCGGTGGTGATTTGTTGCTGGACTGTTCTTGTCTCAACCCGTAGGAGTTGCACTCTCTCGATCCTCCTCCCCGTTCCTCCGGGAGCGGGGAAGGGGAGAGCCCCGGTGCAGGGAGGGGGGGGGGAGACGAACACGGACCTTGATTGTTGTCAGCTTGGCACCACTCACTGGGAGTGAGTGAACAAGTTACCTGACTGGGTTTAAACCACGACACCTGGGTTTTGCTTATTTTTTACTCTGAAAAAAGTCCGAATTTGTTAGAATGAAGTTGAGTTCTTTAGGGTTGATTGAAGAATCTTACTGTAGAAAACTTGAGGAGAGCTGAAATATGAGCAGAATAAAAGGCTTGAAGTCCTGAAAGACTGCTGTATTTCTCTATAAAAAGTGCTGAAAGAAGCTGTATTCCCCCCCCCCCACCTCCCATAGTGGTTAGAGTCTGTTGTTACACAGTAGGAGACAGTCTTTATCTTTCTTAACTGGGGAATCTAAGGGACAGTAGTCCAGACATCCTTCCTTCATGAGCTGTGGTTATTGGGACACATCACATGATGCGGGCACATTACACAGAGATTCAGTCCTCCTGCTCAGTTGAATTTGGCTTGCATCTGCTGTTGGTGTTCTGCAGAGCCATTGCAGTTCTTGTTGTATTACAAGTTGGCTGATCCTCCTCAAATGTAATTTTTAAGCACACAGGGGCTCGCTCATACTGTGGTTAGTAGATGCCCTTTCTACTACACGTTCTGTCAGAGAACTTCAAGCTCCTGGTAGTGGTAAGCTATGTACCAGCTTCTGTGGCTGCACATACTGATTGATGGGCTTTTCTCTGGTAGTTCTTTGCCAAAGCTGGAAGTGGTGGTCAGGTAAAGTGGATTTCAGGGTAGGTTCCCCGTGAATTTGTTAAACATGTCAGTGTGCATGGCTTACAAAGTATGAAACATAAGAGGTAATGGTTTGGTTAGTTACGAGACTTGAAATTGTGTATTATTTTGAGCCACTGTGTTTAGGACAGGAAGATACTGCTAACTGATTTAAGTTGAACATTTTTAATGAAGCTTATTAAATGTGTCATACTAATAATGGCGTGGAACTGCTTAAAGTTGCATGCAGTTCTTCTGTGTACATTGCCCCGTTGTCTGTAGGCTGTAGACCTGATTCAGGATGTCATTCATGTTACATGTCATTAATAAAAATGTTTAGTAGGTGGAAGATTTGTTGGAGGGAGTACTGTGATAGCATCAGAGCAGAATCATACGTGCCTCACTGTACTTCCCAGTCTGAGGAAAACAAAGTTCACTTGTCTTTGATTCAGGCTTACTCAACAGGCGTGTTGCATTCAGTGAGGGCTCCTGGATTTAGAGGATTTTTGCCTCTGGACATTTTCAAATCCACTAACTGTAATGATGGTGAACTTTTGGAGTCCAGTGCAAGAATCTGTAATATTAATACATACAGTTGGGTCTAGGCATAATATGCTAGTGTCATATATTGGACTCTGAAAATCATCTGATGTGAAGGTCTACTACATAACTCCATGCATGGTTACTTGACATAAATTTTCAGGTGACTTTAATATAAAGTGGTAGAGATGTTTAAGGAGATAACTCACACTTCATATAATTGGTGTTTTTCTATCCATTTCTGAGACCATGTATTTCTCAGTGCTGATGTTCCAGTCCTTTTTTTGTAGCAGTGCATATTCTGTATATTATTGATAGGTACTAGTCTTAGATCTACTTTAGTAGACTCTTCCAAGTGAATAAAGATGAGATGAAAAGTAACACTTCCAGGGCTGCCTTAAATCTCATGGTAGGTCAGTTCTGTGTTTTTATTTAAAATGCTCAAGCCAAATCAAATAGTACTAAACTAGAAATCTCCTTTTGGTGTGTTTCCTGGTAAATACAAACGTATCTCAGAAGTACTGTAAACCAGAACAATTCCCAGGTTGGTCTGTCCCATGGAGAGACTTCAGAACTACAGACTGTGTGTTACTGGTATTCCTGCCACTAACAGATGAGTGCAAAAATGCTGGGGCCATGCCAGAATAAATATATCAGCTTATTTGCCCTTTCTTTCCGTTAGCAATGGTCTTCCCTAAATAATTGTTTAGGAATAAGGAAAACCGTCATGTTCTATTGTTCTTGAGAGATTATAATTATTATTGTAAGTAGAATCTGTTATTCTCATGAAATACTGGTGTGCTCAGTTTGATGATTAGAAAGTAAAAACTGGTGCAGTTTCCTTATCTGCCTGTTGCTGGGTTTTTTTTTTTTTTCTGCATATGCAGTAATTGTGTGGATGTTCTAGCATGTAACAGCCTGCTTCTGATCTCTATAATTTGGCTTTAACCTAGGTTTAAAATTGTATGTTAAAGAAAAATTGTTAAAAGGCTACCGACTAGTGGATCTTTTTTTTCCCCCTATTCCACTCCAGAATGTTGACGATGATGTCAAATGAGGCACTGTTTACTGGCAGGAAAATGGCTGTTTATATGTGATCAAAGTGTCTGTCTTTTCTAACTAGACTGGTTTAAAATATAGTTATTAACATCCAAATAAATTAAGGGGAAAAAAAAAAGCACATGTAAGGGTGCACAGACATTTGTATACATAAATAACAGTAGCTGTAAAATACTTGTTGAGAAGCTGAATGAGATTGTTGAACTTACCTCATAGTATCAATCAGAAAAACTTACTTTTCTTATGCTTTATTCAAAGGCATGTTTAGCATAAATAGAATAGATGCTTTTTCCATTTTTGAGGGTATTTGTTGTTTAGACTGTACATTGATACTATAGCTTTTGAAAATTCCCAAAGTGCAGCTGTTTATGATATTGGGAATGTGGCTTCTCTTCCCAAGTTAAAACAGGCTCTTGGCTCTGTTCCACCACTGGAAGAAGCTTGTGTAGTTCTTTGAATTTTTTTGAACTTGACTAATTCAAACTATTATAGCACTTATATTGTGAAATACTGTGGTATCTTTCTCTTTTTCCCTTAAGAAATATTGGAACAATTCAGTTGATATATTCTTTTTCTCTCTTTTTAATTTTTTTTTCTTGTATTTTTGCAGTAATTGTATGGCTATCAGTTTTGTCTGTAGCTCAGCTTGAGAGGGCTAATAAGGTAAAAGTTACTTTGTTTGAATGCTGGTACTTGTTACCTGTGATTGTTTTAAGTATCACTCAAGATGTTCATAATTGGAACAGTAGTGGAGCATAGACTTTATTTTCCCCAGCTGTTTTCCTGCATGCCTTTGGGAGCATGGGGTGGGCAGTCTTCCTTCTCTGGGCTGTTGGGCCCCCATCCTGTATGAGATTTGGCACAGGCTTCTGAACAGAATCCCACTTCTCACAAGAGGTAGATTTGCACATGTGGAGCAATTTGCAGTGCTTTCTTTGACCCTTTGCTTTTTTTTCATGTGTACCTGAGAGGAGTCTGTATGATAGCTATTGGTTTCATTAAAACTATTAATCAGATATTTCTGTAAGAAGCCTTTACTCTGTTTTTGAAATACATTTAAATACAGTGCTTTCATGCATTGGTTTTAAATTCTAAAGTTGTTACAGGAAAGATGGTACAGTAGTTCAAACTGTCTGAGCTTCCTTTGGTAAATCTGAGTCTAACGCATCAGCTTCTAATTTAAATTCTCCTTGAAATTCTCTTTGGGCAACCGGTGTTATCACTTCTTGGATGAGCTGCTGTTATTTTCTGGAAAATACCCTACATAAAAATACACAGAAACCTCAAAAACAGAAGCCAAAAGAAAGTTAGTCCTAAGAATAGCATATTTTGTAAGCAAGTACTTTAACCCTGAAACCTCCCCTCCTCAAACCCAAACCGAACTCTAATGGTATGTGGGAACTTGTTGGTATGACTGATGGACGCAGAGGTGTCTGTATCTGGGAGGCAGTACCTTCTTCCAGTCAAGGGTTGGTGGCATTCTGGCAAAATGTCCCAGAGATGGCATTGCAGTGGCTGCAAGAAGCGTATCTTGCACTCGGGATAACTAAATAAAAGTGAGGAAAGGTGACACCCCACTCCCTCCCCAAAGGCACTTTGGAGAACAAATTGAACATGAGAGGTGAGAATTTTGCAGAATTGTAGAAGATAGTGTTGTGATTGAGAGAACATGGAACCACAGAAAATGGAGCTTCTCCTGACAGAATTCTTCATAACAGAGATGTGTCATTTAATTAAACAATGCATAGCTTAATATCCATGAACCTAGCAATATAGAGTGAAATTCTGCCTTCAGTCCTGTTCCCTGTTGAGTACTGTTCATGCTGAGAGAAAGCAAAAATCTTTATCAGAATTTTTAATTGATGAATGTGTCTTTGCAGGTTTCAAACATAGTTTGAAAGTAGTTCAGACATAAACATAATCCAATCCTTGATGAAACGGATGTTAGATACTGATTATAAGAATAAATCAGACTTGCGTTTCTACTGACAGATGCCTTGGTGTTTACCAGAATTTGTTGTAAGGACAGTTTTCATAATGTAAATCAACACATGGCTTCTTTTATTCTCTTTTATGAAAGTGGAAGAGGATGCTTGAATGTTAACTCATTCATCTGACAATGCTGTTCCGTGAGAAGTCATAATTAATATCCTTTGTGATAATACTGTTAAACCTCTCAAAGTTAGTTGAAAAAAACCCTAAATTGTATACATTTGTTTTACAGATTTGCTTTTTCAGTGAATCTGGGCCTGTCTAGCTTGTTCTTATGCATGGGTATGTCAAGGGAATTTCCATAAGTGCTGTAATAGTAGAAGCAAAGGCAGTCAGACAAGTCCAATATGCTCTCTCCACCTTGTCTATGAACACCCCACGCAAAAGGACGATTATGTCAGTTCATTGTACCATCAGGTCTTACCAGAACATCTTCCTTTTGCTTTCCTCACATAATGGACAAAGAAAATGTGTAAGACATTTTGTAAGTAAGCTTGTTGTTTTTTTTCTTTTGTTACCTTAGGCTTGGTGATGTAGCTGCTTCTCTGGCCCTTCTGCCATGTTTTCATGATTGAACTGTTGTGTTTGAAGGCATCTGCTCCCCATCTGTGGCTTGTGACTAATGAGAGAACACGAGTTCTGTTGGGAAATACATTTCTATCTATTTTTTTTCCTTCCTGCTTGATTATGCCTCACATGTGCTATTCTATCTTGCCAAATGTCAAAATATTACCATCTTTCACTAGGCTTTAATTTCTGTGGGTAGGGTTTAAAACTAAACCCCAAAACTTCTTTTCCTGCCACTCCCCCTCCCCCCCCCCCCCCCCCAAAATTTTCTTCACAATTTTCCTGCGTGTCTTCCTCAAGTCTTGTAACAGCAAACTGCTTGCTGGGGTTTTTTGTTGTTGTGGGTTGTTTGGGGGTTGGTTTGTTTGTTGTTTTTTTCCCTTTTTTTTTAAGGAAATGTTTTAAAGGAAATGCAAAACATACTAGAGTATATGAATATACTAGGTTATTTTATTAAACATGCAAATTGTTTGTGTAGGTCAGACCTAAGCATTCAGCATTATCTATAAATTAATACCTTTTAACCATCATGTGTTTCCTTCTTCTGATTCATAAATTATAAGGCAGGAAGAAACCAGTAGGATCACCTACTCTGACAGTCTACAGGAAACAAGACACTCAGCAGTAGTGTTAGAGATTTAGTAATTTGGCCCTCCCAGTCAAGGTAATCATAGAATCATGGAATAGTTTGGGTTGGAAGGGACCTTCAAAGGTCATCTAGTCCAGTGCTTCTGCAGTGAGAAGGTGAATCTTCAACTAGATCAGGTTGTCCAGAACCACATCCAGACTGGCTTTGAATGTCTCCAGGGATGGTGCATCCATCACCCCTTTGGGCAACCTGTGCCAGTGTTTTACCACCCTCACTGTTAAATCTTTCTTCCTCACGTCCAGCCTGAATCTTTTAGTTTAAAACCATTGCCTCTTGTCCTGTCACAACAGCCCTGCTAAAAGGTCTCTCTCCATCATTCTTTTAGGCCCCTTTTAAGAACCTTAAGGCCACAGTAAGGTCCCCACCTGGAGTCTTCTGTTCTCCAGGCTGAAGAATCCCAACTCTTTCAGCCTTTCCTCATAAGAGAGATGCTCCATCACTGATCACTTTTGTGGCCTCCTCTAGATTCTCACTGTTTAGTCATTGGCATGTTTGAGAAAATTTGAAAGGCTTGCTGTTCTGGCCAGCTTTCTTCTGACTGTTGTTCTTTAAGTGAGCTGTATTTCAGTACTAATTTATTGCTGATGCTGTTGTCTCTCCCACTAACCTTGGTAGTGGCCTTGGAGACGTCGGGGCAGTCTTTTTATAAACATGAAAAATGTTCTCTACATTCTTTGGGGCTGTGTCTGCATAAATTCAGTCCAAGGGTCATCAGTTGGGTATTAATAGAAGGAAACAATCTGAAGAGAGTTCCAAAGGACTGTTGCATTTTTTTTTGCCTCAGTCAGTATGGAAAAATGAATTTTCCCTTTAACTCATGCTGGGGGAACAGAAACATGTTTTCCACAAGGCATCTGCCCCAGGAAGCTGGCTTACGGGCCAACAGCATGGTGTGGCTTCTGTCCATGCTGGGAGTGTTGGGCAAGTATGCTGCTTTTCCCTCTTGCGTGGGCCAGACTGTCTGAAAATATGCAAGTGCGCAGGAACTGTATGAAGGAGAATGTCTTGTGAAGGTGGGAGGCTGTAGTGCAGTGGGAGGCAAAAAGTGTCCCATTGGTTTTATTCATATAGGCTCTAAGAAGTGATCCGTAGAGCTGCTCTCAGATTTCATCTTGTAGGTAAATACTGAAACGTGGTACAGGAATGAAGTGAAGTGCATCTGGTACAGACAATCAGAAAACCCTGTTCCACAAATTAGGGTATCAGATGTGGCAAGAACACCCAGTGCATACTGGAAGTCCAGCACCACAATGAAATGAGATGCTGCTGAACTTGGTTTTAATATGGGAGTAGCATATGGGTGTAGTATTAGAGTATCTGGCAGATTTTAGATTATTTGAAGCTACATTTTAAGCATTATTTCTTACAAGGCATTGCTACTGTAATAAAAATATTCTTACTAAACATGCATGTAACAGAAGATAGAAAATTCTGAAAGTCAGTGTAATTACCCTATTTCATGGAAAATCTTGTATCATTTTTTTTTTTTTTTTACTTGTGGATATTGCTGGCATCAGAGGAGAGAAGAGAGTCTTGAGAGCTGACTCAGTGTTCTGTGTTATACAGTAGCCTCTTCGGAGGCACAGTAGCAATGAACGTAATGCCGCACAACCAAAAGTGAGGATAGAGACACAGTTTTCATTCTAGTTTTTGTACACATTTACAGATATTTCACCTGAACAGTTTGTGGTTTCTTCTCTGCAAACCATGTATTTTTACAAAACCACTTTTCTGATGGATATCAAGATTCCATAAACATAAAACTCATAAACCATAAGTGGATGACTTCACTTATCATTAGATGATAGATATCCTGAGGGCAAAGGCAGCAAATACTATTAATACAGCTGTTCAAGGTAAGTGAAGGTGACTAAGTATAGACTTCGATTTCAAATGCAGCAGAAAGTCCAAGTAGTTAAAATACAATTCTATATAATACGATTTGGAAGGGATATGGTGCTTTATGTTATTAGGATAAGAAGTGTGCAGGATCAGATATTTTTTTAATAATCATTTTTTTATGAGGTAACTCGCATTAATCTTTTGACTTCAGCATTTGTTAGGCGGTGGATTCTTCTAAGACCTGCCAAAAGTGAGGCTGCCATTGCCTCATCAAAATCTTAGAGAACAAAGGAAACTGATGTGAAAGGTGAATTTGTTCCTGGCTTCAGGATGTGGCTACAACTTTGAGGGTACTGAAATAGATTTTGGAGCAGTCTCTCCTTTTTTTTTTTCCTTGAATCCTCTGACAGTGGTGTGCAAAAGGAGTAAGACATTTCAAACAAAAGCAAAGACTGCAGAAGTGGTGGTTTTATCCTTTCTGCGCATCACTTCTTCAGGCATACTTCTGCTGTGATGCAAATACAAACCTTAAATTAGCTAATGAGTTAATGGGCTGGATGAGTACTGAGGTGATTAGTCTTCCTGATGGCAAAAAATTGTAGCACACCCTTTTCTGTCACCTTACTTCATCCACACCCTGTTCTAATCTGTCAGAGATGTCTGTCTCATCTATGTGTTATGCCTGGGTTTTTGGACTGTGTAAGCTCTTTCCAGCAGAGGCTGTCATTTGTTTTGTTTGTATGGTGAAGTGAAGGATCATAGCACTATTGCATATATAAGGAGTAATAATGGTTCTCGTTGCTAGGCTCTTTTGCACGTTGGACCAAGTTGTTTTGCTGTTGAGAGCAGAAAATGTGAGGTTTTCTTACTTATGACAGATATTCCCTGAAAATAGTTTTTTCTTTAGAAGTCTTGAAATGAAGATGACCTACTCCAGTTTTCCAGAGTTTTTGCAAATCGACTCCATTGCAGCCTAAAGGAGGAAGGCTGCAGTCTGAAATCATTGTACTTTTTGAGCAACAACAAACTCACAATCGTATAAATCTAGAGTAAAACATCTAAAATAAATTATATATCAATTATATTCCAAAGATTTTTTTCAACCAGAAAGCACCATTGTATCTGCCAGTAATGGCATAGTGGTGTTGTGTTGTTTTTTATTTTTGTCTCGGAGGGATACCACACGGCTGTAGGGGTATGCACGGGAGTACCTATAAAACAAAAGTGGCAGATTATTTTTTCACATATTGCTGCGTTTTAATATTGGAATAGAAAATGTACAACAGTGTTAATGTACTTAATGAGTTCAGTGGTTACCAAGATTTTCAAGGAAGTACCTATTGTATGATTAATGTGTGATTAATTTCAATTGATTTTATTTGTTTTAAGCAAGCTGGAAGGTGCCTCACTGCAACACTCTAAAAGCAGTAGTTTTGCTTAAGGCTTATTTGGTTTTGTGTTTTTCCTTTCCTTCGTACAGCACACTGAATTTATTAAAAAAAACAACAGTATTGAACTCTGTCAAGTACTTTCTCTGTTGGAAATATTTGGATGTATGATTTCATTGACTGAATGTGAAAATATGACTTCTAATCTGCACTGTGGCCACACACCACCTGTTTGCCTCAACAAAATCAGTGAACTTCCATGCTCCTCTTTGCATGCTCAGTGGTGATAACCTTCTGAAAAGGTTATCAGTTTAATTTATCTGCTTCTTAACTTGGCCTGTGAATTGGTAAGAATTTGATTTGTTGAACTGTATAATTGTGTATTGTTAAATTTAATCTCAAAACATCCCCATTGCACTTTATAATCAGTGGTGATAAATTCCCTTGAATGGTAGAATCGCGTGTGTATAGTATGTAACAGACCTGTTTTTGTTAGTTTGGGTAGTTTTCAGTAACTCGATTCCATCGAAAGACATACTGCTTTTAAATTAAGCATTGACAGAGGAAACCTTGAGGTAAGCAGGGATTTGCTTAACGCAAATATGCTGTCAAAATGATTAAACTCATTTTTTAATTAGCTAGTTGAGATCTTAAAGAGCAACCCAGGGCTGAAGAAAAACATTCAGTTGATTTGTGTTTCTGAATGTTCGGTAGGTCGCTTCACAAGTGCGTGCTTGACTACCCTTAGCTTACCAAAAGGAGTGATGACCTCACGTGGTTGGCAGCCCAAATTCATCTGCAAAACAGCACTGTGCCCTGCAGCACCATACTGGGGTGTGTGCTTAGCTCTGACTCGTAGTTCATCGTCATTTCCTGCAGCAACTAGTTAGCCCAATGCCACGTAGCATGAAATGGGACAAAATCACAGCATGAGGTGATAGTGCTACAGGCATTTGGACTGTTAAAGCTAGACCTGTAAAGGATATGATGTGTAGCTTTGTATCTCACTGTAGTGTGATTCCTGTCTCTACCACCAATGAATGACATGCTTCTATTTTTCTATAGTGAGATAGTCGTGAACAGGAAGTCGTGAACAGGAAGACCAGAATTTGTCCTTTAGAGAGATTCACTATGCTACCTCTTTTAAAGATACAGCTAATATATTGAATACTCAGAATTTAAAAGCAGAATATAATTTTCTGGAATTATTACCACAGCTGTTTTTAGAACTCTGAGTGGGTGATGTTTCAGTGGCTATCTGCTGAGCTGTAGTATCAAACCTGTGAGTGTCAGTAATGTTCAGTTCAGCTTCAGTCTTACAGAAAATCTTGGGAGTTTAGCAGCTTTTTTCCAAAATTATATTGTATGTCTCGTGTGTTCAATAGGTGAATAGGTGTGAAGCTGCTGTTCTTGTGTTTGAGTTTGTTGACTGGGGAGAAAATGAAAAATAAATAAAATTTTGAACAAATCGTGCTGTTTCTCTGAAGAAAATAAACTGTGAAGAAATAAACTGTGTCAGTCAGTACACAGTCTCCCCACTTATGTGAAATCTTGCAACACTTTGCAAGGAAGAGATGATGAAATTACATTGCAAATTGTGGGAGGAGGTATGCATTGTTGAATGCTGGTTTATCAAGTAGAGTCTTTGGAGTTTTCTTTATTGGTCACTTTTTAAAATTTCATTGTCATTACTTTCCTGTATCAGCTAAATTTATGCTAGTCACAATGAGGAAAGAGATTAAAGTTAAATCTGTTTATATGGGTAGTGGTAATTCTTCCAGTTATAGTCTGAAGAAAAGGTATATATATCTTTTATATTCAGGCCATCTCAGGAAGTGGCTTTTGCTGACATTATTTTGTCTTTCAGGTGTATGCCTACATTTGGCTTTCACAGCCAAACACAGCTTGTTTAAGGTCATTTGTAATGATTATTTGAAAAGCCGAGCTAGAGCTTATGTTAACAGAAAGTCTAATGTTTGATTAAACCACTAAACCAGATTAGAGGTTTGGGGCCTCTATTTGTAAAATCCAGGAAATGTAGGAATAAAGTTCAAACTCTCAGCATATTCTTCCTTACTACCGAGAAGGTTAGAAGATCACAGAGTGCTAGTTCCCCTTGAGCATGTCTCCATTACATCAAATAGACAGTATGTGGAAGTTGTGCCAAAGCAAGTTTTCAGTGGAACGGAGTAGTCATGTATTAAAGCTACTGAATTTGTCTCAAACTGTAGTTTCAACTTTCAGTTCTCTTCATTCGTGCTGTTTAAGTTTATTGGCAATCTGCAAGACTGCTATCTGTGGTGGAATCACTGGTGTGAATCTCAGAATAACAATTCTGTAACCTTGTGGCAGTAGAGCTTCCAGAAATGTGTTGACAGCCTTGGGGTATAGCTTGTTCATGTAAGAGTTAATTGCTAGCATAGCAGTATTTCTTAGAGCATTTTGAGGAACGTAACGTGATGTGGTTGTACTTGAAATACATAGTTAAGGAAAGGAGGAAATTTCCTCAATATTGATCCCATTGTACTGTTTTAATGTCATTTTTAGCATTTTTTAGGTCTAAATCCAATGTAAGTCATAGACACAAATTCTAATTCAAAACAGTTATGATCCATGGAAGCAAAAAATGAGATTTTTTTTCTCTATTTTTTTCTTGTAAGTACATTGCTTTTAACAGCTTTTGTGTAATTAACCTTTTATAAACAGCAAAGGCTTACATAAAATCACTTTTTGTAGGAGAGTTCCTGTTCTCCTTGGTTGATAACTTTGACAGAAACTCCCTTTCAGGTTTACTCTTTCACCATTATGTCTCTGGTGACCCAAACATTACTGCTCTGAGGTGGAATTTTAACTGAATTTAGAAAGCCAGACAGATCTGTTCTGCGGGATTATTAAGTCTTGAGACTTTAACTGTGTAATACTGGAATTCTTGGAGGGATCAATGTGTAAAGAAGAAACACTGTACACTGAATTCCACTGTTCAACTTTGTTCTGTGTGTCCAAGCCAGTGTTCCTTTATATTTTGAATTTATTTTTGCTGTATGTATCTTAACACTTTATTTTCTAGTACGGAAGTGTTCATGGATAAAAGTTCATTTTCATCTGGTTTTAGATGTTTAGGGTTCATATTAAGTCTTTCCATTGCCAAAATGGGTCTTGAAACATGGACTGCAAGGAAATTGTCAAACAAACCCCAAAGCAAAAAACCTAAACCAACAACAAAAAAAACCTCTGCCTTCAAACACTGAAAACATGGAGTTTTCAAGTCTGCGTGAATCCAGAAGCTAGAACTTGGAAGAGTAACAGCATATGCTACATTATGCAGTTGTAACAGTTGACAACACTCTCACGTTGGCTTCCTTTTGTTCGGTTTGCCTGCAGTCCTACTTGTGTTGGAGCAGATACTGTTTAAACACTTAAGTTTTAACACAGATGTATGCCATCCTGTGTTGTATAGTTTGACAGGCAGTATTTCCGGTAGCATCTTGGGTTGTTCTTGTTACTGCTAGCAGCACTGCGAGATCTGGTACCTAAAGCTGTTGCTGCTGTTGCATCACATAGGTTGTAGGCTTTCATAGCAGTAGACAGTAAGTTAACTGATGTGTTCACAATTAAAATGTTAACTATAATTATCACTACTTGCTTTTTTTGTCCCTACAGTGGATGTTACTTTACTACCATTTTATGTGTTACTTCATTCTTGACACACCAGGATGGATTAAACAAATCTTTATTGTGAAATTATTCCTCTTCTCAATATTAGTTCATAGCTATTTGCACACTATAAATCATATCCTTGCACTCGGTTTTTTTCCTTTTCTTCTTCCTTCTACACTGAGTCACTGGCATTTGCTTTCATGAATCCTCTGTGACCTACTTCTGTTTGTGAGCAGTTAGTACATGACTTTGGTAGTAAAATACTTCTCTGGTAAGGATACTTTTACAGAGCAAAGTATATGCAAAATTTGTTTTCATAAATTACTTATATCCTCTGTGCTGTATTAGATGGATTAAGTCTTTTCCCCATATTCTTGTTGGATACTGTATCATTATATAAAGTCCAGTATAGGAAAGTATAGTAGGGATTAAAGGATAATTTGAATTTACGATTTTGCCTTGGTTTTGTGTTTCTGTATTTTTGTGAGAAAATTGGGTGTTATTGGTCGCCGAAGGGACCAGGAGAAGTGTATATGAGAAATTGAGCTTATTTGGTCCTGAAATGCTATGTTTCTATAAAATGTTGCTTGCAGAAATAAATCCTGGTAAAGACAAAGTATGAATGGCTTTTGTGGACCAGATTCATTCCTGGAGGTGCATTTCTCCTTATTAGAGCTCTACTCAGAGACTTGTGGTGTTGAATTTTTTCAGTAAGAAAATGCTGCTCATTTTTAAGTTTCACTTACCAGATTTTCATGAGATGTAATCATGTGGATAAATTTGTGTTATAGTTGTGCTGGGTTGCCAGCTGTGGGACAGAGCTTGAAGTATATACCATTACAGAGAAGAAAAATTTCCCTCTCCCTTGATAATGCATTATCTCTCCTCAGAGCCTGCAAGAGAGATTGCAGCCCAGCACTATAATGTTTTGATCTCCAGGAAACTTATCTTAGGTGTGCTTAAAAAAGATTCTGAAGTTGTGCAGTATTTCTGGGCAAAAAATTTGGATATTTGGCTCATTAAAGTGACATAGCACGTCAGGGGGAAGGGACCATTTGTGGCATAACATGGACACTTTACTTTATTTGGGGTGGCCTAGATAATTTGTTTCTGACCTCACTGTTTGAGTAATCCAGTCACTTGAAACCTACGCCACTGAAACTTTTTTAATACCACACCATACTATTTTTAATAGTATAAATGTGCATGTATATATAATGCCAGGTCTGTGGCAGCAAACTGAAACATGTAAATCATCTGATCTTTCCTGGCTTGTGTGGTGCTTGATGATTAAGCATTACGAAAAAAGAAAGAAAAGTAGATGTCAGAAGCCTTGTGTTGTCATCCCTGCTGATTACTGTGCCTGGAGAAGTTTGAATTGCTTCACTGGAGATTATTCAGACGTTTCCAATTACCTCACCATGACTTTGCAGCCAAGCAGTGTGATCTGCATGTGTAATAGATTGCCTGCCCTGGTAGGTGTACAGCTGCGTGGAGCTGAAGTTTGCTCCCAGACCTAGTCTACATGCTGCGTTTTGTACACGGGTAATTATTTGAGCTATACCTAGTCAGTTAATTTTGCTGGCATCACTTTGTTTAGTACACAACTACATTTGAAAAAGGTCGTTTGTATTCTTATGATTCATTTTTATTTCCATCTGAGAAAACCTGAACTAGTAAAAGACTTCTCCCCTATGGTGTAACAGCATCTGCTGAAGGGAGAATATGCTTATGTAACTATACCAGTATAGGTAACACAGCTAATTCTGAAGTGTAGATATAATAAACTGTGCTGGTAAGAAGTTTCTGTAGTTTTGTAAATTTGTAAATTTCTCATGAAACTTTGTTAAACAGTAATAATAAAAGGTTATGTCAGTTACATAAGCTCGATTTCCATCTAGAGAAAAAAGAAAGACCAGGCATATAAGGCGTTTTATAAAGGTTTATTGTTTCGCTATAAAAGGAATGTGGCTATGTTTGGGAACTCCAAGGGCAAAAATACTCTTTTAAGTTGTTACAGCTCCATGTGTGTTGTAGTTTAAGCCTTGAAAGCAACTATCTAATGCATCTTATACAGCGACTACCGTGCAGCATCTTATTCCCTGGCAGTGGGATGGGAGAGAGTTGTAGATAAACCCCCATGGTCTGAAATAAGAACAGTTGATTTTTATTGTTAAAGTAAAATAAAATAATAGGAAATATATCTACAGGAATAACACACACCCCCCAAAACCACCCAAACACAAACAACAACAACAACAACAAAACATAAAACACCCCAAACATCAAAGACATGATGCATGATACAACTGCTCAACACCTTTTGACCAATACCCAGCCTTCCGGGTAACTCCCCCCCAGTTTATATACTGGACATGACATGCTGTGGTATGGAATACCCCTTTGGCTAGTCTGGGTCAGGTGTCCTGTCTCACTCCTGGTTTCTTGTGCCCCTCTTCACTGGCAGAGCATGAAAGACTGAAAAGCCTTTGATCAGTTGGCATTAATTGATGCCATCTTTGGCAGGCTTAATAGATACCAACAGCTCAATGGGCGCCATGAAAGGATCTTTTACCCCCCCCCCCCCCGGAATATAATGTTTCTAGATGCTTAATTATGATTTAATTAAAAAACTTTTGGTCAGCTGATTGGGAGGGAAGGAAAACATGGGTCTCAGTAAAGAAAAGGGGTCTTTTGTTTGCAAACTAAATTTCTGAACCCCAATCAATGTGTGCATACTGAAATGTGGGGCACTGATGGTGCTGGCAGAGGTCTTATGGGAGCAGACATAGTTTTCAGGTTGAATGCCTTCTGCTTAATTGTTCTTACTCAGACTCCTAACCAGTAAAGGTCATAGTTTTCAAACGCTGTATTTTGTCCTAAATAGTGATACTTCTTTTTAAGTGCTTTACTTCCTCAATTCCAGTGTATTAACTGCTTATGCACTACTGATTACTCGTGTCCAAGCAAAAGACAGTACAGAATATTAATTAAAAAAATGTTTATTACTCATATGCAAGGTGTGATACTTCAGTTGTATACTATTGTCTGTTGGCTTTTTTAAAAGTTCAGTTAAAGAAAGGAGCAGGACTGTTTTGCTGTTGTTTGCCTTAGTTGCTTTAAACAAAGGTTGCAAACTTATTTCATACTGCTTAGTTTAAAATTAGGTGTTTGTTGCAGATTTTTGGCAGCTCTCACATGCAGGAGAGGAAAGAGAGATAAACCACTGCAGCTAATGCCAAGGTGCCTTAAAGAGAATGAAGCTCATTTCCCCTCACTTGTCAAATGCTCAATAGGCAACTGTGCTTCATCGTGCTGTGCTTTCAGATCTGTGGATTTGTATTCTCACTTCTGGTTCTCAAGAGGTTAAATAACGGCAGTGCTTAGACCTTCCAGCTCTTACTGGGAGAGTATGTCTGCTGGAGACTAACATCGTTGAATGCTTCTCTGCCCCTGTGTCCCCAGGCTGCAACAAAAGGAAGTCTGTTTCTGTTGTTTCGGAAGCTGCTTTCAGAAACTTTCTGCCGAATTAAGTTGCTCATATGGCTGTACTATTCCACCATCATTCTAGCCAGTTTTACAGATCTTGTGTTTCCACCAGTTGGCCAGGAGTGAGCACATGGGATGGGGAGTTGTGGAGGTGCTCCTTCACTAGGAAGCACTCTGTATCCCTGCTTCAGTTTCAAAACTGTGTGAAGCACTTGCTGCATAAGTAGTAATAAGCATTATGTATTTAGATGGGATTAACAGTGATTTCAGTGAACACGTGTGGTCCATGCTTATTTAGGCTGTCACTCCTTTGATATCTTGTTTCTCTTGAAGATGCGAAGCTTACAGGAATGGGAGTTCTGGTGCAAGAGGTGTCAAGGTTTGCTGGGTTGGTATTCATGAACCTTCTTATTTCTGAAGTGATATTTCAGGTGATGGAGGCTGAGTCCTTTCAGCCCTGGGGCACCTCAGGCCCAGCTGTGACATGGAGCTGGGCAATTCCACTATGCTGAAGAGCAGCAATGGCAGTTCCCCGTCAGACAGAGTGGCTCTCCTGCCACCTCATGAGGAGTCTGGGAAGTTGCGGGAAAACTTGGCAGGAACTAAGTGTGAGAGTACCTGCTTTCCCCAGGACACTGGAAATATGGTGCATCCTGGTTATGCCCACTATGCTTTTGGCGCGTTTTCCAGGAGAGATGAAGGGTTTTTCTAATATAGTAGGTGACATCTCTGCCATTCAAGGTGAAGGTGTCACAACTAAGTATCTCTCAAACGACACACTGGCATTCGAAAGTAGAAGTAGTGTCATGCCTTCCCAGAATGTTTGTGCTAAAAATCACAGACAGGTCTTTCAGGTTTAAGGCAGAAATCTTCCTATGAATAACACGATTTGAAAGAAACCATAGTTGAGTCATTTGTGTAAACTTGTTCTTAACATGGAACTGTGAGATTGGGATATTTATGAGATACGAGTTTTTTTTTTCTTTTTTCCCCTGTATTTTTCCTATGAGTGAGTTTACAGACCTTTATTTTAATACCTTGTAATTTCTTTTCATCTTTTTGTCCTATTAAATTCTAATTTGCTTTTCTTCTGATGAGTCCTGGTTGTGTAGTGCCATAAAAAGTTGCATTGAAGTGTTGAACAGTGAAATTAGGCTTATACATCTTTCAAAATTCCAGTTCCATGTTGTTCTTTATGTTTTAGCATTCTCTTGTTGAAGAATACCTTCTTCCAGGGGTTAAAGTTATATATGTACGGGTGCACATGCACACCATGTGTGGCTTGCTTTTTGGTTGTGATTATTTACAGGTGAGCTATAATCTTTCATCCTTTTCTTTGTGTGAATTAACTAGAAAGTTACAACTGCCAGTTTCAGAAGAATCATGACTTTAGAAAAGGCAGAAGTCTCCCAGGAATATGCATCAACAATATGCTAGGAATAATAAAAATACTTTAAGAACCAATACAAGCTATAATTAGCACATTTGTATTTTTAAAATAGCAAAATTACACAGATGGCTTGTAGAAATTTTTAGCAACATTCTTAATTTCTTAGATCCATTCTAGCAAGGGAGAGTAAGTTATTTAGCAGTTAGTCTGTAAGTATTTTACTTTTCAGTCAGAAAACAAGCATTGTTGTGAAAAAGTATCTTTTAAATTTAGGGTCTTTCCCAAGTATGAATTAAAAACAAACAAAATCAAACTCTTTTGTGTCTTAGTAGATTTCTTCTGGGAATGTAGTTTTTCTTCAGCCAGCTGCATTGCTCTGACATTGTCTTACCCATTCATCCTGTGAGTTGTTGGTAGTATTTGCTAAGTGTTTAAAGGCCACACGTGTAATCATCATGTGCTCCCTCATTGCTTTGAGGAGTTGAAAGCCACCAAATTTAGCAAGGGAGGAAAGAAGCAGTCCTGTCTGGACTCTCTACTCTGGTGAGTAAAAACAAATAGTTACTATTTAATTATAGGAGAAAGGAGCTAGATATAAATATAAATCATTTTAGGGGTTAAACCAGAAGAGAACTACTGGGTTTAAAAGTGAAACCATGTAAAATCTCTGTACTTCAGACAGGTTCCAATTTCCTACTGTTGAGTTTTAGGATATGATTAATTTAGCTGTACTTCATTATTGTTAGGAAACAGGGTGTGTATATGTGTAGGAAAAATACTTGTAGGAGCTTTTCTTTTAATGTCTTTTCTCATGGGGAGTGTCTGGAGTGTGGTGCAAAGCAGATGGTTTTTCATGTGATAAAGGGTACTGTGTAGAGTTTTGTTTTAATAAGCTTTTGATTCTTTTTATATGAAAGTAGCCTGATTTCTTCTTTCCTTTTCCCAAGTGGAACCCTGTCGACTCCGAGGGGTGTCCTGTGCATGCTATTTTGTCCAAGAGAAGCACTCCTTAAAGCTACTCTCTGTGATGTTTGAGGAATGCTTTCAATGCTACAAGAGGTCTGTTTGGCTTATTCTAGTCCACTAATTCTGTGACAGTATGGTGAGCTGTGCACAGTAGTGCTCAGAGCTGTGGTTGTTAGGAACAACCACCAGCAAGGAAAAAGCAAAGTAAGCCAAAAGTTCATATGTCTGTGGAAAACAGAATGAGAAACCTGTGGAGAAGGTGGACAGGGTTTCACTGTGGTAGGTATCTGGATAAACAGGTCTTCCATCTGTAGTTTGGAGACACTCCCATGTTTTATCTTAATTCTGAACTATGCTGGCCTCAGTTTCAACTGGAGCGACAGAAAGCTCAGGGTATGTACTTGGCTCCCTTGCAGTACTGAAATGGCCTGGGGAGTTGGCTGCGGTTAGTCCTCAAGTCTGGATGGATGCTCTTTAAAGGAAGTAAATCTGGAACAGGTTCCTTTTGTTTGCTGGTTTTGTTGAGGGCTTTTTTCTTTGAAGGGCCAGCCTGATTAAGAATTGCCAGTGGATGAACTGTTAGGTTCAGTGTAAGTGTGGAAAAGGCTCTAGCTCTATACCTTCACTTCAGCTGGGAGTGGCAAGGTGAGGAGGAGATCCCCCAGCTACCTCCTCACCCGCGTCTGATTTCTTGGTGTTGTGAGCAGCAGCAGCAGCAGCCGCGGAGCACCGGCCTAGCTCCCAAACAGGGGACAGAGCTAGTGGCAAGCACCGCCTGTGGCAGTGTCTGTGCTACAGCCTGGCAGAGAGCACTCCAGCTGGAGGTGAGTGGAGGCTGTGGAGGGAGCAGCAGCATCCAGCAGCCCCGAGTCACCTCCTTTGGCTCCCCACACTCCCTCAGTTTCTCCCAAGCTGTTAACAATGAGCAAGGGGTCAAAGTGAGAAACATCCTGCCCCTGACCTGGCCACCACAACATGATAAGAAATGTCTGGCTGTACCCTCTTACCCCAAAAAGAGGCACCAGGAGCTTGTAGTGTAGAGTCAAAGTCTGGAATGATCTGGGTTAATGTGAAACTGCTGAAGATGGCCAAGAGCACAGTGAAACGTGTGTTTTAAACCTTCTGTCTGTGCTGCAGCCTTGATAGTCATTTGCTCTGGTAAACAGGGTATTTCCTGTCTAATGCAAGTTTATGCAGGATTATCTACTATGCGAATCAAAGCACTACTTCATTTGGTTGATATCTTCACATGATTGATGCTTTGATCATCACAGTGTGACATATAATACTTTCTTTTTTTTTAAGATTGCGTTTGTTAAATATTACAAACACATCACTGGGGCTCCTGATTATTTTTTTTTCCAAATAAGGTGTTTCTGCTTTTTTTTTTCCCCTTCCATCTCCTCAATTACATAGAATAAAGGTACTGATACTTAGCAATGATTTAGGTCAGCTCTGTGTGTTTTTTCCTCTGCTTCTGGTACTAGCTTCCTACTTACCTTTGTATTTTGAAAGATTAATATTTATGCATCAAGAAATTTAGTTGAATATCTCAGTATGATAGCAGACATGCTGTTCAACTAATAAGTTGGTTTATATCCCTTCCCAAAAGACAAATAAAATAAAAAACAAGTTCAAGAAGCAGTGGGATTTAAATGGTCCCATCAGTGTCTTCTCAATAGGTTGTCTGATAGGAAGATGTAGAAAGTGCATTTTGTGGATAATGAAGCAGAATTGTGCAGTGGTCTGGCTTATAATGCCTTCTCTCCACTGCCTGCCCACTTTGTATGTATTACAGACTTTGTTTTGTATGCAGCTATTTTATAAATATTGTATAACTGTGAAGTTGATAGCTTAATACTCTTTTACATGGTATAATTAAGTATCTCTTTAAGAAGTTTAAACCTAATCAGTTGTTTTAGGAAGGAATGGAACAGACAGAGATAAACCATTTAGTTCTGTAGAAGAAATTCAGATTTCTTCAACTACTAATTTTCTCCTGTGTGAAAATAAAAATTATGGATCATAATTGCTTAGACTGAAAGTGAGAGCAGTCACTGGAGTTGAATGCACTCAACACATATCTAGCACATACAGTTGAGAAGGCTTAATGAAGGATCTGTTTAGTTGTTTGGTAATACTCTGGAGGAATGGAAATTGAGGGGTCTCCTATAGCATAAGATACCTGTCCTTGTGACAGTCTTCCTCAGATCTGAACAGCAGAGATTTGTCAGATATTTTTGCACCTGTGATTTTTTTTTTTTTTTTTTTTCTTGGCAGCCTTTTTTGCAGTGATGCTAACATGCGATTGAACCATTCAGGCTATCCATACAGAGGCTGATCATGTGTCTAGTGGGTTGCATTTTAAGTTTTACTTTTCTCTAGATTTTTAATTTTTTTAAATTATTTTTTTGTTGGTTTTTTTTTTAGAAAGATGAAAATGAGGTCTTCTCTTTTGTATGGTTGAGGAAAGATGAAGTTCTGGTGGTATGCTGGTGGGTATTAGTAATGGCAGGGGAGAAGGTTTTGAACGCAAGTGCATGAATACCTAGAGAGCACCCTTTCCATGTGTACCTGGCCAGTAGCTGAAATGGTCAAGATAGTTGCTGTGTTTCAAGCCCAGCCAGTAACTTGGAACGACACAGCCACTTGCTCACTCCCCTTCCCTCAGCTCCCGGAGGGACGGAAATGAGAATTGAAGGAATGTGACTCTCATGGGTTGAGATAAGAGCAGTCCAGTAACTAAGGTATAACACAAAATCACTGTTGCTACCATCAGCTGTAATAATGGTAAAGGAAGCAACAAGGGAAGAGAATACAACTGCTTGCTACCCGCCAACCGATACCCAGCCTGACCGAAGCAGTGATCTAGCCCTTCTGGGTAACTGCCCCCAGTTTATCTACTGGGCATGATGTGCTGTGGTGTGGAATACCCTTTTGGTTAGTTTGGGTCAGGCCTCTGCTTCCTCCCAGCTTCCTGTGTACCCTGGCAAAGCATGAGTCTGAGAAAGTCCTTGGTTAGAGTAAACATTACCTAGCAACAAGTAAAAACATTGGTGTTATCAGCACTGTTCCCAGGCCAAAAGTCGAAACCACAGCACTGCACCAGCTACTAAGAAGGAGAAAAATGACTGCTACTGCTGAACCCAGGACAGTAGTCTTGCAAAATTCATGACATGCCAAACCGTCAGCTGCGTACTTCATCTAAGTGTGCTGTGTTCATTCTGTTTTGACAGCACTCTAATTTCTTCAGACTAAGACTGGCCTCATTTAAGTTGACTGATCTGCAAATACAAAAGAGTAAAACCTGAATCCCTACATTACAGCGGTTAAAATTTAAATCCCAAGACCCTTCTTTCCCCAGCTCATTAAAGACTGGTATTGAATAATTCCTCACAGAGAGTAGGATATATAATTAATAGAATGTTCAGCTGCATATGTAACATTTTAAATACAGGACTATATATGTCTTTTATATAAATCTGGGTATATATGTAAATATGTATGTATATGTGTATGTTTATATACATATCTGTATTCATGAGCAAGATTTGGGAAGTTCATATGTAGATACGCAGTCAAGTAAAAATATACCAGAAAATAATGTTAGGTGATAGTAAATGAGTGTCAGTATGGAACATTGAAAGCCATTGAAAGAACAAAGAGAAAATTCTAGGTGTTACTGATGGTGTATTTTATTTTCATTCAAATGGTTTGTGCATTTCTCTCAATGGTTGTAGCACTTAGAGAGTATACATACGGCAGTCCAGGAAATACCTCTCAAAATTGCAAGTCTTTGCTTCCTTACTCTGCAGTCTCTATTAGCTGTAGGGTGGAACAGGACTGCAAAAAATAGCACTGGATGGAGCCTGTGGATTTTGTTCATGTAACCCTAGTTCCACAGTATTCACAGAGGTACACTCTTGGTTGATTCATTTTCTTTTCTAAAACGATCCAAGTATGAAACTACCATTAACTGCAGGCCATGTGTCACTTTGACTTTATAGCTCAGATGCTTCATCAGATACAAGCTTAAAGGTTCCTTTTGTCAAGCAGGCTGCTGCACTGTTGGTGTGCATCATCTCTTGCTGGCAGCTGTTTTTTGCGTTTATGTCCCACAGAACGTGGCTGAATTCTGGAGAGCTTGGAAATGCTCAGCAAACTGACTATGCAAAAGGCGTTTTTAAAAACAAAAATCACAAAACAAGCAAAATTCCTCACTTTAATATTTTATTTTTTTTAAAGTCAGTGCTGCATGCGCAGTTGACTCTTCAGTGTTGCTGTTCATGGAGATAATAAATACCTATGAAGCCATAGGGTCGCTAGCTTCATAATAAGTTAAATATAACTGAAATATAACTTCAATTTAACTTTCCTGTATGAATAAAATGGCAGTATCTCAAGTCTTGCTAGGGACAGGATATTCCTCCTGAGGTATTTTCAGCTATGCAAATTTAACACCAGAGAAATTATAGCCACCTTTTCTAACCCTAGAGCCTCTATGGGAGTGCTGGTCTTCATTATTAATCTCTCTTGTATATACATAGTCAGGCTTTGTATTCCAGGCATGACAATATCTTAATTTCTCTGCACTTGTATTAGCAAATAAAACATTTTGTTTGCAACCTTTCTTAAAAAAAGAGTCCCCTTTTAATCTGCACCTTCTGATAAACCACTATATTACACTGATAGCAAAATTAAGAAGCTGTGTTGCAGGGTAGTGCTGTACTTAGCATAGCCTATGAAAGGTTATACTGTCATAAATTACAGTCAAAAGTTAAACTGTCATAAATTACAGTCCAAATCAATCTTCATTACAAGTGTAAGTATTAATAATTGAGAGTGTTGAGATGAAATCATTCTAAACAATTAGAGCAGATGCCAAATTCCCATGAAAAGTAATGGCAGTAATCTCTGCCCATATAGCCTTCTTTCTTACTTTTTTGGTAATCCCCACCCAAAAAAAAAACAACAAAAAACAACCAAACCCAAAAAAAAACAAAGAAAAAAACCCCCAAAATAACCCCAAATGAAACCAAAATCCAACCAAAAAACTCCAACAAACAAACAAACTCCCACCCCCCAAAAAACCCAACCCAATTACACTGCTGGTAATTTGCTCACAAATGAGCCCTCGTTCTGAGGAAGAAACTTCAAATTCAGTGCATGCCTTTTGCTGTTTCTTGATTATCAGGAAACCTGCATTTGATATTTCAGCTCTGGATTAAATGCTGCCTGACCTAGAACTGGATTTCTGCTTTGACTTTTTATTGTATTCAGTGTCTTCAAGTGCTTTTGGAGTGCAGCTTTATGTTAATGGCCGTGCTAGTATTTGTGTCTTGTGCTTTTCTGGTTTCCATCTAGCAGTTGCCGTATCTTTGCCCACAGCTTTTTCCTGATACAGGATGAATTGTGGCTGTCCAAGGAGCAAAGAGATCAAGCTTTATGCAACTGGATTTCATCTTTCAGCAGCTGTAGTTCACATTTGCTTTGTGATTAACAAGGTAGAACTCAAAGCACTTTTGATGTACTGTACTTCTTTTATCATGATACTTCTCATGGGAAGTGTTAATCATCTGCGGCATCTGGAGAAGAGCATTGCTCTTAGACTAGGTGTTGGGGCTGATAATGCAGCTGGGGTGAAGGAGGAATTCCCCAGCAGTGAGACATGGTGAGAAGTCAGGATAGGGAGGAGAGGTGTGAGTGAGTAGGAGGGGAGCATCAGTAGCAGAGAGCAGGAGGCAAGTCATAATCTGTCAGTGAGTGATTTGGAAACCAAATAGGAAATTATGAATTGGATTCCAAGATAAGGAATAGTGCCAGTAGTCCAGGGCACTGCTGATACGGTGGAATGCCAGCTGCTTCCAGATAGGTGGTCATCTAGGACTGCCACTTTGTGGGCAACAGTCTTGCATCCAGGAAGGATCTTCCTGGGACAGAGATGACAAAGGGCAAAAAAATGTAAACTTTCTATTCTGCCTAAGTTTTGTATGCACCCTGAAGTCTTCCCACCCCCACCCCCCTCCTTTGCTCTCCCATACTCTCTTCTCCTTGGGAAAAAAAGATGTTTTTCTTTCCCCCTTGTTTTTTTCAGTGATGTAAACCCTGTGTTGTATCTTCTGCCTGCCTTGCTAGTCTCTCCTCTGTGCCATGCAGCCGGATCACAACGTGATTATCTGAGGCATTTTGGGGGTGTAACCTTCTGCAGTTTACCGAGGTTTATGTTTCCCTAAGTTAACAGCCCCTGTAGACAGCGCTACTGTAACTTTCCTGCAGACAAAGAGGCTTTCTTTCAGGGCTGCCTCTTATCAGTTGGTTTATCTTGTCAGATTTGAATGGGAAAAGAATAGTTTTATGAAGACAATAGAAAGGAAAAGTTACTTAATGTGTTCAGAGTGATTTTGTTTGCAGTATGGCTTTAAGGTCTGAGATTCTTCTGTATACGGAAGATTGCTGTTTCAAGGCTGAATATAGTTCAGTAAGTAATGCTTTGGTACTTCCTTAGTTCAAACCCATTTGTGGGGTTCTAGCAGCTTAGGTCATCTTTCAGGGTTCCCTCAAGAATTGGGTTGTTTTCTTTTTTCCACCCACAAAAAAGCCTCCTCTTATAACAGCATTATTCTGGGAAAGGAGTTGTGTTTCACAGATCATGCAGGATGAATAACATTGGTTCAAAATCCTTGTGGGACAGAACTGAGAAAACAAAGCTACAGCAGGAGCTTTAGGATGGATTTGTCCTTTTATGCAGTGATTTGGATCTTACCTTACTGGTGAGACAAACAGAAGAAACTTAATATTTTTTTTATTTTCTGTTTCTCAATAAAACATTTCATTTGAGTGTGATGAAAGAGAAGTTCTTCATAAAGCTGCAGCCATGTCTGAGCAAATAGCAAAGATTTTTTTGAAATGGTGGTTGGAGAAAGTTTTCTTAACTTTTGGTATTGAAGGCAATCCATTGTGCTTCCCAGAAATAATGCTAAAAAACAGCACCCAAAAAAACTGAGATAACTTGAATTAGGTATCTTTGATAGTGATTTGTGAAAGGTGTTGCATTAACTTCAGCTGAAGAATGCCAAGTTCGAATTTTAATGTAAAAGTGAATACAAGGCAGTTACTTATTTTACATAGGAAGTTCTGGCAAAAGTGATAAAATTATCAATTTCTACAGATATGGGCAAATGATGCTGATAAACCTGTGTCTGGAATCATCTTCATAGCAAAATCAGTGTAGGGTGCCTAAATTTGTTGAAAGCAGTGTTTACTTTGCTGAGAACATACCCAGGGGATATATGCCTGCACCACAGATGCTGTAATGATATCATCACATTACTGTGGATAGATGCAGTATGTACGTCCTTTAACAAATGTTTAATGAATAACAAAAGTTTCTAATGGGTTCAGTTTTAGATTGGGAAATTGCAAAGGAGAAGTTATTCAGACTTTTAAAAAACAAGTGTATCAAGCGAGGCTTGTCATGGTATGATACAAGAAAAGTTACAAAAAATACAGTGATGTTGCATGAAGCCAAAACAAAGAATTTGGATACTTCAGACAAAATTGAGAGATGGGGGAAAAAAAATATTATTTTGAAATCTTGTCTAATGAAATACAGATTATTTGCTCAAGTTCCATCATTTAAAAAGTTGATTAAGTTCTGAGTATGTTAAAAGTAAACATTGATAGCTGAGCTTAATCTAGAAGGATTTAAAAAAATGCATTTATGTAATTTTACATTTACAAAATTCACCCTCTTTGTTCAGCTTAGAAATTGCAGCGTATGTCTTGAGTTTTCCAGTGCTCTGAATGGGAATCCTGCAGTCATTTCAAGCTTGCTTTTCGTACATAGATTTGCAGTAACGGTTTATATACTCATGAGTATATTATGTAATTGATCATAATAATAGATATGGCAATTAATGGTGCAGTTCATGCAGATGAACTTTGAACTAAACAGCTGGGAATGGCACCCTTGCTGCTTCACAAAACGTTTTTCAAGGGGAGACTGATCTCAATGTTTGACTCTTTGCATATTGCAGGTATCTTCTCTACTGTTTTCATACTCAACATTTCCTCTGGCTTTTATTTTCCTTGTTTTCAGTATTACTTCACATTACTTTTGAATATTTTATTTAGTGTTTTATAGCTTAAATAGCTATCTTTTGCACTGTATTCAGCTTACACAGAATCAGGACTAATTAGTAGTGCTTTCTGGCTGTTGCGTAGAGATCATGTTACAAAATTCATCTTTGGAGACATCTACAGATATGATCTGAATCTGCTCCTGTTTGAACCTGCTGTGTTAAACAAAGGGGTTTATGTACGAATTTCCTCCTTTTAGTGGTTTTGAGGTTTTTTTTAGACCTTTACAGAAAAAATTCTGATTGCAGTACTGTAAACATTAGCATGTGCACACAAGTTTACATGCAGTTACAGTCTCTTTGACTTCAGGGTACTGTTTTCCTCATGCACACTTGTACCAACACATATTTAATAACTGTGTGATATACCTAAGAAAAATATCTTGTTTCCCATATTTAATAGATGTTAATTTACTGTTTATCTCGCCTAATGATCTTCTGATATGGGAAATTTCTTCGCAGATGAAAAATGTATGAGTAAAAAAATGCATTCGTCTTCTTAGGCATCATCTGTTCCATTGACAGAAGGCACAGATGTGACATTTATCTCAATAATTAGATTTATAATTATTGTATCATTCTCAGATTGATAATTCATTGGTCTTCATGGCATGTGATTTGGAGCGCTACAGGTCATGCAACAGAAATAGGCTTAATCATTGAATGGTGAACCTAAACTTGAGACTGGTTTTCACATTATGCTTATATGTTTTTATGTATTACAAAAAGTGTATGGCAGATAAACTAACTGCAGGCAGGGAAGAACATTTGTAGATCACTGGAGGCGAATGCTGGTCTGTGGACAGAACAGCAAATGTGGAAGCCTGAAAAATATCTGTGGTGCATTTTGTCTGGAAGCTGCTGTCTTTGCCATTATCTAGTGTGATTGTAGACTTCCTGGACATGCCTGTGAAAACAACAGTAGCTCTGATTTTTAGTAGGAGACTGGGAAATGAGGGAACAAAGAAGCAGAATCTCAGAACGTGCATATGCCGTACATGCTGTATTTTTTATGCTAATGTCTTCTTTCCTCTCTTTTTTGTTCACAGTTGTAGAACAAGCAACAGGAAGAGTTTGATGGGCAATGGCCAGTCTCCAGCTCTGCCTCGACCTCACTCACCACTCTCAGCTCATGCAGGTGATTTTTGTATCTATGCTACTACTACTATTAAGTTCTTAAAATATTTACATAAGGAAAGGAAAAAAGACAAATTCCCTATCCCACTACTCTTCTTTCCACTGTTTGTAAAATCAAAAAGTTGCATATCATTTCATCCAAGTATCTGTTTTGTTTAGATCCATAAATCCTAAGTTATGGTGAGAAGCAGTCCAGAAATACCTAACATGGATCATGTAGCTATTTTTTATTTCCCTGTCTTGCATTCCGACATGATGCATTTTCTCCCCCTTTCCCCTTGCCTTCTCTTTCTGGCGCTAGTTCAAAGTGTGGCCCTTAGTGTGACAAAGATGTAGAGTAGCTTACACACATGGTAAAGGTGTGGAGTTGGTGAGTAGGGTATTGCATTCTACTCCTAGTGCTTTTGCTCTCTAGGGTTTGTGGTGCTAGGCACACTGCTGGAAATTTGTGTGCTTCACTTTATATGGCAGTAAATCGATGATAATTATGTTTTGCTTCTGAAATACCTGAAGCACTTAAAGATTGAATGAAAGTCCATAAATAAATATTTTCTTGATAACGATTGTCTTAATTTTAAAAAGGAACATTTTTAGCATATCAAACCCCGTTTTCTCAAATGCTTATTGTCTCTTTTGGTTTTTTGGGCATTGGCTTGTAGCCACACACCGAAGTGAAAGCCACGCACGGAAGTGAAAGCCACACACCAATACTTGTGTAGGCAATGGCACTGAATGCTTTGGAGAACTTTTGTCAGATGGATGCTAAAAGAAAAGGTGCAGAGCTGAAGTTGAATTTTTGAAGTGGAGGGCAAGTTTATTAAGGCATCTTCAGTTTTCTTGTAGAAGCAATAGTATTAGAGAAAATATAGTGGTGATTTTCGCTCTGAGCAGCAGGCTGTCACAATCAGAAATCCAGACAACATGGAGATTTGTGAAGAGTTCAAGGCAGCACAGCATTTAAAACGAACAAAGAAAAATATGGTGCAGACTATTTTAAAACTGAGAATTAAATGTAGTAGTGCTTGGGATCCCTCTCAAATACAGGAACTGCGGTTTGGCGCAGGGAATCTGTGGTCACCATAGAGAGAGGCTTTAGTTGTGCTGTTCTGACCGATGAAAGCAGTATGCAATGCTTGCTAGGAGAGCTAGTGTGTCTGCTGCAATGAGTGACTACACCAGCTATTTGGAAACTCATGGCTTAGACACACAATGCCTAGAAGGCTTCAGAAGTATGGAGTGACCAGCACATGTTACCTGGGACCTGAATAATGCCAAAGAGTTCCTGTCTGGCAGTGGACTCATACTTCTAGCAAGTTGCATGACCTTTTTGTGTCTTTCTCAGGCCATAAAATGGGAATAATGTTGCTGATTTCACAGCCGTTACCAAGTAGCTCTGGAGGTAAAAAAGTGATAGTATAAAGATTAAGAGGTTAAGTGTAAGCTGTTCTTTCCCTTAAACTCAGCAGTATGCGCAGTGTATTCAAAAACCTGTTGTGGAGATTTGGCAGCTTCTCCAGTTACCCAGGATACTGTAGGTTCTCTTAATGCTGATGTGTTCTCCCAAGGTATGTGTGCCAAACATTTCAGTAGCACTAGGAAGTCTCATACATGTGATGAAAATTTGCATGTGTATGGCTGTCTCTCTTAGTAGCTTGCCTCTAAGTATAATTAATTACAGTAAATATTCACACAGTTATTGGCTCCTAGCTCAGCTGGTCAGTTTGCCTAGACTAGTCCCCTGAAGAGGCAATTTAAAGTTAAAGCATGTTCAGAGTCACCCTTAACAGCCTTTCTGTTTTGTCTAGTGATCAATTAGATACTGCCTGGAATTTGGCAGGCAAAAATTTATTCTTTTTTTTAATTTGTATTTTGAATAACTTAAAGGCTAACATGCTTTTGTGAATCAGAAGAGGTTTCTTTTTGGCCATCTTCCCGATTGCATGAAGTGGAAAATGAAGGACATAGCTTGCTGTGGTCTGAGTAATTCTAATAGAAGAATGGATAAATTATGCATGACCCTGGTTGCTCATGCATTTTTAGAAGCATTTTGTCTTCTGGTTTCATACTGTTAAAGCTTTTCTGCCAGAAATGTTTCTCTTAGGTTCCTGTATCCCACACTGTACTCCCTAATGTCAGGGTACTTTGGCCATCTTACCAGAGATAGTAGGTTCTTATCCCTTTCTTATAGGCTATTCAACCTAAAGAGAATGAAGATTCTCAGACTTTTCAAAATCCACTCAGGATCAATTTCTATTAATTATCATCATGATAATCCTCAGTGTTATCCTGGGCCTAGTCCTAGTATGATTTTATGTGTAATATTACATAATGCCTAGTATGAGAGTAAGTCATAGTAAGGTTATTGGCATTGCTTGGGAATTCAGTGCCTCAGAGGTATCTGAAGTCAGTATTTTCATCCTTCATGAGGATATCCTAGGATCTACAACTGGCCTTTGCCCTTCTGTGTTAATCCATTGCTTGTTGGGAGAAAAAGGAAAATACGTACTTGGTTACCTTTGCTTGAGTCTCATACCTGAATGAGATTTATGGCGACCACTAGTTTAAGTTACCTGTTGGGTGGTTTTTTTTCCCCCCAGTACTTCACATCTCTGAGGGCAAAAAAGTGGTAATGCATTGTCTGTGTCAATTGAAGCAAGATACATGAAGGCATGTTATGAATCTCAAGGTGGAGCTCTCTTAGTCAGAGGCTGCATTAGCACTCATGCCAATAACTGTGGCTTTGCTCAAGAATGTTTCCATCTTTGGTATCTGCAGACAATGATTTAGAGGCCTGGTTGCACCCTTGGGAGCAATGTGTCATTACTTCAGACCTTCTCAGGAGCTCAGGCTGCTGCTAGGTGGTCATAACAATCTGGATTAGAGTTAGACAAAACATTGGGTGTGAGGAGTCTTGCTCTATTTTAGAAGAAAAGCATGAACATAACCATAGTTTTTTGAGGTACATTTTATACCCTTATTTTCCTTTGTAGTCCTGTTTTTCTCCCAGATGCAGTCTGCACTGAAGACACTAGCTGTTCTGTAGTTTAAATAGACATGCTTTGAGAAGGACCAGTGGCCCAAATTGACGGTGATGATAATTGCCCATATGAGAAAGTCATACAGAGGTCTCAGGCAAATTTCTCCCTCCTCCCTAGTTTTCATTGTTTGGTCTGGAGGTGACACAGGATCATTCCTACACAGGTGTCTGTTGTTAATCTGTACAGATGCAAGCTAAACTGGACAAACACAGAATACTTACGTAAAGTTTTTTTGTTAGCCTTACCATCTCTGTCATTCTCACATTCATACGGTAGCATGGGAAGGAGAGACAGGTGAGACAGCACCACACTGATTAAGTATATTTTAGGGGCACAAATAGTGCGCAGGTAGCACCTGACAAAGAAGGGGTAGGTTCATTTGTAAGCAGCAGTGGATGTGAGGGCTCATGGGCTAGAGAAAAGTTATTAGAGTAATAAGTAATCCAAGGCTTGGGAGCATACAAATAAGTATAAGATCTGAGACTGAGAGTTGAAATGGGGATAGGAGAAAGACAGTGTATACAGTAGGTACTATATATCTCTGCTGTATACTTTAATTACTAATACATGTATTGCCCTTTTTCTCTGTGCAGGACCTGCAGAGATAATTTGTGTTGGTGGAAAATCAGATTTTAGTTTGCGTGTGAAGTCTCCCACTATGCCTTACACGTAAAGATGTGAAAGAATGTAAAGATGACAAAGAATAATATTAGCTTTAGCTAAATAAAGTCTTTCTTTTGTAATGAAAATAAACTAATCTATACTACGTTATTTCTTTGGGTTCAAACCTTCATCATTTTTAGTGAGTGTCTTAAGTTAGTTGTTTGGACATCATTTGCCTTTAGTATCTGAGCTGAAAACCTGCTGAAAGATCCTTTTAATTTTTGCATGAACTGTGGGTACATTCAGGATTGTGGGAAGCAAGGAATTGCAGCATCAGCTTGGACAACATCTGGTGTCCTGGTCATTAATGGACTTTTCCAGCTGACTGGCTTCTGTTGTTTAGGTAGGTCCTCTGCGCCACCCAGCCTGCAAATTGAATGAATTATAATCTCGGCAGGTTAGGGCATTCAGGTTTCCCCACCTCCTTAGTCACAGGAGCTTGTTCCTGTGGGTCATGCCAACCCCTAATGATTAATAGTCACATGTGGTGCTGTTTAATTGTGTCTGCTGAAGGAACAAGATTGAGCTGTTAGGAGCGATGCTGTCTTATTTGTCCGTATTTTAATAAATGTTTCATGTGGTGCCTCTAAGACAACAGGTACTAGAACAAGAATTGCAAGTTAAGTAGGAAATTGTTTAAAGGGAAGAAGACAGGGGTTGTGCTAGAATGAGAAATACCATAAAGAGAGAGCAGAAGACTATCAGTAGAGTCCTCAGGTGTTGGGTTTGTGGCCAAACTTTGTAATTCT
Source organism: Pezoporus flaviventris (assembly GCF_033815535.1). Classification (NCBI taxonomy): domain Eukaryota; kingdom Metazoa; phylum Chordata; class Aves; order Psittaciformes; family Psittacidae; genus Pezoporus; species Pezoporus flaviventris. The sequence goes on along the minus strand of NW_026892638.1, from coordinate 4,696,188 downwards.
TCTCATAAGTGACATTGGCATGAGATTACTGTAGCCGATGAAAATTTGGAAGACAAAGTATGAAACAGCATTCAGAAACTGTGCGGAAGTGGCTGAATGATCTTGAGGACGGAAATAAAAAGATACGAATTTACGTAGCAACATGAGTCGTCTTGTACTGGAGGATCAGTAACAGAAATGTCTACGGGACTTAACTATTGTAAGGAATTTAGGGAAGGACCTGACTGCATTTTTTTGATCAGATGATGTTTGCAAGGATCAGTCTAGTGTAGCTTTGGAAATCAAAACTCTGAAGATGTATAAGAAGGAAGTAATTTTCAATTGAATTTGGAAGATTTTGTCCCACCATACACTATCCCAATTAGGTTTCATCTGGAATACTGTATGCTTTTATGGTCATACGTGTTCAGATGGGATGACGAAGGAGAAAGGCTGGTAAGATAGAATGTGAGAGCATTTTTTGTTGTACTGAAAGACTATTTGCTTGCCTTTGCAACAAGAAGACTGAAAAGCCTGTATTGTCATTTGAATCAGTCAGAGGTATTTTCTTCATGGAACAGGAAAAGAAACGTGCTGGACATACATACCAGAACATGAGTGTTCCTGAAGAAATGTTCACCAATTATGGTATGACCTTTTGTGTTGGATTCAATAAATTTATGAATAGGGCTGAATGATTCAATTGCCTAAAGCAGAATTTAAGGCCAAGGAAGTCTTAACCTATGCCTGTAAGCCTTTTTCTAGGATGTTTTAGGCCTGCCTAGACCTTTCTAAGCAGATACTGTTAGAGTACTGACTGCTAATATTCTGATCTCACCTCATTAGGGCTTACTGCTTGCAACGATTATTTTGTTTGAAAAACATACTTTAGCTAGCTACATTGAAGTGTAGTAATGAAGAAAGCTGTTCACCATGTATTTCTGTTTGTTTGGCTTTGAATCACACTGGAGGCATTTGTATGTGTGCATCACATTTAGAGTTAGTATCCCTGGATTTTTAACTGTAGTTTAAAAATTCTGTAGGTTTTGTCCAAGATAGGCAAAAATGAGTACTGACTTACTACAGTGTATTTGAAGCAGAGAAGGATCCCTCTCATATGCAGCCTCTGTGCTGTTTTGCTTTAGTTACAGTCTGGGTTGAGTGGAATTTGGGGAAAGGAGGACTAGCTTTCTAAATGAATGAAGCCTTAGAAATTAATTTCACCTCTCATGGTGAAATATGGGAGTGTTGAAAGCTAAAGATTAAAGCAGGCTTCTGAATATTGTTTTTTTAAAGAAAAAAGATAATTACAGGAAGGAAAATAATACGATATTTAAATTATTCTGAGTGTTGTCACATGTAGAATAACAGAAATGGTTTTGCTAAAATAAGAGATTACTTAGTCTTGCTTTTGGGTAAAATAAAACTGTTACAGCAATTTCAGAGCATTTTTTACTAGTTCAGGGCAGGAGAGGAAATTGTAAGTGGTAAGTTACAAGCAGATAAAACTGTCTTCTAAATTAAATCCAATTAAAACATAGCACTGACAGTATTTTAAGTAGTGGTCAGAACATGCAAAGCGTCCTGGTAAATGGATTTAAGGAATGTGCGAACCTTCTTTGCTGTAGTGGGCGAAGTTGTTTGCTGGTGTGAAGCATAATTAATCCAGGTTTTGAGCTCCTCACCTGTGAGTGGATCTCAGTGGAAAGCACCGACAGAACTGTTCAAAGTGATTCTGTTACCCAGCTGTGTGTTCTGATGTCTGGCAGCATTTGTTATTGTATGGAAGTCAGACCTTTTAACTGTTTATGGATAGTTCCTTGTGTATTTTTCATTTAGCAGCATGGGTTCACCATGAACCAAATTGACACAGCAGAACGTATGACCCATTGTTACATTGTATTACTGTGGTGTTGATGTACTATGATTCATTTTAAAAGACTTTCAAATAATGACTTAATTAATCAGACTGGTTTTGTCTTTGACCCATTAGGAATTTTGAATTAACAATTATTAATCTGTTATTCCCTCAGTACTAACAAAGTCATTGTATGTGAAACTATTTTGTAAGTAGACATTAACAGTACACAGTGACTGTGACATGCCTTTTTAAAAGATATAAAATATCTTACCTGTGTGGCAAAGGCACAGGACTTGTTGACCTTACATACAAAGCAATCACAATTGAAATGGTCTCCATTCAGTTTTCTTAACAATAGCTGTTTGCAAAATGAGCTACCCTGTCTGATGTCATGAGGTGGAGAATTGTTTTGGTATGTTGATTGCCTGTTCATTGTGTCTCCCAGAGGATGTTGGAGGTCATTACTTACCTAATGTTACTTTACCAGGTCAGAAACATTGACAGTTATCTCAGCAGCATAGAGATAACCTAGGACTAAAACACAACAGCCAGCAGATCCCAAATAACAGTGGGATTTGACTAATAAGCAAGCACTGCACATATGGGCAGAGAATTAACTGGCTCTGGTTTTTGTTTGAAAGTCTCCCAGGTATTGACTTGCAGATGGGTAGATGGATGCTGTGGTGGATGAAGGTCATGTATAGGACTGTGTTTCTAACCTGTCTTGCTTTTCTGGAACACTGTACCTTAGAACCATAATAGCACTAGCTGTTTCTACAGTCACTTAGGGTTTGGATTTCCTTTCTCTGTTTCCAGTCTTGAGTTCTTAGACTTCTAGATAAACCCATGGGATTTAGTATCCAGGCATTATATATATATATGGCTTTAACAGTTCTGTTATTTTAAAAGCTCATTTGGAAATACTGCTTGCAAATTGATTTTCCTAATAACAGGATCTGATGCTCTTCCGGAGTAAGACTTTGACTTCTTCAGGTTTTGCCTGCAAGGAAGTGATCTGTGTTGATCCTAGTCAGGTAGTTTGCACGATTGTGTTTCCTCAAAACCACTGCAATAGCTATAAAATTGCTGCATTCTCCCACCATGATGTTTTGCTTGTATGTGAAGTTTGCACATATGTTCTAACTGATGGACAGTTAGTCATGTTCTTGATTTCTGTTAAATATGTGTATATATCCATATATAACTTTAAAATCGCTATCAGAGGAAAGGAGTTTGTTTACAAACCTCCATATTCTGGTTTGTCATATTATTTCCTGTCAGAAGCTATTTACATCTCACCGTGTTAAGCCTAATTCCTGTCTTTTTGCCAGAGTTTAAGGTAGATAAGAGGGAAAGAAGAAAAGCTAAGTCTGTGACACACAGCTGGTTTGTTGGTTTTTTTTTCTAGTGCAGCAGCTAAAGTTTGTGACCATGTTTTATCTGCACAGTGTTACATTTTTTTATTTTTTTAATAATTTTTTTTAGCTTATCTTTTGTAAATAAGATGTGGTAGCAGAAAAAGAAATCCAGTTAGCTGTTAAATTAAACAAACTGTTGCTCTCAGTAATTTGGTGTTTGCAGCTAATGCAGGGCAAGAATAAATTGTGTGGGTCCCCAAATAAAGATGCACATGTGTGGTTTCAAATTCTCTCTGCTTCTCCCCCCTTCACCTCCCCAAGCCATCTTAAAATTCTTGAGCCCCTCAGAAGTGCTGAAGGGTAATGAAGAAGCTGGGGTCTTGAGGAGGAGGAGGAGGGCATGTCAGAAGAACATAGTTCAGCCATGATAAACGGGCAAAAAGGAATTGGGAGGTACTGGCCATCGAGACTGGAATCCTTGTCTCTTGGCGCCATAAGAAGAGCAGCTGCAAAGATGTGATTTAAGTACAGCTCAAAAAGCATCCTGCATCAGCTTCTAGTCAAAAAAAATGTGGTGGGGTTGGTGTTCTCTGCATTCTCTATCTAATGGCTCTGTGATTATGCTTTCTTGGGTAGACTCAATGGGATCTGTTAAGGCCATCGCTATTATAAATGCGATGATAATTCAAAAATTTGAGCAGAAATCGAGACCACTTGACAGTCTGTTAAGGACTCTGTTGTACTGGCATTTTCACATGTACTTAGCAATTTTCAAACATTAAATGTTGTTTCTAACTGGGTACATAAGAGCTTTGTTTATCTGTTGCTTAATGTTATAAAATGCCACAACAAATATATTTCTTCTAACATATTGTTGTTTCAGTGTGTTCCCTGTTTAAGGAAAGACTGAGTTTTAGCTGTATGTCAGTGCTACTTTAAACTGAATCCTTTTAGCTTTTGGTGTTTTGTTTTGGTTTTCCTAGGGGGTCATCTTTATTCCTTTTTCAGATGTGTCTCCTCTAGTTGTAGGTGCTGAGGGGCAGAGGTGGCAAGAGCAGCTCTCAGCAGCTGTCTTCTTTTTGCACTCGTGCTGGTCAGCAGGAGGTCGAGCGCTTTAATATGAAGAAGTAACAGACCCTTAAGTTACAACCTGTACGCAATGTGCAGTTGCTTCGTCTCATCACAGTCGGTGGTCGTGTTTCCATGCCGAGGTCTAACAGAACAAAAGGGGAAAAAAAATCAGTGTGTTTTGTTTGCTTGTTTTGGAGCTAAGAAAAAACAAGTAATGAAAAAATCACAATAAAGCTCAGGTGGAAATGCTGCAGAGACTTTGTGTAAGGGCTGACTTGCACTGATCATGATTTTTCTATCTTTCAAATGTTTTGTGTGATGTAAAAGAACCTTGTTTCTTTCAAGCTAATATGCGGTGTTTTTCTTAAGCTTCAATTCTCAAATAAATTTTAGCATTCTCGAAGAGCTAAATATGAGTTACGAAAATCCAGTAACTAAAAACCAAATACAAATGAAATGCTAGTAAAATAAGATTGAGAGTTTATTTTCTCAGAAACTGTGAGAGAAGACATTCTGAAATCAGTTTCTAACATGCCTGGATATGTTTGGATTAGTATGTCTGAATGGTTTTTAGCATTTAAGTTTTTTCTTCTTTCTTTGCCTTGATTTTCTTTTTTTTTTCTTTTTTTTCTTTTTTCTTCCCGCTTTATGATTATTTCTCTGTGTATCCCCCCAACAGGAAACAGCCCTCAAGATAGCCCTAGGAATTTCTCTCCCAGTGCCTCAGCCCACTTTTCTTTTGCACGAAGGTAAGAGATGGTTTGTAGTATGCAGCATGTATTTTGCATGGAGGAAATGGTATTGGACACAGACATTAAAAGATGATTGCAAATACATCTGTCAAGTCTATCACTTAGGATGACAAGTGTTCTCTCACTTATATAAACTTTACTCAACCTCAGCTGCAATGAAGTTATAGTGGATGATTGATACAATGCAATGGTACCTTTTTGAATAAAACACCAGAAAAAAAAAATAATGACGTAATTGTAGTGGATCCAGTTTAGACACTATCTCCTCATACTGGGAAGATTCTAACCTACCCCCACCCCCCCACCCCCGAATTTTTTTTTTTTTTTTCTTAACAGTGTAACTGCATTACATATAAGAGCACTTTTATAGAGATCCCAGTTCAGGGTCTAATTTTACTGGCAGCAGCTGGTATGCTCACCATACTTTTAGTACCTGACCTTGACCTGTTCCACAATCTGTACTACAGGCAGCTCTTCATAAGAGTGTTGTGAGGGGTTAATTGATGCTAGTAGAATTTTTGAAGATCTAAAGTGTATTTGAAGTGATCTATGAAGTAAATTATTACTAAATGAACCGTAACTGGAGTTGATAGCATGCCATTGAGGACTGCCTGTTCGTGCCATTGGGGTTCTCTATCATGTAACACCTTGTCAGCCTACTTCAGATTCTATCTTCGTTAACTAAGCCTGGGAGGGTAGGCAGTTTGCATTTTGACCCAAGAGTATATGTGGAAAAAATGAAATTAAAATGCTTTGGCTTTCTTTGTCATTAGTGCCAGGCATGTAACTGTTGCATTTTCAGTGGGAGTGGTCTGTTCAATAAAAGTATCACACACAGGCTCTCAAAAGTAAGTGCAGGGAGATGGTTTAACTCCTTTTAAATGCTGCAAAGGAAAGAAAACTTTACTTGTGTAATCCTTTTATCTGAATCTAATTCATCTGTGACAGTAGATCTTGTCAATCTTTATAATAGCATGTGATGTAACTTCTTTAATCAACACCTTAGAATATTTCTTTTGAATCTACTTCTTTCTGATAACATCTTTAGAAAAAGGCAAGCTATCTCTTCATAGATTACGTTTGTTTGTGAGCACATTTTTAGAAAGATTTATTAAATACAGAAATAGCTTATAATGGAAAAAACAGATGTGAAAGACCAAACATTACTTGGAAGTACAGTAGGCAGGAAATAGTCTTCCTTTCCCACAAGTAATCAACAAAAAGTTTAAATCATTATGTTTTTGCAAACCTTAAAATTCAGGAGGAAAAAGTTAATTTCTTTACCAGTGTGTCTTTTGGATTTTGACCACTTTTAGAGCCTGTAATGCTTGATGACATTTAGTTTTAAAATGGCATTAATGTAAAAATTCCTCATGAATTTGGTGTGTGTGTTGTGGCTGTCTTCATATAACCTGTCATAGGATTCATCTTAGTAATAAAATGACCTGTGGGTAGTCAGAGCAGTTTTCAGACTTCTGACTTTATGCCTTTTCTGTTATATTTTGTAGATTTAATGACAGTGCAGGTGAAGGGAAGAACAGTGTGTGTGTGTGATAGAGCAGGTTGAAGAAACATGGTGTCACATGTGTATGGATATTCCTTTTCCATCCACTGCCCCCCACTCAGTGAGGATACCAAAAACCTGGGAAGGTGTGAGGAAAGGAAGGAAAGGCAAAGGAAATGGCTTGGAAGCCTCATGTGGGAAAGAAGGGCTTCCCAGAACAGTTGTTTCTCATCTGCTGTTGGTTGCACCAGGCAGCAGAGGCAGGAAACGGAGGCACAGCAGGTAGGTGGCCCTCTGCCAGTGGCTGGAGACAGCCTTCCCCAGGCCCCTCGACAGCAAGCAGGAGTGTCAGCTTCCTGTGTCCACATCTGGCAAGGTGATCAATACCTAGAAATAGCCTGTGCCTCTGGAGCCACCACTTAGGCCTCTTCTGCTGGTGTGTATACATCCAGCGTCTGCAAGTCCATGGGTAGGTCATGGATCATGCTTTCTAGAGCTGCTGCAAAGTGGGTAGGACCACATGGTAGGGCAGGGATAAGTAGTATATGAGGGGGAAAATGCTGCAGGGGCTTGCTACTACCCTTTTTTCCTTCTTCCATTATGGATGCCTCTTATTCTCCCATCTTTGCTTCCCAGGTAACTTACCATGTTATCCCCTCCCTATCCTTGATGGTCCTTCTGTGTGAGAATCGCTGTGTGATGCAGGAATGTGTTCAATATGAGTTACTCTGGAAGGAAGTACTTTATATCACAGCTGCAGAATATATGGGTCTCACGTGTGTTTATATACCTTCCAAGTTCTTGTTCTTTCAACTCTGAATGCATTTAGCCTGCACAACTGAGTCAAAATGAAAACTCCTTTTGGACTTGTTCATTCATCTGGAGCTAGCTCATGCATACCTGTGGGAAGGAGAGAAGGGCGGAGACTCAATGAATTAAAAACAAAATTACGGAGGAGGAAGTTTTTTTCTGTAGTTCAGTCCTTGATACAGCCAGCACTCCCTCTAGCACATGTTCTTGTATTTTAACTAATTATGTACTGTCAGGGTTTTTTTCCTCACTCTGTATGTATTCAAAGCTCCAGAGACTTGAGCTGCAGCTTGTGGATGGATATATGGGAGTAGGAAATAAAGTATTAAAATAGAGAAAACCAAGGTTTTTTTTTTAGGCAGTTAGCTTTGACAGGTAAGTGAGCTGCATCAAGAGGTTTAAGATTTCTTACTTGGCGTGACTTCAGTTTCTCCTTTATGGAATTAAACTTTTTATGTAAATCAGACTTGAGAGATGATCTTTGTACTGACTGTAAAACACAGCTTTAATTCTCGTGTTTTCCTTTCCCCCACTATCATACTGTTTGTTAATAAGAGCTTGTCCTATCTTGTTATTTATGTATTATTTTGCCTTTTTTTTTTTTAACATACTTGATACAATTGTACTCCAGTCACGGGCACCGAAGTGACAGGTAAATGGTAAATGTTACCCCTTCAAAAACCTAAACACGATTCCCATGGTTATTTGATTTGTCACCCTGAATGTTCAAGTTCCGTGTTGTTCACCTCAAGTGGTGAAGAACAGAAATTGAATTTGGTCATGATTTCTTTATTTTCTTCTTCTTTTTTTCTTTTTTTTTTTTTTTTTTTTTTTTTAGCTCTGAGTGAGCTTAATTTTTGCTGCAAAATTATTTTTTTCCTGATTTACGTACCTAACTTCTAACAAGTTTGCTTTTACCTCATTATTCTTTGCAGTTATTTGACATTACCCTACTAGCTTGATGGTATCCTGTACTGATGTCACTTAAGCACTGCCCTGTGTTTTAAGCAGGCTGTGGTGGTTATTCTGTGTTTCAGAGTGTTGTGGTTTGCTTTTGTTCACAAGTTTTTAATTTGCTTCTCATTAATTTTCATTTGATGGACCTGATTGTTGCAAACACTCTTTGTGGTCCATTTGTGTGTTTAGTGAGACACTGATTCTGTGGAGCTGTTCTCTGTGTCTATTTCTGCGTGCTCAGCGAGATGCAGATTCTGTGGAGCTGTTCATCCACTTTCTGGTTGTTTCATCTCATAGATCTTTAACTAAAAAAAAAAGTGTAAGCCCAAGTCATGCTTGCTGAGTGTTTATTGTGGTGCTCTGTGAAAACCCTGTTTCTATGATGTCTTTGGAATGTAGTTCTACACAGTAATACTTCCATAGATGTTTCTTGTGTTAGGATACTTCAGCGTTCATTTGACTGACCTTGTTCTCACAACAGGACTGATGGACGCCGCTGGTCTTTGGCTTCTCTCCCTTCTTCTGGCTATGGTACAAATACACCGAGCTCAGCTGTTTCTGTAAGTATCCACTTTGTGTGCTGATACATTTCTAATACATGCCATATCATCTCAAATGTAGCTTGCTTCTCTTAGGAGAAGTCAGTGTGGGTTTTGTTGCTGTGGGTGTACTTTCAAGTAGTATGGGATACAAAACTGCTTCACTTCCCTGCAATACAAGAAAAATTTAGGCAATGTGTGATTTTGTTAGAGATTTTCTGTCAGTGAGTAGTGTTCAACTGCCCCCTCTTGATCTGTGGGGCAGTAGGAAGGGAGACCTACTGCCTTTTTTTAACCATGTGGTAGTTAGATAACCAAGTTTCAAGTGAGGCTGCCTTGATAAGTCCCTCTCTGGGGAGGGACTCTTCATTAGGGACTGTGGTGATAGGACAAGAGGTAACGGGTTAAAACTTAAACAGGGGAAGTTTAGATTGGATATAAGGAGGAAATTCTTTACTGTTAGGGTGATGAGGCACTGGAATAGATTGCCCAGTTGTGAATGGTCCATCCCTGGCAGTGATCAAGGCCAGGTTGGACAAGGCCTTGGGTGACATGCTTTAGTGTGAGGTGTCCCTGCCCATGGCAGGGGGCTTGGAACTAGATGATCTTAAGGTCCTTTCCAACCCTAATGATTCTATGATTCTATGATAAGAAAGAGGAATCTCTGTATGACATGATTCATCTATCCTAGGTCAGACTGCTCTGTTAAGATGGCATGAATCATGCATTTGCCTTTTTTCTTTGGCAATAATGAGATCTTAGTCCATGATAACAGGTTAGATATTTAGCATTTCAGATAGCTATAATTAGAATAGGATAATCTTTGGGACGTATAATTGGATAAATGTAACTCTTGGTATTTTTTGCATGTTAGAGTAATCCTTTTGATGTGATGCTGTATCAGCCTCCCTGCCAGGCATGTGCTATCTGACTCATGATGTGCACCATTGCAGTGCATCAGATTCTGCTTCAATGCTTAGGAGCTAGGCAGTGGGAGTAGTACACATTCGTCCTTCTACACAGTACTGACTCATGTCACAACGTGGAACCTAGCTGTCTGTTGTGATAATCACACAAGAAGGACAGGGAAAGTAACGCTGTGGAGAAAGCCTGCTTTGGAAATAGTAAATAGTTGGCATTTTGGCAGTTACATTACATCTTCTGTGGTAAAGGGCTTGGTCCCTGTAGATCCAACTATAACTCTTCAAAAATTGTTTTGTATCTTTAGCTTTGTTTTTTTACCTTTTATGGTAAAAATGGTTTATGTTTTTCTTTTTTACCTTTTATACATTTTACCGGACACCTGATACCTGATTTTTTGTAAATGTTTCTTTTACAGTTTAAGTAAACTTTCTCTTTCCCTAGGTGTGTTGTTTCTTTTGTGAAATAGTTGAGTTCTGTATCTTACATATTGAGATCTGACCATTTTATGTTATAATCAACCCTTAATTTATTTTTGTCCAGAAAACCTTCTAGAGAGTTAATTCAATTTCTGCTTCCAACCAGGTTTAAGTATTTCATGGATCTTAAGAACTGTTCCTCAACCACACTGATTTTTGGCCTCTGCTTTCCTTCCTGTGTAGATCTTACTTTTTTCAAACAAATTGCTTGGTTTCACATTAATTCCCTAACCACTTTCCATAGTGCATTTTTGTACACTTCGCATTGGAACTAAACTTAATATGCTGTGCTCTTCACTTAGAATATATTGACGTAAAGAAGTTTATGTGAGATAAGAAGCAATTGCTGTAGCAACCCCATCATTGTTGCAAGAAACATGTTTGTGCTAGAAAGGAAATTAAAAGCTGTGTCAGAAACATATCAAGACACAGTTTTAATTTTCAGTCTGTACTCGTGCATTTTCTTCAACATCTTCAATTTTAAAATGGTAATTCTAGTTCATATACTTCATTCTTACTTAAGTTTACTATCTAGTGTATGTGTCCTGGAATGTGGAGCAGTTTTACATTGTTTTTAAATTTCTTATGAAAAAATACAGCACTGTCATTTATGGACTTAGATACCTTAACTTCATAATAGACAGTTGTTGAGTTCTCCCTTGATATTTTGTGACTAGACCAGATTTTATAAATATTAAAGTAGATGTCTTCCCCAGCATCAAACAAACAGCTTCTGACTTGTTGAAAGAAATCTGTTTTTCCAATAAATAAGTTTGAATTTTGTTGAAGAAACCACCAATAGGGAATTTATACCATGCATTTCTTATGGTTAGTTTGTTGCGAGGTTTTTTTCACACCACCACACTCCCCTTTGCCAGGAATCCTCTACTGCTGATGAGCCGTGCAAGAGCACTAGGACAGCCTCTGAATTTTAAACCTAGCCACTATTTCTTTGCTTCTTAGAGGTGTTTTTCACTTTCTTTTGTACGATATACATGGAAAAAAAAGAAAATGAAGACAGGAAGTGTGCCCACATAACTGTTTTCATGTACTTTTTCAGAATCAAAAGTACATGGTTCAAAAGTACATGATGAAGCAGCTAGCAGTGTGCAACCTCTTCCTCCACATTCTTAGAAATACTTACAGGTAATGAGGGACAACTTCACACACTATAGCCTAAGTGTACATACAGAACAATTCCTTTTCAGTGCTGGATAAGTAAGGTTCATGTTAATCCATAGATATATCAACTGGAGATCAGAAACAGGTTTTGCACATCACAGTACAGCACAACTTTAATCTTTAAAAGCAACTGAAAGTCAAAGCAATGGCAGAAGGGTCTGAGGTAATCATGATTATGCTCAGTGGTTCACTGTTTATTGTTAGCCTGTGGGGTTTAGTGTTTTTATAATATTGGAAGTGGAGAGATTGATGGAATTCCCAATTTAGTGGAAGTGCATGGGTTTGGATGTCGTGTGCAAGTACCACTTATACCAGTTTTCACAACAGTGTTGTAGTCAAATGAAAATACCTCCTGCTAAGATTATTCATTTGAAAAGAAACTCTTGGTTGTGTTCCATTAAAGTTGGATCACATCTTGCCAGTTATGAGATGCATTTAGGATGATTTTGTGTCTTCTAGGAGAGCAAGCCTATAAAAATTATAAAATGAGAAAATACTCAGTTGCATATTTTTACCAGTAGATTATATTCTTGGAAGCTTCTTTGAATAGGGAAGTAGGGTTAGGAGATGAGGAAAGAGACTTTGGGGTTGCATTATCTGGTGTTGGCTGCAAATTTGCCTTTATGTGTTAGAAGAACAATTTGGATTGCCATGATGCATTCTGGTTGTGCAAATTAGAAGCATGTTAAATCTTAAGTAATTTTTGTAGCAGCTGTTACAGAATGCCAGGAGACCTAATTTTGTAAAGAATTTTGCTTATGAGGGTTTGGATTTGTACAGAGATCAGAATTGTAGACCTTCAAGAGAACACATCCTGTGCCTGTGATGGTGCTGAAACAACTGAGAGTTGTTTGTGAACAGAAGATTCTCACTTTAATCCTGTTGGATCTAGACTCTGTGACACTTTTTATGAGGAAAAGCGTGATACAAGTTATTGTTGTCCTGGTGTTCCCAGAACCCCTGAAGCTGAAGAGGCAGAGATTGATTTTATAGAAATAGCCATCTGTAATGGCCTGCATTGGGAAATTTCCATGGTCTAGAGTATCTTTCATCTTATGGAGCATGGCTGTAGGAAATACACTATGAGGTTAACTGCAGCTGGTTGCCGTAGTGTGAGATAAGAATTTATCTATGCTGTGTGAATTAGGCATGTAATGTAATGTGCTAGGGCTGAATTTCTGTGACTTGACAAGTTACAGCTTGTCATGTGAACTGTGTTAGATTCTTGGTGTGTGTGTGTGTGGTTCTTAGCCTGCAGCAAAGCAAGGTAACACAGTCTTGCTAACTTTGTCTTGTTCTGATGTGATGCAGCCATCCCACAAAGACCAGTCCTGTGTGAGTTAACCTTTCCCAGCAGTAGGTTTTCTTTTTTTGCCTTTACGAGATGACTTCGTGAGAGTTAGTGTGGCAAGTATGCTCTTCTAGAGTTTGTAGGAATCAGGATATGTTCAGCCTTTACCTCAGAAGTTGCCGTGAAATTAAGAGGACTGTTTAGCTTCTGTGCTTACCTGCCTGGATATTACCTGTAGGTAATGTAGGGCCATGTAGGGCAATGTCTGTACAGTACAAAAGTATTGATTTCCATCATGAGAGTTGATATAGCAAAGAAGCTCTTACTGAGTTGGCCTCCAAGAAAAGGCGGGGGCTTTGGTGTCCTGTATGAGAAGACAGGTAAGAACAATAATGTGTACATGAAAATTAACATAAAAGAGAAACTACTGCTCTTTAAAAAAGCTAGCTGGAGACTGAAGAGCTCCAGAAAGACATGCAAGTTTTTGACTTCTCCTCTGCAGGTAAAATGAAGGGAATGGCTGCATGCTACCAGTCAGCTTTGTGCAGTCGTACAAGGATATTTGTGGATGAGCTATCTTGGAAACTAGTTTGGGAACTGGAAACAGTAGAGCATTTCTCTGTCTATACCAGTCATTAACTACACTATAGTTAATGCATTGAACTATGTACATGTTCGTTGAAAGGACATCAAATCCAGTATCAGTGAAGTAGTTTCAAAGTTTTGCCTCCAAACACTTTGAGTGGCTCAGGTAGCCAGCTGCGCAGTAGAAAAGACAGTAAAATATGATCGTCACATGCACTGCATTATATAGTGTTGTTTTACACGCATAGTTTCACAAGGTTAGTTAATTGTGGTAGAACTTCAAATTTCATACTTGTCTGTATATTCCATTTTTATACTAAGTGGATGGTTTGGGTGTACATCCTTTCACTTTTGTGAGTCATAGAACTGTCTTCATAAATGCATTAATAATGTTACTGATAAATTTATTAAGTTCTTTCACTTCACTTTGAATGCATAGAGTGTTGCAAGAAAATAGCATATGAATTTTGTCAGCAGCAACTGAAATTACATTTAGTTTTATTTTTTAAAGCATCAATAATGTCTTAAATATGGATAACGAAGTACTTTCAGTATGTAACTGACAGTTTGTGTTGTGTCAGTAAGTTATATTCTACAGTTATCATGCTTATTCTGTCCTATTCAAATAATTAATTTTCAGCAGACCCATTTTACCTATTATGTATTCGCATGTGTACTGACATTAGATGTCATATAAACTTAGAGGAAATTAAGGTTTTTGAAATGCAGTGGCTCTTTCTTTTGGGACTGAAGTAGTTTGTTTATACTTACTCTATATTTAGCTGTTCAAGTTGAGACTAATTATTTATTTTCTTCTTTAAATTGGTAGTCAGGCATAGGAAACAGTCCCTGTAATTTTTAAATTGAAAGGCTTTATTCATAAGCACTGAATATGGTCTTAAAAATGCTTTTTTTCTCCAATAGAAGCTTATGTTCTGTTCTGTTCTGCTCTTCTAGTCATCCTGCTCATCTCAAGAGAAGCTACACCAGTTACCATACCAACCGACACCTGATGAACTACATTTTCTGTCTAAACATTTCTGTACCACTGAGACTGTTGGCAGTGATAACAGGTGCAGGACCACTGCAATGCGCCCACGGTCCCGAAGTCTCAGGTGGGTTTGTCTACCTGGAAATAAGGGTTGGATCTAAATTAATGTATTCTGGAGCATCATAGTGTTTCACATTGGGGGTGTTCACTGTTTTTTAAATTGCTAAAGTATAATAGAGGAAGTATGCATCTGAGGCTGAATTATGAGTAGTTCTTTGAGATTCTTGCTTCTGGATTTAATCATGGCTTTACTCCAGTGGTTGTAAACCACTTAATGTTGTAAATTAGGTCTTAATAGAAGGCAGCTAACCCTCGTGAACTCTTAATGAGCTTGTCATTACTGATCTTACAGTAGCACTGGTTCTCTTCCAGAGTTCAAACTGTTCACAGAATAAAGTCTTTCTTTGCAAAACAAGTTCAAAATGTATTATACCCTGGAACTATGTAGAAAGAAATGTCATAAAGAACACCTACCCTCTCCTGAGTGGTTTTGCCTGTGGATGTCCATAACAGAGTGTCCCTGTCAGTTAAAGGACATGGTGACATCTTGACATGGTGATATCTTCAGCTTTCGTTTTTGTCTTTTTAGAAAGCCAAAAGCCAGTTACAGAATCATAGACTTCCCTTCATTTGGGTTGGAAGGGATGTGAAAGATCATCTCGTTCTAGCCCCCTTGCCACGGGCAGGGACACCTTCCACTAGACCAGGTTGATCAAAGCCCTGTTGAGCCTGGCCTTGAACACTTACAGGGATGGGGCATTCAGAACTCCTCCAGTCAACCTGTTCCAGTGCCTCACCACCCTCACAGTAAAGAATTTCTTCTTAATACCTAAATTAAATCTACCCTCTTTCAGCTTAAAGCCATTCCCCCTCGTCCTGAGTGGGGGAATTTAAAAAGCTCAACTCTTTAAGCCTGTCTTCATAGGAGAGGTTCTCCAGCCCTCTGAGCATCGCTGTGGCCTCCTCACTTGCTCCAGCAGCTCCACATCCTTCTTATGCTGGGGGCTCCAGAGCTAAACACAGCTGGTGGCATCTCATGAGAGTGGAGTAGAGGGAGAGAATCAACTCCCTCAGCCTACTGGTCATGCTCCTTTTGGTGCAGTCCAGCACGTGGTTGGCTTTCTGGGCTGCAAGCGCACACTGCTAGGTCATGTTGAGGTTCTTATCGAACAGCACTCCCAAGTCCTTCTCCTCAGGGCTGATCTCAGTCTAGTCTCTGCCCAACCTGTAGCTGTGCCTGGGATTGCCCAGTCCCAGGTATAGCACCTTGCTCTTGGCCTTCCTGACATTGGCATTGGCAACCTCTCAAGTGTGTCTAGGCCCCTCTGGATGGCATCCCTTCCCTCCCAACATATCAACTGAACCACACAGCTTGGTGTTATCAGCGGACTTGCCGATGGTGCACTCGGTACCACTGCCCGTGTCACCGACAAAGATGTTGAACAGTAGTGCCAGTCCCAGTACTGACCCCTGAGGGGAACCACTTGTCACCGGTCTCCAGCTGGACATCGAGCTGCTGACCACAACTCTTTGCGTGCAGCCATTCAGCCAGTTCCTTATACAACACATGGTCCATCTGTCAAATCCATGTCTCTCCAGTTTAGAGACAGGGATGTCATATGGGGCAGCATCAAATGCCTTGCACAAGTCCAGATAGATGACATCTGTTGCTCTTCCCTTATTCACCAACACTGTAACCCTGGCCCCCAGATTTGTCAGGCATGAATTACTCTTAGTGAAGCTGTGTTGGCTGCCACCAATCACCTCCCTATTTTCCATGTGCAGTAGTACAGTTTCCAGGAGGATCAAGTCCATGATCTTGCCAGGCACCCAAGTGAGACTGACTAGCCTGTTGTTCCCTGGGTTTTCCTTTTTTCCTTTTTATAAGTGGGGATTATGTTTCCCCTTTTCCAGTCAGTGGGAATTTCACTGGACTGCCACAACTTCTCAGAGATGATGGACTGTGACTGAGCCACTTCACCGCCAGTTCCCTCAGGACCCCTGGATACCTGTTTTCAGTTCCCATGGACTTGTGCACCTTCAGGTTCCTTAGATGTTCTCAGGCTTGAGAACATCTACCACAGGCAGTTCTTCATTCTCCCAGTTCCCATCTTCTCCTTCTGCTGGAAGCATGACTGGAGTTCTTGCAAGTGAAGCCTGGGGCAAAAAAGTCGTTGAATACCTCAGCCTTCTCCATATTCTGGGTGACCAGGTTTCTCATTCCCTTCCAGAGGAGGGCCCACATTTTCCCTCATCTTCTTTTTATCACTGGCTTACCTATGGGAGCTTTTCTTGTTGCCCTCAACATTCCTGACCAGATTACTTTTTCAGGGCCTTAGCTTTCCTAACCTGATCCCTGGCTGCTTGGGCAATTTATATATATACCTCTAAGACTATCTGCTTACACACCCTCTTCAGGCTTTCTTTCTGTGTTTGAATTTGTCTAGGAGCTCTTTTTCATCCACACAGGCCTCCTGCTGTTTTTGCCTTATTTCCTCTTTGTTGGGATGCATCACCACTGAGCTTGCAGGAGGTGATCCTTGAGTACTAACCAGCTTGCTTGGCCCCCTCTTTCCTCCAGGGCTTCATCCCATGGTACCCCACCAAGCAGGTTCCTAAAGAGGCCAAAGTCCACACTCCTGAGGTCCAGGGTAGTGAGTTTGCTGCAAACCCTCCTCGCTGCTCTCAGGATCTTGAGCCCCACTATTTCATGGTCACTGCAGCCAAGGCTTCCCTCCAGCTTCACATTCCCCACCATGTTGGTGAGAACAAGGTCCAGCACAGTCTCCTTCCTCACAGCTTCCTCTGTCACTTGGGGAAGGAAATTATCATCAACACATTCCAGGAACTGCCTGGATTGCTTATGCCCTGCTATGTTGTCCCTCCAATAGATGTTGGGGTGGTTGAAGTCCCCCATGAGAGCCAGGGTTTGTGAATGTGAGGCTGCACCTATCTGTCTATAGAGGGACTCATTCACTCAGTCTTCCTGGTTAGGCAGCCTGTAGCGGACTGCACTGTAAAGTTCCCTGTCCCTGCCCTCCCTTTAATCCTGACCTATAAGCTCTTGGTCAGCTTCTCATCCATTTCCAATTGGAGCTCTGCACACTCCAGCTGGTCATTAGCATAGAAGATGGCACCCTTTTGTCATATCCTCAACCTGTCCTTCCTAAAGAGCCTGTATCCTTCCATTCCAGAACTCCACAGGAACCATCCCACTGTGTCTCCATGATGCTAATAAGCCCTGCAGGCGTGTGAACATTTCCAGCTCCCCTTGTTAGTCCCCATGCTGCATGCATTGGCATAGAGGCATTTAAGTTGGGCTGTCTATGAAGATGACATATTGTCTGGAGTGGCAAGAATTCTTTTATGCTGCTCTTCAGGTGCCCTCCTGCTGATATGCTATCGCTTTCCAGGCTCTGGGCATCTCTTTGCTGGCACTGACATCAAACTGGTAGGAGGCGCCTAGATTGAGGGTCCCCTGCCCTGGCCACTTGGGTTTTTTTGCTCATGCAAGAAACCCCTATGTACACATTATGATAAAGTCACTCCTAGAGGACAGAATCCCCTTTATGGGTTTTCTTACCTGTTGCTCGTCTTTTAGGCCAGACTGAATGGGCTAGTGTCACCAATCGGAAAATCAGATAGAAATTTTTCAAAGGCAATTATAATGGACAGAGAGGGTCGTGATTGCAGAAAGCAGTTTCGTAGGTTAGCTAAGGCCATGGGTACCTTATATGGACTGTTTTCCTGCAAGTCTCATGCTTTTCTTAGAGGCACAGTGCCCCAGCATGGATGGAACTCATGCATATGTTTGGCATTAATTGTAGGAAGTTGCTGCCTTTATCTGCTAGTCAGATTGAAAATTGGTAGTTTTGATTTAAAAAAAAACAAACAACAAAGAAACAACAGTAAAACCCCATAACAAACAAAACAACAAGCTCATTCTTAACATTTTCACTTGCAGCTAACAGTTCTTGTTCAGTTATTGCTATTTTGATTGCATGTAACCTTCAAAGAGGCAGGTATAGCCATAATTAACAGTTAAATATCTCTGTTGCCCTTCTGAGAAAGAGGTGATTCATAGATTCATAGAATAGTTGGGGTTGGAAAGGACCTTAAGATCATCGAGTTCCAACCCCCCTGCCATGGCCAGGGACACCTCACACTAAACCATGTCGCCCAAGACTCCATCCAACCTGGCCTTGATCACTGCCAGGGATGGAGCATTCACAACTTCCTTGGGGAACCCATTACAGCGCCTCACCACACTCACAGTAAAGAATGTTGTCGGGGGTTCAGCAGTAGCAGTCATTTTTCCCCTTCTTGGTAGCTGGTGCAGTGCAGTGTTTTGACTTTCGGCCTGGGAACAGAGCTGATAGCGATGTTTTGGTTTGGCCAAGGACTTTGTGAGCCTCATGCTCTGCCAGGGAGGAGGGGAAGCCGGGAGGAAGCAGGGACAGGACACCTGACCCAAACTGACCAAAGAGGTATTCCATACCACAGCACGTCATGCCCAGGATGAGGATGTAACTGGGAGTTAGCCGGAAGGGCTGGGGGACTGCAGGATTGGAGGAGGTATCGATCGGTGCTTGGTCGGGCTGGGGGGGGCAAGTTATCGGTTGGCTGGTGGTGAGATGTTGTATTCTCTTCCCTTGTTATTTCCTTTATCATTATTATCATTGGTGGTAGCAGTAGTGATTTGTGTTATACCTTAGTTACTAAACTGTTCTTATCTCAACCCGTGGGAGTTGCATTCTTTTCGATTCTCCTCTCCGTCCCTCTGGGAGCAGGGGGAGGGCAAGAAAGGGGGGGAAGTGAGCGAACGAATTACCTGACTGGGTTTAAACCACGACAAATGTTCACAATTGTTGCAAAACTACCTATATCCTGAAGGGTAGTTACAAACGAAGAGCATAGTTAGCAGTTAGATGTCAAGCATTAAATATAACATTAAATAACCTTTAAGGCCTAATCAGAAATAGCAGAAATGAACCAAATGTACCATATCAGAGGATGCACTTTTCCTGTGAAGCCTATGTTGACTTTTTGTTGCAAATAAACTGTACAAAAATATAGTAACTAATTTTAGCTCATGCTGAGAGAAGTTTAAAGGACGAATTTGCTTTGCTTGCAGCCCTGGACGTTCTCCTGCCTGCTGTGACAATGAAATAATTATGATGAACCATGTCTACAAAGAAAGGTTCCCAAAGGTAATGAATTATATTTAAGATACCTAGTATCTAAATTGATAGGCTACATAGGTTTTAAGTAAGTGGTGGGGGTTTATTTTATGAGAACTAATGATCCAACACAGTAATGGTTTTCATAAACCATCACTAAACTCTTACTACAAAGATAAAATCACAATAAAGAAAATCACTGCTGAGAACTGGACAGTTTGGCAAAGCTGCTGAACTGTTTTTGAAATGAATCATGCTGGTAATATATTCTGCTGATTGGCAACTGACGGTACATTTGATTTATATAGGTGGTGTGTACTTGGGGCAAATGTTTACTGAATTAGTAAATGAGAAATGGTTTCTGTTGAGAAGTCTTGTGTAGCATCTGCTGGTACACCTGAAAATTCCTTTCTTTAAGTGACATTAATTTTTTTTCCCAAATACTCATTCTATAGTTAATTTAACTGTGAAGGTCACTACACAGGTGTGGAAGTCTGAGGTACCAAATGGGGACGTGTTGCTGTCATGTCCAGAGGTCTGAGGGTCTGAGACACAAATGAGTGTGTAGCTCAGAGCACTGTGGTATTGGTTGCTTCTAGGATTTTGATGATCCCTGGAACATAAAATACGGTAAAGCTGATACTGTTACAAAAAGTGTGTAAATTCTTCATAGATGCATGAAGAGAGATTTGTCAGAATTTGCAGAGCAATTGAGCAGCAATTTCAATGTGGAATGATCCACCCATTTCACTGTTTTAGATATGAATTAAGAGGTGTGTGAGATTACTTTTTAATAATACAGCTACCTTTAAATTTTTTAAGCATCTGCAGTTTTGTGAAAACCAGAAAGCTGGTTTAGTAAAACAGACATACTTAGCAACCTGCAGTCATATCTGACAGGACCAGTAAGTCTGTGGTGCTTTTAATCAGTCAGTGTTCATTCAGACTCTGCCCAGTGAAATATTCATGTGGTCTAACCTGCCTGAAAGGAGGCAAGATATTCTGGATATTCTGTAGTATATGCAGTTTTAGCAGAACAGAGTAGAACCCTGTGAGTTCTCTCCCCCCCCCGCCCCTTTTTATTTTGGACTTAAAAGTTTTATAATCATGGGTGTTCTCTTTAGTGATCATCACAAGATTAGCTAATCAGCACAGTTAATCAGCAGTGGCAGATAGAGGGGAGGATTTGCATAGCAGAACAGTAAGGCTGTTGCTTTTCTGAACTGGTAATGTGGGGAAATGTCATCTGTCACTTTGTCTTTCTGTTGGCTTACTTTTTTGCTTCAGTCATTCCATGCATTCCAACTTGGTAACTTTGCATGCATTCCAGCATGGTAACGTCTTAGACAGTAGAGAAACATCATAGAATGTAAGCGCTGATTTATGTAAAGCTGGCTGATTTAATGCATCATATATCTATTTGTCTACAGGCCACAGCTCAGATGGAAGAGAGGCTTCATGACATTATAACAAATCACTCTCCAGAGAATGTCCTTCCCCTGGCAGATGGAGTGCTCAGTTTTACCCACCATCAGATCACAGAACTGGCTCGAGATTGTTTGGATAAGTCTCACCAAGGCCTCATCACGTCACGATACTTCCTTGAATTACAGCAGAAATTAGACAAATTGCTTCAGGAGGTATGAGCTGTGAGAATATTGTTGTGTTTGCTTGAAAAATCATTTAAATCTGTTAGCCTAAGAGGAGTTGTCTTGAAGTAATCATGACTGTTCACTCAAATTATTGTTGAAGTAGTATTCATAGCAGTTTTGTTCTATGTTAGGACCACTGCAGAGACCATATGGTACTCTAGTGTACTAGTCTGGAATAGATGGGTTGTAGAGATTACAGAAACAACAGCATTTTGTCATTCAGTGCAAGTTACAGATTGCTTACAGAAGTGTGTACATAAGCCCGAAATGAGAAGGCTTGCTATTCCATTTACAGTGGATAAATGAGGAAACATACACTTCCCACTTTATCAACACTACTAATTGGCTGCTGTGTCGAGAAAGCAACCTTTAGCTTTCCCTTTGCTAGAGCTTATTTAATGATTTAAATATTTATAATAATCCTTTCATAATTAAATTGCTTATTAACAGACATAATGTAATTTCTGAAGTATAGAAACTTCCATAATCGACTAAATGAATGAGGAACTTAAAACGACAATAAATGCTCTATGAATGCAGTTTATGAATGTGTAATTTTAAAACCAGTGAGTACATCATGTAACATACTAGTTTGTGTGGGATTTGATAGCACATTTTGAGACAAAGTTAATGTCATAGACCAGCAGATTTGATACTGACTTGAAATTTTCTGACTGAGGTTCTAAGATAGCATGCCTACCTTAATTTCTGTATTGTCTTTTGAGGTTGTTTGTTTTTTGAATGCAGGAGCAATTGATAAGGGCTTTGATTGATTTTTTTTTTATTATTATTTTTAATTTCCCCCCTCTGTGCAGCTTTTTTGTAAACTTCTATTCACTAAATAGGTTTTCTGTAACTATTCTATTCTGTACTTTTCTTCTTCATAAAACAATGCAAAACTTAGGATATCTGTGATTTATTTCTGGATTATTAAAACCCTGTTTTTTAAACAGAAAATAAATACAGCTTGCTTACTAGTCAAAAGGAGGTGTGAACTAGCAGCCTTCTTGTGAAATACTGCTGAGTTTTATGATGCCAAAGTGCAGGCAGAGTTGGCCAGTTGGCTGGAGATACCTGACTGTAAATTATGTTACACTGGTGATTGTGTCAAAATACAAGGAAAGAAGTCTAAGTTAAGATTCACAGAACACTGTTAATCACTGTTAAGAATATATCCTTTAAAATGGCTTCAGTCAGTGGACTCAGGAGAACATGTTAATATCCCCCCTCCAAACCCACTAAAAAAACCTACTGTAGCAAGTTATTCTGCAGTCTGCATATAGAATCATAGAATCACAGAATCGTTAGGGTTGGAAAGAACCTTAAGATCATCTAGTTCCAACCCCTCTGCCATGGGCAGGGACACCTTACGCTAAACCATATCACCCAAGGCCTCGTCCAACCTGGTCTTGAGCACTGCCAGGGATGGAGCATTCGCAACCTCCCTGGGCAACCTATTCCAGTGCCTCACCACCCTAACAGGAAAGAATTTCCTCCTTATATCCAATCTAAACTTCCCCTATATATAAATTAATGCATTATAAAAAAAAAACAAAACAACAAACAAAAAAAAACCCCACCAAAACCAAACCAGAAAACAACAGACGACTCATTTTATCGTGATCTATGATGCTAATTCTTTATCATGTAAAAATTTCCTGTTCTGCAAAACATAATACCTTAAAATAGTCAGATTTAACTTTTCAGTCAGCTACTTAATACCTGTTGATAGCAAAATCTGCCAGTAAGAAAATGTTCTCTTTGCACAACTTGGTTATGGTCAGTCAGTTGTGCTTTGGGTTCATGCAGTTCATTTGTTGTCAGTTTCCAGCTGTGAGGCTCAGTAGAAAGCTGCACATCCTACTGCTAGTTGGCATGTTGTGGTTAATTTGCATACCGGGGGAAGGTTCCCTTGAGGTTTGAGCAGCTCCATTCCACCAAAATTTTTATAATGCTAAGGTCAAGGTCAGGTGGACCTGAATGCTTTTCTGCTTCATTCCTCCTAAATGTGACCTGAGATGAATCTTTTGTTCACATGAGCACAAAGGTGGTTTGAGTTTTTCTTGTTATTAAAATAGGCAGGTGGTTTGTTTGCAAAAGAGGGTTTTCTGGACATAGTTGGTAAGTGCAGAACACAAATGCTTCTGTCCAGTTAAAGGTCTTCCAAAACCTATTGCAGAATGCCAGCTGGTATTTGTGCCTTTTTCTTCTTCTCCTACTTCAAACTTCACAGATTAATTCTTCTCAGATATTTGGTGGAGTTTAAAATTGTAGTGCTTATATTAAGAGCAATATGTATATTGCAATAATATATTGGGGGGTTTTACTTCAGAAAATGAGATACATTGTATGAAAATTAATTACCCTTATTAATCACTTTTTAAATGTTAGTTTCTGAATTCTCTCTGTGGTTTTGAATAAGCAAGAGATGACGAAAAACTACAATTTACTATTCAGAACAAAGAAATGCTTTGGTATTTGAGTGAAGGACTATTAGTGTGTTTTAATCAGGAAGAGAATAATAGAGTTTCTTTGCATTCATTAGCATACTAAAATTATATAATTGGTTCTTAGGAACATTTGGAAGAAATCTGAAATGCAGTTCAGGCCATTGTGCAAATGTTAGCAAACCTTCTATTTTTTATGTGTGTGTTCTATAGTAGTTTTACCCCCTTTGTTGTAATCCTTGTAGAACTCAAATTTTCATTGTCTTCCTTTCTACATGTACCATTATATGGAGCCTCTCTCCATATATATATATATATATATATATATATATATATATATATATACTTATATGTCCTTGTCATTATAGTATGACATGTGACCACAGGAAATCAGTATCAATCTGGCGTGGACGTTGCTTACGTTAATCAATATTACTTAGGTCAGTTTTCATTTCATCCTAAAATTATGAACAAATTGAGACATAGCTGTACTTGTAGAGACATGTATGTTGTATTGAAATACAGTCCCTTTTGCAAAACTGATGTATAAGTTCTAAAAAAAAAAACAAGGTAAGTATTATATCCGTTGCAGGCGCTTTTATTTTGTTTTTTCCATGTTAGAATTGTACAAATGGGATTATTTCAATTTGAAATTACAGCCTTGCTCAAATCCTTGTTATTTCTGTTGGCATCTTGGAAGTGACATGCTGTTTGTCTTAAGTATGTGCTTCAGACCCTGAAAGGTGTTCGAGATATCATATATTCTTTCCAAGTGTGATATTTTTTTTATAATTACTTTATTTTTCTCTTTTAGGCTCAGGAGCGATCAGAGAGTGGAGAAATGGCATTTATTAAACAACTTGTCAGAAAAATTCTGATAGTTATTGCTCGTCCTGCTCGCTTACTGGAATGCCTGGTAATATCATGCTTACTATGTTTTTCACTTGATAGTGTAGGAAGATTCCTGACTTACTATTCAAGGCCCTTTACAGCTGTCAGACAGTGGGAGAGGGCTTCATTGTTGGTGGGATCCTTTCTGCTTTTATTTCAGAAACATTGCATGGAGCTGCCCGAGACCTCCTGCAGTTAGTTGTGTTTGGTTCCCTGCTGTTGCAAATACTATGTTATAGAATCCCTTTCCTCAACTGATAAAGCTCCAGATCAAAACCAGTTGTTTTTTTCTGTTGTTTTGTTAGACTTTGCTATTCCTTGGGAAGATTGTTCTGGAATCTTCCCTTCTTGCTTTGTGGCTTCCCGTTGTTGTTATTCTTCCTCTTCTTACAAGTTTCATAATTTTGTTTCACTCGATAGCTGCAGAGGTGTAAGCAGCTTGCAGTAAGCTCTGCAGTACCTGATCTGGGGGGAGCAGGCAGAATGATTAGTTTATCTGGATATAAAAATAGTTGGAGTTATGCTGGGTACCAGAAGGAGCAGAAGAGTTAACTGATGTATGCATGAGCATAGTGCTGTTGTCACCAGACTGGCCTAGCTTGTGCAAGGCCATGTGGGTGTGTTTCTGCTCTGCCTGCCCTTGCTGTGGGATCTGGGATGGCTCAGGTGTGGGAAGTTACTCCTACGCACAGAAGCAATGTGCTTCAGTTGTTCAGTGGAACAAATAGACTCTTGCAGAACACAGTGTACTTAGGAGGGTGGTGCAGACACCCAAATACCATGTAAGAACCAGCCTGGGTCCAACAGGCCTGGCACACAGCCTGAGCTGACTTTGTTGAGCCACTGTGCTTGCCAATACCAGGATCGCAGTGTTGATGCTGCATACAGCTATTTGAGGCTGGAGAGGCTTATGCGAGAGCTACTAACTGCTGCTAGACTCAAGTTATGCCTGGAAATGTCAGACTACATTTTCATGGCACTGAATCTGAGCTAGTAAGTCTTTCCAGCCTGATTTTGGCTCTGTGCTGTGTCTCTTCATCTGTGGCACACTTAATCCACAACCTGGCTCATTCAGCTGTGGGCATTTTGAGAGCTGCCTCTCTTTTGTTTTGGAAACACCATGTCTCAGTGTTCCTAGTTGCAGTTTGTTCATGATTTACAGTTCAGAGGGATCTAAAATAAAGTGCCTGAATCAGCATGTAAGAGATGTTTAAAGGCAGGCTGTAGAGAAGAGGATGCCTTAGCATGTCTTACCTCTGCTATTGAATCCAAACTTGTGTTACTTCTTTGTCCTGAACCCAGAAATCCTCATATCTAGTGTGATATTCCCTCCTTCATTTCCAGGGTTTGCATAATCTTTCTGCACCTCTACACCCAATTTCTTATGCAGTGTCTTGTTTTAATTCTGTTCTGCATCCTCTATCATCACACATTCAAAACTTCCCTTAAATACACCTTGTGGGCTGACAGGCTTCTTCATGATGGTTGTCCTTTCCTTTCATGCTTGGCTGACTCTCTCCACCTAACCCTCTCCCCCAGCATCATCGTTGTCTTTAGCTTTTTAATTCAGGTTCTCTCCCGGTGACCTGTTTGCCCAATAGTTCAATGTCCCTAAATGCTAAATTTAATAGCTAGCCAGTCCAAATCTCCATTCACTTAGTCCCCGGTTTCTGCCCCTGAGATTTTATCCTAGGCTACTTCCTTCGAAGCTTATCACACTTCAAGCAGAGCTGTTGTACATTTGTATCCCTCTTTTTGCTGGGCCTGCCGATGCAGTTGGGAGGACAGTATCACAAGGCCAGATGACTGTCTCATAGCTGAGAGTTTCAGAGAAGCAATTGCAGAGAAAGCCAGCACAGTTCACTTAGTGTACTTCATACAGGATCTTTAGGAGACATAAGCGGAAATGTAACAACATTGCGTGATATGTTTCTGCAGAGGCAGGTTTTTAAAAAAAAAAAGTTTAGGTGTACTCTCACAAACCAGCATGTTTCTCATTCAAAAAGGTATTAAGCCTGTTCCATAAACAGGAATCATGTAATCTTACATAAAAAATATTTTTCCATAGCATCCCTCTGGAAACTTTTTAATAATATTGGCTGTTATTTTAGAATGACTGAAATAGATACTAGGTATGGAAGACTTCAGCCTCTTAAGAAAGTTTGTAGCATTGTAGGAAATAAATCCAGCACTTTTGTCAAGAGCATTTTCAGGTACCTTGCGGTAATGCTGCCTATTTTTTGATGGTGATCTTGGCACAGGTGATCATGATACATGAATTTCTATTTTTATTCACTTGATAATCATACGAATAAATCTTTTTCAGTTTTGTATGTGCCAGGAGCTGCTGGCAAATACTGAAAGATTTTTATCCATTTGTATATGGAAAATGAAACACAGAGTTGTAAAGATCAGAAATCCTTTGCTTTTATTATTTGTGTCTGTGTATATGTGTGTGTATATGTAGATAGATGAGTACAGGCACACACATATGATTGAAAGTATCTGTTTTGTAATTATACTTTGACTTACTAGCAAGTGGAAGAGATGCTGTGTATCTGCCACTGCAGCAGGTAAGGACATGATGATGTTTTCCTGAGAAGGTATATAGGAATTCTTGGCATACATCGTCACATTGTTGTGTTTGTCGCTGCCAAGGAGTAACATGTAGGAGAGATGGCTGGGGACAGCACGTCAGATAGGAGAGAAAGGCTAAAACAGCATGTAATGCAGATTTTTGAGCAGTTCAGCAGCATCTTGAAACTTTATGCTCAGTGACACGATTTGAGCAGTTCATGTTCACTGGGTTTCTGGTGAATCCTTTTGATTAGGCTGGAAATGATGAAACTTGTCTCATGACAAAAGAATTTAAGTTTGTTTCCAAAGACTGAAAATTCGAAAGACATGTCATGGTAGATTTGCTGTAACTCTTCCTGGTAGCCACAGCAGTTTGGAGGCTTCCAAAATGAAACAGGATACTTAATTTCTCAAGCTATTTTCCAGGGTGGGACATTTTGTTCCTGGGTCCTAGGTAGGCTGAGAAGCTAGGACAGGAGTCTTGTGACTCAGCACGCAAGCTACAGCCACGTGGAGTTATGGCAGGCTATGGAGTGACCACCAGGGAAGATAACTGGCTCAGCAGTCTGCCTATCTTCCACAGATACAGTTGACGGCACTGACATACTCCAGGAAAAATTCTTGTTTTGCTAAGTCAATGTTTCATGTCTCTGACTGGCTCTCGCTCTTTTAAGCATTACACCTGTTGTAATCTATGGTTGGCACAAACATCTTGAAGATTGCAGGGGTTATGTTAGAGATGTTTTGGTATTAATTCATACCTGTACATAGAGAAAGTCTGTGTTTAAAAAAAAAGCCAAACCAAACCATTCTAGAAACTTCTTTGTTCCTTTCAGTGCTTTCATATTTTTGTCATCTAGAAGGTAGTAAAATAAATGTATTTCCAAGAGACTTGGGGGGTAGGCAGGGTTTTGAGTTTCTGTGTTTTTATTCCTCTTTGTTGCTCGTCTTTCAGGCATAGTATAAATGATAGTTGTAATATAATTGACTCCCAATGGAGGATGTTTAATTTCTAGATTTGGAGCAATTGGATCAGTGAAGTTCAGAGGTTATTTTCAGCAACTTAGAATTTTGGCTTTGTTCTAAAGTTAGTGATTTATTTAATTGTATTTTCCACAAAGCATAGTACACATGTATTGATTAAAAATACTTGAAAATTTCATTTAGAAATTCATTTAGAATCAAAGTGGAGAGAAATATATTTACGTAGGTTCTTCATTTTGATAGTGGATTTATATATGCATGCAGCCGTGGGGAAATAGTCTTCCATATGTGAAATCTTATTGCTGCTGGTTATAGGGCATTTCACTCTACATTTTAAAGGAAGTTCTGAGGGCAGTGAACTTATTAGTCTTCAAGGTAGTGTTCTAAAGTAATGGTATGGAATTTTATTGCTTAGTGTGTTGTATAGGAATCAGAGTAATAGACTACTAGTATACTAGTAGTATACTAGAATAAAGGGGTATTGTTTTTAGTAAGGGAAATGTTTGCAATAGAAGAAGCAAAGGAAATTTTTATGTTGGACTTCAAGACTTCCGTTTCTACACAGAAAATGATGGTGGGGTTTTGTTTGTTTTTTTTTTTCCTAGGAATTTGATCCCGAAGAGTTTTACTATCTTTTGGAAGCAGCTGAAGGCCATGCTAAAGAGGGACAAGGCATTAAAACAGACATCCCTCGGTACATTATTAGCCAGCTGGGCTTAAATAAAGATCCTCTGGAAGGTTAGTGCATCTTGTGGTCCAGCTATCCACCTAGATTCTTCCTTCTCAATGTGTTTAATCATTCTGATAATGTCTATACTGGAAAAGGGTTAAAGTAAAAATGGTAGCAGAACAAGCATTTGCTATCCCTCACAGTACCCTCACAAGCTCAAACGCATTAAAATGGCTATATGGGATAGTTCTCTTATGAATATCATTCACAAACACTGTGTCAGTAATGCTTGTCATCTTCCAGCCTGGCAATGCAACATTTTTTTTCAGCTCTAGCTAAAATTTACTGGTATAATTTGATGGCAACTGTTAGCCAACCATAGGTATAAATGAAACCTAGGCTGAACTGTTATATGCCCTTCAGTGCCCCCAGGATCCCACATCTTAGAGTCCCTGAGAAGGATGTCTCCCATTCCTGTTAAAACTGCAAATACTTATTTTTCTGGGTAATTTATGTGTCCATGTTGAGGACTTATGTAGGGAGAATTTGGGTTCCAATTGGAACTGCAGAATTTTTGTTTGCCTGATCTTTCTTTTAAGGACAGCATGGGGAGAACTAAAATCTCTTCTGTCTCCTAACCATACCATCATCTTTTTCATCCTGAGACCACGTTCTATCACCGGTGACAGATGGAAATTGGTTCATTGTGTTCAATGCTAGTCCTGCAATTGGAAGAAATTAGTAGAAATGCCATCATGGAAAATAAGTCTAGCTTGTACTACTTATCTTCTGTGTTATGACCCAGAACGTGGATGATCTCTAGGGTGGTCACTTGATAACACAATAGCAAAACACCACGATCAGTTTTGGTTTTTTTTTTTTTAAACCAGTTTTCATGATGCAAGATCACCTTTCCATAAAGGGGTAGTGTATTGTGTGTTAAAAGAAAACTTTTTTTGTTCAACTTCAACAGCTGGTGAAGTTTAGCACTGCCATATGTTGTCAGTAATTTTATTAGATCTAATTCAATTAGATTGGATATTGTTACAGATTATATTTGTATTATGCTAACAGATAAGACAGTCAAGCTGATTATTATTCTGCTTCCTGCCTTCACAGAAGAAATTCCTCATCCAAATCTAGTATTATTTTTATCTGAGGTATAGATTAAACCAGCTTTAACTCTTTTTGCTTGGATTCAGAGTGCAACAAAGAAGCCAGGCGAATTGTGAAAATGCATGCAGGTATTATTTTCCATGTGGTACTGGAAGAGATTGAGAAGTAGCTTAGTTCTCTGCAAGATAAAGGGGTGCCTTCTGGATTTGGAGAGCTAGATTTGGCCTAGACTTGACAATTCATAAATTGTTCACTGATCGAGTATACAAGGTTTAATTTGAAGTGTTCATTGAGAGGTTAGTATAATTGACCTTGGTTGCCATTTGAACCTCATCCTACTAATTAATTTTTTGTGACCTCTTGGATAAGTGTTTCTCTGCATAACTCAAGAATTGAACACTACCTAAGTTTAATAATATCTTTGAAACTTTAAAAACAGTTTATTGTGAAAGAGGTCTAGAGGCACATGCTTTATGTAAGGGATACTGTTTTCTCAGACTAAATACTTATTTGATGTAAGAGTACTTCATCTAGGACACATAATTACATTTTATAAATTGAATATTAATATAAAACAAACTTGAAGCATTCAAGGATAGTTGAAATGTGGTGTTTGGGTTTTTTAAGGAGGATAAAGTGGGCAGTGTGGCTTGTCAGTAAATACTAAGGGGTGTATGATGTATAGATTACTGATCTTTGGTTGAATTGGAGAGTTGGGTGGTTGAATTATTTAGTGTATCATTTTATATGTTAATGAGTATATAGATTTGCGATCAAATAATTCAGGCCATCTGATTCATATTAATGCTTTCCTGCCTCCTTAGAAAAAGTGACGCTTATAAACGGTATAGATCACTGTACAATGACTTCTTAAATTATCTGGGTTTTAATAGTTTAGATTCTTTAAACATTGTTTTAGTTACTATAAAGAATACTGCATTAAGATCATCCTCCTGAGAGATATTTAAATTCTTTCTCTACAAAAAAAAAAAATTAAAATAGGTGAATGAAGTATTTCAAAACAAAGAAAATCCACTTCAGTTGCACCAATTATCCTGAAACAAAGAATTGTATTTTCAAGTAAGCTGTTAAATTATGTCTGCAGTGTTCATAATGCTCACATATTTTACTTCCTCTGCAGAGAAGAGCAACCTACTTTTTTATATCTTTCTATACTTACCTCCTTTGTTCGCTGGTAAAGCTGTTGTGTCCTTTCTTTGAGTGAAATGATGCATGTATTACTTGGAGATAATGCTAGATAAATTTATACTGTACTGAAAGCAATACCAGAGCAGATTCATCACTTAGCAGGGACTGGTGGCTGCATTTCTGAAGAGTTCCCCAGGGAGAAATCTTTGCCCATGGTTTTTAAATTACCATCTTTACCTTTTTGAATCATGAGTCTTCAGAAATGGTTTAAATCAATGAAATAAAAAGGGCAGATGTTTAATGGTATTTAGATGAGTTTTAAAGATCTCTTCAGGCATTGCAAAATGGTTCCACAGCTCCCCATTTCGAAAGCTGATGCCTGGTTCTGTTCCATTATTACCTACTGCTTGCAAATAATATGTGTATTCCTCAGATAATGGTTATTCTGCAAAAGTTCTGGTTAAAAATGGCTTATTTTAATTCTCTATTTATGAAAATCATTTCAGTTGAGAAGGCTGTCAAAATATATTATTCTAGCTTGCTTGGTTCTCACCTGTACAATAAAGGTTTCATCAGCACTTCTGGCATGAAGACCCCATGTTCACAAAACTCTGACTTTTGCCAGGGAAATCCACTCCAGTTTCAATTTTGGTCTGGTGTTTTTTTAAAAATATTTATTTGTTCTCAGTAGAGATCTTTTCATTGACTTCATATTCAGAATATTTTGAATTTTTAGCTTCTCTAACAGATTAAAGATCTGTTTGGGTTTTGAGGTGACATTTTAATTACTTCTGATTCTTATACTTTACGCATGTAGTGTTTTGGATAGTGAGTACAAATCAGAGTTACTTCTTAAATCTTTAGCTGTGCCAACAGAAGATTGTGTGGTTAATTTGCTTTAATGATTACAGTGAGTGTTGGGCAGAATGTCTCTTGTAATAGTCATTTATTATATGTAAAAATCCTGTGTGAATACTCAATTATTTCTCATATTCATAAATTCAGTTAACAGTCCTGAGATAAAAACACACCTCAAAAATTTCAGGTGGTCGTATCTCTGATCCCCAGCACATAATTACAATAATATGTGCAACCTTGGCTATGTGGATTATATAATTGACAACATGTAAGATTAAAGTGATGCTAAGCTTCCCAGGGTCTTTTATCTACCAACTGTCCTGTTTAGCATTTATTACTGAGATGAATTCTTAGTTACTGTCTCCTGAAGAACAGGATAGGCTTAGGAGCTCTGCAGCATAAGCATGGGTTGACTCTGACAGGGACAACCGTGTCAAGTTACAAACCCCCAAAATCTGTTTCCCAGAGAAGTCATAGAATCATAGGATAGTTAGGGTTGGAAAGGACCTTAAGATCACCTAATTCCAACCTCCCTGCTGTGGGCAGAGATACCTCACACTAAACTGTATCACCCAAGGCTTTGTCTGACCTTGAACACCGCCAGGGATGGAGCATTCGCAGCTTCCTTGGGCAACCCATTCCAGTGCCTCATTACCCTCACAGTAAAAAACTTCCCCCTTATATCCAATCTAAACTTCCTGTTTAAGTTTTAAACCCTTACCCCTTGTCCTGTCACTACAGTCCCTAACGAAGAGTCCCTCCCCAACATCCTTATAGCCCCCCTTCAGATGCTTGAAGGCTGCTATGAGATCATCTCTGTTAGTGACCCCATAAATGATAAGCTTCTAAGAAAATGGCTTTTATCTTATTCTGTTAAGCATATTAGCATTTATGTGTAGAAGATGCAAACCATATTAGTCCATCTCATCTGGTCTAAACTAGAAAAATTTTGTTCTTAACTGTGGAAGAGCCCAACGAGGATGCAGCCTACTGTTAATCCCTCAGGGGATGAGATCCTCAGGAGTTTTAGCAGATTAGTGCTGTTTTACCCTTAATCTCTCAGATCTGAGAATTTCCATGCCTCAGCGATGGTAACAATACCGCTCTTCATTGCCTTATGGCTGTTTGAATTCTTCAGTGGAAGATCACATAGGCATTGAATAGTACGTCTTCTGGGTGGGTTTTTTTTGTATGTGCTTGGAGATGTCCTGAAAGTTACTTGCAGATACTACAGATTGGACAGCATGTTCATTGGGCATTCTGGAAGAACACTTTTCAGGTTTTCTGTGTTTAAAATGAAGTTTCTAATCTCTGTTTCCAGAAATAGCTCAGCTAGCTAACTGTGACAGTGGGACAGCAGAAAATCTGGAAGGGGATGAATCAATAAATGTAAGTTTTCATGTTATGTTGCTGATTTTACTGAATCTGAGCAAGGAAAAATAGCTGTGTTGTGTCCCCTCTGTTTTTTTTTTTCTCCTGGTGTGTGTAAAGAGATTGAATAGAACAATGGTTAATACTCTGGCTGATGCCATGGTGCTCAGCAGAGGGAAGGCTTGCAAAACCTAGTAGCACAAAACTTCCTACCTGTTTTTCTAGATGTTACAGTATCTTTAGCTTCCACAAAGTTAGTGGTTACCATGTGGCAATTGTTTTACCACAAAATTCATCACTGCTTCCTTTATTTCTGTTTAATTAATGTATTGATTTTTCTTTCAGAAGGGTTTTTAAACCATTTCATAAAAAATGAATTCTTTTAAACAGATTTTAGAACAGCTACTGATCAAACCGGGAGACTGAACAGATCCAGTGAAGACACAAGAAAGAAATGGGCAATATAGTAAATAGTCTGGATTCAGAAAATTAGCTTGCAGTCTGGAAGATTGTGCATTGTTGTTCTGAATCTGTGTTTAAAAGTTATTGTCTAACATAGTGGGTATCTTACGGTAATATTTTGTCAGATGCTTGTTTAGGTTGGCCAGAGAGAAACTAGTTGGAGCAGTTTGTTGGTTTGAATATTGTAGGATTAAATGCTCTCGATTGAGATTCTTATTTTTAAAAGTTGTTTCTCATACTCTGGATTTCAGTCAACAATGGGTAGAGTCCTGACAATTTAGTGTTGATTCTCAGTGCAAGTGGATAGAAAAGGCAAGTGCCGTTTTGAGGGATGCATAGTTATTCAGGGGTGCTTTACAGAGACTTACAAATATTAGAATTTAAAACACAGGTATGGTGTATCTGTTAAAGCAGTTCTCTTATACTACAGAAAAGACATCATCCTCATAGTACATGTCGTATTATCTTGAGATAATTTCTGACTTTAACAAACACCACCTACAAAGGCTTCCAAAGTTGTGACATGGAGGATGTTTCTTATTCTGTTCATCTGTTTTAGACCTAAGTAGCATTTAGTGGAAGGATATTGACAAATTGGAGAAATAACAGCTAGGAGATTTAAATGAAGTGCTGAAGTGCTTAGGAGAAGCTGAAGCGCAAACTGGCTTAGCAGTGGCTAAGAAATTGCAATTGTAAAGTTTGTGTTGTGCAACTGTTGAAAAAATACAGAAAGGTTAATGCAGTGTAACAAAGCAATGTAAGGAAATCAGTAAAGAAAAAATATGGGGTGAGTATTTGGAAACATTTTCCTTGAAGTATAGCCGTGGAATAAACACACGTGGAAAGTTACAGGAAGTGTAACTTTAAAGTACAGAACCATTTAAAATCGTCATAAATATGCAATTAGGAAGAATCCTGTACTGGCAAGCAAGTGGGCTGAACAATTTAATAAATCATCTCTGTCCCTATATAGTTTATTATATTAACATATTCACTAATCTTCTTGCACTGAATTTTCTTCAGCAAGAGTTTAATTAAAAATGTTCCAACCAGCTCTACTTTAAACCTTTACTACCAGACTGCTTGGGTAGGGACTGTAGGACTTGGAGATTTGGAAAGCATCTTGAAAAGGATCTTGTGGGTTTGGAACACTGTATTTTTTGTCTGGCGCCCTCATCACCCCCCTACACCCCAATTCTATTTCACACATGTTCAAGATTAATTAAAAACTAAAGCTAGAAAAAAGGTTATGCAGTACTCTCAGAACAACATTTGAAAATGTTTTGGCATACAAATGGATGAAAGTGACCTCCATAATGATAGAACTCATGTGTTTTTAGCCTCTATGTTTTTCTCTTTCATTTTATGTCTCTTTTCACAGTCTATCCTAACATTAGTTAGAAGTGTGCAGAAGTTTATTTGAGTGAACAAGAGCTCATCTACATTTAGTTACAACCAGGCTGTCATACCATGGTCAGATTTACTAAAATGGGAAGACAGTGGACAACAGGTGCCTGGTGGGGTTCACTTAAGTCTGTAACTCTGGACTCTGACTTAACTGGACAGAGTATGTATGTGGTTCATCAGGGTATGACAGCCTGGTAATAGGTTAAGGGGTTTTTTTGGTTGATTTTTATGTTTCCTTGGTCTTGAAAAAAGTACCGTATTAACATTGTTCTCTCTCCTCTTTTACTTTGAAGAGCTCTGATACCTCACTGAAGCTGCAGAGAAAACCTCAGGAAAGTGATTTTGAAACAATTAAACTGATCAGTAATGGAGCTTATGGGTGAGTAATTCACAAGTGCAGCATATTTGCTTAACTTCCCATTATTACTTATTGCCAGGATGTTTATGTGAAGGAGTTTGTTTGCACTGCTTTTTCATTTTGCTTTCTGGTTTTATTGCTAATATTTGAAGTTCACAAGAAAAACTTTTTGAAAAGCTTGCTAGGCAATAATGAGTTACTGTGTGCTGCAGTAAATTAAAATACTGAGTATCACATCACAAAGATTTTTCAGAAGTATGTATTGTGTAATGCCAAAGATGAAATCTGAATGAATTGAAAGGCAGATTTAAAGCCACCTTTAGAGCAGTGGAAACAGTCTATGTTTATGCACATGTGAAAGGGAATAAAACTGCATCTGTAAGGAGACAGATTGTTAAAAATGAGTGCTTAGTTGACCTAAACATACTGGTGAAGTAGAAGCAGATTTCCTTAAGTAGGTCAACACTGTTTTGTTGCTTCTCTGCAGACAGTCTTTCATCTTCAAATTTTAACCCATTAGCTTTTAAGCAATTGCTGTTACTTGGTTAGTTTGGGGTACTTGGAAGGTCCATAGCTTACTGACCAGTGGTATGCAAATCATTGGGGATATCCCAGAAGACCAGCAGAAATTATGTTAGCCTGGACCTTAAAGGAACACATAACGTTTTCTGGAAGTACCATCAAGGGATTGTGTATATCAGCAGGCAGAAATCCGTCTTTAGTCACCTTTTCTGATCAGCAGCTATTAGACTCCTGATTGGCTCCTCCTTTGAACTGAAATGTATCAGGACATAGTCTTGGTCTATGTAACTTGTTAGCAGAACCAGGAGGGATGTATTCATTCAAAAAAGAAAGGTTTCTGTCTTGAGGTGAGGAGCTCATTGCCATTAGACCATGTCACAGCCTGGCAGTGGAGAGACCTGTGCTTTTCTTCAGCACAGACCTTAGACTGGCTCTTCTCTGTGCTACCTCTGCTTGAGGTAGGAAGCAGCAGCAACCTGAATAGGACTAAGCAGTCTTTGACAAGACCACGGACATAGAAGAGAAAGCACTTGCAATCTACCCAGTTGAATTTTGCATGCTGTTTTAATGGCCTGAGGCTGGTGAGCATGGTCATACTCTCCGATCACAGTAACCCTGAGCCCTGGGCAGGAGGCATTGGGTTCTGCCTAGTACTGTAGGTCATGATAGCACTTGTGGAGGCTATTATTTGTGTCCAGGCCTGCTTACATAGCTCAGCAGAAAGCCTGAAGGAAGTAACATAATTTTCATTAAAGTTATGTAAATATCCAAATAAAACTTCTCACTAGTCAAGTTGCACAATTTTCTCAGAATTTCTCCCTAGGCGAGCCCATTACTTACTGTATGCCTTTTTCTCCCAACTACCCCAGGACTTCAAAAGCCTTTCTTCCAGCAGTTAGCAGTAGCTGCTGCTCCCCTCCCTGGACAAACCCCTTTCTCCTTCATTTTGCAGATCCTTAGTCTCCTCCATTCCTCCTTTCATCTCCTACCTAGTTTCCTCTTTATCCTACTGAAGGAGCATAAGAAGAATGGTGTGGGGTGGGTCCTCATCAGAGAAAAGGGTGTCCAAGTCACTGCACCTGCCCAACTTCCCAGCAGTCTACGATGCTGAGGGAGGGGTAGAGAAGGGCAGAAGGGCATGCTTCAACTAGCAGTTTGTGGCTAGACTTCTAAGTCAGACATTTGGTAGGCCTGTGGCTCTTGCTCCATAGGTGTTTCAGTTACAAGGAGCCTTGATGAGCCATTAAATACAGACTGGAGACAACTGTCCATTTGAAACCAGAGAGAACTTATCTCAGAAGCTGGAAAAGAAAGGATGAAAAGCCATGGCTTTCTATGGCACACATGATGTAGGGTTGTAGAATTTTTTTTCTCATGCTTGTGGAAGGCAAAATCAATACTTTTGGAACATCTTTTTAATGCCAATAGTATGCTAAATTGGCAATGCAAATGTCATAAAAATGGGGTGAGACCCTGATAGTTTTGTGGGGAAATGGAATGCTTATAAGAGGGTGAATAGCTTGGAGCATATCTGTATTCTGCATGAATCATTATTCTCTTTGGCAAGTATTAAAACAGGGGTAGTCTGGCAGGTTATACTGTGGTGTTAAGAAGTCGAAACTGAAAATCTCGTGAGTTTAGTAGAGTTCTGTTAGTTCCATCCTTAAGTAAATAATAGCAAAATAGATTTTGTTGGCTTGGATTTATTGTTTTCAATGGTTATGTCTTAAGAGTCAAGAACAAGGAAAAAAAGGTACAGCCCCTTACTAATTAATGTAGAGGGAGAGGAACACATTCAGTGAACTGTGAGACAATATTCTGAAAGTACTCACTAGTCACTGCCCCCCAGCTACTATAAATTGAGTGGCCTTGTGCTCCTAAATTCTCTGGACTGTCTCAAAACTGTCTGTCCAGACTGTCTGGACTTCTCAAAACTATCTGTGTGCTTGAAGATCTCCACTGTGGAATGTCAGGTAAATGGAACCGTAATATTGACAGACCAGTTTTTGATCTTTAGTAAGTGTTCTTTCTGTTAGCACCAGTATGATTGGTAGTTAATTTACTTAAAAGTTACGGTCAAATTTAAAGAGGAGCATATCACGATAACATAAATGCTCTTTAACCCATCTACAAAATGGGGAGTAATAAAACTATCTGTTCCACCTGTGAATACTAAACAATCAACTGCTCCATAGGCATTTAATGCAGTTTATTTACATGTATAAGCAGCAGAAATAAAAGTTACTGTTGTTAGCTGCAAGGATTATTTCTTTTCCCCCTGCATCCATGTTTTTCCAGGCCATTAATTTTTTGAAATAACCTAAATACGTG
Source organism: Pezoporus flaviventris (assembly GCF_033815535.1). Taxonomy (NCBI): domain Eukaryota; kingdom Metazoa; phylum Chordata; class Aves; order Psittaciformes; family Psittacidae; genus Pezoporus; species Pezoporus flaviventris. The sequence goes on along the minus strand of NW_026892638.1, from coordinate 4,657,873 downwards.
TGAATTCTATCTGTGCTTCATTGATTTATTCTCAGAAACATGTGAGTGGACATATTTGGTGCATTGACTTGTTAAAGATTCAGTATGCTGTTGTAATATTTTATGTATTTTGAGGCTATAATGGAGGGTTTCATTCTTAACAAATGAAAAAAAAACCAAACATTCTGCTGTCTTTGATTTTGCTGTGTTGTTTTTGTCTTCATTAGTGAAATGGAAAGCTTTGACTGCTTGACAGGGTAATTGTTGGGCTTGGCATGGTGTAGCTGAGATTTGTCAGATGTGTTAAACTTGATGGGTTTGAGTATAAACTACTGGTTTTGTGAAGGTTTGAGTAAATATCTTAGCAGTTCTGTGCTTTTAATTGATTGGGTAAACTTATTTGTAGTGCAGTTAAGTGACTGTATAGTAGATGAGGTGTATCAGGCTATTGGGAATGGCTAGGAATATACAAGAAGTTAAACAAGCTGTGAATCAGTAAACATGTAGGATGCTGGCCAAGTCATTAATGATTTCACAAGCTGTCTATCTGACTTCTGTCAGCCAGCCAAAACTTTTCATACTTCCCAAATTTAAATTTTTCACTGCAAACAGAGCAGTGAAAAATTTCATATTGCAGCTTGTAAGAGGTAGCAGGTATTTGTATTCAGTCTCTTCAAGTTGGCATCGGCCTGATTTCCTGGACCAGCTCAACAAAATGAAGATTACGTTTGATTTCAGGGAAGCAAGTGATGTTAGTTCAGTTGTTCTTCATTAATGTATCACTGCATTTGCTTAAAGCATGCACATAATACTTATTTTGTGACTGCCTGGAATCCTTTTACTTATATGGTAATGGTTGGTATGTATATGTCACATATTGGCCAGTGGTGTTGCTTGATAAATTTAAAAACTGAGGTTGTGTTGGCTTGAGCAGCTGCTGCCTGTAACCTGTGATTACTCATTACTGTCCCTTCTCCGTCTGATTGACAGTACTTGCTCATGGATCGTTGCATTGTGAATGGGAGTAACAAAACTACCCAGCTGCAGAATAATACCCTGTCATTCAGGTTAATTCATTAACAGCCTGGCAGACACCAGTTCAGAACTGGAAGGGGTCGGGGGAAGTCTGGCTTTGTAGGTTCACTTATGTAGCACCAACTCTGAATGGATTACAGGTCTAATAAGCTATATTACTTTCCTTTTCTGTTTATCCCTGTGGGTCACAGGTCTGTGCAGGTAAGAGGCTTTGTTTCTTAGGACCTTGTAGCTTTGAAGAGCAGCTTAAAAAGTAGAGTCAGACAACTTCTGTGCTGGGGATCTTATACTCATCATTCATTGTGGACTTACTCAAAATGATGGACTTTGAACCTGGGCACTGTATATTGCCCTATTGTGCTGTAGTGCTTTATGCAGCGTTTCACCGTGTCCCCAAATAAATCCAGTCTGGTCATGGACATCGCCTAGCTAGTGGTGCTGTGCTGCTTGTAAATTGTGATCTGAAATAACTCTCCATAAACTTTACCACATTGCTGTATCATGAATCACACCCTCACAAGTGGCCCACTTCACTAGAGGAAACCTCAGACTTTGTTCCAGGGTAGTACAGAAGATAGTAGAAGGAATTAATTGATTGATTTCATAATCAGTTTCCTTAAGGAAATTAATTATGAAAATGATATATCACTCCCAGTAAGCAGCTGTAACTTTTAAGCAGCAAGTACAGTACCCGTATTTCCACAAGGAGTTCAAGGTCCTTTGGTAAATTAGAGAATTGGGTCAAAGCAAAGCAGCACAGCCACATTAGGCACAAAACTGAATGTAGACTGGATTGTAAAATGGCTCTAAATTTGAAGTTAATGAAAACTGTAAACTAGGCCTGGAGCCCTTAAGTAATTTAGAGAAAAAACAGGAATCTTGGTTATAAGATTGGAGACATAGCTTGCATAATGTAAGTTTGAGCAATTCAGGAGCCCAGTTAAATTTCTGGAAATTTATTTTGGTCATCTTAACACACACATGCAATCCTTTATATTTGTGCCTAGCTAAAGGTATTTTAGTGATACTTTTAAAAGCTATTTATGTTGGAAGTAGACTGAGAGACTAATGTAGTGTTTGAATAATGCCAGGGATTTTTGCTACTTCTCTTGAAAAGCAAACTTTTTCTTGCTGTGTTGAAGCACAGCATCAATAAAACACAGAGCACTTGTGTACCTATCGGGATACATATATTGAATTCAGAGGATGTTTTAGAAATCTCTTGGGGTCATGTTGCAAAAACAGAAAGAGGGGAGTCGTAAAGCCAACACCAGTTTGTGGCTTTGCAGGCAGACAGATCATTGAATGGATTGACACAACAGTTGGATGGTCTGCATGTTCCTAATACATTGCTTTTGTGTCAAAACAATCCTCAGATTTACAGTTGTCTGTATAATATACTGAAAATCATGAACAGCATTTAATGGCCAAGGCCAAGAAACCAAGAATTGAGGTATTATTGTGCTCTTTCTTAAAAGTACATGTAAAACAAAGATGAACTTCTGTTTAGTGCTCCAGTTGTAGCATTATGAAAAATAGAGGTATGTGGGATAGTGGGACTGTGTGGGGCAAAAAGCAAGGCTCATGTTCAGTGCCAGAATTGTAAGACTGAAGCAAGATGACAGCTTCAAGGAGTGTGAGCAGAAACTAGAAGGCCATCAAAATCTAGGTGGTAACTTGTTGCACGGTAACAGAGGCGTACCACCAGCAAATCAGAGTTTAGAATTACTGAAGACAAAAGTTGTTAAGTGCTAAAGCTACTGTGACTGTTGCCATCATTTCACCTCCAGGTTCATAGCTGTGTCTCAGCAGATGTGTGCTTTACTCCAGGCTTTCTACTTAGATTAACTTGAAGCCCCACTTACGTGCAGGAACATATAAGGGTTTTTTGTGTGTGTGTGGTGTTTGGTTTTTTTTTTGTTTGTTCGTTTTTATTTTTAAGTTCAGGCAGTTTATATATGGTTATTTAACTGTTTGGGAATATTTCGTTTTCTATTTGTCATTTTATTGACAAGTTTCAAACTGTGGGAGCTGTGTCACAGGCAGTCCCAGGCACCATTGTTGTAGCATGCTTAGTTTAGCATACTGGTAGGCTAAGGAGATGGCGCCACTGCTGTGAATTGGGAGCATCTTGGAGGAAGAAGCGGGGGTCTTCTGCAGGAATAACATGCTGCTGGCTAGGACATAATTTTCTTTGTAAAGCATAAATGCTGTTTGCTGCGGTTTCTGTGATCAGAGGATGTGAATAAGCAATGCTCAACATTTTTGTATGTTAAGGATCATTTAAAAGCGCATAGTATCTCATAAACAGCCTATGTCTCTGTAATTGTAAGAGGGACAGCTGTGTTGCAGTTGTCTTGTGGGTCTAGTAAACTTGAAGTAAACAGGTTTTTTTTTCGTGAGGAGTTGTAGATAACTGAATCCCAGTGGAAAGTAACACAATTGCCTGCCTGTGACTGTACGACTGGCGAATGGGATTTAGAGAGCTGGAAAAACACAGCCAGAATGTCCCAGATAGTTAGTGGACTACATAGTCCTTAGAATTTACTGGCTCTTCATCTCTAAATATGGTAGTAATTATCCTATAGATCCACATGATCTGCAAAGATTTATTAAGATGCTGTAATAATTTGTTCTGATTAATATCTGTCTTTCAGGAGTTCATACGGGCAGTGTTCAAATTAAAGCTCTGAGAAAGATCTGCATGCCAAGTCCTCAGGCAGTCCTCAGTTTTTTCATATAATTTTTTTTTTTTTTTTCAAGGATTACAGCTTCAGGCACTTGAAGGGTTCACTTTTCTATATGCCAGGAGAGCACAAGGGGACTGAAATAGAGAAAAACATAGATGAAATTACAGGAGATTAAGAAACTAAAACTGACTGACAGGAGATAACATGAGAGGAAAACGAGAGTGTAAGGGAGAGAAAAGCAAAGGAAGAGTTGTAATGAAGGGGAGAGAGAAGTGGGCATGAGGGGAGGGGTAGGAAGAGTTCCAGGAGGACAAAAGACATGAAGCCAGCAGAGAGGAGTACTGGAGCTGAATAACTCAGTCGTTTATCCCAGCTTGGGAGGGGCAGAAGAGAGAAAGACTTTGTAGGAAGCACGAAGGGTGGGATTTGTCTTGAGTTTTGCCCAAGGTGGTTTTCCCCTACTTTCATAATAGTGTAATATCTTTTGTGTGCCTTGTGCACAGACAAAAACAAGGGATTAATGAAAACTTTTGGAAACAGTAAGAGAAACTTTATTTTACAGAAAAAGCTTTTGTCAACAAAGGAAAGCAGAAATGTGTTGACACTTTCAGTGTTTGTAACTTGGTAGCTGTGGGAAGGTCTTCACTGAAATAATAAGGCAAGAATCGCCTTTTTGTGGTTTTTTTGTGTTTAAATAAATAATTGTGTGCTGATAATTGGACCTCTTGGGGACAACAAACTGAATTTAAAAACAATCTAAATTGAGTCCCACCTCCCTTCTTCTCCCCCCCCCCCCCATTTTCTCCTTGTAGTCTTTTCTGCCTGTATACACTCGCTGCTGTGGTAATTATATACTGGACATGCTACGAGCATTAAATGCTACAAAGCAGTTTTCAGGCAAGGCAGACGTTTTCATGATTTGCCTCAAGGGATTCTGAGAATTGCAGCAGTAACATCCCGTGTCAGTGTTTCATGGCAGGATGATTCCTTGAGCCTTGAAAGAAAGAAGGCTTGTACATGTGAGGTTTTCTTTCAGCTGGCTTCCATGCCTTGACCTTATCTAACCAGGCTTACAGGAAACTCAGTACTGAGTACACCAGTGGAAATTCTGCTTGTCAAGATACATCTTAACCCCATGTTACTATGCAGTTAATGCAGTGATCTTTGTTTCGGATTACCTACTGGTGACCTACCCCTGATATGGATCAGTGCTGTCAGGGACTGAAAAAGAACAGGATAGTTAGCACCTGGCAACAAAGGAGCTACCCCATCAAACAGCTTTGAATCAAACCTCATGAGAAACCTGTGACATGTTTTAAAATCTCCTGGACGGGGTCTGAGTCATAATTATCTGACAACGCATTTACAGAATAAGCATTTGTAAGAATGATTTTATAACAGTGTGCCATAGCTGGGTTTTGTATATAATCCTTTGTGGAAACGCCCAAAATCTGCCTGAGCTGAGAACATTTACTGTGTCTGTTGGATGCATTTGCTGTATCCGTTGTTTGGTTTTGGGACACAGGGCAAGGGGGAGTTGTTTGGTTTTAGTTTGTGTACTGATTTTTGTTGACTGAGATTCATCCTGGTTATAGAACAAAATGAAGTTTGTAGCCATTCTGTAATGTCAAAGGCAGGTCAACTACATTAAAGAAAACATAAACCTTTTACATAATGCATACAGAGTTTTAAAAAATACTTTTTTTCGTAAAAAGAAGTTTTTAAAACATGTATTTTAAGTTATTCAGAGTTTTTTCTTTCTCTGTCCTATTTGAACTTCTTCAGTGCGGTTTATTTTGTGAGACACAAAGAAACCAGACAAAGATTTGCCATGAAGAAAATTAATAAGCAGAATCTCATCCTCCGAAACCAGATCCAACAGGCTTTCGTTGAGCGTGATATCCTGACATTTGCAGAAAATCCATTTGTAGTCAGCATGTATTGTTCTTTTGAAACAAGACGTCATTTATGTATGGTCATGGAGTATGTAGAAGGTAAAGTGGCTGTTCTATTTTCATTTTCTTACAGCAAGAAAGAAAAATAACCCATATGGTACTTGCATTAGAAAGGCTTCCTTGGGTCCTCTGTACTCTGGCAATACAGATTTATGATCTAAATCCAACAGCAAGGTGGCTTTTTTCTAGTCATCTTCCAGAGGGAGCTTGTAAAACACTTGAGCTCCAGCTACAATGGGAAATAACTGCTGTTTGAATAAGTTCCTCATGGACTATAATCGTAAGTGTCCTAGTGTTCAGAAAGCCTTGTGGAAATGCTGTTTGCTTTTCTGGAGCTGAAATTTTCATTAGCACATGTTGGGGTATTTGTACTAGTTAGTTTTACAAAGGAAGAGGCAAGAGGAAGCGATTTGAAAAGGTGCTGATGCTGAAGGAGACAGTGAACAGGGGCAGTGCAATATGGGATACCTAGACTAAGGTTGTGTGGGTTTGGTTTTGTTTTGCTGCCTCCATGTGTAGCAGCACAGACTTTATTATTTTCCAGCTGAACCCTTGAACTGCTCACTCCCAGCTTCACATTGTGTTTCCAGTGCAATAGTTGGTATGGTTACATGGTCAATTGAATCACTTGACTGGAAAATAAACATTTGTGACTGCAGTTTATGTCTCTTTCTGCAGCATATATGGCTTATACTGATACCACTCAAAATTTATAGTGTCACCTGGAACGTTTGTTCTGTTTCCACAGGCGGAGACTGTGCTACTTTGATGAAGAACATGGGTCCCTTACCTGTAGACATGGCAAGGATGTACTTTGCAGAGACTGTTCTGGCCTTGGAATACCTTCATAATTATGGAATTGTACACAGGGATTTGAAACCAGACAAGTATGTATATAGAATATACCCAAAAGAAGACTTAGAAATTATTAGATAAAATATCAAAGGTGTAAACTTCCTTTGAATGTAGTTGAAATGTTTTGTTGGTTTTTGTTTGTTCGTTTGTTGGGGTTTTTTAAAAATGAAAATGTTATGTAGATTCACAATTTCTGCACAATATTTGAATTTTTCCCTACCTGCAGTAACAGAAAATGTGGTGTTTTTTTTTTTTCCAAAAGAGATTTTTTTGAGTTTTCTGTCTTTAGATGCAAGAGATAACAGAGTAGCAGGAAAAAAAAAAAAAATGTTTACTCTTCCAGCTGAATTGAGAGAAATTGATTTTGGTCATTAAGGAAAAGATCTTTCTAAGTGTGCTTAAGACACTGTTTTAAGACTAAATATCGCCAACTTGCAGATATTTGCATGTATGAAGACAAGATTGCCCAGACTTGGAAATCTTTCCTATTGCATGAGGTTTTTTGTTTGGTTGTTTTTTTCAAAATTCAGAAAACTGTTTCTTCTGTACACGTAAATAACATTACAGCAAGTAGCTGCAGTAAAAAGTATGGTAGCTGCAAGTTTCACATTTAAAGAAAAAGAGTTAGATCATGCCTCTTGAATGACAGTACCTTCATAGCATGATACTTCAGGCTAGTGTAGTATTAGTTACTGACTAACTTAATACCTGAGTGTTCTTTCAATTAATGACCCACAGAAAATGCTCTCCTCAATTAAAAAGCAACATTTATTCTATTCTGGGTCTTTCAGATGATGACTGTTTCTTTTTCTTCAAAGCATATAGCATTCAGCTCTCAACCCTTGTATGGTTCTATAAGATGTTGTGCAATTGCATATGAAAAAGTGTTTACATCTGCTAATAGTAACAAATGTTAAGACTCAGATTTTTAACCTGTTTATGTTGTACCTTGTTAAATTACTTTTTAAGGTGTCTTTATATTTTTGCGCTGCTAATGGAACATTTTCATCTAATAATAGTAATAATAATGATAGTTGTAATCAGCACTGCATAATGTTGAATTATATCACAGTAATTTCAAATCATTCTAATTTACAGTTTATTGGTAACATCCATGGGCCATATAAAGCTTACAGACTTCGGCCTGTCAAAGGTGGGGCTGATGAGTTTGACTACCAATCTGTATGAGGGTCACATTGAGAAGGATGCCAGAGAATTCCTTGACAAACAAGTAAGAGACAGCCTTTTTCAGTTCTACATTGAGTGTTCAATTTAAGTGGTGTTTTGCAAGTGGCATGTAGCATGATACTCTATAAACTGTTGTTATTTCTGCATTGATGTTCCAGCTGTGCGTGTCAGTTACTTTTACTGATGCCCTGCAGATTATTCTGAGATTTTTTTCTTTCTACATTAGGATCTGTTAGTAAGATGAACAGCCTAATTGTGTGAAAGTGAATCTGTGAGAGAGACAAATGGAAAACTGTTTCTAGAAGGAATTCAGGAGTCTCAGCAGAGTACTTGTGCAGCTCATTATGCATTGTACAACCAAGGGTGCTAAAATCCTTGCTATGGCCCATTTCCCTTTAAGCATGCCTCATTACCATTGCTCACAATCTGTTCACTCTTTAAAAGTTACTTAAGATAAAACCATCACAACTTTCATATAAAGATAGGAGTGTGTTAAAGTTAAATAAAATACTTGCCATGATGGACTTTCATGCACGAAATTCAGACTGTCCTTTGCATGAAAGATGCGCAAATGTTCATTATGATGCCTGTAAACATAGCTAGGTTGTTCTAAAAACATTAACAGTTATGTGAAGTCAGCAGACTAAAACCTACTGAATTCCTTTTTTCCATAATATGTTTCCAAAACTGTCAGTGATGTGACATAGCTCAGTTAGACTTGTTTTACTATCGCACTTATTTTCTTTATTTTAGGTCTATGGTACACCGGAATACATAGCTCCTGAAGTGATACTGAGACAGGGTTATGGAAAACCAGTGGACTGGTGGGCTATGGGAATTATCCTTTATGAATTTCTTGTTGGGTGTGTGCCATTCTTTGGAGATACACCAGAAGAGCTGTTTGGACAAGTAATCAGTGGTGAGGATCCTTGTTAAAAAAAACCCAGATTATTCATTTTGCTGTGAAACATGTCAATTTCTGTTAATAGTAAATATATCTACAACTTTACTGATGGGCTAGGTTTTTAAGCTGGTTTTGCTCAAAAGCCCCACCGCTATTGTGTTATTGTATTAGCAGGTTGCTGTCAAAGCGGTAAGACTAAATTTGGTTTAAAAGCTAAGTTTACAGTATATTGTTGCTAAGTACAGAGATGCGGAAATGTACTTGTTAAGCTGCATTGTTTAGTAAAGAAAAGCCGTATTAGTAGAAAAGTAGTGCCGCTGTGGCACAGTGATTTGAGTCTTTAGCGGAGAAAATATACAGTTAAAATAAATTTGCATAAATGGGAACATGCCTCATGGCACAATGAAGAAATTAACAAAGATGTAATAAAACCCTAAAACAAATGTCTCACAAATAATAAATAATGGGAAAGAGAAGGAAACAAATTCAGTTCACAGATTGCAAATGATTTCATTGGTGATTGTTGTAGTGCAGTGTTATTTCTGTAGCAGCTGTTCTTCTTCCATTTAAAATTCAATAACCCTTTAGTTCTTAACCTGCAAGCTGACCCTAAGTATTGTTATGTGGCTTATGGCAAAACTGAATGATAATTAAACAGAATTGTTTACTATCCTGCCTGCTGTTTCCATAAATTTCCCAGATGCATACATATAGAAGGCCTCTATTTATGCCAAGAGTTTAACAGAACGGCATCTCTTACTATTTCCCAGTCTGTTTTATAGTCTGCTTAAAATGTCCAGTAGCTAAGACAAAACCCCCAAACAGCAAACCAAAACAGCTGTCAAAAAAACAGCCCAAACAACAACCAGAAAGCCCAACAGAAACAAAACTGACCATACCTCTGGTGTCATACTCTGAGATACTGAGAATACAGCAAAGCCCCTTTTGTACTTAAGAATACGCTGTCATCATTACGCTTTCCTCCATATGTGAAGCTGAAAGCCAAACTTGCTTGTAAACTGTAATGAAATGGATTTGTGTGTTGCCTCTAGTACATGACCTCTTTATACAGCATCCTAGCTGTTCATGGATTTATAACCATGTTATTTTCTGATATGATTCGCCAAGCCTTGAGCGGCAAGGAGAATCAACTGTTTAATTAACGCAAGCAGCAAATGCTGGCTTTGTTCTGAATGCCTCATGGCTGCAATGCATATTCATGCTTTATTTTCCAAATCAAATTCAAACTGCAGTGGAAGCTGTAGGCAGGCAATCATGAAAATAACTCATGTTTTTATTGCATTTCCAGACATGTGCGCATGTGTTTTTATCTTTATGCTCTCTGGCTGGGAGAAGGGGAGGGAATAGTCTAAAATTAATGACAACATTTGCACTTTAGACTTTATTTTGCATGTGACAGTAATTTTAAATTTTGGAAAACAAATTATCAAGTGTTACAATCTAGCTGATACTTATGTGAATAACCTTATCTGTTTGAATGTGTCCATTTTATCTTCCAGAAATTGTAGAAGTGTAAGTTTGTAAATCTGATCTTTTCCCCCTGGGTCTCCAAGCCTGTGGGTCAGCTTAGTTTCTTCTTTTGATACTGACTTGTCAGTTTCTGTTATTTTAAATATCTTTACTTTCTGAAACCATTCTTGCAGCATCTGCAGGACAATTCTTTTGTTGGATAAGTTTCCCATGCTAAAATATATGGTCCAAGGGTATAAATACTAAAATACATGCTAAAATACATGGTACAAGGGTATTCAACTGTAAAAGCTGTGTTAAGGAACCCAATCCATAGGCTGGATTTTTATTCAGTTTTTGTGGGTGAAATTCTATAATCTACTTTAAAATCTTGTTCCCTCATATTATGCCTTGCTCTTTCTTCATTGCAGTTGCCTTCCCTGCCCCCAGTCTGTATAAGTACAGCTATGGCAGGCCTCAGTATAAATAAATCTAGATGCTTAAAATGTTAATTAAAACAAAATGTTAAAAATAGTACTATCAGAAACATTTATGCCTCTTATTTCAGTACCTTTCCTTAAACTCTGAAATACAGCAATTAAACTTGGTCTGATTATACAATGAAAAAATCCGTAACAGTCTTCTCTGGTTTTTGAGCATTCAGTTTCTCTGATGCCAAAATCCTTTTACCTCTTCAGAAAATTCTGCAAAGTTTTGTCTAAACCCGCAGTATATTACATTCTTGGAGGCAGCTTCTGATAGAAATCAGACGAAACTTGCTGTGTAAGATTGTTAAAAAGTTCATGTTCTTATAGAAACTGGCACATTTTTCCATTGCTTAATTTAAATGAAAATTTGGCAGATTTTTTTTTTTTTTTTTTTTTTTGTCAGCCTTACCTGAATACTGCAGGGCTTAATATCTTGGTTGCATGATTTAGGTCCAACTTGCTATGAAGTGCAAAAGCCTTAGTGGTAGAAGAGTCAGTAGAGTGTGGTGCAAGTATGCAGCACTTGCAAGAACGCTCCATTGGCATGTATCTTTCCAGAGCAGAGCCCAATACCTTGGCCATTAGTCATGGAAGTCTGCTAGCATTAGAAAAGAAAGATTGCAGATGTGAGCAGTGGCTGCTAGGCCAGGTCAGCTATGTCCTTCACAGCAATTTCCATGGAACAGAACTAAAATTTAAAGCATGATTTGGGTGGGGTGGCCAGGGAGAAGGGACAGCATACAAATTTTGCTCATATTTTGCAGTAGTTTTCCATGAGCCAAGCATTCCTTTATTCTGTTGTTAAACACAGTTTTGGGTGAAAGGATACTTCTGAGGAAAATGGGAACATATGTTCTCATAAACAGCATGTTTATGGAGTTTGTATAGAGAGTAGGAAAATCAGAAGTAACTGGTATGCAACAGAGAACAACTTGAAAAGTGGCTTAAACTCAACTTTACTGATAGCTTGCTATGAGAGCTCTCAGAGTTTCTGCTAAATGTTGGGATCAGACTTCAGTAGTAACACACAACTTTCTGTTTTGCTAGATGAAATTGAGTGGCCTGAAAAGGACGAAGCACCACCTCCAGAAGCCCAGGATCTGATTACCCTGCTGCTCAGGCAGAATCCGTTGGAAAGACTGGGAACAGGTTAGGAGGCCCTGTTTTATATTGTTAGTGTGCTGGAAATGGGTTGTGTATTCGGCATTGCAAGCTTTTGTTCATCTATTTGTTTTGCTCGGGAAATAACTGTCAGGACAAGTGGCATAACAACATGCCATGATAGCAGATGATGACTGTCCTTTTTTTGAAGTTTACATATATGTGGTCATTTGCAATTACTCTTCTCTTAATTGTCTACATAAACCATAAATTTTTCAAAGACCCAGTTAGCTGTTGGATAGTGTTCTTTCATGGATACAGCATTAAATAACAGAAGTAGAGAAGAGGAATCAATACACAGCTAATGCTTTCTTTTGCAGAAGTATCTTAGCCGGGCAGATTAGTTCCTCCAGGCTTTAGGGTGGATTATGGGTACTCTAACTAATTGTTCAGAAATGACTGTCTGAAGTTGTATTGTGAAAGGTCTTGTAATTCAGCAAGCACTACTGTCTTGCATGAAAAAGAACAAAACCCTGAGTGTGAATGTTAAGGAAGTAAATGGGTATCAGTGGGAACACAAGCTGTCACCTTATTCCCCTGTGGTCATTCAGTGCTATGCTCTTTCCATTTTGAGAGAAGAACCTCTTAAAATGGAATGAGCATGTGGTATTAGGAGCATTGAGCCTGCTTAGGCTAATGAAAACGTTGTACATTTATGTAATAGAATTTGTTAGTTGATGGAACAGGATTTTTCTGGGAATTGGATGGGAGGCACTACTGAAGAATATTGCACATGATTTTTTGAAGTGTTAATGTATGGAATCCCCTCTCATTGGCAGCCATTCCACTGGCCAAAGCACTACATAAACACAGCAAAAAAGACTTCCTGTGCAAAAGAGCCTGAATGTAAAGGTGTAGTCTCATTTATGGTGAACACTGTATGCCATGAATGGAAATCCATGGGGATGCTAAAGAAACTGAGTGGCAGGTTGAATCAGCATGAGAGTACTTGGAAAATTGCTGGCAAAACTTGAGTCCAGTGTTCAGATTATGCTCTGTATTTCTAGGGCTAACGTAAACAGGAGCTTTAGAAATCAGTTTATAACTGGCCTTACCACTTTCACCTGGGGGGGTACATGTGTATAAAACCCAGACCCCAAGTACTATTGATGTGGTCCCACATGATAGATCTTCCTCTGGGACATGACAGCATGACTTGAGATGAGGGAACTGCATGTCCTTTGCTGTCTGAGAGTCTGGGATCTGTATGAACAGGATCTGTAGCTGATGGTCAGGAATAAGTGACATCCACTAAAGTCTGATTTCTCCCTGAGTTGAACAAGAGTGAAGCAGATATCTTGTCCTAGTCAGCTTCTCTTGTTGCTGCCTGCTTCATCTGTTACAAAGGGCATGGCTACCAAAAGCAAAATAAAGAGCCGCAACTAATTCCATTCCTTTCTTTGACGTATACTCCTTTCAGGCATTATTGTTTCATTGCCAAGAAGCTTTTTCCTGGTAAACAGAGTGTTAATTCAAGGCTGTGAGCCTCCCTGTGAGAGGCTGGTCAGAAGTAGATTGCAAATTCTGCCTGTCTTGCTACAGCAGGTTGAGAAAGTGAATTGGCTAGAATGAGGCTGTCTTAACTACTGTGATGGTCAGTGCCAGCACATGGAACATCTGTGCAGTGGCTGATTTCTTTAAACTGTTTGTGGTCTCTCGAGAGCTGACAGCCTGAAGAAGGAAATTGGGCAGCCATTTCTCTGAAGCACAGAGGGGTGTTTAGAAGCCACAACAAAGTTTGGGGTTTTTTTAATGTTAGGAACAACTTCAAGAACAGAGACTGCAATGTGACAGGTCCCATAGGGGCTCTGGAAAAACAGCACTGTTTATCCCATTCTCCACCATGCATTTCAAATAACAGCGATATCTGTCTAATATGTATTAGCTAGCTGCATAGCCCTGTGAAAATCCTAATTGTGTATTTGCTCAGGAGACCTGAGTGGCATAGTTAAGTTGAAGGAAGAGAGATGGATACTATGCTTGTTTTGAAGAAGGAAAATTGCAGAAAAAGGACCTCTTAGGGTTTGAGGTGTCTGATACCAATCGAGAATTACACAGTTAAGGTGTAATATCCCATTGCTGTGCTTAAGAGAAATGTTCACTCCTTAGCTAGTGACTTTCAATGAGATGTGATTTTGGTTTCGCTCAGGAATATTTGGGATTGTTTACTTTTTCCCTGCTGCAGTCAGAAAAGCGAAGAAGCAACTTAGAAATCTTGAGTCTCAGTTGGAGACCAATCCTGGAGACTTGAGACTTTTTCAGTGGCTCTCTGCTGACTTAGCTTTGGCATAATGAATGCTGTATCATTGTAGTGGATTGATCTTGGCTGGCCACCAGGTGCCCGCCAGACTGCTCTATCACTCCTCCTTCCTCAACTGGACAGGGATGAAAATGCATTTAAAGATTTCTGGATCGAGATAAGGACAGGGAGAGATCACTCAGCAGTTAACATCACAGGCAAAACAGACCTGGCTTGGGGAAGCTAGTTTAGTTTATTGCCAGCTAAATGATTACGATAATGAAAAATAAGAACAAACCTAGAAACACCTTCCTTCCACCCCTCTCTTCTTCCTGGGCTCAACTTCACTCCCAGTTTCTTTGCCTTCTCCTTGCAAGTGGCATAGAGGCACGGGGAATTGGGATTGCAGTCAGTTGATTACATGTCTCTGCTGCTCATTCCTCCTCATACTCCCACATTCCAGTGTGGGATCCCTACACAGGAGACAGTCCTCTACCAACTTTACCAGTGTAAGTCCTTCCCATGGGCTGCAGTTATTCACAAACTGCTCCAGTGTGAGTCCCTTCCATGGAGTCCCAGCTCCTGCCAGGAGCCTGCTCCAGCAGGGGCTTCTCACAGAGTTACAGCCTCCTTCAGGCATCCTCCTGCTCTGGTGTGGGGTCCTCCGGGGGCTGCAGGTGGAGATCTGCTCCAGCATGGGCCTCCCTGGGCTGCAGGAGGATATGTCATCCACGATGGACGTCCATGTTCTGCAGGGGCACAGCCTGCCTCACCATGGGCTGCACTACAGGTTGCAGGGGAATCTCTGCTCCTCTGCCGGGAGCATCTTCCTCCCCTCTTTCAGTGACCTAGGTGTCTTCCAGAGTTGCTGCTTGCTCATGTTCTCTCTCCTCTCTATGCTGTTGTGCAGCAGTTTTTTTTACTCTTTTGTGAATGTGTTATCACAGGGGCACTACCAGTGTCACTGATGGGCTTGGGCTTGGCCAGTGGTAGGTTCATCCTGGGTCTGGCTGGCATTGGCTCTGTCGGACATGGGGGAAATATCTGGCATCTTCTCACAGAAGCCACCCCTGCAGCCCTCCACCACCAAAACTGTGGCACATGAACCCTGTACAATCCAGTTGGCAGTAATTCTTGCTGCTGCGGGTTTCCTTTCAGTTTTTAGGGTTTGAGTAATGCTTGTTAATAATATACTCACCCAGTCCCCCAGGACAAAAATTCCAGTATTTCATTCTGTTGTTATGGTTGCTTCTTGACCTGAAACTAGTTTGATTGTATAACAAGAAGGGAGTAATCTATAAGAAGATAAATTATAGGGTATTTCCTATTAAGAATCATTTTCATTACTTTCTAACTTATGCTTACTCATCTGATACACTTACTTACATTTTTATGATTACTTCATATTGTGCTTCTGACTGAATTGTCACTGAGAGGTCATAATCAGTATATCCAGAAAAACAGTAACGTTAAAAGGGGGAAGATGATAAAAGCAGTGCAGTGTTACTAAAGAAACGGCCACAACAAAACAGAGAAGAGGAGGTGCTCTGATAGGTTTAGATTAATGGAAATGGCTAGTAGATGTTTCTGCCTAAGGACTAAGGCTTTCCGTGATGATTTACATTTTTTGGCCAGGGGTTTGTTTAGGTGAATAATGTCAGAGGATGCGGTATCATTTGCTCAGTGTTTTTCTCTGGCTCCCCCAGGTGGTACATATGAAGTAAAGCGGCATCAGTTCTTCAGGAGCCTTGACTGGAATAGCCTGCTGAGGCAGAAAGCAGAATTTATTCCACAATTGGAGTCTGAAGATGACACAAGTTATTTTGACAGTAGGTGTTTGATGGCATAAAAAAACCTGCGAAGAACACCTTGTTTAAGTTAATCATTGCCTTTGACTTTTGCTTACTGCTTTGAAAATGTCCTTCATCAGAACCACTGGCAGCTTGCAGTTTCACTGGTTGTTTGACATTTCAGCAATAATAATCTTGGGAATAAAATTACTCTTTTCAGTTAATACTAAGCTTGGTACCCCTTCTTTATGATAAATTCACATACTTTATTTCTGTTGTCTACTATAGCTCGTTCTGACAAATACCAACATATGGAAACTGAGGAAGAAGATGATACTAATGATGAAGATTTTAATTTGGAGATGAGACAGTTTTCTTCATGTTCACACAGATTTTCAAAAGTAAGTAAAAATTACTGTATTATTACTGTGTGTTGTTTAGATAAACATTTTGCTACTTCTAGAGAGTTTGGAAACAATATGGAAGACTTAGGGCATTGTTTCTTCAAGAAATGCCAACTGGAACTGAGCAAAAATTAAACAAATACTGTTAAGTCAAAACATGGAAGGATTCTATAGGAAATTATCTCTTGAATCCTTAAGGATGTAATAGGTTGTTATATTTCTGTAGCAAATTTATAATAGCATAGGAGAAATTTTAGGAGAACTGTTCTGTTAAATGCTTATACATGTTCATTACATTGATTTCCTTGTATGCAGTTTGAATGTTGCTCCAGTTGTGTCCTGTGTATCTGGCAGGTGATGGCATAACAAAGATTACAGTAGTAGCCTACAGTAGCTATTAATCAAATTACATTAGACTGAAAAGAAAAAGCAAAGTAGTGGTTATCTTGAGGTTTGGTCATGGAGAGATGTGGATTTGAGGGACTGATTTGAATGCTAGGAATTGAAAGTAAAACTGACTGTCCAAGGGGTAGTATACTTGAGTAGTTGAGATGAAGTCCAATTATTGCTGGATAAGGGATGCCAGTAGGAAAAGAGTGGACATGCTCAGAAGGGTAAATTGGCAGAAAATAATGGAATACCTGATGAGTGTGCTTCTAGTCTTAACATAGCATCCAGCAGTGATTTTCAAAAGCTTTCTATTCAAAAACATTTCTTTAACTCTCTTTAGGGACTGTTTAAAGGTATTTGGAAAGTCTGCATTTGTATCTTGTTTGTCCTGGGTTATGTTTTAAAGAATTGGTGGATTTTGTGCTGGCTTTGCAGCACCACATACATATTGTATCTGTGATAACATGAAAGAGCTGAGACAGTAATCATGGATGCAGTTATCCTCATTTGGTGTAGACTCCTCATTTTGACTTGGTATGTTTCAGAATCAGATATTGGTAAATGACACAGTCTCTCTGGGGACAACTTGGATAAGGGGCAGTGGGCACAAACTGAAACGCAGGAAGTCCTGTCTGAAGACAAGGAAACACTTGTGAGGCTAATCAAGTACCGGCATAAGTTGTCCAGCTAGGTTGTGGAGTCTTCATCCTTGGAAAACCATTTCCTTCAGAAACCATTTGGATATTGGCCAGAGCAACCAGCTCCAAGTTGACCTTGGTTGTGCACAGAGGGGTTGGGCAATATGACCTGGTAGAGATCCTTCCAACCTCATTTTGTGATTCTGTGAACTTCTGACCTTTTCAAAGTTCTATACCACTGTAATAGTTTGGTTTGTTAATGTCATTATGTCATTGCATCTCTAGCTGTGCCTCTCAGGCTGTAGAATATACAGATGACAATTTGTGTATGCTGTTTGTTAGCTAAGCAAACAACAAACTTCAGTGATCAGAGTTTATTTGCTCTAAATCCTTTAGCCAAGTAATTTTTTCTGAACTTCAAAGTCAATTCAGATTAATCTTGCAGTTTTCCACACCTGACTAGTAAACACAAAGTATCTTAGGGTTAAGGTTTTTTTTACCTTGATTTGTTTTATGGTTGTGAATTAATCAAAGATGTGCGTTATCGTTATCCTGGGTCTTAGAGACCCCAAGGCTATGGATTTTGTTTGTACTCTCTTGGTTCACACAGTGAAATGACGAGAAGGCTTATAAATCTCTAATGAGAATAGATATTATTCATGATCCTGTACATGAGGAGGAAGAAAGCAAAATAGGGGGCATTTTAAGAGTACAAACTTCGGAATTTTAAAAGGCGCAAGAAGCTTGAAGTTTGCACTCTGAAATACTGTGTAAGCATTTAGAATCACAAAACTGTTGAAATGTGCTTTCCTGCATATCTTTTTCTGTCAAATACATCAGCAATGACTTGGGGTTTTTGTTCATTTGTTGTTTTTTTTTTGTCTGCAATAGGTTTTTAGTAGCATAGATCGAGTTGCTCAAACGCAAGGTGAAGAAAAGGAAGATGCAGGAGACAAAGCAAAAAGTGTGACATTGCCTTCTGTGGAATCTTTAAGCTGGAGTTCAGAATATTCTGAAATGTAAGTAGAAAGAGATGCTGGAAGTGGTCCATGTCCTGCTTGCCAGGTGACAGGCCTCCTTATCTCAATAACTGCATGAATGTTTGTTTATTTTTAATGCAGACAACAAATATCTGCATCCATCTCCTCTGACACTGAGAGTAGCAGGCAGCATTGCAGCTCTGGTTTGCTTCCAAAGTTGGCCATATCAGCTGAAGGAGAACAGGGTGATTCTGCTGGCTTAGTAGGACCCCGGGAGGAACACGAAAAGCCTGTATTTGCAAGTGAGGAAGTAGTGCAAGATGAACCTGAAGTAACCACTCCAGCAAGCACGATCAGCAGCTCCACGCTGTCAGGTAATCCACAATGGGTCTCTTTTGACATTAGAAACAATTATGGGCCGTCTTTGTTTAGGAGTAACATTCATGGATTTAAAGTCAGGTATTTCAGAACTGCTTTAAAAAATAGCCATCCTAAGAGGGGTCTGGTTTGGGCTCTAGGCTCAAGCTAATAAAATCTTGTGAAAACATGTATGAAATTTTCAACATTTTTGGAAACACCAACATATGGAGTTACCCCACAGAGTCTGGAGGGCTTCTCAGCAAGTGAATAAGTGACTTGACCACTGAGCCTTTGCAGGATCCTTCTGTGGTGAAAAGGAGTCTTAAATCCATTGAGCACTTAAAGCACTATTTTTATATTTCCTCTCTGAAGTTGGTGTTCCTGGTTTGTTTTTTTTTTTTAGCATTCTGCAGTGGACCTGTATTACTGTTCTCCATGCTACACCATTGTGTGGTTTTTATTAAGACATCTTGATGGCACACACTTTTCACAATTGGTAGGATTGTCTTTGACTTGTGGAAGTCGTTTTTGTCATTAGGAGTCAAAAAAGGAAGTGTTGTAAACCATTCCTTCCTTCTTTATTTGCTCTGTGCATCCCCCTCCCAGCTGAAGTATTTGTGTGTGTTTCGGTAGGCTCCAGGGCCCTACCTTCTTGCTTCATTTATTCTTTTGGACAAGAGCTTTGTATAACTATTTGAAACTCCTGATACTTAACACAGATCTAGACCTGTATCAGTTTCATTATTGTCCATAAATAGATTCCAGTTACCTTCTCTACACATTTACCTGTCTTCAGCTTACTTTTCTTTTGTATCTCACTGAGTGTTCTCAAGATAGCCCTTTCTATTCCCATACTCGCTTTCCCTTGTAGTTTTCATTTTCCTTCCCCTTCCTCCTCTCCATTTCTGGAAAGATAAATTTCCTCATGCTCACCCAGCTATGCAGCCATTTCCATCTCTTTCTCTTGGCGAAAACCTTGACTGTGCTGTCAGGTCTTGCTCACTGCATGTGTTACAGCATTGGCCTTAGCATAGCAGTCACAGTGATAACATAAAGTGGTCCACTTGTGTTACTCTTAAGAATAATTTCTTTTTTTTCTGGTCCATTTGCAATGTGACATTCAGTGACCTTAAACTAATACTAGGAATTTCTATGCTGTGTCTTTGAGTAGGCAATCTACCCTTGGTGTGTTAGCTTTTATGGTTTTTTTTCATTGTTTGAAACATTGCTGTTGTTCCTCCATTCAGTGTCATTGAAGTTCGTTACCTATGATAGACTAATACCAACGTAGTTGTAATGCTGAGTTTAGTGGTGCCAGGTATCTTTCTGCTTTGTGGTAGAAAACCACCGAAAGAATAAAAGCAAATAATAATAATTAAAAATAAAATTATGCTCAGTGTTTTAATGATTTTTGGAAGACTTGTGAAGCTGATAGCAATTTATGCAGGATTAGGGCCTTTCATTTACTTCAGGGGGAATTCACGTGGAAGATAGATGTTGGTGAGTGCTGCATATAGAAATACCAAACTTGCTTCATTTTTCGTCAGTGGCTGCAAAAAAGTGTTGCTTCAATTCATTTTGTTAACATTTATTCATTCTTGAGTGCAGAAAAATTACTCAGATTTCTGTAATGTTGTTTTATGAACTTGAAAGAAAAAATCCTTTGTCACAGTTGTACCATTTCTCCTCCCTGACCCCCGGTTTTCCCTCAACGTGTTTGTCCTTTCTTCTTTGTACAGTTGGCAGTTTTTCAGAGCACTTAGATCAGATAAATGGAAGAACTGAGAGTGTGGACAGTAGAGATAACTCCTCAAAGCCACCCAGTGAAGTTGCATCTCACGTGGCTCGCCAGCGATTAGAAAGCACAGAGAAAAAGAAGATCTCTGGAAAAGTCACAAAGTCCCTTTCTGCGAGTGCTTTGTCCCTCATGATCCCAGGAGGTAGAGATAAATCTTTTTTGTCTGAATTGTTACGTTTCTAATGGTGTATGACATAAATGCAAAGTTTTGGAGAGGCCAGAATGAATTGTGTCACTTTATTTCTCTTGTTCACATGTGTTACTAGGATGGTACAGTCTTGTCAGTGAGTTACAGTGGTCACATTACAGCTGAAGGACCTTCTTTGACAGGCAGAAATACAGCTTATTGTGACTGCTTTGTGTTCAAACGTGTACGTGCACAGCAGGATGCAAGATTCAGTCTTTGGCCCATCGTACAGTAGGGATGTAGCTTAAGTTCTAAGTAGTTAGCTGTATAGAGCTGCAAGAATAGCAGTTTGTTACAGCAGCACTTTCAGCCTTAGTAGGTCTTCCTCTTCTCCCATAAGGAAAGGTGAAAGCCAGAAAGATTAGCTGTCACAAGAGCATGATACAGACACAGGTAGTTACACAGCTAAGAAACACTCCAGAGTTAGTCATCAGTTTGTATTCTAGTAGTTCTTTCACCTTTCCTTATGGGAAAGTTGTCAAGCAAGAATCACTAAATTCAGAGATCATACATACCGAGTTACTTCCTTTCAGTTACTGAGTTACTTTCTTTCAGTTTAATCTCAGCATTGTTCTATAAAATACAAACTTAGCTTTAGTTACACCTAAAATGTTGTCATCATATCTGTATTAACCAAAATCTTATACATTAGCTATACCTGCTGTCCAAAAAAAAACTACCTTATTCATATTTATCCATGAAGTAAACTACAGCAACAGACAGCCAGTATTCCTGACTTGAGTCATATAGCGGAGAGTCACAGGGCATATCCCAGGCACAGTAGAAGGCAGAGTGTGGGGGATCTGGGTATTAAAGCTCTTAAATGAGACAAAACTGGGGGGGGGGGGGGGGGGGAGGGGGTTAGTCAAAGATGAAGGCACATAGTAGCAGATCAAGGTCTTTGGGCGTGAGCTGCAGAGGTGTGGCACCAACATTTGCTGGCTGTTGTCCCTGAGATCACTCCTTAGAGTAGGCCTTGTAGACCATTTCACATTGGGTACAGTCTTTAGCTCTGGAGGAAACCACCTCATCTGGACAGCACCACATGGAACCAGTTTCATGGAGCTGGCTGGTGGCAGAGCCATAGGTGGAGTGAGAAGGCAAGGCCACTCTTGCTGAGCTCCCAGAAGCTGTGCCTGCAGCCAGCACCTAAGCAGCCAAATTTACAACCAGCTTTGGTACCTCACCCTTGTGCTGCAGCCATTTTCAAGGATGTTTTTTCACCTGGCTGAATACTGCTGGAACACTGGCTCCAGAGGACTAAACTGGAATGGGTGACCTTTGTGTGGGGCAGGCGAGGCAGGTGAGCTTGGTTGAAGTGTGTTTCATGTTGTGAGTGCCATCAGTGGTGGAAGGACAGGCTGCATTGATGGGCTGTGGCCAGTGATATGAGATTCAACAAGGCAAAGTGCCAGAAGTGTCAGGTCCTGGGTTTAGACTACAACAACCCCATGCAACACTACAGGCTTGGGGAAGAGTGTCTGGAAAGCTGCTCTGTGGAAAAGGACCTGGGGGTGCTGATTGATGGAGCTGAGCATCAGCCAGCTTGTGTCCAGGCAGCCAAGAAGGCCAACAGCATCCTGGCCTGTATCAGCAGCAGTGTGGCCAACAGGGCCAGGGCAGTGATCATTACCCTGTACTGGGCACTGGTGAGGCTGCACCTCGAATCCTGGGTTCAGTTCTGGGCCCCTCACTACAGGAGAGACATTGAGGAGCTGGAGTGGGTCCAGAGCAGACCAACAGAGTTGGTGAGGGACCTGGAACACAAGTGGAATGAGGAACGGCTGAGGGACCTATGGGTGTTTTGTCTGAAGAGAAGGCTCAGGGGTGACCTTACTGCTCTCTACAACTACCTGAAAGTTTCAAGATCTGAAACAAGCTAGAAGGTGACAGTGACAGCTGCCCTTGGGGCTTGGCTGTTCTGTGGGATTTCAGTATTAGCCTAGTGATACTTATCTCTGGGAAACTCCAGTGACTCGAATTCAGGGAGTAGTGCTTCCGCTGTCAAAGCGTATCTGCCCTCATATGACATGGCTTGGCATGGAACACCAAACCTGGGTTGCATTCCTTTGCAGAGCTGTCACCCTCTTACAGTCACCAGAGTATGTTTTATGCTGCTGCAGTTGTGTTTACATTTGCGCAATAATGAGCACATAGTGACTCAAAACAGTGAAATAAAATGAAGCTGTAACTGGTACTGTTGCAAGAAATTCTTGTGCTCGGACATGGTGTAGCAGAATGTAGAAGTGGGGCCTTGTTATAAACATTGAGTTACTGTCCTATATACCAGTATGTGGTTTAATTACATTAGTCTTTATCCATATGTATATATAACGGAAACAAAATAAAACCCCAAACCAACACAAACCAAACAACCCCAAATCCAAACTAGTGCTTTATTTATCATTGCTGGATGATTTGGGGATGGTTTTGGGTGTACTCTTCAAATAATATCTGCTACCAAACTCGGGTTTGTTTTTTTTTTTTAAATGAGTATTTGTTAGGAAGAGGCTGGAATTGTTCTTTGAAAGTTTGCAATGAATGTATTTCCTTTCTAAAAGGAAACACATGTAACAAGGCAACCCTTGCATTAAAAAATTCACTTTACACTACAGGGGAAGAAGTTCTAAGATCTGACTGTTGGTTAAACAGGTAGGATAAACACTGATGGAGGAGGAGAGTATTCAAAGACAGTGATAAATTTTGACATAAAAATGTCGTAAAATTAAGCACGTTCCCTGTTCTTTGTCTGTACTTGTGTGTGCTCAGAATGTGCTTTAAATAGTCAGATTTTTTTTTTCCAGATATGTTTGGTGTTTCTCCTTTGGGAAGTCCTATGTCCCCTCATTCCCTATCATCTGATCCTTCATCCTCCCGAGATTCATCTCCCAGCCGCGATTCATCGATTGCTGCTCCAAGTCCTCATCAACCAATAGTAATTCACAGTTCAGGAAAAAAGTATGGCTTCACCATCCGAGCAATCAGGGTTTACGTGGGTGACAGCGATATCTACACTGTACATCATATTGTTTGGGTAAGATAATATATTTTTTGCCTATATTCAGCCACAGAAAATGGTAATGATGAGTTTTCTGTTGAATTTTATACCTGTGATATCTGTTTGTTGACTGTTGCTGTGTAAATCATGATGTTGTGTCAAATGAAATATGTGCCTGTACACAAGGCTGGTGTTGACTGTAGGGACAACGCAAGCTGCTACATATGATGCCCTTCCACATGGTTCTGCACTTTTCCTTTTGGAAAGTTTGGCAGGTGTGAATAGCCATGTGTAAGTTAAAAGTGCTGTGGCTTAGAAATCCAAAGGGTTGGTGCAGCCCCTCTTTGTTTGAGGGCAGTATCTGCACAGCCAGGGGATGGTAAACAGAAATAGTTGAAACACACAAGGAGTCTGTTAAACTGCATCAGTTAAGGGATTAATGAAATCAATGGTATTTTACTAGACACAAGTAGGCTGATCTCAAGCACTGGCTTTCTTTTGTGTAGAAATGTATAAATCACTTGAAATTGTGCTTACTTCTGAGTGCTAGGCATAGGAAAAAGACTTGACTGTCTTGAATAAATCCTGTATTTTTCATTCTTTCTTCACAACTAATTTCAAGTGGGAGACAGTCTAAAGGAAAAGACAGAAGTTCTTTCATTGGTTTTCAACCTCCTTAATTGTAAAATAAATACATATTTGTGTAAATATCTGCATTTTTTATTTTATAATTGAGGTTGATAACATCGTGTATTTTATATCATTTATATATTTGTCCTGGGTTCAGCAGTAGCAGTCATGTTTGTTTTTTTTTTCCTTTGTGCTAGCTGGTGCCGTGCTGTGTTTTGACTTCCAGCCTGAGAACAGTGTTGGTGAAGTCGATGTTTTCAGTTGTTGCTAAGTGATGTTTACCCTGACCAAGGACTTTGTGAGGCTCATGCTCTGCCAGGGAGGAGGGGAAGCTGTGAGGAAGCAGAGATGGGGCGCCTGACCCGGGCTAGCCGGGGAGGTATTCCATACCACAGCACGTCATGGCCGGGGTGGGGGGTGACTGGGAGTTAGCCGGAAGGACACGGGGCTTCCGGGTGGAACTCGTCTTCTTGGCCGGTGGTATCGTATTCTCTTCCCTTGTTATTTTCCCTTATCATTGTTGTAGTTGATAGTTGCGGTGGTGATTTGTGTACATTGGTTGCTGGACTGTTCTTGTCTCAACCCGTGGGAGTTGCACTCTTTCGATCCTCCTCCCCGTTCCTCCGGGAGTGGGGGAGAAACCCCGCGGGGGGGGGGTTGACGGGACACGGACCTCGATTGTTGTCAGCTCGGCACCACTCACTGGGAGTGAGTGAACAAGTTACCTGACTGGGTTTAAACCATGACAATATTATACATGCATAAATATTGTGTGCGTGTATAAAATATTTAAAATACCTTAAGTAATTTTGAAAAGTTGATTACCACAAATATCAAAAGCTTTGAAGTTTTGTACAGTGCTTTGTTTTAAGTATGTGTTGTAGATTTTGAAGTAGCAATACTACTGATGTGGTAGTGTATTACTCATTTTTCATTCATGTTGTTTACCTCTCAGGCTTATTAACCCATCAAGAACATTGAATATAGAGGAAGGGGTACATTTGATAATGGAATAAATATAAAAATTGGTTTTCTTGCCACTGGTATAGCATCACCATTAGTGAAAGGAAGAGAATAAAACGGTACACTGCAGGAAAAGTGAAACCTTGGCTTTTTTCAAGACACTGTAGGTTTCTTGGGATTAGTTCAATAAGGATTGTAAGCTTCAGTGGTGGCTGCATGCCTTAAAATTCTTCAATTACAATGAATTATTTAACCCTTCTTCAGAATAATTTGAAATTCAGTTTGTTTTGGTCTGTCATCCCTTTTATGATGTACTATTCCTCTAATGGGCAGCCTGGTGAATTTGAACCAAATGAAAGCAATCCTTAACTGTATGGTAGAGTTAATTTTTATCATGATTAGGGTATTTCATATGACTACTTTGTTAATTACATCAGTGTTTCTCAGTGTCACATGCTAAAAATCTTGATTCAGTTATGACATTTTGCCACGGGGAGTGAATCACTCCTCTGTCATGCATAAAAACTGCCCTGCTATACAGATCTTCCATAATAACAGTGGCAACAAGCAGCATTTCAGTGAGCTTTGAAACACCCCATATAAGTATAAAGTTTGCTTAGAGTAGTTGATGGTGAAATGGCTGGTCTGATTTTTTTTTTTTTTTTATTCCTTTATATAACTTAATATCTATAAGTGTTCTTTACTACTGACTGATGTAGAAGGATTTCAGTAAACAAAGCCTGATCTTTAATATAGAAAGGTTAAACAGGGGTCCATTTTGTGTATATTCTCTTCATCTCTAATTTCCAGAATGTGGAAGAAGGAGGTGCGGCTTACCAAGCAGGTTTAAAAGCTGGAGACCTGATAACTCATATCAATGAAGAGCCAGTGCATGGTCTTGTTCATACAGAAGTCATTGAATTGTTGATAAAGGTAACTATTGAACTACTGGGATACAAAAGTGCTTGCTGTTTTGACAGCAAGCACTGACAGCAAAAGGGGTTGTGGGGTTATGTTGATTTCCTTTAGAGATCAGTTACTGGATTTTGTAGTTGTTCACATATAAGCTCTAAGGTACTATAGCAAGCGCAGCTCTGGAGAAAGGTCAGTGACTTCATATATCCTGCTGTGATTTGAGTTTTTATGCAACAAACTGGCACTGCTACTGAAATAGCTTAAGTACTTTTGAGGCAGTGACACAAAGAGATATCCCTGTCTCTCAAAAAACTTATCATTTTCAAGCACTTTTTTTAATTCCTCCATCTTCACTAAGTAATTCAGGCTTTTGAAGATGAAGCTAATTCTTGTTTTCTCCTTTTAAAGTGAAATCAGTGAGGAAAAGTGATAACAAAGAATATGAAATATTTTTTGCCTACTGTACGTGAACTTGCTTTCATAATCTTAAGGCCCAGAAGGTTTTTGTCTTGTATATGGCCAGAGATGTCCAACAAGAGCTGCTTTGCTTAACGGAGTTCTGATCCTACAGTTGGATTTTTATGAATAATCCATCATATTTGTCTCCTGTGGAGTTTTCCTGGATCTATCCTATTAGAAAATGATGGGTTTTCCTTAAAAACTAACAAACCCCCAACTTTTTAAATGAATAATAGTGTCTTCGCTTTTCACTATAGTTCATTGTATTGCAGATTTTATGAACTCTTTCAAGCATAGACGAACATAGGTCAGAATTATTTTAGACAGCTGTATATTTATTTCCTATACTGTTAACAATTTATGGTTACATGCAGAGCTTTGCCTGTGAAGGAAGCTGCTTGATTATGACAGAAGATTGGAAAGCAGTGAAGTAATGGGGAAATAAGAATAGCTGAGGAAAGATGCAAAATACAGTTTTCCTTAAGTCTTTTATTTTCCTTCTCTGAAACCAGGAAAAACTTCCAAGTTTTCCAATTTTATAAGAGAAGTGTAAGAGAAAATTCTGTAATTTTAGGCAGTTGGGTGTGCACTTGTTTTCTGTGTCAGACAGAGAAAAAAAGAAACGTAACAACCCTGTGCAGTACTTGCAAGAGTAAACTCAAATTGAGAAATGGTTGAATGTGCTGTATCATAAATTAATTTGGGCTATTGGAATTACTTTGAAAAGAAGTTCACTGTTGCGAAATACAGTGGTGGGCGGGATGTATGGATTTCTAAAACATAATATGGGCATTTCCAGTTTGTTTTATTGAGTCATCTGTTCATGAAAATGGTCCTAAAAAGCTTATTTATATTTATTATCTCTTTTGAATCATAGAATGGTTAGGGTTGGAAAGGACCTTAAGATCATCTAGTTCCAACCCCCCTAAGATAAAAGAATTGTTTGGGATTGATATTGTCAAGTTCTCCATCATCATTGTAACAGTTGGTATTCTGAGGCATGAATGGCAAGTGAATGGACCACTGGGCAGTTACAGCTGTTCTTTGTGGCAAGCTTTCTGTAGATGCTTTCAGCTTTAAAAACTGCAGTCTTACTCTTCTCCTGTATAGCTACAATTACTGGAATTTCTTCTTGTCCTGAAGCTGGAATGGAGGAAGTTGAGGAGATTTGCAAAATTTAAGAGTTGTCCAGCCATCATTTATCTGATGTAAATTGAACTGGCAATGTCTGTACACGGCTACTTCGTACACTAACAGCTCTTAACTTTGATGGAGTCCTTTCTCATTGCATTCACATTGGTGGTGTAGCTTCAATTTAAGGCAAAGTCGTCCTGTATTACTCACACTTAAAGGTTCCTCCTCCATTTTGGCAGAGTGGTAACAGAGTCTCAGTAATGACAACCCCTTTTGAAAATACTTCAATCAAGACAGGACCTGCCAGGCGAAACAGCTGCAGGAGCCGAATGGTCAGGCGCAGTAAGAAAACCAAGAAGAAAGAATGTTTGGAAAGGTGAGTAGTGCCTTTGTCTTGCATTTACATGCGTGTATATACACATAACAATTAATATAAAGTGTGAAGTTAATAGAGTTCTCTCCCTTGTCTTCTCCATCCTTTTACTTTCTTCTGTGAGATCCTATGGTTGTAACATGCCCTTCCGATTCTATTTTGCCTAAGTTAGGTCTGTTAAAATAACCAAAAAAAATTTTGTGTGGCATACCCATAGCTAAGAGGAAGAAAGTGAATAACTGAGATTGCATCTTAATTTGATTTATCTTTTTGTACTTGTTCTGTTAAACTTCCCAGTGCTAAGTGTATGGGCATTTTTAGTTTGATGATACACATCACTAGTAGTTTCTACATATTTCTTCAGTTTTGGTGGGGTCCTTAAATTAAGAAAATTAAGATTTATACTCATAAGGAGCTAGCTATTCTTCTGAAATACAGTGAGTGAATTTTAGTACAGATTTAGTTACAATATCAGTCCCAGCTATTGGCAAATCAGGGTATATGCTAAACATCATTCTCTACACTGTGGTCATTTGTTCTCATGTAAGCATAGATTTGATAGTTGCTTTTCTGGTGTAATGGGAGGAGAAGCAATGTCGGTTTTTTAGAGTTTTGCCTGGCGTAATAGTATCTTCTGTGTGCATCTTCTGATTAATGCCATGTTTTTCTCATACCAGGAGAAGATCTCTCTTTAAAAAGCTGGCCAAGCAACCCTCTCCTCTTCTTCACACCAGCAGAAGTTTCTCCTGCCTGAACAGATCACTTTCGTCAGGGGAGAGCTTGCCTGGATCCCCAACCCACAGTTTATCTCCTAGGTCACCAACCCCAAGCTGCCGCTCTACTGACTTTCCATCTGGTGAGTGTGAAGGACTGGAGGGCAGAAGAGGATGTGAAGTGTATTCTACTTGTGAGCCTCCCAGACCTGTTAAATACTCTTGTAAGAGTAGTCAGTTCTGACAAGCATAATCATTAAACAGATGGTTTCTGTCTGGAAAAGGGTAAATGATTCCTGATGCAAAATCAAAGGTCTTTTCATTATATAGTAGCACCTAAAAGGCTTCTAACTTTGTCCTTGAGTTTAAATCCAAGTCCAGTGCTGTAAGTTGAGTAATAAACAGTTTGAGATCTGGGTAAAAGGTAGACTCTTGCCTAGGAGAGGCTGATTGATAAAAGAATGAAACTAAGGAAAAAGTTGCTATATAATGGAACTAGCACGGGCACTCATAAATGCAGATTTATTGCTGAAAAGGTAGGCTGGGTTCTGAAATATGCAATTTTTCTGGCTCCTAAAAGTCTGCTTCTTCTTTGTGTTTTAATTCTGACATTATTTTAGTGTGTACTAAATTTAACTGCTGTTGTATGATCCTTTGACAAACGTAAATTATTTGGAAAGTCTTGATCATTGCTTTGAAGTGGCAGAAAACAGTAACTGTTCTATTTAAATAATGAGAAGTGGTAATTTGAAAGGGATGAGGAACAAAGGAGGAAAGAGACAAATAGCAATGTAATTGGATTGATAAGGGTTTTACAGTCCAGTCACGCAAAACCTTCCAGATTTTGCAACATTGTGAGAGCAAATGGCACATAAGCATTTTGAACTGGTGCAAGTTCTGTCTCTCACTGAGCATTTAGACAAGATTCATAGATCTTGCTAATCTTTGTTTGTTTCTTCTTTCTGTAGGTACTAACTCTTCCCAGAGTAGCTCCCCTAGCTCAAGTGCTCCCAATTCTCCAGCTGGTTCAGGGCACATAAGACCCAGCACTCTTCATGGCTTGGGTCCAAAGCTTGGTGGGCAAAGATACAGATCGGGAAGACGCAAATCAGCTGGCAGCATTCCTCTCTCTCCTCTTGCACGGACACCTTCTCCAACACCCCAGCCAACATCCCCTCAGCGATCTCCATCACCATTGCTAGGACATTCAATTGGAAACACAAAAATAGCTCAATCTTTTCCTAGCAAAATGCACTCTCCTCCAACTATTGTAAGGCATATTGTTAGGCCAAAGAGTGCAGAACCACCAAGATCTCCCCTGTTAAAGAGAGTCCAGTCTGAAGAGAAACTTGCTCCCTCTTATGGCAGTGATAAGAAACACTTATGTTCACGGAAACACAGTCTGGAAGTCACCCAGGAAGAAGTGAATAGAGAAATGTCCCAGAGGGAGGTAACTCTTCAGAGCTTAGAGGAGAATGTATGTGATGTGCCATCACTCACACGAGTCAGGCCTGCAGAGCAGGGCTGCTTGAAACGACCCATCTCCCGAAAATTAGGTAGGCAAGAATCCATTGATGAGCTAGACAGAGAGAAGTTGAAGGTCAAGATAGTTATGAAAAAACAAGATTTTGCTGAAAAATCAAATGCTGCTGTACATGAATGTGGCAGTGAACCAGAAAATCCCAATACCTTAAGACTGGAAGAAAGAGACAAAAAAACATTCCAGAAGGTTTTAGAAAGATCAAATCAGTTTGAAACAAAAATTGTAGCTTTGGAGACCCAGTCAGCTGGTGGCATACTCAAAGACACCCTTCAAAAGAATGCAAACTTGAGATCAAATGATGGTGTTGCTTTAGATGCGCACATGCTGTGTCATGGGCCTTTGCCTGATGAGCTGGGTTCTATTTCTTATGACTTAAAAAGAATTTCCCCTCCGTGTACACTGCAAGATGTTCTGCCTCAGTCCACTGACAGGGTGCTAAATGGAAAGGGAGAAAACACAGATAAAAATGTACCCACAAAAGAATTCGTCAAACTTGAAAGATTAGATGGTAAACTTGTAAATATTGATTATCGTAGAAAGAAAGTGTCCATTGAAGAAAAAGATGACAGTGTCTGTCCCATACTAAAACCTAAATTGACATCAAATGTTCTTGAATGCCTTCAGCTTAATACAGGAATACCCATAAACGTACAGCAGGATTCCACTGCAGTTGCTGATGGTAGAGCTTTTATTGGAAGTGCACATGCTGCTCAGATTAACTCAGTTTCTTTTGTTCCTCTCAAGACCTTGAATGGCCGAGCAGACATGAATGTGGAAAAGTCAGCCCTTATTTCCAGTGAGACTCCTGTCAGAAAAAGTCCCTCAGAATATAAACTTGATCCGAGGTCTGTTTCCTGTTTGAAGCCAATAGAAGGCACACTAGACATTGCCTTACTTTCTGGGCCACAGGCTTTGAAGACTGAACTGCCTTTGTGCATTCTGCCAGAAGGACAGAGCACCAGCAGTGATGGGGGATCTCCTAAACCCCCAGCACCACAAGGGAATGGTGGGAAGGCAGAACTGGCCTGTCAGAAAGAGCAGTTGTTAAGCTATTCAAAATCTGGCAAAGTCAGTGTATCAGAGCCTCAGATTTTGCAAGCAAGCAAGAGTTCTCCAAATTTGCCACTCACCCCTGTGGCTGCAGAAGTGCTGACAGAGAAAAAGGTTTCTAGTCCAGCTGCTAAAGGCAGTATTTCTGTTACTGACACTGTTCAAAAGAAAGACATCTCCCCTTCAAAGCAGAAGGACAACTCAGCAGATGTGAAGTCATGTGTTACACAAAGTCAGAGCATTAAAACTACTCAAACATACTCCAAACTTTCTGCTGTCCAAAGCACTCCTGAAAAAGCTGGTGGAAAAGAGAAGCAAAAGGAGTTGCTGGCCAAACAGCCAGTGGCCCAGAGAAGTTGTGAGCCTATTTCTGCAACAGTGGAGGTGATCAGAGAGCCATCTCTGAAGGCGTCTGTCTCACATGTCCTGATAACGAGCTACTCGAAAAGCAGTGAAAAAAGTTGCTCTGATTTTGCCATTCCACCTCAGATGCAAGGAAAAATGCAGGCAGCTGGCCCCAAGGCCCAACCTAAGGATGGCAGAGAGTCACTGAAACAGCGAGGTACAGATGACAGCAGTGTTGCTGGTAGTTTCATGGAAGAGGCTATAAACAAGCAGAAAGTTCTCATTGAGTCTAAGAAAATTATTGCAGAGTCAAAGATTGAAGCTCTTCCATCCAAACGGCCTGTGCGACCCTCAATGGATGGTGGTCCGAAAAATGAAAAGTCTGCACCAGTTTCCTCTGTGCAGAAAGACAATGCCAAAGATTTAGGAACAAAAGATCAGGAACAGCTCACTGACGTAAGGCTTCATATTACTGAGAAAGAGCAGTCCAGCCAAGTTCCTCAGCAGCAGCTTAGCACTTCAAGGTCCCCGGCTGTGAGAGACGCTGTAAGCAGAAAATGTGCTGTAGATGTTCATGTAGGTATTCAAGAACACATGAAGCCTGCTGCCGCATATATGGAAAGCAGCAGTAATAAACACAGACCAGCCTCTGATACAAGTTCTTCTAAGGCTAAGTACTTGGATAAACAGACACTGTCACAAAAATCATTCACTCCAACCATAAAAGAAAAAGAAACTACTATTCAGGTGTCTACCAGCTCCCGGAAAGATGGGAAACATGCCAGTAAAAATATGCTAAATCCCCTTTCTTCTGTTTCAGGCTCTGTGGAAAAAATGACCACTAAACATGGGCAGGCTGAAAGGCCTGTGAGTTTGGAGCGTGGCTCAGTAGCCACCCTCCAGATGAGCAGCATCACTCCTGACACCAAACCCAAATCTTCTACTGTCGACCCCATATCAGCAGGCCCAGAGAGTTCTAAGCAGGTGCAGAGACAAGAACCAGGATGCTTGGGGGGATATGGTGATCAAAAGCAACTTCACCTCAGTGAAAAACAAACCGTATCTCCAGAGTTTTCCACGGTGAAAGACCCTCCCTTACTGAGCAAACAGACAGACAGGAGTCCTTGTGCTGGAATGATCTCTTCAGACAAAAGACCTGAAGGAAAAATACGCACTGACGCACTTTATGTTCAGCTTGACAGTGGGAAAGTAGAGCCTACCCTTTGCCTCATGAGCTGCGATGCCAGAGAGAAAGGAGCAGAAAAAACAACTGCTAGTAGCAAAAACTCTCAAGAGTCAAAAGGGAAGGGACAAGTTAATCAAAAACAGCCAGAGAATGCAAACAAGCAGATCACAACGTCAGCTGCCAGTGGGCAGAGTTCTTGTCGTGTGGCTGCAACACCAGGAAAGCCGCTGACTCGTTCAGCAAATTTCTCTGAATGTAGACAAGAAGTCTCTATTTTGTCTTCAGCGAAGAGTGACGCATCTTCTACAAAGGTTAAAGCAGGTTCACCTGAGCTTCCTGTGGCCTGCAAGGAACTAAATAAGAAAGGCACCTCTTCCGCAGGGAGTGGTAAGGCAGAAATGACTAAAAGCATTTCACTGGTGGCCTTGCACAGTATTGCTGTTGTAGCAGAAGCCCACCACCCTGCTTCAACCCTTGGGGGAAAGCCTGGAAGTCAAGAAAAGTCTTCTTTTGTTAACACTGGGGATGTAAAGGGAAAAGACGCTGTTCAGACTCAGCAGTCTGCTTCAAGAAAACAGAATGTAGGTAAAGATCTGTCCAGATCAGCAACCGTACCTGACCGCCCTAACGCACTTTCTGACGACAAAGATTCAGCTCGGCAGCGGCGAGGGAAAGAGGCTCCACGGAGCAGTCCTCACAAAAAATCCTGTTAACTGTAAGACCTGGCCGGTGTGAATTCAAGACTTGCTGAACTAATGTCAATATATTAGACTGCCTTTAAACCAGCACTGTGTCTTGTCTTTGTTCTGCGAAGCTTTCATGTCACTGAAGAGCGAGAATAAGGGGATATATAAAAACAGGACTCTTCTTTTTCTATTCTTTTTTTTTTCTTTTTTTTTTCGAAATGCCTTCCCAGTTGTAACCGGTAAAACTGTTACCATATAGTATTTGTACAAGAATACCTTCACAGCTGAGAGCTGTTGAAGAAAAGATCTCCTCTGTAAATACCTAGCAATGTGTTTGGGGTTTGAATGTAGCATATATACTTTGCTGCTGATTGCATTGTTTACTCTTCCCTTTTTTTAAGATAGTTGCTTTGCCACTTATTTGCCATGCTCAAATATAAAACCAAATTATTGAAACTCTGACCTCTGACCTGGCACGGACATGCACAAGCATTGGTCTGACTGGAAAACAAAAACAGGCCAAATTTTTACTTGCTAAAATCCTAGCTAGAGGTTAAAAAATCACTAGTAGAGAATAAATACAGTGACTTATTGTGAGTTTTTACATGTATTTTTAATAATCTAATTTTGATAGTACTGTACCTGGTTGACTGATTCACCAGGTGTAACACAAGACCTGACTGCACCTCCCTACTGCACAAAGCCTGTCTCTTAGAGCAAGTGTCATTTAAGCTGCAGGAGGACCACTTGGATATGAAGGCATCCCAGCCAGAGTTGTGTTCTCTGGTGAAATGGTGGTTCTCATCTTGTCTGTTGGGAGTGTATTTGGTGACCTTCACGTCAAGGCTGAGACTGAAGCACTTGCTGTGTGCTTCATTTTTGCTGCAGTTCTCTCGAGTTCCCTGAGCTTTTTTTGAATTTAGACCCTTGCAGTGTGAGGCACAAGTATAAGCACATGACTTGCAGTACTAGTATGTTCATTCCTGGGTTAGTACATTTAGAGAACACATTATCATGGCATATAGGTCTGCGTAGTTAGCTTCATAGAGTTTAGATTTTTTTCTGTTTTACAACAAGGTAAAAAGGAAAAACTGTTTTACTATCATCTTCAAAAATGTTCAGGACATCTGATACGTTTTAATACATAGCTGGGGCCTTATGTTCTAGACTTAACTTGCTATTTTTAGCAGGTGATTCTGGGTTTCACATTCATTTCTGAATGCATTGAGTAGCTCCATGTGTTTCATACAATAATCTTTTTATTTGTATGCAAAAAAAATACTGTAATTATAAAAGAAGCATTTTGTAACAAAGGAACCTGTTGGAGCTATTTGGTGCTAGAATGTGACTGTCTTTTTACTTTTGCTAAGCCTTATTTAAATTTTGTATACTGTGGAACATGTAGACTTTAATCATTTTAACATGGAGGTATTTAGTTTATTTTGAGGGATGAAAGGTAAAATCTGAAAGAGAAGCACTACAAAGTGCCCTTGCAGATGCATGTTTTTTAATGATTGGGATCAGTAAAATGGTGGGTTTGCTTATGTCTGTTCTATGTGCCCACAGTAGAGCTAGGACCTTCCCGTTTTGTCAGGGCTTATGGATTGTCTTTCTGTCTCAAAAGCTAGAAAATTATTCCTAAAAGCACAGTGTAATCTTGACTTGGAGGTTTGTATGACAGCTGACAGTGTGCAGAATTGATTTCCCTCTGTTGAAAACTCTATTATACTGATTAGTTGGTTAGATTACAGCAAACCTCTCATGGAAAGATAATATCACAAACAAGTCCTTCTGATTTTTCATGTGGCACTAGTACATTCATACTGCCTTTGATGCATTCACAGAGGAGCTAGTGAACAATGGATAATGTTTCTTGGGCAGTTTTAAAGATAAAATGGTCTCAACATTTACAGTTCATCTGTGCTTTGGCAGTTACTACAAATAAATGCTAATGCACTTCAAAATAACATTTCTGCCTGGAAGGTATTTCTTAGTTTACAGTCTTACGTATTTTTTCAGCTATCCTTTTGTTTCCTTTAAAGTACATCTAGCTTTTTTGTTTACAGTAACCTTTCTGTATATTTTGTATAGCTCATCATCACTTCTGACAACTAAGTTCTTTGCATTTTGGAAGTGTAGCAGTGCTTAAGCTTGTGTTATGTAGTACCTGTTTGTTGGTGTTTACCTTACCAGTGAGCTGTTAGAGATCTTCCTGCCTGTGTTCTACTTGGTCAGTCTTTATGTGATTGTAGATCTGATGTGTTCTTTTGTAGACTTCCTGCTGTAGATTCCTCAGCCTACAAAAAAAAAATACCAAGAAAAAAAAATTGTTAGGGTCTGTGCAATAAAGTGTTTGCAGTCTTATTTTCTTTAAGAAACTCCTTATGGATGTCATAATTGTTATATATTGAACACGATTATTTATACTTATGCGGTTGGATAACATTGAAATAAAAATTCAGCATGAAACGCTGTTACGTTAACATTTCTCCTTGAACTGTTTTCATTCCTGTAACTTAGGACACATCTCTGCTGTGCTTGGAGACAGACAGTTTTATATTCTTTCCTCTGGGGCCAGCTCAGTGCACGCCTTAAAGTACATGCTGCAAAGGATTTTACATGAGGAAATGCGGTTCAAGTATGCGGAGTATCTTGTCTCAGTGGCTGAAACTGCTGATGTGCTGTTCATAGGTAGTCACATGGCTATTCTGGATGGCATACCCTGACCAGTAAGTTAACAATGTCGGCAGGCTGTAATGTGACATTTAAATCATTCCTCCATAATGTGTATCATCCATTACAATAGGAGCAGTGTCTATTAAAATACATACATATTCGCTATTCCATTGCTGGTAGCTCTGCATAGCTGCATGGCAGAGATTTAGTTTTGTTCACATTTTGCTATTGCATTGTTTTCTATGTGTTTTCCCCTGTACAGAACTCATGCAGTAGTGTTACAGCATTGCTTTTGGTGCTTTGCTCTCTGTTTGAAAACAGTAGGTGAGGGGAAGCTGCAGGTCACCCTCAAGCTT
Organism: Pezoporus flaviventris; assembly: GCF_033815535.1. Taxonomy (NCBI): domain Eukaryota; kingdom Metazoa; phylum Chordata; class Aves; order Psittaciformes; family Psittacidae; genus Pezoporus; species Pezoporus flaviventris. The sequence goes on along the minus strand of NW_026892638.1, from coordinate 4,621,335 downwards.
TCCAACCTGCTGCAACCTAGCAGAAGGCAGATAGTGTGTGAAACTGGTGCACTGCAAAGGGGTATGATGAGTCTAGGATGGGAGAGCAGCAATAGGAAAAGCAGCCCAGAGGATGTGAAATGACCAGAGTTAAGGACTGGCTGTGCCATCCCTGGCTGTGGACAGCAGCAAACGCTTTTTGTCCAGGGAGGCATAGAAACCTGTGTGCCCTGAATGAGTCTCCATAGTGTTTGTGGCCAGGGGAAGGGGGTGGTGTAAGGGGTTTGGGTCGAGGAAGAATTCAGGAAAGAAAGTTTACTGGTACTGTCTGGCATGGCCTGTCATCCTCACATCTACTGTTGTAAGAAGAGATGGCACCTTGCCTGGAATGGGAATGGTCTGAAAGGGAAATGTGAGCACCCTTTTTCAGCACTGAACTCCCAGTATGCAGTGCTCCCTTAGACTCCGTATTTTTCTCTTACGTAGTTTGCTAGACTTAGCAAGGATGTCAAGCTTGGATTCAGATAGTAGCTCAGACAGAATAGATCATAGGACGTGAAGATACTGGAGAGTATACTAGATGCACAAACGGTCCAGTTCATGGCTTAGGATTTATTTTTTTTTCCGCTGACTATAGTATTTTGATTAGCCCTGACCAGCTCAAACTCCCAGACATTGGCCAAGGATGGGTTTGAATGACCTGAGGGTAGGAAGCGATGCTAGGTGTTGTGGTTCAAGCTGCAAAGAGTTGAGAGCATCAGGAAGAGTGGAGAAGGCTGTAGAGTAAGAAGACTTAATGTAGGTACGTTCTAGTACACAGTAAGCTCTTCAAAATGAAGGTGTGAATTAAATACAGGGGAAGAGGATGTTTGAGAGATCTGCTGGAGAAGGATGTCATCTGCTGCTGGGGGAGAATTTCCATAGTATTCGCCAGATGAGGAGGTGTGGTACGAGTGAGTGGTCGGGAAGGGATCTTGCCTGCTCTTTTTCCAGGTATGGGCAAGACCAGGGAATAAGAAAGTTCTTAAAAAGCGCATCATCAACATCAGGATTTTTTTTTTTTTCAAGTCAACAGATTTAGAAATTGGCCTCTTCAACCATCCTGTCCAGAGTTAAGTTGTCTTTAAAAAATTGAATTACCTCTAACTGATAGTATCTTGTTTAAACTCAGTTGAGGAAGAAAGAACTTGGCTTTGAGTCTCGGTTTCTCCAATTGAAATAAAGGTAAGTGCTCTCTGACGTGTCTCATTAGCCAAGATCTGCTCATGTTTCTTCTGTGTGTAAGTACAGGTAACAAATTTTCCTTGGCAGTTTCATGTTGGACGGTGACTTCAGTGACATCTGCAGTTCAGGAGCCAGCATGGTGATGAGTTGAATCCTGTCAGACACCACTCACTTCAGGTGATTTCCTTGTTCTCTCTGTGTGCTGACTCCCCAGCTGTATCTGAAAATATCAGATATAAAAGGCTTGACTAGAAACCAAGGACTGTATCAGACCAGAGCTTGATGGGGTAAAAAAAATCTATGAAGAGATCTACTGTCTCTGTTTACATGCTCGCCAAGTAATCCCAGAAGACTTAATCTTTAGATACTTCAAAAAGTTTTAAGATATAATCTGGATGGTTTTGGTGTATTATAGCTGTATATAATTTTTTCTTCAGAATAATTAATACCTGTGTTCAGGATTTGTGTATCCTGAAGCATACAGTGTATGCTGTTCAGCAGTGTTGTTTGCACGGTGTCCTAGGAATGACATTTTGTAGGCAAATAAGAAAGCAGAAATGATGCTGTAAAGGAAATCTAAGAAAATTAAGATGAAGAAATGGTCCTCAAAATTAAGTTTTGTGTAGAAGAAAACAGAAGGGTCACAGGAAAAGTCTACTTAATACCCTGTGTGTAAATAAATATTGCATAGGAACACATTCACCGTTCCACCTTTTCAGCCATCTTTTGAGTTTTAGCAAACCGAAGTCTACATGAGTTCACACCATGACACTGGGCACAGTTCCAGAAACTGGTGGTGGTTAAATCCTGGTTTCTTCTCTCCAAATGGAGAGGTATATGAGAAAGCATCACCTGAATGTGCAGTTTTCCCCCCAAGTTGCTGATATTTGTGGATCTCCCACAGCTGATACTCGCAGTAATTTTTTGTGCCTGTCCCAGGCTATGAACTGCACCATGCTTTCTTTTAACTTCACTGTTTGTCTATCATGTTTCTGAACCCACAAATTTAAGAAGGAAACAATGGAATAAGCAGGTCTCTCTTGGATGGTGCACACACTGCTGTCAGGATCTGATTGGAAAAAAAACCCTGTGCCAGACCCTGTTTCATTCGTGTGATCCCAAGAGTGAAATTGAGACACAAACAAGGACAAGTAATGTAATCGATCCATTGATTTGTTACGAAAAGACTACTATAAAAAGGGGGACACTATTGTAATAAAGGGGATAGAGATAGGACAGATTGGAAAAAGGATGGAAATGAAGCAAGCATTTGGGGTGCAGAGAGAGAGTCACCACTGTGGGTCCAGCGGTGTCCTGAGGATCTGTTGTCATTGTTGCCAGTGGTGGGAGTTCTCCTGGGTTTGTAGTCAGTATTGGAGCAGTGTCCCCCAGGAGTCAGTCGTAGTCATTGGAGGGGGGTATCCTCATGGAGGTGTCCTTCTGGGGTCATCCCCTTAAAGGTACCCGTGGAGGTGTCCTGATGGAGTTGCCCTCATGGCGATGTCTCTTGGAGAGTGTCCCTCAGGGTCTGTAGTAGTCATTGGTGGAGAGTATCCTCACAGAGGTGTCCTTTTGGAGTCATCCTCATGGCAATGACTCCTTTTGTGATTACCTTTTCCACCTTTTATAATGGGTTAGGGGGAGTACCTCTGTTCTTAATGTCACATATTACATGTTTCTGGTGGACCAGTTTTGCTGGCCTTACAGCCAGCTCTTCAACTGCACGTCTGCACACACAGGTGTCTGCAGCAATTGTTGGGATAATGGGCAGCAATTTCTCACACCAGTCCTTGAGGTAATAGATGGAAGAGTTATCTCAGCTCTTTCCCACTCAACTCTCAGGCAGTGGATAGTGGAGTCTTAACTCCTCCCAGTTCTGTCTCTGAGACAAAAGATAGGTGGAGTTCCATTTCAGCTTCTCATACCAATCTGTGAGACAATGGACAGTGGAGTCTGATTTCAGGTCAAGTCTTTCACAACTGGCATTCCTGCTGGATTGTTAGATAACACAGTTATCAGGGGTTGCTCATTTAACTAGTTGGATTTGCAGTGGGAGGGGAAAGCACGCGTTGAACCCTGGGCTGACTTGTTCCCAAGGACAAGCCCGGGATTCCTCACAGACAGCATGGTTTGCTGGGTGACTGCTCCTTTAGAGCAGTCCTTGCTGAAGGGCACATCCTGCACTGGCAGCCCTCACAACTTTGGTGTTCTGTGGCTGGGCAGTGGGAGCACAGCACCTGCGGATGGGCTCGGGGAGGTTTATGTGCAGAGCGTGTCAGCAGCTGCAGAAACAGGGAATACAGGGATAAGCAGAGAGTTGTGAGGAGAGACAACGTCTTGGTTCCCCTAATCCAGGAGTGCTTATAGGCAACTGGAGAAGAAGCATCAGACATCTCCCCCTGCATGCTCTTGGGCAGCATATGGCTATAAAGGCAGGAGGAGGAAAAGCTGTGGGGTAAGGCAGGCAACATACGTGATGTGAAAGCATCTGAAAGCTGCAAGAATCCTGTTGTGTTTGTCTGATCAGTAACAGCGGCTTTTCAAGCAAGAAAGGTACTTCTTCCTTGAGAAGACCAAGCAAGGATTTTGACAGCCATATCTTCAGAAATGAGCAAAAACTTTCTAGTCCAGCAGGGATCTTTGAAATCTTAGCTCATCAGCATGTTAGGGAGGAAAATGTTGAGGAAATGCCTTTGGGGCAGGAGCTGAAGCTGAATGTGGAGTCCTGCATGGGAAGTGTTGAGAGAGGGCGCACCTTCCACATCTTGGTGACACACTGGAGAGCCTTACCATGGCAGGGCAAGTCTCCACATGGTGCATCCTCTGTTGTGGAGACAGAAGGCTCATACTCTCTGAGAAGGTTGTGTCTATACGTGAGGGTTAGCCTGTTATTAAAGCACTAGTGCCATAAATCATGCTATGGAAACGTAAGGCAGATAAGCAGGCACACCCTTGGTCAAATGCACATACTCTGTCTTGCCACTGGGTTTATTCACATACAGTGTCAGAAAAAGGGATTTGATTGTTCACTAAATGTAAATAATAAGTCTTTCTGTCTGGCTGTTGTATATCCCACTGGAGCAAAGAGACTCCAGTTTCTCTCCAGGGATGCATGCAACATGGGGTAGCTGTCAGCCCCAGGAGCGCCGGTGGCATGAGGTTGCTGCTCCCACTGCACCACCCCCGTTTGCAGTCTCTGATTTTCTCTCCTTTACTCCTTCCAGAGGAAACAGTTCAGGCTGGCACAGGAAAGCCTCATAGCTGTTGGTGTTGGGATTTTGCCCTGTGCAAGCAAAGCATAGGGCCAAGCACCCATGGATTCTTGGCCAAATCTACAAATTTTATGGTTAGAGATGAAATCGCTGCTGGCCCCTGCTTACTATGGAGTCTAGGAAATTGTTATATAATAACAATATATATAATAATATATTATATAATATATAATAATATAATAATAATAATAATTGTTATATAATGGAGTACAGGAGCAGGGCCTGTCCCAGGTGAGAGATGGGCTGAGGTTTAATGTCTGGGAGCTAAGGATCAAAAATACTTTACAGGCTCCCTAATCTGAGTACCCTGGTGAAGAGCTGCCCATTTTTCTCTCATAATGATTCAGGCACTACCAGTCTTACAGGAGTGGGTCTTACGTCGCTATGAATGTTGTGCCTGTTCTTCACAGAAAGATACAGACCCACCTCTTAAACAGCACTGGTTTTCAAGGGCATTAGACAGAGGTGGGTGTTTGGTTGGTTTATGTTTGGGTTTTGTCTGTGGGAGTGGTGGTGGGAGTTTGGTTTTCTTTTTTTTAGTCATTGGATCTTCCCTTTACAACTGCATTAACTGTAGTAGCTGGGGCACCAGGACTAACACTGAGTTGAACTGGGATTTCTCTGTCAGACAAGTTACTCATGTTCAAGGCTTAGGTCATAGTTTATTTTTCCAGCTCTCAATAATTCTTTCATTTTTTTTTTTAATTTACAATAAAAATGGGCAGCGTATTACAAAAGTTAAGAAAATACACGTCACGAAACCAGTAAGTTGTCTTTCATCTTCATACAGTTGCTGTAGAGCTTTTCTGTGTCTCCATCGTACACTTATATTTTCTGGTAATTTTTCTTGACATAGCGAGCACCCCAAAGGAGGATGACAGCACAGAATAAAATAGCCAGGACAACTGCAATGATTCCTCCTGTGGTGATCCCACAGGAGAGAGAGACAGTGGCCAGCTGAGCCCCAGACTGCCATTTGGGTTCAGAGCATCTCGTTTCTTTAGGGTCCTCAATTTTATCCAGATTCTGCTTGTACCAGGTGATTAAATCGATATTGGAGCAGGTACAGTTCAGAGGGTTGTAACTTAAATTGATGATGCAGTGGCCAGCTAGGGGTGCTAGCTTGTCATGTGGTACAAAATGGATTCTGTTGTGTGCAAAATTGAGATAGATGTTCTTGAGGCTTGGAAATACATCTGTGCTGAATGCAGCAAGTTTATTGTGGCTCAGATCAACATGCTGTAACTTCTTGAGACTGTGAAATGCTTGGTTACCTATTGCTGTCAGTTCACAGGATGATAAAATTAGCACCTCTAAATTGGGTAGCTCTTGGAACAGTTTGTCATTTTGCATGATCCCCAACTCAAAGTTATTTTGACTAAGGTCCAAGAATAGGAGGCTTTCCAGGCCTTGAAAGAGATGCTGAATGCTAGTATTAATGTGGGAGGAGGAAAGATTCAGCACTTGCAAGGTGTGCAAATTTCGGAAAGGGCCCTGTGAAGTGTTGATATGAAGAGGAGTGGAAGCAAGGTCCAGCAGCTCCAGGCTAGCACTGTCTTTCATGAACACATCGTGGAGGTGCAGCTTGATGTTGTGGCTCAGATTCAGTTGCCGAAGACTGCTCAAACCACTCAGCGCTTCCTTACAGCAGTCAAAACTTTCGATATAACTCTTACTTAAATCAAGATGCTGAAGCTTTGCCAGTTTCTCCAAACAGCCAGAGCCCAGTTGCAGGAGCTCCGAGTTCCCCTTGATGTGGAGGTGGATAAGGGAGGGGAAGGAAGCAGAGTTGATGTTGCAGAGATGCTCAAAGGAGTTTGCATTCAGAACTAACTCTTCTAGCGAGCTCATGCCACTGATGCCAGCAGGCAACTTGTTGATGTGGGTTTGAGTTAGATCCAGCTTGTGGAGACTGGTCAAGCAATGAAACATGTCGGCGTTCAGCTTCTTGAAGTGCCGTAGCTGCAGATAGAGGTCCTTGACAGAGATACTACAGAGGCCTTGTAAAACATCTGGGGTTATGAAGGGCTCCTTTTCCATACCGTGAAATGTTCCCAGCCAAAGGGTCTGGACTGTGGAGTTCTGTAGCCCCGCCAGGATTCCAGGAATGTCAGCACAGCCCCCAAAGTCCAAACTGTAGAAATGGGACTGGAAAGCTCCAGGTTCAATGTATGTAATGTCATTGCCTTTGAAGATGAGAGTTATATTGCTGGTCTTCTGCAGAAGAGAGACATCTGCTGCTGTGATTGTTTTTATGTTGTTCATTTGAAAGTCAAGGTATTTGAGGTTTTGAGTAGGGAAGTTAGGAGGAAGTTGCAGCGAGGAGATGTGGTTGTTGCCCAAGATGAGTGTATCCAAGCTGTCCAGATTCGTCATTGGAATAAAGGACATACTGGTTATTCCCGTCTGTGTTAAAACAAGCTGCTTCAGGGACTGTGGCCCAACAAAAGCTGTGTCAGACAGAAACATGAGCAGGTTTCCTGTCAGCACAAGTGTCTTCAGCTGCCTGTTGCTGTGAAAGGCACCGTCATATACCCAGTTTATTTGACACCTTGACAAAACAGAAGAAACCAGCGTCAGTGGCCTGTCTAGTAAAGTTGTCCCCATATATATGATAGCCCAAACTGCACTTCATAGCTGTAAAAACTCATGGGCAGTTGCCTTCACCAGGATAAAAGTTTCCTTTTTTCCCAGTACTGCTTGCCTGGTACTTGTAAGCTCCCATTTAAATACAGGGTCCCGGTGAGATGAAAAATCTGCCCTGAAATGACAGATGTGAAGAGGCAACTATGGAAGTCAGGGTGACATGAGGTTTTAAGCATCCAGCTTAATAAAATGAAAATCTGTTTTCCTGATTTCCAGGAAAACAGGAAATGCTGGGCATTTCCAAGGACCAAACTTGTCTTTCTCTAAGTTTTAGGGAACCATATCTTTATAGAAAAGGGAATAAAAAGATTGGCATAGGAATTGGTATACCTTGTTAAGTCCAAGAGGAGAAGAGACTTCAGCTCAGAGAAGGTTGACTTGTCGAGGGAAGGGAGCACGTTGAAGCTGAAGTCGAGGATTTCTGTTGTGACAGGCAGTCCTTCAGGAATCTTCCTCAGTTCTAAACCTTCACAGTTGTAGCTTTTATTTGCTGCAATCTGTGAAAATTAGATAGTGAAACTGCAAGAAGTACACACTGCGGATGTAAACAGGAAAATATGGCACTGAAGAAAACCCAAACCAAACACCCAAACCAATCACAATTTTGAATTATTTAAAAACACAGCAGCCAGAGCCCTGGGGAGCCTCAGCACAGGCTTGCAATGCACGACCCTGGGGTTTGTGGAGTGATTTTAAAACATATGCCTTGAGTCTGTCTTGTACTAACTTGAAGTGTGTCTCATCTGTAGCACTTTCCTATCAAAGTCAGCACATGTGAGGACTGTTTACTTTTCTGGATGAATTATCCCAAAGAAAGAATTCCCACAAGGTACCTTTAAATTCTGAATTTCATTGATCTGGTACAAAGTTTATTCTAAGAGAAGTCTTGAGAAAACCTTGCAGAGAGGATGTAAAAAAAAAGAGCAGGATTGGAAATGTTTCTGGAAGGAAAATATCCAGATTAATTAGATCAGAACTGCAGTTACACCCTGCAGTAAGAGGACAGTGGGAAGGCTTAGCTCAGGCTAGACAAAGATAGCCTTTAAAATTTCTGTGAAGGCTTTTCAGTTTAACTGCAAATAAATCAATCTGTTCTATAGAGAAGTCCACTCTGTGGATACCAGAGACAACTCTTAAAGGTGTCTGATCTGCCTTTGCCTGGTGCCTGCATGAAGGTCGGTCAAGCACAGAGGGAAGAGTCACCCTGACATAGCCTGCTGCGCTGCTCAAGGCAATGGAAATGTTCAGAGCATCACACTCATCCCCTGCCAACCTGTGATGGTAGTGTGGGCTCCTCCAGCATCATGTCAGCCTCCTCCTCACCCAGCCCTGCTCCCAGAGGGAAAGCGGGTGGTCTGTGAGGGGCAGGGTCCCTGTGGCTGTGTGGGAGCCGCAGCTATGGCAATATCCTCCCAGAAAGTTCAGAGATGTTCTGCTTGTAGGGGAGAAAATGCACATATTGCAGACAGCTGGCCAGTCTGACTGTTTTAATTGGACTCAAAGCTATTCTATTAGCCGGAATAAGGCAAGCACAGGGGGCAGTGGGTTGTCTGGAGAGAAACACCCTGGAGCATGGAGTCCATGTTGAGCAGGGAACAGCACAGGTGTCTGTGCTGTGGTCCACTGGGGTTTTGTGGAGGTGCATGTGAACCCTGGGGAGCAGTGCATGGAGTTCATGTCTTTCCGTTCACATGGGACTGTGAGTGTTTGAGAGCAAACCATGCCTGTGGCTTAGGTGAAACAGGTGGGCACTGACTGCTCTTGGTGGCCTCGCTGGAGGGGGTATAACAGCAGTATTTCTTGCAAGCCACAAGCTGTATAGGGTAAGCACTTTCTTCCTTTCCTCTGAAGCACAAATGATATAGCTGGAAGGTGCTGGGGAAGTGCCATGTCCCTGTGCTGCTGCAGGCAGAGCAGCCTGGCGGGCAGAGCAGAGGGATGCAGTAGCAGCATGGTGAAGCCAGGAGGAAGTGGAAAGGGGCTTTAACAACAAAATGCTCCACTGGGTGGGGAGTGTGGTTCCTTGGCCCACCTGTGTCACTGCTGGAGCTCGGACCCCAGGATTGCATCTGCAGGGAGGGACAAGCCAGGTGTGCTCACAGCTGAGCCCCTGTAGCAGATGCTTGGCATGACCTGTGCACAGAAAACCAGCCCAGTAGGTGATGTGACAGCACGTGGCCGTAGCACAGGGGCTGAAAACTAGGTCACAAGAAGTTTCACCTCAACACATGGAAGAACTTCTTTACATTGAGGGTGGCAGAGCACTGGAACAGGCTGCCCAGGGAGGTTGTGGAGTCTCCCTCTCTGGAGACATTCAAAACCCACCTGGATGTGTTCCTGTGTAACCTGCTCTGTGTGGCCCTGCCTTGGCAGAAAGGTTGGACCAGGTGATTTCCAGAGGTCCCTTGCAACCTGTGGAATGTGATTCTATGTGTCAGGTCCAGCCTAGAACAACTGAAATAATATGGTGCTGGTAACTACTGAAATAAATAGCAAAATACAGACTTAGAAAAGCCGGTGTTTTTATTACTGGTAAACAAAGAAGAGCTCATGGAGCTGACTGCTGTGGTGCATGGTTCAGGCAGATAAAAAGTATATAGCTGTCACTGTAAATGAACAGTGCCTATGTTTTACCATTCAAATAAAGCAGTGAGTAAGTGAGCTCTTGCCATATGCTTCAGGGCATGGAGTGCTCTCATGAGGAGCTGAGGAACAATCATCCCCTAAGGTATCCCACTGTGCAACCCTGAGCACTTGGGGATTTGTACATTTAATTCAGTAAGGAATTTGCTATTGGCCCCAGATGTGCACTGTGAAGGGCTGGATCTCCACAGTGCCTCTTCCATACATCAAAATCCTTGTAATTTTTTTTTTTTTCCTTGTCTCCAACATAGAGAAAAAAAAAAAAACCAAAGAAACCCAACACCATTTATGTGTCAGCCTTTTCTCATCCCCTGGAAAAATCCTGGTACTTTCTTACTACCCTCGTATGGTATCGCACATTGACCAAATGGCAAATAGACACACCATCACTCACCACTGTGTACAAATTCCTGTATGGAGAATGCAGCACAAGAGGCAATATCCTTGTATCTGTCCTCTGCCTAGCTCTAACATCCACTAAACACCCCTGTGAAACTTTATCATCCTTAGAGATCCCTGAGAGGTGAAGTATGGTGCTGGGCTCCCAGAGTCCCTGGCAGCAGTAGGAGAGAGCATGAGGATGCACAAAGGGGCAGGTGTGAGGAGGAGAACTGTGGCCGATGTCCCTCAGCACATCTCAAGACACGTGCATTATTTCTCTGATAAAGGCCCTCAGATCCCCCTGAGAGAAACCCCCTGGGAAGTGAAAACAGCCTAACGTCAGCAGGCAGGCATGCACCAGAGATTGTACACAGCTTCTGCATCTCTGGGGGGACCGGCGGCTCTCACTCACCTCCACACACATCTTCTCAGCAGTGCTGGGTGCTCCACAGCTCAGGCCGGTGAGCACTGTGAAAATCAAAAGGCACAAATCACGGGCCATTACGGAGAGAGGCGCGTTGCTAAAATGGGTGATCTGGTGCTATCTTCCCACAAGGAAAGCAAGACTGAGCAGCCAAGGTCACACAGGCTGGGTAAGTCAACTGGAAGGCAGGTCATAAGGAAAAAAATGTTTGCTGAACGTCCCGGATTCAGTGTGAGCAAAACAGTGGTTTCGGAGTGAAAGAGGAACTCCCCTGCTTTAAATATAGTCAAATTACTGTGCACTGACGCTTCTTTGGGGCAGAACAGAATTTTTAAAAACAAGAACTGTGGGAAATTGGCTTTTATACTCATTTAGAGTGCAATGTCCCCACTAGGTACAGGCCAGTTCAGTGTGAAAGGAGGTAGAACAAGAAAAGGGCAGATGAGAATTCAGCATCTCAACAAAGGGGAATTTAATGCAATGAGAAGTTTGAGTTGAAAAGAATTTGATACATTGCTTATGAAAGTCACAAGAGCTCACGAAGCAACTGAAAAGCAGGGCTCTGCTGAGGGGACTGGTGACAATAGTGTACTTGACAGTGTCAGGTTTACAGCTGGACTTGATCTTAAAGTTCTCCAACCCAAATGATTCTATGATTCTAAGATCTGTTCCTATATTGCTGCAAAAAGGACCATAATGCTGACACATGCTTCTCAGTAGAAAGAGCGAAGCTAAAAAACAGTAGTTCAATCTAAAAATGAACTCTTTTCCTCTTGTATTTATATTACAGACAATGATCAGTTTTCTTGAGGGGGACAGTATTTCTAACCATCCCTAAGATGAACATGCATGTGCCAGCTGCAGGCTGTGACAGCAAGACAGGGGCTCTGGTCCTTGCTGCCTGGGACATCACTGAGCACTAGTTCCAGGCAGACAGCTCAACTTGACCTTGTTCCTTTGTCTTTCTTTCTTTCTTAACTGGCTGAGTTATTAGCTTGACAGCTTTGTTCTCAGCAGGCTTAAGTAAGTGGTGCTCTTTGGTCTGTCGAGAAGCTCAACATGACCCAGCAATGCGCAGCTGAAGCCCAGAAAGCCAAGCATATACTGGGCTGCAACAAAAGGAGAGTGACCAGCAGGTGGAAGGAGGTGATCCTGCCCCTGTACTCTGCTCTCATGAGACCTCTCATGAGTACTGCTCACCTGCAGCACTGTGTGCAGTTCTGGAGCACCTAGCACAAGAGAGATGTGAAACTGGGGTGAGTTGAGAGAAGAGCCAAGAGGATGCTCAGAGGGCTGGAGCACCTTCTGCCTCGAAAAGGGGCTTCAGCAGCCTTCCAGTACCTAAAGGTGGTTTACAAGAAATCTGGAGAGGGACTTTTTGGACATGTAGTGATAAGATTAAGTGAATGGCTTTGAACTGGAAGAGGGTAGATTTAGATTAGGAAGAAATTCTTCACTGTGGGAGTGGTGAGGCATGGGCACAGGCTGCCCAGAGAAGCTGTGGCTGTGCCATTGATGGCAGTGTTCAAGGCCAGGTTGGAGGGGGCTTTGACCAGCCTAGTCTAGTGGAAGGTGGCCCTGCCTATGGCAGGTGGGTGGAATGAAATGATCTTTAAAGTCCTTTCCAATTTGAACCATTCTTTGATTCTGTGATTCCTTCTTTATGACCTAGTAGAGAAATGCATGATAAAAATAGACTGGGCTTGGCAAATACACATGGAGCCAATCTATCCCGGTGACTTGATCAGCGAAGCTTCAAGCAATCAAGGTGCCATCTGGAGAGTTTTAAGTTTGACATCTGGGAAAATGGAGACATCTGGGCTTCTGTGGTGCCAAGGACACACAGAAAATCAGGACCTTTGGCTCTGAAAAACTGCACAAAGGTCATGGCTGTACAGGTAGCTGGAGCTGACGTGTCCCTGCGGTTTCACCTGAGCCACTGTACCCATCACTGCTGGTGGCTGGGAGAGGGGAGCAGTCAATGTGGTGGGAGTGAAGCTTAAAATCCATCTCGGAGCTCACTCTCTTTCGCATCTTTGCCTAACCCCCTCAGGTGGGCTGCTGGGGCTGGCAGGCACAGAGAGGCCATGGCAGCAGTGCCCTGCTGCTGTATTTGCTGCAAGGATGATTCTCTGCTGATCTGATTCCACTGGGCTCTTTTCCTCCTAATTTTGTAAAATACAAAAGAACACAACTTACCTGAATGACAAGCTGAAAATCTCACTGTACTTCTCACTAACGGCCCTGACCCTCCCAGCCAGCTCTGCATTTGCTGGAAATCCTGCTTGCCCTGCAGGTGGTAGCAGAAAGTTCAGAGGAATTTGTTTAGGATGTGTGCTCCTTTATTTGCCGTTTTCCATGCTAATGCTCAAAGGCATTGGTGCTTGGTGTGTTCCTGCCGTCCCCATTGTTCTTTCCTGGCATGCAGCAGCTTGGACTCACAGTTGCACCCTGTGTCTAGTTTCTGGCAGGCTACGGCCCTGGTGGTACGGATGCTTCCTCAAACCTCCTGTACCAGAAACCTCCAATCTCAGATGAATGAATTGTTTTGTAAGAAAAGTCCTCTGAATCAGAGGGGATATCAGCCAAAACTAATCCTGCCTCTTCCTGCAGAGCAGTGAAGCAGGTTATTATGCGTTGTGGAATTGATGTTTGATGTAACAAAATAGAAATAACTTCAGAGATTTTTTTTTTTTTTTTTTGGGGGGGGGGGGTGTTTTTTGAGGAAGCGGGAAGCTTTATGATGCAAATAATGAATTCCGGGGCCTGCCTTAATTTCAGATAATGAAGAATTCATTATGAAATTGGTATCGGGTGACTGAAGTTCCTCTCCTTGTTCATATGCACAAGCAATCATGGAGCTTAGTAAAGACAACTAATGATTAGAGGTATCTGAATTATTCATTATGTGTGCCTATCTGATTAATGTAGGCCTTTGTGCTTATGAAGCAAAATGTGGAGGGATAACAATTTATGGCAGGAGTTAGCAGGAGCAGTTTTTCATGCTCACAGGGGGCTTTGCTATGGGCACCGGCCATGGCTTGTGCAGTCTGCAGCCCCTCTATGACTGTTGTGGGCTGATTGGCTTCCCACATTAAACAGGGAGCGCTCCTTTTCTGCATGCGTTTCTATTTGCTGTTCCCAACTGCTGGGCGGCTCCTCTCTCCATTATTGCGTTCAGGGCAGCTCTTGGACCACAGGGGTCACTGGGACAGTCCCCGCATGAGTATTTTTCTGCTAAAAATTTTACTCCCTCTGTGCTTGGTTGAAACTCTTCCTGCTCTGATGACAGGAAGTCTAAGAGCGTGCAGACACCAGTGGTAATTACCGTCCGGTAATACTAACAGATGGTAATAAAAGCATTGTTGCTTTAGTGCGGTGGTGCTTGTCGCTGAGCACTCATCAGATGCTGAGCACTGCTGGGGGCTGAGCACATCATTTCCTCTGCACTGCCCCTGCGGCACCCTGCCACCCCACAAACAAGGTGCTTTGCCTTTCAATCAAAAAGTCCCCAAGAGAGGGCTGTACCTCCACAGAGGTTCTCCATTTTACACTGATTTCTGAGCCGGACAGGAGGAACGAGGCTCACCAAAATGTGGTGAGTCACCCATGGTGTGTGCCCACAGGCAGAGGCTCTCTCCCCACTTAAAAACCACCAGCAATGAGGTGCTGGTCCTAGCTGGGGCTGCTATGGTGAAGTGCTGGCATGTTCCTCAGCCAAGTGGCAAGGACGTGGGCATCTTGTGAGCAGTTGGCATGACACTGGAGTCACAGGATGCTAATTCCCACCCCCAGCACAGAAAGGTGGGCCCTGTTTCTGGGTGGGATCATCGGTCCTGCAGGAGCCTATCTGGCTGGTCAGGTCGAGGGGAAACCCGTCTGGTGTCAAATCCGCCCTGCTGGCTCTGTGCTCGGCCTGGCCCAGCCCTCATCTTGGGAAAGGCTTCAGTCAGAGCACTGAGCGCAGCACCTCCAAAACCCCTGGCCCCTGACGCGTGTCGCGGGTGGGATGAATCAGAGAAATTGCTCCTCTTCTGTGGTTGCTTGGGAAAAATATGTAGTGACTGTAGGAGTAAGTGGGAATCAATCTAAGACATTGAACAGAAAAGTGCAATGAGTTATGTGGATGTATTAAACAGTCTTTACTATCCTTAGAGTTACAATGAGATGTTAATTCTCTCTTATTTAAGAGATGAATCATGTGAATCCCTGGTCTTCTGTAGCTGAAGAAAAAAGGATTGACAACCCAACATAGCAGGGCTTCCCAAGTATCTGTCTATACTGGATCAAAGGGTTAAAACAATTTTCAGTCATTTCCTTTAGGTATGGATTTCAAGATTTTTCTGTTTGCTGTTTTCTTGGTATCACAAACAAGAAATAGAAATCCAAATGATTACTTTAAATAACAGATATTAAGAACCCTGACTGTAGTTATCCCTGGGGCAGTGGGGTTTGGGCTGTGACCATTCCTCTGCTGCGGCTGCATGGTGCCCCAAAACGAGACACAGCAGCTGTGGAGGACCAAGCACCCCTGCCATATCCTACCACAGAGCTGCATTTTCCAGCTGGAAACCCTGTGAGGGCTCTGCTGCTGATGCTGCGGGCTCAGGTTGTGCTCTGAGGAAAAGTACAGAACAAGGTGATGCAGCAAGAGCATAAATGACTTGCAGGTGGAAAATACTGCCATAAAAAACATGTCAGATTTCACCAGACTCCATGTGAAACCCCTCTGTTCTGTTCTACAGCAACTGATCTTTTGGAAACCCTAAGAGAGGGCAGGAGACAGCAGCCAAATGTACTTTCCAGCCCATACTCTCTATGCATGTGAGCAGTGTCCCTTTGCCTGCTCTCAGGGCGGTGGGGACACAACAGGTACAAGATCTGCAGGACTGTGCCTGCGATACCCTCCCTGGCTGGGCGCCATCCTGTCTGCTGAGTGCTTCGGCAGTCAGGGGCCAGGCTGCAGCATCGCCCTGCCCCAGGAGTTCCTCTTCCTCTGCTTTGACGCTACTCCTTGGTGGAGGAACAAACAACCAGCTTCTGTCACCTGGCATGGATGGTCCAGTTTAATTCTCAAAGCATGCCACACCTTCAATCCAAAATTTCCATGACTGGACCAAACCATCTTCTCAGGGAGTGAGCTAGGTGCCCCTTGGGAAAGAGAGAATCTAACCAGGGTTGTGGTGTAATGGCTGTGTATAGAAATATCCCAAACAAATGAAGTGAGTGTTCCCCTGGCCACCTCTCTTTGGATGGCTTGTTCTCACATGGATTTTATTTAGGGCAGCTTTCAAAAGGATTGATGGAGAAGGCACTCAGTCAGGGCGTTGCTGCTGCAACCAGGTCCTGGAACCGCTGGATTTGGAGGGCACCGGTGCTATTGTTTTTTAGCAGGCAGGATGAACAAACTTTCAGCTGATGATTGCAGCTTGCTGGAGGCCAGGGGGATGCCGGGTTTCCTGGCCACCACGCCTGCATCCTGTACCCTGCCTGCCAGCCGGAAAGCTGGGTTTGCCAAGGCTGGTGCATGTGGAGCTGTGTGAAGTCCTACCAAACACAAACCCAAAATAGTCAGGACAAAGGTGCTATGTGGGAAGGAAATTGCTGATGGGAATTAGCAACGGATTAATTACTGGCATCTTGTACAGCCATGTTTCATCTGCATGACAGGGGGACGTCTCCTGTGCCCTGCCTTCAGATACTGTTTCTGTATTACTGCTGTTGCTGTGTTATCCTCCTAGACTAGCTTGCGATTTTTCAAACATTTAGAAGATGTTTTGAGGATCTTGGTGCTGGAGACCCTGTCACTCTGTGAAACAGCTATAAGGCTTTTCCCTATCTATCTTAAAGTTGCAGCCTCTGTTCCCTGCTAAGCAAGTAAAACACCCAGTATTCTCTCTCCCCATGGATTCTATCAGTACTATAAAGCCCAGAAAAAATGCAGATTTCACTGCACGAGTCTTGCAGGCTAGATTTCAGACTGATGAGAGAGAAATCTGGTTACATCTGTAAGACCAATAATTTAAACCCTCCTGAGCTTTCCCTTTCTCCAGCTGGTCTCCATCAAGTGTAGCTTGGCACAGCTCTGGGGAAAAGGAGCTTCCCAGCCCTTGCATGGGGAGGCTGGACTGATTGCTGGGAGTTTCATTTTTGTTGGATTTTGTTTGCTTTGTCTGGCTGCAGATATTAAACTTGCAATGGGAGGAAAAGGGTCAGAGATATAAAAAAAAAAAAAGCCAAACTGAGTGAGCTGGTGTGAGTTCAGGCTATTTAAGGCATTTTCAGAAGAGAGGCTTCAAAATGACAACACAGCATCTTAAAAGGAAGTCCTGTTGTTCAGTGACATTCATTTCTATGTATAAAGCTCCAGGAAGAGAGGAGAGAAACCTTTCCCTCCATTTTCAAGTAATCAGCGCTGGTGAGGAGTGCCTGTGACCCAGGCCCCATAGTCCTAAGTGAGTTGAAAGTGTCCCAAGCTATGTCCTGGCTGAGGGAGGGTTTCCATGACCTTTTGATGAGGGGTGGCCATCGGTGAGACTGTGTGTGCAGATGAGAGCCACCTCTTCTTCTCCACCTGCAGTTTCTGAGAGTGCCAAAATGCAGGACGAGACTTCACCTCTGGTGAGGGTGGATGAGAATAATGAGAGAAACCCAAAACTGCCATGACGGAGAAAAAACCCTGTAGTTAATGCTCAGCCAGATGGCTTAGAACCTGAAGCAGTGTCTATGCACGGTTTTCACTGCTTCAATTCACTTCTCAATTTTCTTTCTTCTTTCTTCCCCATTCATATTAACAGATTCTTACCTGTTCATTTTATACTGATGGTCTTTGAAGATCATCCATACAGCTGCCAATATCCTATGCTGGTTAAGACTTTTTGTAACAAGATATAATGTATGCTGTTTCAGTCTGGAATATGTCAATGCCCTAAATGTATTTTACCACAGGGTAACATTTGTTCCTTTGTCCTCACTGTGCTTCAGAGATGTGACTCTGAAGTCTCTGTCCTCACATTTCTTGCCAGGCATGAATCCTTGACCAACCCGGTTTGCTGATGGGAGAACAAACCAGCTTTGCTGCTGAAACTCAGGGTTTCGTTCTCAATGTGGCTGCTGGGAGCGGAGGGTGTGGTTGGGTGCTGCTGATGAGCTGTTTCTATCAGACAGCTTTGAAAGGAAAAGTTTTTTCTCTCAGCCAGACTAATGATGTAGAAATGAGGTGATTGGTCCTGAATGTGCAAAGCGATCCCATGGTGGTCCTTGCTGGAGCTATGCCTCCTCTGCACACTGGCCTCCGCAGATACCAATGATCTGGAGCCACAGGTCGCTCCTTCCATCAGATACTTGCTCCAGAAATTCCACCTGCTCTAACATCCCCTTTCATGTGTGTATTTGGTTTAGGTTTTTTTAATGGAGATATATATATATACATATATATGTACATATATGTACACACGTACCAAATACTTAATCATTGTTTGCAATGGTATGTGAAAGGAAAGAGTTTGGACTTGGTGAGTTTGTCAGATCCAGGTCAGAGACAAGCTTGTTTACTCCTCAGCCCGCTGAATGATTGCTAGATGAATGTCCTACAGTATTGCAGGTTGGCGATTACTCTTTTGAAAGTGTTTCACTTGGCAACTCAGTCTTCAGCAAGGCTTCATTGTCATAAGAAAAAATGCATCAGAGCTTCACACTGCAGCTTGGTTTGGTGTTAATTCTTTGCATATTGCCATCCCTCCAAAATATTTTTTCATACCAAAGCCATAAGCCAACAATAGCCTTCTCTTCCTTTTTCAATAGCTTCTGAAAAAGCAGTGAAATGCTTGAAGCACCATACCATGAACTCTCCTGGAGTGGCTGGGAGCTGCTGAACAACCACCCCACTATTTGGCCTGTAGCAGAGAAGACCTGGGATGACTAATCTGCCTAGCCCAAAAGGAAGGGAGCAGCAATGGTTCACGCAGCTCATTCGCACAGTCGGGCTCCATTTTCCTGCAAGCGATGATGATGAACTCTTGCCAGGATGGTGTTAGCCGATAGTCATCACTTCCTCTGGCACTGGACCCCATTGCCTAATCACACTTGCTGTCAGTTGCAAGCTTTTTCCTCTTGGTGTAGCTATATTTTCCTTGCTCTTATTTAACTTGTTGCTTATTTTGGTATTAACTGTTCAGAACAATTGACCCTTTCCTCCTCAGTATCCACAGGCTGCTGGCCCTGCAGCCCCTCTCCACTCTGCTGTGCTATTTTCATGCCCATTCAGCTGCAGCAGCTGTTGGTCAGGGCCGTTGTCTCCAGCTCATGGGGACAAAATCACATTAAAAAAAAGTGTTCCTAGCAGGTGTGTGAATTGTACTTTGTCACGCTGCTGTGCTGATCCAAGTAGCACTGCCTGGGGCAGAGACACATCTCTGTCTGCAGTGCACCACGGGATGTGTATTTTCCTTGGATCACAGATGAGTGGGTCTTAAAAGAAACATAAGGGGCTGGGCACTCGCCCGAGGTTTGAATCCACAAAGAGGCAGCTCCTGAAGTTGTGCTGGTGTGAGAGAAATAGCAATGATGTCTTTCAATGTGCTGCTGGTTGTGAGCAGCAAGCTTTCCCTGGCTAGGGCTTGCATGGACTGATTAAATGACACAGGCATAGGGTGCAACAATACTGTATAGGTGGTCTTTTTTGCAGTAGTAGAAATAACTTTTTGGAGGAGGATGGCTGGGCGAACAAGGGCAGAAAGTGAAATTCATCTGATCTAGACAAGATTTCCAAATTTTGCCTCCCATATTACCCTTTTGTTTAGTTTTCTCACCTGTCTCTTACGGTTTTAGTTACCTAAGCAGCATGAACAGCAATGTGTGGCTTGCTACTCGCCCAAATCCTGCAGTAGCTCATGTGGAAAATCATGCCCAGCACTGTGGAGCACTCAGAGGCTAGGGAACATTCTTGCCTAGACAGAAAACATACAGAAGACAGCAAGGAGCTGGAGTTTGCATCAGGTTACCCACTTCCAGAGGAAGATCTGCCCAGTTATGCAAAGGAACCTTCCTTTCACCATGACGTGTAAACTTTTAGTCAGTTGCATTTTCCATAGCCTCTCTTGTCAAGTCCTATTTATAGACTGCCATCAGGCCAAACCTTGTCATAGCCAGCAGCGTGGGATCTCTACAGTGCACACTGCTGTGCATTTCTGCTGACATCTTGTGTGACTGAGCTCCAGGTCTCATGACCATGTGCTGAGTGGGCACTGTTTGCTAAAGCACTCGGGAATATCGTAAGCATGGCAATGGAATACAGAGGTCCTCTGAAGTCCAAGTGGCCATTCATCATTTTAGCATAATTTATGTGTTTGGGCACCTTGCAGGTGAGTGAAGCTTCACCTAAGAAGATGGTTGCATCTGTGTTCAGCGATATATGCTCATGGCTTGCTGATGTCTTTTGCAGTTCATGGAGTGTTTGCCAGACCTCTTAAGCCTGAAGGATTTGTTTTCTTAGATGACTCTAAGTGGTGGTAACATGTCTTTGAAGATAAAATCCACTAACTGTCCTGCAGGACATGGATTATATAGACTCGCAAGATGAACTCTAATAACAAAGGCTAAAACTCAGAGTCTGAATAAGCTGGAGAAAAATCCAAGAGTACATTAGGAAAGAGGGAATAACTGTTCTTTTAAAATATAACCTTGTAGATGTAGTGCTGCGCACTTACTTCATATAAATGATTGAAAGAGTTGCTTATCTAAACTGGAAACTTTTTCAAAGACAGGAACGTGCTTGAGCTCTGCAGTACAGATGTTCGCTCTGATTTATAACGACATGTGCAGGGGTGTGGACACTTCTGGAATAAGCTGCAAAATAAGAAGGGGAAACTAGATGACAGAGACAAGAAAGAAATGCTGAACAAGGTGCAGATGCAGCTGTAAATTAACCAGTAGAGGCAGGGAGTGATGGAGGGAGAAGGAGTCTCTTTGGGACACGGTCTGAAGCAAAGCTCTGCATAGGTCTGAAGCAAAGCCCTGCGTGGCAGAGCTTCACCACACAGCCTCAAACCCTCCTGTGAGCTCTGAGTATGATCATGCAGTAACCATGTGAATATTACAGCTAGATATCAAAAGTCAGAAAAAATACACCATTTCTGCTGACTTTGCTCAAGGGTTTTTTTCCTTTCTTTCAAACCTTTATGCGGGAGTGAAACTCCGGGAGGGATGGGACCAGTGAAACCTCTGCAGATGGGAACCAAAACCACTGCTGGCACATACAGCCAAGAAGAAAGTTGGCAGCATTTTCTTACAGCTTTTCTCCTGCTTCGTTGTTGTTTGTCCCCCTTCTGCTGCGGATTTCCACGAGATGGAGCTAGTCTAACACGACTTTGGGAGCGCCCAAATCCCGGAGAACAGTACACTACAGCGTATTTTGTTTTATTTCCATGGCAATCCTTCTGAACGGGATAGGCTTTTATGAAAAATCATCATGCAAATTAAAAACCCCAAACCCAGCAGAAAGATCAGGAGCTCAACGTGCACCTTGCCAGGCTTCCCATCAAAATCTCCTTGCAGAAATTACCCCCAGGGACTGCAGTTATGTACAGAGCAGTTTTGCCTTGCACTGGGGCAGTTGGTGGGCTGTGCCTCCAGGCTCACCTCTCCATAGGGTTTATTTTGCCGTGGCTAAGAAGACTTCCAGTGCCCCATGTTGCTGGGGGCCACCTTGCCGTGCCCAGGGACACCCACCTGCCCTTTGCCTACAGCCCTAGTCTGCTCACTTCAGTCAGCCTTGTGGGACAGCTGCCTGCCTCTGCCCTGCTGTGATGACCCCACTTTGAGACATTTCTATCTTTTAAATCTATTTTTTATGTAGTTTCATCTGTTTCCACTCGTCACCTTCTCCCCATTGCAGCACCCACTTGTCCCCTTGCTGCTTCACCCCCATCAGCCCCATTTCCTCCTGAGTCACACTGCAGCCAAAAAATCATGCAAATGCTGCTGTTCTGTGATGTATGTCCACAAATGTTATGGCATGACCTGGCCTTCAACCAGATCGTTTCTGCAGAGCTAAGCTCCTCCTGCCTCTGTAATTTGGGCATGCTTTCCCTCTGCAGGCCCTACAAACAGCAGCAGCAGCTCAGGGAGAGGCTTTTCTCTGGGGATTTGTCAAAATTTGGGCCAGGTATATAAGCAATATTTGTAATGTAGAAACGTGGGTGTCCTGAAAACGTCCTGCCCATTGCCTGCTTTGTAAGCTGTTTAGGGCTGTGCTGGCATTGTCATGCGAAGCCGGTGTTCTCTGCGCACCGGAGATAAGCAGTTATCTCCATGACAAGGTGTTGCTGGCCATGTGTGCCTGCCCTGGGCATGCGGCCATGCACGGAGCTGGTGGGCAGAGGTTTCTGTCCCTAGCGAGTGCCCTGCGCCGGTGCCGGATCATCCCTGTGCCCGGAACAGCAGAGAGCCAGCTGCTGCTTCTCAGCCACACAGGGTCTGAAATCCTCACCACTGGGACCCGGCTGAGTGGAAACCACAGCAAAATAAATAAGGGTCAGCTATGGAGGGCAGGCGGCTGCCATGGCCAGATCGAGTGACACTGCACCTGTTCAGATTCCCGTGTGAAATCTTAATTTGCAGAGACTGGAGCATAAATGTGCTTGGTGGCTGGGGTTTTGGGTTTGGGTGGTTGTTTTTTCCAGTGTGGTTTAACAT
This sequence comes from Pezoporus flaviventris, assembly GCF_033815535.1. Taxonomy (NCBI): domain Eukaryota; kingdom Metazoa; phylum Chordata; class Aves; order Psittaciformes; family Psittacidae; genus Pezoporus; species Pezoporus flaviventris. Next base: position 4,599,072 of record NW_026892638.1, on the reverse strand, counting down.
CCCTCCTTCCCAGGCCCCAGGCCTATGCTTTACAGTGAAGAGCACTTTGGAGGAAACATAAAAATGTCTTGTGAGCTCCCAGGCAGAGGGGTTGTGCTCTTTGCAGGACTGAAACCTGTCAGCACACACCGAGCAGCACAGCCTGTCTCTTGCTTTTCAAGAGCAGGACAGGGAGAGCATCAACATAATTCCAGTTTCTTTAATCTGGTGACCATCCTCCAGCAGCTGAGGAGCCCCTTGCTGTGGCTCCCCTGGCTGCAGTTTGCTCTCCAACCTAGCAGCACGACCTTCCTTGAAGGGCTTCTGCTTGGGCCAGTCCATTGCCAGTATCCCAACTTGGCTTGTCATGAAGGCTTTAAAATAATCTAATACAGCTTATTTAAACATAGCTTTAAAGGCTTAATTTTCATAAAAATGTAGGTCTGTTTGGGCAAGCCAAGCGTGTAGTTACCGTGCACTTTCTATGTGTGCTGGCTCAGGTTTGCATACACCAGTGCCTATGCGGGTGCACAGACCTGCCATGTGCATGTCCAAAGACAAACAGGCGCTTGAAATCAACCAGGAAAACACGCAATGTGCAATTACCTAGGGGTGTTCAGGGGTGTGATTCTTGGGGATGGCAAGTGTCAATAGCTCCTTATGGAACTCACTGCTGTACAAATTCTGAGACAAACTGGTTCAGGTCCCAAAGCTCCTGACTTACTCTATCCTTGGAGGGCCACTTGGATAGAAGGAGAGAGGGAGCAGGCTGATTGCAGCATATGGGAGCATGGCACAGATGACACCAGTTCCAGGGGGAAGGGATGAGTGAAAAATTGATGAGCCAAAGTAGATTATTCCTCTTGCTTGCAGGTTCCTACTTGGGCAGGCAGCACAGCAGAGAGGGAGCACCTTGCTTGTCAGCTCCCCTGCAAGCCCACCACCCAGAGCCAGGGAGAGCTGAAAACACCCATCGAGGGGTGCCTGCTCACAGCCACAAGTTGCACACAGAACAATAAATGGTTCTTCTCTATGTTTCTTCACCAGAAAGATTATGAGGAATGGCTCTTGCTAAATGTCAGTGTGATGGATATTTCTCCCTTTTATGTAAGAAGAAAAAAAATAATGAAAGGGTCTAAGAAACCACAATATAAATACTATTGTTTGAGAGAGCAGGGCTAGGAATTATTTGGACTTCCATGAGTTTTACATGACAGGGATGTGGGTGACTTACACTACTGAGGGTGTGATTGGACTTTTAGGATTTGAAAGGATTACGGTTGCTTGTCAAGTGGGTGTTTAATTTCTCATCAGTTTAGACTCATTCTTTGTAAATGTTGAAAGTACAAATTATCACACCATTGGTCCTTGGCATAGGGCAAACTTTGCTAATTTTCTCCCACCTCAGCTCAGATTAACTGCCTTTCTCCATTGCTGCTACTGCCACAAAAAAGATGGTTTTCTTTTTTAAGTAGTTCACACTGGTGTGTGCACGCACACATGCAGGCAGGCATGTGTTTCGTAACAGGTTTTTGTGCTTGTGATTCAGAGTTGAACTATTAAACCATAACACATGGTTGACATCTGGAATTTGCTCAGATGTTTTTGTCATTTGAATATCGGTAGCCATGGTTCGTTACTCTCCTTTGCTCCAAAAAGTAACTTTCTTTATTCTCAGCTCATAAAAACAGAGGTAGAAGGTTTACTGAGCCTGTTCGTGTCACTTCATCAATACATATGAAATATTTTGTCTGAGACTGCTTAAAAGGTGCATGTGTTCAGAGAGCTTGGCAGACAGATCCTACTAAAGTCTCTACTTTGTCTTTGGATTTAAAATGATTGCTTACCATGAGAATATTCAGAAAATGGCTTATTTTCTCTCAGTAAGAGTCTGTGCTTGCTTAAGGCACAAGCAGTCACCTGTTACCTACCAAATTGGGGTAAGAATTGCAGACAGATTGCCTTGGTGTTTGAATCTAATTAGCTACATTAATTCCTTTAAATGAAAGTCTCTCATTTGGATGGTTTTAGAGAAAGATTAAAATGTGCTGGTGTTTGCTCTAATGTGGAACAGTTCGTCTTACCTGTGTCTCACAGGGTGCTGTGTGCTGTTCCCAGGGCTGTTTGCTGTGGCATGGTATGGTCCCGTAGAGATTAAGATTTTGCATTTTGTGGAGATGCCAGTCAGAATGTTGTAATTAAGGATGTGTTGAAACTCACACGGTACCAAGGGTTTAATGAAAACTGCTGTCTATCTGCTGCTGTGATGAGTCTCAAGCAAAACGGGTGAATTTGGGGAACTGTTTCTGGCTCTGACTCAGAAAAGCATCTAGGCATGTTTTCAATTCAGCCCTATAAGCACATCTTTAACTTTGTGGACCATCTGTTTCTCCACTGAATTTGGAAGTATGTGTCTCTGCTTCAGTGCCACTTCAGGAAGAAAGGAGGAGCTGTTTGAAGCCTTTCCTGACCCCTCTCTCTTTGAGAGTAAAAGTGTAATATGTCTTCAAGGCACCTTTTTTTCAATGGTGAGGGGCTGCAAAGGAGCAGTGATGTACCACTAGGTTACAGAAAATGATCATGACGGTTTTGGAGAGATGGGCATACAAAGGTTTATTGTAGAGTCAGCCCAGTCTTTGGCTGTCAAAGTAAAAAGTGGCAGTGGTGGAGCAGCACTATGATACCTCTAACTGTTGTAGCAGTGAACCAATGTCACAATCCACAATTTAGGATTTTACATGTGGTTCAGTGTAAGGCGTCTAAGGTTCAGCAGAGAGGGCTTCACCTACAGCACTTGGTCTATGGCACAGATGTGCCAGGTGTAGTTGGCTAGGGTAACCACTTGACAGTATGCTTGAGCTGTCAGCTTTCCACGTAGACATTCATTTGAAACAGTTTTTTAAGCAGCTATGTTTCAGACCTAGTCATGTCTATTCTGTTCAGTGTAGCTGGGTAAGAATTTCACGTCAGGGCTTCAGAACATAATTTGTGTTCTAGGGTCTCTGACTGTAACTGCTGTTCAGCAATCACACCATGCAGGCTGTGATGCTTAACATCCTGCCCAGGATCGTTCATCCTCACAGCTGCACTTTGCTACCGACTGGACAAGGTGGACCCGTATTGCTCTACTCACCTGTCAAGATTAAAATGGAGTCCTCCAGACTCCTACAGACTGACTTCTTCATCAGAAAGCGCCTGGCACTGGATGTGGCCCTTAGCTGTTCCCTTGTAGCAGGGTTTTCCAGTGTATACGGACCTGTATGTTAATGTTATGAGCCTGATGGCTATGCCCTGGACATGGGTGAGTGCAGAAGGTGGTGCTGGGCAGAGGTGGTGATAGGCAGTGCAGTACTGGCCCATCTGCAGCCCAGAGCAGGTTAAGCCATTCCAGTCCATCTCTCTGAGGTGGTGTGTGAATGTGCCTGTGTTTAGCTGCTGGCAGCTCCTCTAATTGATTATGTGGGTACACAAAAGTGCTATGCTATAAACAGCAATTAAAACTGTGTTGTCAGACTGTCAAAATCAATCTCAATTTTGGATCTGGCTAGACATGCTACTTTTTTTTTTCTCATTACAGAGATTAGAGTTTATTATTATGGTCATCTGTTGCTCCTGATTGTCAAATTGTGTCTTCAGTTGCTGTGTAGGTTTTAATAATACGTTGACCCTGAGTTGAGCACTTCCTCACCAGATCTCTGGGTCAAGCTGATTCTGATGGAAAACTTCAGCCAAAACAGCTTGGCCATTTTTGAGTATAAATCCTGGTGCACATCATCCCCTGGGGCTCCTAAGCTTCTGCATCCTTTGGGACAGCTTGGTGGACCCACATGACCTGGGACTTGCACAAGCCTGTACTGGTGCCTCTGCCACCAACCAAAGTGTATGCCATTCCCATGGCGCCCATCACGGTGCTGCAGTTTGGGATTAGGTTATTTGTGGTTCTCCAATCCGGGGTGGGATGGGATCAAAGGGACTGTCTTTGAGCCTTGCCCTCACTGAGTTCCACAGTTTTGGTTCACTTTTTGTATAATGAAAACTACTGCCTCCCACATCTCCTTACCCCTTACCCATCTCCCCAGGCAGCTGTGAAAATTAACATGTTGTTTATGAAGCACTCATGTACTGTAGTGGCATGGGAGAAAAACAGGCAGAAATTAATTAGTCTGTCTTCAGAGCAGGGTTTTGAGGATTATAGAAAATAAGCCTATTAAACATTAAGGAAAAAGCAGAATGCTCTGTATTGGGTCCTCACTCACCCTGGGTACTTAACGACATGTTTTCACTGGAAAAAAAAAATGGTACCATCATGTTAATTAAAGGCTATGCCAGAATGCATATGTACAAGGAGGGTAATTGAAGGATGCTGAATGTCTGCCAGTTTGACATTACCTAACTAGCTTAATTTTTCAACTATAGTAATATTCTTAGTTTTATTTATTTTTTGGGACGCCATATAAAAGAAAAATATTTTAGCAAAATAGCATACTGAGCAGAGTAAATTACACCAGTAGGGTTTCTTGTTACTCTGTGCCTGATGGAGACAATGAAAAAGGATAGTAAACAAAGCAGAGAAGCAGAGAAGTGTGTACCATAAATAAAAAGGTACTGTAACAGCAGTGATCTGTCTGCCATAGTAATGAAGTGAAGCGTTTGGAATAATATGATTTCACAGCAAGAAATGATAGTGGAGATCTACTGAGCTGAATCTATATTAGATAGTTGTGACTTACCCACATGACACTACAGAAAATGTTAGATCTTAATTTTATTAAATGGTGAGTCATAGCAGACAGGTCACCTTATGGCTTTTCTAAATTCCTTGCTTTCCTTGTCTCCAGCTTAATATTTAGTAGAGCTCTACACAGCTCTGTGGACTATGCAGTACTTGGCTTGCAAATTCGTAAGTGCTAGCCTTCTTCCCCAAGCTGTTTCTGCTACTCTTGCACTGTGCTGTCAGCTGCCATATTCAAAGATACCACTCTTTCTCTAATCTTCCCTAGTTTCTCCATATATACCTCTGGTAGACAAAAAAGACAATTCTGCCCTCCTTTTGCAGCTGGGAAGCCATGGCACAAGAGCCTGCTCCTTAATAAGCAAAATGGGGTTAAATTTGTATCCCCAGATTTCCAAGTAGCTAAACCACCACCTTTTAATCTGATCTCCTCTGTGACTTTGTTCCTGTCTTTCCTTGGGCTGGCACCCTAAGTGACACATTTCTCCATTCCTCCCTTGAATTCCCCCATGCTGTTTTCAGACTTCCCTTTCTGAATGTCAAAAGCTTTGGGCTTTTACATGCAGTTTCCACTCCGAATTACTTCTCCTGGGACACCTCTGAGGAAAGAAAATAATCTGATTCAAAATAGGAATACCAAACCATGCTCAATGTAATTAACCCTGACCCTGTTGGAAGGTCAGCTGATTTTTAAGACTATTTGTAATCATTACATTGGGCAAGGGCAGATACACATAATTAATTGATCTTATCTTCATTTCCTGGTCACCTTTCATCTCCATTTGTCCTTCCCCTGTTTGTTTATGTTCTTTCATGCCTTTTTTCAAAGAAGAATGTAAAGCCTTTGGGACAAAGGCCAGTGGTAGTAAATGAGGACAGACTGACTCCCTCATCTGCTGGCCTAGTCTTGACTATGAGAAATGAGTGAATGCTGCAGTGTCAGTGGCAAAGGGTGGGTAAATCTGCCTTGGAATTTCGAAATTTACCAGTGGCCACACCACAGGCAGGTGGTTTGCCTGAGCAGCTTACCTGTAGCCCTTGGTGGCCAGGGGAGTAGCTGCTTGGGGCACCTGTGCAGCAGCCAGAAGCCTACCTGGTCAGCACTATGACCTGTTATTGACCAGAAGCTTCTGGCAAGGGACACAAAAAAAATCTGCTATTATGAAAAAAAAACCACCCACACCCCCCCCCCCCCAAACAAAAGCAACCCAAATACAATAAACCAAATAATAACAAACCAAACCCTCACAAAAAACACTCTCAAAACCCCAAAACTCCCTCTCTTCCACCACCAAAAGATAGAAACATCACATGCCTGTAGCTTTCGGTTTCATATAATTTCCAGTCCAAGGGGATGTTCAAGCAGAGATTCAATTGTTCTCTGCAGAGGCACTGATCTTCAAGAAACTCTCAAATACATAGTTGTCAGATTTTACACAGACAAAAAGAACAGCATGAGAAAAAGCCAAGAGATAAGACAGCCAATGGAGGAATATCAACAGATTACCCTAGAAATGTACATTGGTCTTTTTAATGCTTTTAATTGTGTTTAATCCTTCAAGGAATAAAATGTGTGAAGAAGCTGTTGTAACGCTAAATTAGGGAGGAACATTTGTGAGAGGGCCAGGTCTTACACACCTGGCACAGTGGAAAAGCCCAAGCAGAACCAGAAATGCCACTTGCAATGCAAATAGCAAACAAGAGGGCACAAGTAGCTGTATTTTTCCTAAAGGCTAATCTCTAGACTTTGTTATAGTGGTCAGGGGATATCTTATCTTTTCTTGACCTCATACTTTCCCCTTGTTTCTTTTTCTTTAATCTTGGTTCCTTGCTGTAAGAATGAACTCTGTGAATATCTTAGTGCTCGATTTCTTAGAATTATTGAAACAAGGTTGACTAAAGAAGTAGTTAGTGGTTGCTCCATCCCTGGTAGTGTTCAAGGCCAGGTTGGATGGGGCTTTGAGCAACCTGGTCTAGCAGGGGAGTTGGAACTAGATGATATTAAGGTCCTTTCCAACTCTAACCATTCAATGATTCTATGATTAAATGTGCTAAATCCCTAGAAGAAAGTCAAAGCAGTGGCTAGTGATCAATTTTAATATGAGGTTTGTTCATTTGGGATGGTAATCCCTTGTGCACCTTTCTCCAATTACACATGATGGCTTATGTTCGAGAAAAATCTCATCCCTCATTAGTGATATCTTTATTTCTAACTCACCATAAAAAAGTAGACTTACAGTGTGTTAGAAATAGCAAGTAGACTGGGGTTTTATAATTGGGGGGAGATGCAGGTGAGGTCATCAGCAATAAACCTTCAGCAGGGAGGCTAGAAAACTTGTAAGTCGAAAGTGCAGACATTCGTGAGATGTCTGCTGAGGCTGGGTTTTGTCCATCAACACTGAACATTTTCAGAAAGTAGACACACATTATTAAACTTGCAGATGACACCAAGGTAAGAGTAAAGAGCACATCTCAGGAGGGCTTTGAAATCTGAAGCATCTCAACGGTTGAAAGATCTGGGCTGAAAAAGGATGGTGTAACTCAGTAAAGACAAGTCCAAATCTCTTTCTCAGAAGGAATGAGAAAAGGAAGGGCTAAATGGGCAGGAGTTTGGCAGAAAGGGATCTGGGAGATGTAGTTAGTTACAAGGTGAACATAAGGACACGTTATCCTTCAGTTGCAGGGTGGGTGGTGGGAAAGTGCTGTTAGGGATAGCAGTACTAGCTGTAGGAGGATGTGCTGGGTCTGAGACTGTACAAGGCAGCTCAAGACCTGCATCAAGAGTGGAGAAACCAGGCACCAACTGGAAATAGTCCACACAAGAGCAGTAAGAGTCCTCAGGATGCATCAAATAACATCTGATGGTGAACTACTGAGGGCTTTTATCCCAAAGAATGGGAAACTGGCACTTGCAGATACCAGTGAAGATGGTAACACCTTCTGATGTTAATATTGACAAACTGTAGGAATAGGATGCCATTTTTCAAAACCAAATGGGAGAAACATCTCTCAGTAATGACACTGAAGCAGCTGGTTCCTCCTCGGGAGAGTGGTAAGATGTTCATAGTTTCTCATATCCTTCTGAGCTGTATACTGCCATGATTCTACAACACAAATATTTCAAAGCACTTGCAGAGTGAACTGAAAGAGAAGACAACCTGACTTCAGGTTTCTCTTACTTGATATGTTTAGTGTTGAATGGTATGGCTCTGCTTTCCACAGTAATAGTTTATCTTGGCTCATTCTCTGGAATGGTAGTGTGAAATGAAAGAAAAAATAAGTTTGCATTCTGAAGAGGAGTTTCTTCTGCAATTAATTGTGGCTGCAGGCTGAGATTGGCTGAATGTTTGAAATCGCATCACTTCTAATGTGGCTTTATCATGAGCTTTTAATGTCTCTGCTCCCTGTCAGCTCCAATTTTTGTGTGCCTCTGTTAGCCAACGTGACAGTGAACTTTGTAGTATGTTACGTGGCTAAACAAAGGTAACTATCATATACAAAGTGTTGGGAGCTTCATTCAAGTTGCAGCTTGGTTTGGCAATTAAATTTCTGTAAGTCTGTTTTGTGGTAACATATGAACTGTGGCTCCTACAGGGGAAACAAAAAGCTAAGAATAGTATTAGTAGGAATGTGGCTTTGGTGGTTTTTCTTAGTAAAGAGACAGATGAACAAGACGTAGCCTGTAAAAGGGAAGAAGAGGCGGGTGGGCACAGGGGAGAGAGATAATGAGTTTGAACATTCCAGGTGGGGTTTAATGGCTTGGGCATGTGGAAAAGTAGACTGTATTTGCAGCTTTTTACCACCAAAGACAACTCTGTAGTCCAGCTGGAGCAGGAATTACATTCTCAGATTTTTCTTTCTTTTTTTTCCTTTTTTTTTTTTTTTAGCTGCCTAGATGCACTATAATTAAATTTTAAGCAGTTATCTAGGGCTAAGTCAAATGTGTCAAATAAGCCTCTGGAATACGATGCTTTCAACCTTAGTGCAAATCCTCTGGATTTTCATGCTGAAGGGTTTCACACGTTTGTTTTTTTGTGGGACATACAAACATGATATTTCAACCATTTCTGTTAAAATTAAAGAGTTCTATTAAATCTAGTAGATTTTCTTGGAATTTCACAAAGAAGAGATAACAGTCGAAAAGTTCAACATTTTTCCGGTGAGATGCTTAATTATTTTAAAACATTCCAACAAGATCCCCATCCTCCCCGCAACTGAACACAGAACATTGCAGTAAAATAAATATGCAGAATAACGTTGTGATGCTTTGATTTTTGGATTCTAGAATGTTCAGATGACTGGAAATCAAATGTTGCTGCAAAACCTGCCTTGCTCAAGAAGTGGTAACTTGAGGGGCATGCTCCATCCTGACAGGGAAGAGACAGGTCTTGCACAGTTCTACCTCAAATCTTTCTCACTTCATGGCTTTTCCACATCAAGAAGATCAAAGGGAAGAACCAAAGCTGTCCTAGCAGGCAGAATTTGAACCACATAGTTGGGAAACTAAGCCTAATGGTGAGAAGCTTCCCCAAGCCTCCATCAACTAGCTCCATCCAAAGAACAAGCTTCCACCTCCAGCTGCTGTGTTCCTCTGGCACCGCCCTGGGACATCCCCACTGCCTGCAATTGTAGTGGTCAATGGAGGACTGCAACACAGCTCCAGCTCAGAAAAATTTTTAATCAGACCCTGCATGCACCTCCGTTCTCATATGCTTGTTACTGAAGTGGTAGAGTCTGTGTGATGGCTTTTCTCTGCTGTGTGCAGAGCTCAATGCAGTAGAGCTGTGCATGGTTTCGGCTGCAGATATTGCTCAGCACGTTGACATGCTCTGATTGAAGAGCACTTTCCAGAGAAGTGATGGCATTAGACCAGGCTGCCAAACCTGACAAAACTAGTCCCACAACAGAACAGGATTAACTGACAGCTGTGACATGTCATTTCCACTTCTTCCTCATTGTTACTAACCAAACCGTTCATTTGCAACCACAAGCTCCTCCCTAAGAAGAATATATAGCAAAGCTGGTAAAAGAAAACACTGTTCAGTTGATTCAGGGGGACTGTGTGGAGCTGATGCAGTTACCATTTCACTTCATCATGCATTTGAAGTGAGTGCTTTTAAATCCTAGAAGACAATGATGTAACTCTCCCGCACCACTTTCCTTCTTCAGCTGGAGATTGCAGCTTCTGTTTGCCAAAAAATTATTGCTGAAGACATTAAACAAAACAAAGCAGGTCCCCTGTTTTCCTCCAAGCACTGAAGACAAATTTAGGTTTTACCGTCATGTTATATCTATTAAGCTCCACTACGTTTGCAGTTCTGCTGATTAAGGAACTGCAGTGATCTAACCAATTATTTCTTCATAAATAGCAAGCCTGCGTTGTCTGTTGACCTTATCTGTGTTACTGGCTGGAAGCTTAATGCTGTTGATATCTTGCCATTTATTCCACTTCAGATAAAGCAGAAATCTCCGGAGGTCTCTGGCTGCCTGTGACCTCCAAGGTTAAAGGTAGCATCTTGCTTCAGGGAAGGGTGGCAGATTTGGAAGCCAGCATGTATCTCCTGAGATACTTCTAGGCTCCCTGACCAGGGCTGGGTATCATAAAGTCAGGTTATTGCCCAGAGGAAGGAATAAAGAGGCCTTAGGGTAGGTCTGAAGACTGCATCCTCGATATATAGGAATGCAAGAGGAAGAGCTAGCTGACTGCAAACTGCAGCTGCAGATCCCCTTTGCAACATTTCCACCCTGTTGTCCCAGCTATTCAAACACTCAGACCTACACACTCTGTGGGGTGAACCACAACCCCCTGCCTGACTTACCACAGCAGGCAAGAGGCAGGGCTTCTCTCTGGGACAGCTAGAACTGGTTGACAGTTTATTGTTTGTTTTAGTGAAAACTTCTTTTTCAAAGAGAAAGATAATAAAAACGAAATCTCTCTCTCACACAAAGAATACCTGTTTGTAGCTCTTCAGCTTCACAGAGGCTAAGCAGGACAATGGCTGTATCTGTTATTGTGTCTTATAATCTTTACACCATACTTGTTGTAAGGCACCCTGAAACTTGGATCCCTCAATAGTAGCAGTGACACCAGGATTTCTTGTCTGCACACTGGGGTTTCCTTGCAAAGCCTGGAGCTCAGTATGCTTGTGTCTCACTGGGCTCTTTCAAGGTGTGGGAGATCTGGATTTCAGACTCTCTTCCGAATGAGGCAGAAACAAGACTTAAATTCAGCCTGTTGCCTTTCTGGCAATTAAGCTAAGGTTCAGACTGCAATATTCTGCTTTTTTCTCTCAGAAATTTTGTAGATCTAGTTTTCATCCTGATACTGCATGAAGATATTTGACAATTTAATGGAATAGGTTTTCTGGCTGGCTGCCCAAAGGAGGTGGTTCTTTGTATGTCTTTGTAGATCAGGTCTGTGGTGAGAGAGGTAACTCAGAGAGCCCTCAGAGAGGTCCTCATGTCAGTAATTACCATTTCAGATAAAGAGAAATCCTCCTCTATGGCTGTTACAGCCCTGTTTCTCCTTTGCAAGTAGAGATGATATGGTCAGGGAAAGGTTTTGATGGCTAATAGGGCTCTGTAGCTTCTGCTTCCCAAAATGCATTTTTTTTTTCTTTCTCCTTGGTTTCATATTCTATATTCTCTTGAGCTTGTAAATAGCTGAGCCTCTGTTTGGCAAACCCAGGAGGTGGGAAGGTGAAAGCAAGCAGTGCCCTTTTGGAAGGGACCCATGTGGCTTGCTTTTTTCTTTAAGATTGTCTCTCCAAAACTTCTATGAGGGTGCAGTTATCAGATACAGAAAAAATAGTGTCATAGCTGATACTGGATTACACAGAAAACATTATCAAGTGATCAAGTTATCATTCACATATGTAAATACATAAGCAAAACTTTGTCAGTGCACCCTTGATTTCTCTTCACTTTTCCCCACCGTTTGAAAAAGCGGATTGGTAAAACAAATTTAATATGGCCCCTTCTTGTTGTCTTATGTATTTGTTGAGGCTGTTTTGATGAGAAACCTACGTCTTTGTTAGAAATTATAACTGTTGTAAAACTACTAACATGGATAATAGGAATATGAAAAGCCTGAGTAATGAAAGCCTGGACTGAAATATATTTCAGCTGCCAAGTAGTGGGAGGGTGGTGGGGAAGGGGAAGAAAACAAAAAATTACAGGTTTTGATGTCCATTTTTCAGTGAAATGTAATAAAAAGGAAAATTTCACCTTGGCACTTCCAAATACTTTAGTTTTGTCTCAAATTAAATATTTTTTGCACTCTGAAAACATTGAAACAGTTTGTTTAAAAATTCTCTCCCACTTTTGTTTGGCTAACGTTATTTGATTTGAATTATGATCAGCTGAATTTTGGTCATCTTTAAAACTGCCTATTCTGTTGCAGTTGTATTCATAACCACCCCACACACCCATTAGCTCTGTTTTTGTGGTCTCTGAAACAAAAAAGTTCAGAAACAAAAAGCAATGGGACTGCCAATGGCAAGAGTGGTTGCAATTATTTACAGTGTTGTTGAATTTCCATTGTGGAGACGATATAAAGAGATATAGATTTTCCTTTGAGCTAGATGAGGCCTTAGTGTTGCTATCACCCTGCTTCACCATTCCAGGGAGGATTTGTGGTCCTCACTTCTTGGCAATGCCTCAAGTACTTCTACACCAAACTTTTGGCTGTTCTGGCAGCTTTTGCAAAGCAAATCCTCTGTGTGTAAGATGATAATCAACAACTGGGGTAAAAAGCAGAATTCCCTCTATGCTTCAGTAGAGATGATCCAATATATTTTAATGTGGAAAAATGTAATAGCGCAGAGAACTGGGTTAAACAATAGCAAAATGAGCCATGCTTTAAATGGAAACAGCCGCCATGACACTGCAAGGAAAATGGTCTGGCAGACACAGTAGATATAAACGTTAAACCATCAGCCAATATCTGGCATCAATTAGAAGAGTGCACGAGACACTGGGCTGCTCTGAGGTTTTGTTGCCAGATCCTGCCCCTCCTGGGACACAGCACCTGGCACCCAGTGCCAGGCAGGGCAGGTTTTGCCCAGATTATGTATGCTATAATCTTTTGCAGCTCATCTGTAGCACTGGGTTAGGTTACTAGATGGCAATAATGTTCTCTTGTATGGTAGGTAATAAGTAAACTTGCTTTCAAAATGTCTGCATTTTTTCTGTTAGTCTTCCTACTATTGACACAGGTTATGGGTATTGGTGTCTAATAGGGCAACAATGCTTCCTCTTCAAATCCATGCTCAAGCTGTTTCTTTCCAAATGTACAGGGAGCTGACAGCGTTGAGTGGGTCTGAAGCAAGAGGGTGAAATCGTGTGGTAAAACACAGAACTGCACTGGATGTGAAGCAAACACTGAAAATAGAAGTCATATATAAGGTGTCTTCTCTGTGACAATCACTGACGTTGGGTGCTGACCATGGATTGAGTCCATAAGGAGCTTGCCATAAATTTCATTGAGCCTAAGAGGGCAGAACAGCCAAAACCAGAGCTGGAAGAAAAACTTCCTTGTCATGCTGGGAGAAGCATTTCCTCTCTGTCTTTGAGTTCTGCAGCAAGCCACATCTCTTCAGCACATGGCCTTTGGCAACTGGTAAAAGCAACATGTCCTGCTCCTCACTCTGGGAGGATTCTGGGACAATCAGTTATTGTAGCAATGGTGAATGACCAGGTATGAAAGTCATGGCTCCATTATCAGGAAAACACAGGTTGCCTGCAAAATCCTGAAAATGAGCCTCAGCTGGTCAGAGTGCTGTCTGTCAGAGGCAAGGCTGCAATAAAACCTGTGCTCTGATCTCCCCTTGGTTTTTCACCACGCGGGATGATTGCATCTGTGGTAGCACTTCAGACACTTACTCTTCCTGAACTGAGCCTGAGGTAGTTTTTTTTCCTCTGGAGGAGGATGTGCCACCGAGCATCACAAACTGATAACATCCTAGGAAAGATGAAGTATAGAAGATAGACAGTGAGATCATTTGTTGTCTTTTGGTTTTCTAAAAGCCAAAGGAAGGCCCTGTGACTTCAAGGCAGTTGATGGTTCTATTTTCAATTTGGCTAACACCAGATAAGCAGTTTTTAAAAACAGTAAGCTGTCTTCATGTGATCTGAAAAGAGAAAAATGATTTTTTAAAGTTCATATATGAAAGAAAAGCAGCTGTCAGCTAGAACTCCTCCTTGAGATACTGAGCTTTGCAAGTGTGACTGAGCACCGGGAACTTTGGGCCGCTCTGCAATGACATTACCTTACTTGTTTTGGCAGCCAGCCTTTCCTCATCATCAACTCCTGAGATTTCACCACAGCAGAAAACATTGTGGAGAGATGATGGGTAAAGATTATGCCAACTCAATAGTCCATCTTCTGCTCCATATAGCTTTTTTCCTCTCTTTCCAAGGACCCCAATAAGTAGAAAAATCCATATTCCTGCATTTCCTTGGAATTCCAGATAAAACTTCTGTCATGATTTTCTAATTTTGGTGTGTTTCTTGACACTGAAGGATAGAAAGCGCCATTCAGTACTGGATTTGCAGCTGCTCCATGACAATGGCAAATACTTTGGTTTTCATGTGTTCAACCCTACCAGTTGCTGCCTCCACCCTTCCTTCTCTAATTGGTTTCATCTCCTGATCCGAAGGATACATATTTAACACATTCTACCAGACAAAGTATTTTCAATCTTTGTCACATACAAATCTCTTTCTCTGCACAGGGGTTCAAAATCAGGAACAAACTCTTTTTTTCCACACTCTTGTTTGCCTTCCAGCTGTGGGAGCAGGTCTGGGCTATGCTTTCATCCTTTTTTCCTTTGTGTAGGGTGCAAGAAAGAGAATGCAGAATGAGGCAGGGCAGCTGCAGCAGCCTCTGTGCTGCCAGAACAATACTAATACACCAGGTTTTGTCATCTCAGCAAGCGAGCATATGCCTTTCTTCATGTGCTACTGGACCTTTATCTCAGAGGGAAGAAAACAGTTACATTTTCTCTCTGTGCTTGAGACTGGCTATAGGGCTTTCATGCTTTTTCAAAGATGCTCTGTTGGGATGTGGCAAGTTTCATCAACAGCACGAAAAAGAGTTCTCTCCCATAAACCACTTTTTTGCAGAATTCTAAACCCCATTGCCTCTCAGTTTGCAGCAGTAACTCCTTACAGGCTCCCAGCTCAACCTTAATGGAAGTGAGGAACGGGTCTTTGCAGCATCACCAAGCTGGGCAGCTTTGCTGAACTTCCACCAGGGCTGTGAGCAAAGCTACGTGCTGTTATGGACATGTTGTTGGGAAATCCCTCAGAGCCTGGGAACTTGAGTAGCACTTGGTCCTCCTCAGCAGCTGGTTTGGTTGGTATCCCAGGAACATGGGTTCCCAGCCCCATCCCCAGCCTGTCTGGCTGCAGGAGGGTCTTCTCTGCCCATTGAAGTGTGGCTGCTTCCAGCTGGCTTTTGGAGAGCCCCTGGCAGGCAGCTGGGTGCTCCCTTCCCCTGGCCAAATGCTGCACCAGTCACCCTGCTACTCAATATTTCAAGTACCTATGAAAAATCCACTGACTTTCAGCATCCAGTGATTTTCTGAAGTGCTCTGTTCTCCCCTTGGGTCACAGCTCTCCCACAGGATAACACACTTCCATTTCAGAACTGAGAAAGGCTTGCATGCTGAAAGCTGGTCTGTTCTGTTTTTTTTCCCCAACTGTTCTAGTGGCTGTAATAAAAGATATTGTCCTCTGTCCACAGACCTTGTTGCTTTATGTTCTTAGGCTGTTACACCTCATGGCTGCCAGCACCACCATTGCCAAGCTGAGGTAACTGTACCTGTGACTGAAAGCTTGGGCACATCAGCCTGCTGGGGTTATGGTTTTTCTGAAGCAGTCTTGAGGAAAACAGCTGATGTAATGCCTGAAGCACCTCTCTCCTTCACCCTTTCTGGGCTTTAGGAAAGGTTGTGCATTACTTGTGCTCATGCTACATCCTTGTACTAGGGCTCCTGGCCCCAGCTAGGACTGAGATTTTGTTTTCTTCTTTCTGCAAGGCTGGAGGAGAAGTAGGTTTGTTCTCTGTTTGGCAGGTGCTTTCACTTCTTTTGTATGAAGAATCATCAGGTGAAAATCTGCAACTTGTTCTTAAATTCAGAACATTTACATGTAAGCTAAACACAGGTAACGGGGTGCTTCCAGTGGGGGCTCTACCATTTCAAAACCATTTCCCTTTATTCCCCTTATTTAATAGGCTGTGGATGATGGAAGTGAACTACTGTGTGGAGACAGAGCAGTTGGACACTGTGGTTAAACCCCTTATCTGCTGCAGACTGTTCAGCTTCACATACCATGTTTTTTTTCAGAGAAAATAAGTGGATTTGGTATTTACGTGTATTTTCTATTAAAGCTGTCTGTAGGGAAAAGACTAATTATCAGGGTCACAGCCTGCTTCAATTTTCCAACTACCATAATCAGACATATTTTAACTTTGTTCCAGGGTTCGTTTTTGCTATGCCACAAGTGTGGGTTCTTCCTCTGACTTGGCTGTACTTCTGACCTGTGGGACCAGCATTTTGAAAGAATTGTCTTGCTGTTCATTTGAAGTTGATATAAAACATTTTGGTGTTTGTCTTGGGCTTTTTTCATCCCTGACTGACCTTCTTGTTATGTCAACTAAAGAAATAGTGCGTCCTCCCTGCATCAGCTCCAAGGCGAAAGGGCTGCTCATGGGTAGCTGAGGGACACAGAGGCAATGGATGCTTGTTTTGGAGATGCTGTCAGGGTGTGTGGGGGGATGGCATGGGGGAGCCAGGGAAGGAGGAGACTGGGTGACAGAGGAGGTAGGGTCAGGCTGAGAAAACATCTGGAAATGCTGACCCAGGGAAAATGTCCCTGCAGGACTCAATGGCTGGGCTGGCAGATGAGCAGCAGCACCCTCTGAGCACAAGCCCAGACTCTACACTGGGTGTTTCCAAACCAGGAAAACATGGCCAGGCACCTGGAGACATGGTAGAGATGCCTGCAGTGGCCATGCAGAGATGTCATAGTGCAGGGGCTCACTACCCCTTTGTTCCTTTGCCATGTGCTCTGGGTCACCCCTGCTAATGTCCGTGCTTTAGCCACAAAATGAGTGCACAAATATTGCTGTTTTCCAAGTGCTGAAGTGTGACATTGCTTGCATCTGGGCACATGTGCCATCAGAGAGCGGAGTGTGAGCAAAAGTAGTGAGGTGAGGGTGGGGGGAGCTAGAGGTGGAGGTGTTGCAAGAGCTGTGCTATACTACAAAATGTTCCTGCCACCAACAATGTTGTTCAGTGATAATGTCTTGGCATGCTGCTTTTAGATGTTATTTTGTCCCGTTCCTCCTCTCTGTCCCTGTTTTAATTCCAGGATGGCTCTGGACAGAAAGCATGGAGGCAGAACTGCAGGTGTGTGTGATAAGCTGTATCTAAATTAAGCAGATATGAAAGCTTTAATTATGTCAGGCATTGAAGGGACCAATGCATTGCTTTAAGTTCCTGATTATTGTTGAGACTCAGAGGGGAGAAAATGGGGGAAACACTGGCTGGGTGGTCCAAAGTCAATGCACAGGGGTGAAACTTGGCCCCTAGCACCTCTTCAAATAGGACACCTTCACCAGTGAACGTCCTTGGCTTTTTTCCCATGGCAGCACAGTCAAACCTGTGCCATCACTGGGGGAAAGCCTTGCTCTGCCATGGTCTGTTCCATACCTGCTGTTCATGCTCATCCTCAGGGCTTTGGGCAATGGGGTAATAGCTGGTCACAGAGACCTGCTGGGCAGCTGGGTCACTAAAAGTTTTGCTGCACCCACAGGCTTCATCCTGACAAGGTAAATCATGCACCATGCTGGTGGTTTGTTCTGTCCTCTCTAGGAACGGCAGGTAGCTCATAGGCACCGTGTTGTGCTAGCTGGAATATTGGCTGGTCCCAAAAGTGCATCTCTGCCGGGAAACATTTCTTACCGAAGCAGTTAACCTCTGGTGACTGCTGGGAGCTTACATGCTGGGTCACTGCAATGTCAGCAGTCCCAGATCCAGCAACATGCTTTCTCTTTCCTGCTGGCTTAACATGCTCTTTCTTCTAGGGCAGAGAGAAAAAAAAAAACAAACCTTTCTTTTCTGCTTGTATTTATTTATTTTTTTTTAAAACAGAGGGATTTCTGCAAAAAAAAAGCACATGAGCTCTAATGTGACCCTTCCATGTTCCTGTGCCGCATGGACCTTCTTATTTCCTGAATGGCTTGCTCTGCACTGAAGTTAACTCACACCCTGGATTTTGTCCAAGTACATTTTGTTTCTTGATACGAGGCCAGGCTTTGCTGAATTGTGGTGCCGTTTTCTTCTCCCTGCTCTCCTCCCTGTTTCTCTATTATCATTCTCATTGCTAAGTGTTACTGGCACCCTGCAGCCAAAGGGGGGAGAGCAAAGCCCAGCCCTGTGCCTGCTCCTGACAACAGCTGAAGCGAGTGCACTGAAGCTGTGGTGAACGCCTTCTTTAATGAGCGTGTAGGTTGAGCTGTCCTGTGCTCAGCCTGGCACTTAAAGGTATGTCTGAAACCGGCTGAAGCAGAAAACATTTGAACTCTGCACTCTGCCAAATAGCTTCCAGATGTGTAACATGTAGCCTCACTATGGACTCTGACTGTCGCTCTGCCAATATACGTCTGCACATTTCTGGTGCACAGGGAACATGAAAGTAGATCTTTTACAACATCTGCTGCCTTTCCCTAGTTCTCCCTCCCTGTGTCTAGTGGCTCTTTCCCTATATTTCATCCTCCCGTTAAAAAGAAAAGAAAAAAAAATTAAAATAATCTACATGTCCTCCTACTGATTTACTGAAGCTTTCCTGCATGTTTCATGCCTTTAATGAATTCTGTATTGATTCAGGGCTCAGCTGGGTGTTCTTCTTAAGAGACTCAAATCAGAAAATGGTTTCAAATTCCACTGAAAAGGGGGTTTTGTAAAAAAAAAAAAAAAAAAAAAATATTTATCTTACTGTCACAATAAGAATTGTTTCCTAAATTCTGCAATCACCTAGACACAAGGAGTGTCAGAACAGGGCTGGGCAGAGGGGAGGGAGAGATCAGAGCTGCTGGGGATTAGGTTATATAAGAATTTGATAGTATCTCTTATTTGCAAATAGCAAAAATTATTGCTTGCTAAGGTCTTACTCTTAAAGTATTGTTTTAGTTAAGAAAAAGACACTATAACTTTCATTTTCTGCTGTTCCCAAACAAAAGAGGGCTAATAACCCTATCCATCAGGTTTGCTTTGACTTCTTATCTCTGCCCATGCAAGTGCTGGTTGCTTGCCGAACTTTGTTTCTATACAAAAAAAACCCTGTGTATTCTTCAAGAAATAATTATCTTCGTAGCTCATGGCTGTGTCAGTCTCAGCTGTTCTGGGAAGCTAACCAGACCCAGGCCTGGGATATATTTTGATGAGAGACCACCTGGGAATCGCAGAAGCCATATACGTACGCCAGGGAGTTGCGGTCAAGCTCTTGGCACATCATAGACCACAGGAATCTAATGAGTGGAAAGACTTCATTTGGCCTCATCATCAGTGCTGAGTTGATTGATGGGTCTGAGATGCAGCCATACTGATATACCCATTTCTGTCTTCCTGCTGTGATGAACTGGGGCAGGTTGTGTGGTATGTAAGAAGCCTGTCAATCAACTTATAGGACTTTTATGGGCAAAAATTTCAAATGGAGGATGCCTCTGCAGTGGTGCATATTGCAGAACTGGGGGAGAGAGACATGGTGAGAAGGGAAAAAAGGTGTTTCCTAATCTAGTCTGTCTATAGTGAAGACTGCCTACTTTTGTCTTCCTCAGTTTGAAGCAGTAGGTGCAGTAACATTTACTCGTTGCTAGTGTTTGCAATGAATCTGCCTGCATGATTTGTGGCCCTGAAGTAACTTATAATTTTGTTGGGGCAATAGCCTGGGAGCTGTAATTCCCACCAGCAGCTCCGTTTAGCCAGGTGTGCAAACATGTTCCTGATTTCAGGCACATAAGGAGTTTAACTGACATGCTTCACATTAAGTGCTTGTGGAGGCACCAGCAAGATGACAGCCGTCTTTGACTGGCAGCTAACCTTGCAGGGGTGGTCTCTCTCTTGCAGGGTTTTGATGTATGTGGGGGTTCTTTCTTCCTTAAAGTGTTTTCTGTTGAAGCCTCACTTTCTGCTACTGTGAATGTATGGACTAGATCTTGTTATGAGCCTCATTTACTCTAGTCTAAATCAAAACCTGTTAAGATTTTATCCCTATTATCACTGTCTTATTGCTATGTTTTCTAAGTGGTTTGCTTTTTAAATTGGTTTTTCTTCTGGTAGAATCACAGAATGGTTAGGGTTGGAAACAACCTTAAAATCATCTAGTTCCAATCCTCCTGCTATGGGCAGGGACAGCTCACACTAGACCATGTTGCCCAAGGCTCTGTCCAACTCGGCTTCGAGCACTGTCAGAGATGGAGCATTCACAACTTCCTTGGACAACCTGTTCCAGCATCTCACCACCCTCACAGTAAAGAACTTCCTTATACCTAACCTGAACTTCCCCTGTTTAAGTTTAAGCCCATTGCCCCTTGTCCTATCACTGCAATCCCTCATGAAGAGTCTCTCTCCAGCATGATCAAGACAAAAGATTTCTATGCCACAATCAAAAATGACTAGGAAAAGGCATGAACAGCATATTGAGGAAAAAAGGTTTTAAAAACTAGAATAATGGTCTTAGTTCACCCCTCCTCCTTTCTTATTTGGGTGCAAAAGATAGAGGGAAAAAGAGGTCCCAATATCAGCAGCTGCTTCATCTCTTGACATGATTTATGTAACTGTGTGTCAAAACTGAAAAGATCTGTATGAAACAGCTTTGCTTTTACAGAGACTCATTCCTTGGAGGTTTAAATCTTAGGGACAACTTTATGTTGTGAAGCGTCTGGAAGTCTCCTTGGCCTCTTTCCAGCTCAGTGTCCCGTGGAACATCTTCCTTCTAGTGCCCCAGTGAGCGACCTTTGACTCCGTGACTACAGAACAAAGCAAAGCATCTCAGGTTCAAAGATCCTGGGCTTCTCCTCTTGTAATCCTTGTCTAAGTATTATTTGAACAGGGAAAAAGAATAGGCAATAATAACAGTGCCATTTCAATTGCAGAGGATATAGCTTAGTCTAACAAACAGTACCTCTGATACAATCATTCTGTGTGTTAACACCACCACCTTCTTCAGTGCCCTAATTGTAATATCCCCGTGATAATCACAGTAACTATTGTAAGCAGAGTCGAGACCAAACAGAAGATAGTAAAAAACCCCAGATTTGCTTCAGTTTCTTTGTCTGCTCATCCCTTTACTCAATTTGTTTAGGATCAGATGTTTTTCATTCACAAGTCATCTCTTTGATCTACTGCCTCAAGTACACCTAAGCCACTTCTCTCTTCCTTCTCCAGTTTCTTAGGCTTATATTATTGTTCCCTGATGGCTCTGATCTCACATTTTGAGCTGCCCCAGGACTTTTTGATATTCTCAGTAAAACTGCAACAATCCTCTCTCTTCAATCATTCTTAGGTGTAAATTTGATCTCTGCATTAGTCTTCCAGCCAAGACTGGAGACTCAGTCTTCTCTGGAGACTTCTATACCCCACAGTTCTGTGTGTGTGTTGAGACTGAACATGGAGATAATGTAAAAATAGGAGAACACAACTCATTTATAGCTGAAGTGAAACCGGTTTGCAAATGCAGAGCTTCCACATGTTGAGTATGATGCTGAATAACCCTTACAGCAGACTTCATGCTTCTCCCCAGACTCACAGGACTGACTTCCCAGGTGTCCTGGAAGCTTGAAGGTCATGATGCCCAACAGCAAGTCTAGGACCCTTGCTTTCTTGTCTTTCAGTAGCTATAAGAAGTTTTTAGACTGGCAGGAGGTAAGAAGACATTAACATAGAATTACAGCATAGAATCAGCTGGTTGGAAAAGACCTTTAAGATCATACTGTCCAACCATTACACAAGAACTGCTAACTCCATCACTAAACCATGCCCCTAAAGGCCTCATCTACATGATTCCATCTACACTTCCAGGGACGGTGATTCCACCACTTCCCTTGGCAGTCTGTTGCAGTGCCTGACCACCCTTTTGGTGAAGAAATTTTTCCTAATATCCAATTTAAGCCTCCTCTGGTGTGGCTTGAGGCTGTTACCTCTCAGTTGTTACTTGGAAGAAGAGACCAGCCACCTCCTCTCTTCATCCTCCTTTCAGTAGTTGTACAGAATGATAATATGTAAGAAAAGAAGTCCCCCATGCGTCCTGTCTTCTTCAGACTAAACACCTCCAGTTTCCTCAGCTGTTCCTCATATGACTTGTGCTATAGGCCTTTAGCAGAAAGCACAATCTGCTCTAACATAAAATGATGGAATCATAGAATGGTTTGGGTTGGAAAGGACCTTAAGGTTGTTTAGTTCCAACCCCTTGTCCTGGTCAGGGACTCCTCACACTAGATCATGTCACCCAAGGCTCCATCCAACGTGACCTTGAGCACTGCCAGGGATGGAGCATTCACAGCTTCCTTGGGCAACCTGTTCCAGTGCCTCACCACTCTCACAGTAAAGAACTTCTTCTTTAGATCTAGCCTGAACTTCCCCTGTTTAAACTCATTTGCCCTTGTCTAATCACTACAGTCCCTGATGAAAAGTCCCTTTCCAGCATCTTTGTAGGCTCCCTTCAGCTACTGGAAGGCTGCTATGAGGTCTCCATGCAGCCTTCACTTCTCCAGGCTGAACAGCCCCGACTTTCTCAGCCTATCTTCATGCAGATGCTCTAGTCCCCTGATCATCCTCGTGGTCCTCCTCTGGACTTTCTCCATGTCCTTTTTATGTTGAGGACACCAGGACTGTACACAATACTCCACGTGAGGTCTCACAGAAGCAGAGTAGAGGGGCAGGATCACCTCCCTTGACCTGCTGGTCATGCTCCTTTTGATGCAGCCCAGGACACAGTTGACTTTCTTGGCTGTGAGTGCACACTGAAGCCAGCTCATGTTCAGTTTCTCTTCAGAACCCCAAGTCCTTCTCCGCAGGGCTTCTGTGAATCTCTTCTCTGCCCAACCTGTAGCTGTTCCTGGGGTTGCCCTGACCCAGGTGCAGGACCTTGCACTTCACTTCATTGAACTTAAGGGTGGCATTGGCCACCTCTCATGCGTGTCAAGGTCCCTCTGGATGGCATTCCTTCCCTCCAGTGTATGAACCAAACCACACAGCTTGGTGTCATCAGCAAACTTGCTGAGGGTGCACTCAATCCCACTGTCCATGTCACCAACAAAGATGGTGAACAAGACCGGTCCCAACACCGATCCCTGAGGGACAACTCTTGTTACTGGTCTCTAACTGGGCATTGAGCCATTGACCACAACTCCTTGTGTGCGGCCATCCAGCCAGCTCCTTATCCACTGAGTGGTCCATCCATCAAATTGATGTCTCTCCAGTTTAGAGACAAAGACGTCATGCGGTACAATGTCAAACGTTTTGCACAAGTCCAGGTAGATGATGTCAGCTACTGACATGATGTCAGCTGATGTCCGCTGGAACCTCTGTCCATCAGTTCTGTAGCCCCATCATAGAAGGCCACCAAATTGGTCAGGCAGGATTTCCCCTTAGTGAAGCCATGCTGGCTGTCACCAACCACCTTGTTGTTTTTCATGTGCCTTAGCATGCCTACCAGGAGAATGTGCTTCAGGATTTTGCCAGGCACAGAGGTGAGACTGACTGGTCTGTAGTTCCCTGGGTCATCCATTTTCCCCTTCTTGAAAATGGCGGTTATATTTCCCTTTTTCCAGTCATCAGGAACTTCACCTGACTGCCATGATCTTTCAAATATGATGGACTGTGGCTTCGCAACTTCATTTGCCAGCTGCTTCAGGACCCATGGATGGATTCCATCAGGTCCCATGGACTTGTGCATATTCAGGTTCCTAAGATGATCTTGTACCTGATCCTCTCCTACAGTGGGCTTAAGATCTTCATTCATCCTCTGTGTTTTCTGCCTTTATGAGCCATTGTCTATTTCAGGAAGGCGAGACTTTTTTTGCCAAGACTCAGGAATTATTGCTGTTAACTACTTTTTCGGAGGGTGAACTGTCTGCATGCCATTCATCTTGGTTATTGGCATCATGGTCATCTGGTGTCTGTGGTATAATATCTGTTTCTTTAATGTGTATAAGGATTAAATAAGCCTTAATTTCCATGTAAAATAGATTAAGTATTGCTAATCAGAGGATTTTAGTGCAAACATGATAACGAATCAACATTTTTCATGTTATTATTATACTTTTATTATGTGTTATTATTATGAATAATTATTTACTTTAAAATCTATGTTCTGTTCCGAATCAATGCAGATTTTTGCATTTCAGCTATGGTGGCTGAGGCACTTGTGTGTACTGATACCATTTCTTCAATCCATCCAAGTCAGACCGAATGTGGTTGTTTTAGACTATGTGCTTTCTGTCTGTCACACTCTTTGCAGACATCTGCATGGGGTCCCTGGGTCACATTCTTGTGGGACTGTCTGCAGCAATTTTACCAAGACTGCAAGGACTGGGCAGTGGAAAGGAGCACCAAGCAGGAGAAATAGCAACTCTATAGGGCATGAACCTTGTGTGGATTACTGTTTCAATGCAGCTATTATACCTTTCTAATAGTCTTTCTAATTCTCATGTTCCATAGCCAAATACATGGCAAATATTAATAACGATCACAAATTTGTTTCCTAATCATATGGATACTTTTCATTTTCTTTGGCTTTTTCATGGCAAGGGGAGAGGACAGAACAAGAACAAGCCACAGCCACTGTATGTAACAGAGAGCTGAACCAGAACTTTTTTCTTTGGATGGAGGTGTCTTTACATTTTTTCTGAAGTGGAGGATTATTCCTCCTGAGAAGATAATGTTCTGGCACAGCAGGTGAAATTAAGACGAACTGCTGACTGACACTACATAGGTCTGAACCTTAACATATTTGTATGTCAGGGCTTACAGATATTTTAGGTGACAGGACAGTTAACACATATAAAATGTGCAAAGAGTGAAACATAAGAAACAGTCAGCTAGAGGGCTCCTGAGGTTTATGGACACCTACACTTTTAGATTTTGTTTTGCTTTATTATTTGGAGATCACATCTAATTTAATGAGATAACCTCTGTCAATATCTTTATAAATGTTTTCAGGCTGATATGAAATATCGTCTACTTCATTAGAATTATTATTTTACATATGGAAGGGATTTAGAATCCAAGTTTTTGCAGGTAAGTGCACAGATAATTTGGTGACATTCAAAAGCACAATGGGTAAATGCCCAGAACAGATCTGTTCAAGTTGCAGCTTTACATGACTGGGATACATTGAAAGCAGAAATACATATTTCCTGAAACAGAAAGAAGGAATGCTTAGTAACTATTTACCAGGTGTAATCACAGCAAATAAATGCTGCCCTTGCCTGGACTAGCATCTAACTTTACCCTGAGATGTTTTTACAAGGTCTTGAAGGGAATATGATAGCATGTTCCAGTTCAAGAGCAGAGCACTGCAGCCCCTCAGATGATAGGTAAAATAATATGTAGCTAAAAGGCATGAAGGGTTTAGTGAAGAAACAACAAGTAACCTAGCTGCAAGGTTATTTGGTCTTAAAAATAAAAGGTTGTGATCTTGAATAAAGAAAAAAATAAAAATAAAAAAATGTTGTGGTCTTGAAAGCAAACAGAAAAGAACACTTCAAAATAATCCCCACTTCAGCCTCTTCATCCTTCAAGCACTGAAATGCAAAATGCAGATGAAGATTCCAGAAGTTCAGCGCAAGAATTTATAAATAGAAGAGCAGAGAGTAAAAGAATTACCAGAGATTTCAGAGGGGAACATGAAAGGTTTAGAGTGCAAATAAAATAACCAAGGAGACCTCACTTCATTCATGATCTACATAAATTCTTGAAAAAAAACCAATAAAAAATTCAAAGAGAGAGGAGAAAGAACGGGCTATGATGGGTCTTCTGAGCGTTAAGAAGCAGCGAATAGCTGGACAGAGAAACAGCAAAGATGAGTGGTTTCTTTGAATCAAAAGGATGAATATTTTTAAATCTTGCTGATCTTTATTTTTAAATTATTTTTATGAACTGCATATTGTTGCAATGGTCTGGTACTGCTCCAGTCAAAGGCAATCAAAACGTGATGTTTGCTCATCTGTTCCCATCCTCCTCAGTTCCGAACTACCACACAAGAGCAGTATGATATTTTGCTAAATTAGTAGAGACCTGATTTAAAAGATGGATGTATTTTTCCATATTATTACTTGTTTGTCCTATCAGAACAGGTATGTATATATGTATATTTTATGTGTAAATAGACTTTTACTATGTATCACTGAAGCTTTACTGTCCCTGTTCATCCTCAAGGTGTTTTAATCTATCAGTTCCTGATAGACTCTTTTTTATTTTCTCTTTAGGCTTTACACTGTTCCATGCCTATTTTTAGAACCGGGACAAAGTCAGACACAACAGTCCCAGGAGTCCTGCAGGCTCATTGCTGTGGTGTCTTTGTAGTGTAATTGTACAATTTATAAAAAAAATATAATTTCTGTAAATTCCTAGATGTGCTGAGCTTTTCTGTTTTGTGAAGTTGAAAACTCCAGTCAACTTCAGAAATTTTGGAAACACTGGGAAAATACAGCCTGTGGATGACAGAGTTTACAGGCTTATGAATCATGCGTATGGAGATTGAGATTAGGGATTGAATTTGTTGGTATTACACTCTCAGTTACATGTACTTTAACAAAATAGAACACACAGGGTACAGCTCTTAGTACATCCAAAAACTGTAACTCCGCAGACTTATACATTCAGAAAGCCTCATCTCTCTTTAATTTCCTCTCCAGATCCATTCACCTGACTTCATGTCTTCAAAGTCCAAATCCTGCAAAACTAATATTCCAGCCTCTTCTTTCGCAACAAGTAGAATCTCTGAGGCAAAATAACTTAGGTCTGACCTCTTTTGCAATTTAATGCCTGGTAAGGCAGCTCTAAAATGTTGGTTTTTTTTTATTATATAGAAAGTGGTTTCATTGCTTCTTCAACTGAATCTAAAAAAAGCATGGCAAATCCAGTGTTTTAATGAGGGTTGTAATTGCCTTTGGTGCTGAAATTCCCCTCCTGACAGCCATTAGGGTCTTTTAACAGACACTATAAAAATGGCACACTCTACATGTCTAAGGGCTTGATCAGCAATTGCTGCATAAAATATTGCATAGCCTCCAGGACACTGCTGCCTTTCCAAATAATAAATTAGCAGGGACATGCTTGTCCAACTTGCTTGTTCTTAAAGACCTAAAAATGAAGTTTGCACTGTAAATGAGTTTGCTTTTGTCTGGAAGTGAGAGGTTTTAGCTCTGGATGTCAGCTAGCCATAAGATATGAAACAAGCAGTTAGAGAACAAATGTTTTGGAACATAATCTTTTCTTGACTTCTGCTGAAATAAATAAATCTCTGTGATATTTCAAATGTGCTTTCAATGTAAGGTATTTGCCTCCATATATTGTTAGACAAATTTCAGCTAAATCAGCTTATGTGTTTGCCCAGAATTCAGGAGTATGATGTGTATTTCTGATACTTCGCAGAAGGCTTTTTTTTTTTTTTTGTTTGTTTGTTTGTTTGTTTTTGGGTTTGTTTTTTTTTTTTCAGCAAACCATTGAGAATATTACATACCTCATTATGTGGGCTTTTTTTTTTTTCTCATTTACAATAACTAATGTATGGATAATTGTCATTTATTAAGTGATGCGAGAACATTTCCTGGGTTATTCCTCTCAAATATATACATTATTCCTGGCTTTGGACTGGGTTTTTCTTAGAATGCAGACTTCATGCCTCTCCGTCAGGGCAGAAGAGATACTAAATAGCAGGGCAGCAAAAGTGGTCCTGACACCCACGCTTCTTTTTGTTTTTATTCCCTCTCCTCTTGCCCCATGGCTGGTAATGCTTAGCCACAGGATATGAGAAATGAAGTCTGAATATACACATGCGTATTTATATACTTGACCATCTTTTCCTAAATATGCACATGTTGCCTCATGTACTTCATCTAGAAATATTTTATTAGCTGAAGAACATACGCCTCTCCGATCTATCCAAACAGCATATGTCTCATGAATGTGTGCTTTGTCACATTAAAAAGAACCAAAAGTCTTATTCAGGATTAGAAGGACAGAGCCAAGTTCTGAAGAGGCAGTGAGGCCCTAACTCCCTTCTCATTCATGCAAATCACTATGAGTTTCAGCTAATGAGCCTGGTAGACAAAAAGACAAAAAGAAAGCAAAAACCACACCCAAATATAGACACTGAAGTGTTAGTATAGAACCAACTAAGAAACAGCAGCAGAAAGATATTTTGAAGTCACAGGTATGGCTTAGTAAAATGGTTCTTACCTTCACCGGATTATTTGGTAATTGTGGACTTGGCCAGTGTTCTCCTTGGAGAACATTCCCTGAACTGAGTTTTATAACATGGAATCATAGAATGGCTTGGGTTGGAAGGGAGCTCAAAGGTCATTTAGTTCCAGCTGCCCTACCATGGACAGGGACACCTTCCACTAGACCAGGTTGCTCAAAGCTCCATCCAACCAGGCCTGAACACTGGAATATTCAGTATATACAGTGTAACAATCATGTTTCCTCCACTGTGTGAAATTTTCATGATAAAATGCTTCAGAAGCAGCTCTAGTCCAAATATATAGCTTTTGGTACACAGTCTTACCTAGTAATAATCACTTTAGCTCTTCATCTTGGATGGTAGCGGATTTTGGGCTGAAGATGGTGATTTGAGCCCAAAGTTGTCCTAGCTGATGCCAGCAGGTTTGTAACTGGTTGGCAAATGTGTCCTCTGGAAGAATAGAGTATTTTCTTATCCTTAGTCTTTGCTCTACCTCACTGATGATATTGGATCTGTAGAGAAAGACCTAAACGTCATCCTTTTTTGCATGGTAGAAGAAAGGGGAAGCTGCGTGCCTGCAGCTGGATGAGCCCGCAGAAGCTCCCTTCACAGAATACACATTACACTTAGTTTTAGTACATGATCTGGCAAAATCTCTGTGCAAGACTGAGACTTGACCTTAGCTTAATTTTTGCATTTTAGGTCTACTATATATCTATGTTAGATTGGCATCTTCCACTACATGTTAAAACTGTCTGGCATTGCTTAAATTACATAGATGGTTTCATTATGCATTCAGCCTACCTCACCTCCTTTTTACAGCAGCCTGATGACAATCAAACTGTAAAGATGGTAGGAGATTCTTGCTCAGGAATACCTGTGTTCCCTTATATGTGCCTTTAATTTAGTCCCTTCATGAAGAAAAAGCATTAAAACTTTCAGTCTAACTAATTATGATGCCTGAGAGACTTGTTTCATGCAGTCATTCTAGAGGGCTTGTTGGGGAACCTGTGGGATATCTGATAGGTAACGCTTTTGGCAGAAGGGGTAAACAAGAGAATCCTTAGAATTCATTTTTTTTTCTTTTAAAGTTTAGTCAGCTTAATTACATGTCTGCATTATTTACAGTCTGTTATTTGCTGTAAGATAATAGGGTAGTATGGATTCCTGAATTGCTGGCCCTGCAAAAGTGTAGCTCATTTATTTTAATGACTGCATCATCTAGCCAATTAACAGGATGGTCAGGCTTTTGTAATGAAGTGCATCAGCTCAAGCATAAGCAAGCAAGAGACCTTTTTCTTAAGCATCAGTCTTTCCCTAAAAAGGGTTTGTGTTGTAAAGCTCCTGTTGACTGGTTGGGTGACAGTTGTTGCTGTGATTATCGGTAACAGCCTTTCCTTCAGTAAAATGAGGCTTACGCAAATACTCCTTTGTTTGTATGTTTCTCTTACAAAAAAATGCAGTACCCCAAGTGTTTGCATAAACAACAATGCAAACACCAAATATTTAGGCAGAGGTGATACCCCCACTCCCTGATTTGATTTCTGTTGGGTCTGGAGGGCCTTTTCACCAATTTTGTGGACCTGTGCGGCATTTTTCTGCCATAAGGTGGGCAAAAGTGTGGTGAATCAGGCACAGAAGGTGAGTTCAGCTGAGACAAGGTAAACTCAACTGAAACTTTCACTCGAGGGAACCAAAAGACAGGAGAGTAGGATCTGCATAGCACCTGCAAAGAGAATTACTGGTGCAACTCTGCTGGTGACCACCCTGCTGGGAACATGTCCCGTGGCTGCACTTGACGAACTGAACTGCTGTGGATCAGAACAGGGCTGCACTTGCTGGGATGGCTCCCTGTGCTGGACAACTTTTTGGAAACACAAGATAAATATTGTTTGAGCTTTCTGCAAGTTGAAGTGCTTCCAGCCCCGTTTGCTGTACTCCTACCGTGCACATGCTGTGACAAGGACCAGGGCAGCAGGCACAGCACTACTGAGTCACCTGGCAAGTGGGATGAAAAACTACCAAAAAAGCATACCATGCAGCTGTTGCCGAGCTGTGAATAGCTACAGTGCAGGTAAAGTAAAGAGGACTTTTTGTCAGAGCCTTGAAGATTAAATATTAGAAATCTCAGGGTATTGCACAAAACACGAGTTGGTACAGGGCTTCTGAAAGACTAAGATTTTTGAAAGGAGGAAAACCTGAATATGTATGCTTTCTAAGAGTACGACAGTGAACTTTGGATTGGCAAACTAACCAAGGACACAGCAAGCTGTCTTCAAAAACTGAAGTGAAAGAGCAGATCGCAGGAGAGAGGGTGACTGCAGGACACCATAAACAGGAGGAGGAGGATACTGGACTCCAGCCCATGGAGAGCTGGATGGTGCAGGGGGGTGTGAGTACAGCTGTAGTTTCCTCCCAGTAAGAAACAGAGCATTTAAAGACCTCTGCAACTCTCATCAGTCAGCAGGAGGCTCCTACATCCCGTGGGAGATGCTGCTGAGCAGGCAGGGCTCTGCCCCGCAGGCAGTGGTCCTGTCCTGTCTCTTGTTCTGGGGGGTGGGGTACCACAGCAAGGGATACATCCTAGTGGAGTTATTGGCTAATTATTCTAAGAGGCAGTAACCGTCTCTCCATTTGCTGATAATTGCTGTGTCAAATTACACATTTAGGCTTGAGACTTCCCATGCCAAACCTTCCAGTTCTGGGGTAGACATAGCTGCTGCAGAGGAAAAGAGCAACCATAATACACGTTGCAATTCACATAGTGTTTCTGTAAGACATTGAAAAACTACCTTTATTCCTTTAGTCCTTGGAGGCTCTGCCTCCAAGACTTACAATGTCTAGCACATAGTCATGCCTTTGCTTTTCTTGATTCCTATGAAGCTTGGGGTATTTCATACGAATGCAGCTGGGCTCAGAGAGCTAGCAAAAAATTTTATCCTGAATAATGCAAACTAGGTTTAAAAAGATGTATGTGTACGCACATATGAAACGTGTAATGCAGCCATGCTTCCTGGTTCTTGCTCTGAAGTCTGGACATCAGAACTAGCGAGTTTGTTTTATCCATCCCGAGAGAGCCCTTGCACAGTGTTTGTGGTATTATGTGCTGAAAGACCTCATTAATGATGCAAACACTTCAGCTGTCATTGACTCATAAAAAAAGCTCAGAAATAGGAACATCTGAAGGAAATTGATTTTCTTTAATTCCTTTGTGAAGTGTCATGTGGAATATTGATCACTTTGGTAAGAATGATTTACATATCCCTCAGGCATCTACTGGAAGACAAACAGGTTTCTATCTGAAGCTTTTTTTCTCTTGTTGTTGAGCCATAGTACTCTTCATTTGGGTATCAAGATATTTAGGACATTCACTGGCCCAAACACAACTGAACTATGTTTTCTCCTTGGAAGGAGAGGCTGCTTATATTTAAACTGCTGGAGAACTACTGTTTCATGTCACGTTATGCCATATACAAGTATTTTAATGGCTTTGCAGTGAATAACTAGAAGTGCACTAGATATAGCATGCCCTGTCTTTGAAGAAGGATCAAGGTGACTCAAGGCTCTGTAAGGATCAGTTTTATTAAGCCTCTACTTCTATTAGCTACTAAAACGTATCTTGTTACTCTGGAATATATTTTGCAATCAAAATTAGTGATGAGGGAAACTGCAATGGAAAATCCCTGTGGGAAAAAAGATCTGATTTAAAATATGTTTATATTATATTTTTACAAGGAAGTTATAGTTCTGTGTTAGAGGTGAATCTTTCCTACATTTTTTTTTCTCCCCAGGCTTCACAGACAGTGAAGGTAAATTCATGAGTTCATAAAGTGTTGGATGTTCGCTGGGTGGAAGGTGGGACAGAACTGTAAAGCACTTTATTTCTTTGGTATCCACAGGGAGTTATTATTTTGGTCCAACACATTATTAGTGAGCATTTGGAAATTACACTGAATGATTCACTGGGAACAAAACAGTAGTAAATAATTCCTGTTTAGACCTGCTGTCTTGTGAGGAACATTTTCACCAGAAGACAGGTTGAGATTTGTCTAAACTAACACATATTTCTAGAAAATCTTAGCAAGGTCAACCAGTGTAATTATAAATCAGTAGCCTGTGATATTCACCTTCCCCTACTCCTGATCTCTCTGGCATTTGCATTACCTTGGTCTGCTAGCTTCATTACAAGTCCTGTCTTTGGGAGATTAATCTATTGTGCTATGCATTACAGCAATGGGAAATGTTTAAAGAGCTTCCACTGTGTGTGTGTTATAAAACTGTCATGAAAAAGACAGTGCCCGGAGATCGCAGAATAAGAGTCTTCAGTGGCAGAGAAGGAGAAAGGTCCTAACTGAAGAATACTAGTCCTAATGATGGGCTCAAATGGATCCAGTCCGGAGCTGTGATGTGGGTTCCTATCCCCTCTGGGTGAATGAAAGGCACATCCCCCAGAGAAATCTTCAGAAAGTTTGGCTGCAGATCTCATCTACATTCAGCACAACTCTCTCAGCTCAGCAGTGCTATTAACCTTATTCATTATCACTCTCTAAGTTAATGATGGGTATCTAATCTGCATAGCTATCTTCTCTCATTTGCCACATCCATCATAACTTCAGCTAGGTTGTTATTAAGTAACAGAGGTGAAACATAGGATAATCCCTTTCAAAATAAGATCTATGCCAGTGTCAAAATATGGTCCTAAGATAGTTGCAATGAATCTGACCCTCAGAAACCTGCTTCTCCCATGGGTGTTTCATCACTTGTCTGTGACCTGCCTGGGGAATCCTGCTTGGTCAAACAGAAGGGGCAGGCAGGGTTCCAAGGCAAGGTCCTACTCCAGGAGGTGTATTAGCTAGGGCAACCTGGCCAGCCTTGGGCACTGTGTGGCTGTGCCTGGGCTTTTCCCTCTTTTCTGCCAGTCCTGATATCAAAATACATAACAATACATAATATAATACATGGATTATGTATTATTATATATAGCATCTCTGAAGAGACTGATGCTTGCTTTCTCCAGGAAGCTGTTTTAACGCAGGTCTCCTTCCCTTCCCTGGATGTCAGCTGGCTGTGACGGGTGACAAGGTGTTGGAGGGACTGCTCTGCAAACTGGCAAGATAAGCACAGCAAGAGGCAGGTTTGCTAGAGGTGTTCTCACAAGTGCTGGTACCTACCAGAGCCAACACCTCCAGCCCTGGCCTGTGACAATACCCCTGCAGCACTGCTGGCACCACTGGCAGGAGTTGAACCAGAGGCTTCTTTCTGTCCATGGTGATACTGCCAGCCTCGCCTGTCTAATTCAATGTCTCCAATAGCTCCATTCCAGGGATTGCTGCTGCTTGGTTTCAGGGAGGTTTTGCATTTCACAGGAGGAAGCCTGGTGCTGAGTATAGCAGTGATCTGGCAAACGTACAAAAAAGGAGAAATAAACCAGCTGGGGATTCCTGGCTGCAAATCTTGTGATGGTGGAATGAGGTGCTTTTAACAATTAATGCAAGATGTACTACTCGTCTGCATTTAAACAGTCACTCTAGCTTAACTGTGCTTTGGGTATCACCTTGATTTACTGGGTTCAAAATGGTTACAATTTGAAAATAGTCTGCTACTTTTTGCTCAGAGCTTAAAAGCTGTCAGTGAGCACAAATGTTTTTCTCTTGCTATTTGATATTTGTAATGATCTTAAATTATTTTAAATGGATTTTTCTCTCTTAACCTTAATACATATGTACAAACACACACTACACACAGAGCCCTCCTCTTGTGATAAAGCTTCACTGAGTTTCTGAGGGCAGTTATTCCCATAAAATGAGATTGAGTTAATAATATTAGTGACTTTTCTATAGGTTCAAACAGAAGACAGGAAGCTGAGAAACAAGGTGCAAAGCTCAGTTTCAAATACATGATTAGCAGTAAAAAGCCTATGATAGTTCTCATAAAACCAGGAATGTTTCCTAACTATGCTACATCTGTGTGAACTCCCCTGTTGTTCCTGCTTGATGGAGCACTCCTCTCTTTCTGCCCTGTGGCTGCTGTGAGATGTTTCTGTTATCACTGTTCAGTTGTTGCTTACAAAGCAGAAATAAAAGTATGTGGGGGATTTTTTTTTTTTTTTTTTTTTATTAAACTGAAGCTTTTCAGTACTTTTCTATGGTCTAATAAGTTGTCTTCTGCATGGGAGGGAACTCTGGGGCCTGATAAAAAATGGTGGAATTTTATAAAGAAGCATGAATGGCATAGAGAGGATAACCAGAGAAAGTCTATTTACTGCGATCTTGCAGTCTGAGGCACCCAGTTAAAATACAAGGCAGTAGGTTTAAAACAAAGAGAAAGAAGTCCTTCTTTTCACAATGTGTTCTTAAATCAGGGAACTCGTGTCACAGGATGTTTGGGAGGCCGAAGGTGTGAGTAGGGTCACAAAAAGGGTTACTTAAGCCCATGAGAGTCTGGGTGCAAGCCATGGGTCAGGAAGCGCCAACCCCAGCAGCAGTGGGCAGCTGAGTCTGCGTGCTGGGGACAAGCTGCTCTCTGCCCTGCCTTCCTCCCAGCTCCCAGAGCCCTGCTGGTCCCTGGTGCGGGACAGTGCTGTTCCTTACGGTCACGTCAGAAGATGAAAAGTGGCTGCCAGATCCTGCAACTTAGCCCTGTTAGTGATGAGCTCTGGAATGGGAGGTCCTGCAGAGCTCCTGCAGGAGGGCATCTGGTGGAAAAAAATATCTACCAGCCTAGCAGTTTTGCAGCAGCTATGCTCCAAGCTGGCAAAGAGTGCTCCCAAAGATGTGGATTCGCAAGTTTATCATGGCAGCTCCAGGTTATAAAATTAGGGAGAAGAAGGGACTGAAGTAGCAAACAGCCGTTTGGACTTGTCTTTCCTTTGTAGCTCTTCTGAATGATGCGCAGGCTGAAGTGGGTGTTAGAAAAGCATATACCTATGTACTCTACAAAGCCTGGGCTACAATTATTTCTGGCAGTAAGTATGCTGTGAATTGCGGTATCCGGAGGTAATTTGCTAGTGAAATGTGAAATGAAAAGCAACAGAGTGGTCACTTTACCTGCCTCATGGGTCTAAGACCTTCCGGCCAATATGTGACATCCTCACTGCTGTGAAGAACCCCTAAAATTCTCACTTTGGCAAGTACTAAAAAAATCACAGCTCACAGGAAAGAGTAAGGATCTCTGTACAGAAAATCCTCTGCACCCACAGGTAGCTGCTAGCAATGAGCCCCTCAACCAAAAGCCCCTCAGCCATGCTGTAGAAATCTAGACATAAATCAAAAGAAGAAGTGTAAGAAACCGCTCTTCTTACATCAGCCATTTGTGTGGCACGCACATTTCTCAGACACAGCAAGAAAATATTCTCCATCTCTCTCTAGAAGTCCTTTCGGTTGGAGATCTAGCACAGACAAGCAGCTGGGAAAGCAATTCTTGAATCCTTTTATAAAAAAGCAGAAAATGACAAATACAGAGTTGAAGGAAATTGTAATTTTTATGCGCAGGATAAGCATGTTTGGTCTGTACCACCAAGCTGTAGCATGTCATGTTGCTCAACTGTTTTCAGAGAATGCAGCTTGTTTTCAAAGGAATTGTCTCATGGCCCAACCTCCTGTCGATTACCTGTTGGACTCCTCAAATGCTCTCCTTTTCAGGCAAGAAGGTCCAAAGGAGCATTTTAGGACTTAACCTGAGTTTTCCTCGGATAAGATGCCTGTTGTTGTCACAGGGCTTCTTGCTTTAGGACAAAACATAATGTTGGGATTTCGAGGTCTTGCAAGGAAAGTAAAAATTAATTTAACTAAACAGCTGCGAATGAAATTTTGAAAAAGAAATAGTAGCAGGAACTACTCAGATGTAAATCTCTGTCCTCAGAAGAGAGATTGGCATAGTTCAGCCTTTCAGACTTTCATTAGTGTTGCTTTCTTTTTTGTCCAGATTGAGGTGCTGGTAAATAAAATGCTACCTCATTTAATCAACTGACCTGAAATGCTTTCTTTCAGCCAATGCTTGCTTTCTACTCCAGTTAAAGGAAGAAGAAGCAGAAATGATGAATCTGAGAGCATTTTCGAAAGGGACTATATCTAAACATGAAATGAGATTTTTCTCATCTGAAGGTTTGGTAAATACAGAAGAAAAACATTGCAGATGCACTGTACATAGCCATGAGAAGTAACAGCTTCAGCCTGTGCCCCCCAAATTGGTTTCCATACAAAGCTCCCTGTAGGATTATTCATCAGTCTGGCATTTCTGGGGCTACGAAGGCCACTTCTGGGGACTATAACTTGGTCCTGAGGATGTTTTCTCACAAATGTTTTAACTTCCTGATGTGACGTCTGCTAGTGTTGAGTGGCTTCAGTATGTGCAAGATTCAGCCTTTTCAGTTTGTTGGTCTTGACTGAACATGGGGCAAGGGATGGTGCAGAAAACCATGCCGTGGGTGGTTTTTAGGACAGAGCTTTACTTCTTAGAAAAGTTTCTGTGCTTGAAACTCTGCTAGCATGGAAGGGTAAAGGTCTGCTCTGTCAGTCGCAGGAGTTTTTGCAAGTCCAAAAAAAGAAATGTGTTTTATTCTGAAGCAGTATTTGAGGGCAATATCTACATGGAGGCAGAACTTGGTTTGCCCATTCCCAAAAAGTCCAAAGTAAGATGGCTGAAATTTGTTAGGTGTATGGTTTGCTGTTAAAATAAACAATTTGGGGTAAACTTGAGCAATTTTGAAAGTAATTGAAGAGTTGTTAAATGGTTTTGAATTGAAGGGCTTCTGTGAAAAAGGGTGAAATATTAATAGCAGTGGTCCAAGCAGCCTTGGCTGTGTATTTTGCTTGTGTTTAATTTTACAAAAGCACTTCCAAATTAGACCATTAAAAATGCTTCTCTCAATTGCCCAATATATTTTCCCAGTTCTTGATCTGCTGAAAGAGCTGTTGGTTTTGGATTTTTTATTTTTTGGAGTTTTTTTGGGTGTATAGGGTTGTTTGCGGGTTTTTGAGTTAACTCAACTGACTGACCAAATCAGTCATATGACTTCTAAGCAAACAATGGCACCAGACTTTCAGGAACTTTCAGAAGGGCTGTAGAGGTCTGATCTCTGAAGTCCTCTTTGAAATAAAAATCCTTAATAGCTTTCATGAACAAAAAGCAAGGTTTTGTAGGCACAGGCATAAATTTTCCTTGAAAACAGTTAATAGATTCTGTATGCCAAGTTTGCTGTTGACTCAGCACTTTCAACAGTTTTTAATGGAATTTCTTGGAGCAGTCTCTCTAAGCCTTTGAATTAGTTGATCTTCTGAGAATTGCACATTTGCCCTTGTTTTGAACTTCTCAGTCAAATTCTATGAAATGTTAATGGTATGCAGCGCAGAGGGCTTAAAAAAGGCACCATAACAGCTGCAGAGCTTGTATTTCTGTGAAACATATTTCTATTAAAATAGTATTCACCATGTTCAATGTACAGGAAATATGGGCCAGCAATAACAGGTTTGTGAATAAAGCTGGAAAGGAAAGGCCTGTGAGCCCGAGTTGGACAGAATGTCTGTAACTTGCTGTTACAGCCTCCTATTCAATTATCTATTTTAGAACAACCTGAATAGAAAGAGTGGAAGTGAAGTGTGGCAGGAGAACATCTGTGCTGCCATGGTGACTATTCAGGACTTTTTTATTTGACTGTTCGTTTCAGCTTCCTGGCAAAACACAATTTATATGTAACTTTTCCAAACATTGTTTTTACTGTAATGAATTATTTTCCTTGCAATAAATCCACATTAAACTATTTCTTTTCCAGAGGAGCCCTGGATATTAGGGACAATCCTGTGTCTTGAAAGAAAGTAAATTTGGTAGGTCATTGGTTTTTTGTTTCTTAAAAAATTAAATAGCACTCTGAATGTCAGTTCCCTGATTCATTAGTCTTTTGGGAATGAAAGCTAATGCTTTAATTACAGCTTTGTTCCAAACCCTAATCACAGTGACAGTAGGTGTTTCCTAGTAATTAAAACTTTTTCAGTTGATATGTGAGCACTATATTCATTAATATTTTTACCTGGATTTGGTTCATAAATTGCTTGCAAGGAAGCTTCTCTCCTTAAATTTCTTGTGCTATGATTACTGAGGTGAGTGGGAGGAAGGAGCTGACATTAGTGGGGACTTTCAGACCATGGGGCTGGCTGTGCACTGCTCATCTTCCCTCTGCAGCCTTTACAGGGTACATGCATGGTCAGTTAGCCTTGGTGCCGAGTGCTGGTGGTTTAGGGGGGTAGCAGACCTGAACAGAACCCTGCTGAAGCCCCAAAGCATGCTCACTAACAATGAGTAGAAAAGGACTTTGTTAGCATGAGAGATCCCATCTTTGCATGGTAATGTGGGATTTTTGTTGAAAAAGTGCAGTTTTCTCAACATGCATTTGAATAGACAGTAACAGGAGGTATGCTAGGGTGGGAGGGACCAGCCACTCAGCTCTGAGAGTGCCCACAAGCCTGCAGCTGGAGTGTACAGCCTGCAGTGACCACTGCCCTGTAAAGGCAAGGGAAACTGGGTATGCTGTCATGCAATTCCTAGCATAAGCTGTTGATGTCTGATAGACATGCTATTAGATAGGCGCTAACATGCCCCAGCCTGAGCTGGCTGTGCACAGGAATCACACTGGAGATCCAAACCAGTGATGCTCTGCAGTCTCACAGCAGGCAAAGGCAACAGCCTTGTCTCCATCTCTGATCTGGGGATGTAGGGTCTACGCTCAGATTTGCTTTTGCATGAAGCTGGTGCCAGGAAAAATCCCAGTGTCACCAGCCGGTGTCTTAATGAGACAAGCTGGTTTTGAAAAGGGGGGAACAGCTGCTTTGAACTTGTTTTCTAGAGAGACCTTCTTCAGTGGGTATGTGCTGCAGAAGCGAAGGGCTCGGGGTAAAAGGGAAAAACAGGTAGGAAGGATAAGCACAAAGAAGTTTCCTTATGGTCTGGCAAAAGTTCTGACTTCTTTATTTATTGAAGAGGAGCAAATAGTTCAAGATGTGCTTCTATCCTGAGCTTTCCAAACTCTCTTTTTCTCTTTTTTTTTTTTTCCTATTGACCTTTGCTTCACATACCGCCTGCCTATCCTATTGTTCAATGGAAAAATCCTATTAGAGGCATACCAGTTACCTAAAAATTAAATCAGATGCTGTCATGCTGCTACTTTTCCACCTCAATTATGCAGAATGGAATTAAGAGTACCTTAGAA
Source organism: Pezoporus flaviventris (assembly GCF_033815535.1). Taxonomy (NCBI): domain Eukaryota; kingdom Metazoa; phylum Chordata; class Aves; order Psittaciformes; family Psittacidae; genus Pezoporus; species Pezoporus flaviventris. The sequence goes on along the minus strand of NW_026892638.1, from coordinate 4,559,686 downwards.
TAAGGCTCTTGCTGTTTTATGAACTTCAAACCATGCCAAGAATATTCTACCCAGTGGCCTTTATCTGCACATAATTACAGTCTAAGGCATTGTTAAATCTTTTGCTAAGATATTTCTAGTATTAGTCCATAGTAATCTTAAATAACTAGGGATTAACCAAGGATTGTTGCCCTATTTTCAGGGAACAGGAGCTACACATATAAGAATTCTGTGCTCTGATATATTCAGCAAGAATTGTTATCTTTCATAAATCTGACTTTTTAAATAAAGATTAAAATTGTCTTGTTAGGTAGTGTAGAGATAAATTTGTAATTCCTCTTTTAAACTTCTAATAAATTAAGAAACATAAAAAATGTGTCTGTATAAAAAAATTCATGCTTTCTTATGCTAAAGCTCACCATGTATTTTAAGTAATTTCATGATCCTATTAAATGATCACACTTCTGGAGTAAACTTCTTAATGGAATTTAAACTCTGGATTTTTGTTGCATATTATGTGTAGAAGAGGGTGAGTGGAGCTAGTCATGTACATGTCATGGATCAGCACAGAGGTTTCACTCAGCAAATGACCTGTACAGCAAGTACCATTTCTAGGGAATGGGATGTTACTCCAGGAGATACATACCTCTGTGTTAAGCAGCTGAACATGGATAGCAATACTGGTAGATAAAATTACTAGCATCTGAAAGGTCTTTGTGAAGCAAGTCTGTGGCATTAGCCTTGTTTTTAAGGGTGTTTTGAGGGCTAGAGGAACTCTTTGCAAGCTAAGAACAAGAAGTATTTCCAGCTGAAGCTGACCTGAGCCAGGTATGCCATAAGGGCTGCTTCAATCACACCCTCTAGGTCAGGGTAAAAGGGCCTATCCAGCTCCCAGCCTGACCTGCTGAATGTGGGACATAGCTCCTGACTAAGTGTTTGTGGCATCTGGCTCATGACTTAGCACTGATCAGAAAAGAACTGACGTTGGTCTTGAATTGAGGTCTATCTGCCTAGGAACTAAGATGCTGGCAAAACACAGGAAAAAGCATGCGAAGTAGAAAAGCATCCTTAACAAACTGGGAAAAAGTACTCCAAAACACAGAAACACTAAACCCCTTTCACAATATTATAGAAATTAAATACAAATAGCCCTTCTGCTCCATATTGTGTGTACAAAAAATGAGATTTTTTTCCCTCTGTGCTCAGCAACTGTTACGCAACTGTCCCAGTTATTTTGACATCTAGTAGTTGATGTGAAAGTGTATGGTTTCTTTCTAGAACTGGTAAATGAAGTGGCATGTTGCAAGCCCCAGAAGCTTTACAAAAACCATGTGAAAAAGCATTTAGGTTGTTTTCACAGTATTTATTGGGACTGTATCCTGTATCACACAGTTTCCTGGCTTTATTTTTTTTTCCTTCTTCAATTGTGTGAGTTCCCCTTAGTGATGAATATCTTTCAATCTTGATGCATATTTTTCTCTGTGTAACCAAAGGTGTTTCTTTTTATTCTCTTAAAACTATGTTCATAAATGGGGTATAAAACAGTTTTAATGGTATAATACTCTCAGATCTTTAGCTATCCTTCAGTAATCTCTATGTCCACATGCGGATGAAGGACAATGACTTCCTGTCATCCACAGTAATGTAATTAAATCCTGGAATATACTGGTGAAAAGATCTTGTTTAAGAGACAGCTACCTCTTAGGGACAGTAGTGATGTCTTTTCAGAGTTATTTTTGTCCCCTGATTATGCATCTGTCTGTACGTATATACACTCCCTCTTTGCAAGCATGCAAACTGGCTCTGGCCGTATTAGTTTTGCTTAGTTTTGCCTGCGGGCTCTCAGATATGGCAGCAATAATGTCTCATTATCTGAAGACGTGGGTCGTGGCTGGAAAACTCCAGAGGGCTACAAATGTTTTGAAAACAATCTCACAATCCCCAACGACACGTGCAAGGAAATTTGACTGCTCTGTGAACCATGCTCTATAATTTTCCACAAACAAATATCCTTATATTGGAAAAATCTAAGTCCAGATGAATTCCTCCAGTCAAATCCTTTAGATGCATAACAGTGCGATTGAGCCAACAGACATCTTCACTTTCCTTCTTCTGTCTGTCCAGACTAATAAATGTCCTCAAGGTCAAAATCCTGGCTGATAAGTGGATTAGGACTGGCAGATGTCTCTCTACCTCTCTTCTACTCACTTACTAGAAGTCAGTAAAGCCTCTCTTTCATTCCACCTTTTTCTCTTGCTGGCATTTTTGTCACTGGAACTGCTGCAGATCTACAGGCAGGTAATTGCAGTCAGATATAGTCAAGGTCTTTGTAAGTACAAAAGCAGCTGCACTGTAGTAATAGTAAAAAAAAACAACCCTCAAACAAAATGCAAACATTACCCTTCCAGCTTTCCAATACTTCTCAGTTAGGACCAAAGGCAAGGGGGAGACTAGCAATGTATTGAGGGCAATACCTCATTTTCTCTGTTTTAATTCATGGCATTCCACCTTTTGGTGTACATTCATCTCTTTTTCAAGTACTTTCTTTTATACAACCTTTTGTTAACAAGTGGCATGTGCAAAACAGACAGCAGGTGATTCACCCAATGTGAATCTTCACATGCTCATTGATACTCTGATCAGGTGATGTATTGCTCAGCTGCGTATAGCTCAAATGTCAACTGTCTGCCAAAGGGTACTGTAGATGCCTAAGTTCATGTGTGGAGATTGAAAATGTTAATGACAGATAAATACAGTCGAGGTTACCCAATATACAGGAACTGTCCCCAGCTTAATGTGGCCCCCAGCTACATGGTACCAGACATTAGCTGGTTGAAGTATTCTCTAGGTGCATCCTTATATTCCACCTTTCATGGGCACCTGATTTTGGCACCCATCAGACAGAAGATATTGAGCCAGACAGACCTTTTGATAAGGCTCATTTCAGGTGATGTTATACATTTTACTAGGTAAACTAAACTTTTGCCAACCATATCCTGGGCTACAACAACAGAGGTGTGACCAGCAGGTCGAAGGAGGTGATCCCGCCCCTCTACTCTGCTCTTGTGAGACCTCACTTGGAGTATTGTGTGCAGTTCTGGTGTCCTCAACACAAAAAGGGCATGGAGCTGTTGGAGCAAGTCCAGAGGAGGCCACAAGGATGATCAGGGGACTGGAGCACCTCCCGTATGAAGACAGGCCGAAAAAGTTGGGGCTGTTCAGCCTGGAGAAGAGAAGGCTGCGTGGAGACCTCATAGCAGCCTTCCAGTATCTGAAGAGGGGCGTACAAGGATGCATGAAAGCGACTTTTCATCAGGGGCGCTTGTGAGAGGACAAGGGATAATGGGTTAAACTTAGACAGGGGAGATTCAGGTTACATATAATGAAGAAGTTCTTTTCTGTGATGGTGGTGAGGCACTTTAACAAGCTGCCCAAGGAAGCTCCATTCCTATTAGTGTTCAAGGCGAGGTTGGGCAGAGCCTTGAGCAACCTGATCTAGTGTGAGGTGTCCCTGACCACAGCAGGAAGGTTGAAACTAGTAGATCTTTATGTCCTTTCCAACCCTAACTATTCTATGATTCTAAATAGCAGAGGTGGTCTTTTATCCTCTTATTTCAGCAGACAGCTTTCTCTGGATTTGGACTCCATTAAAAACATGGTGGGAAAGGTGTCTAGAGTCCATTGCAGTGGGGCTAAAAGGAAAGAAAACTCTCTTGGTTTTCACTCCTGTTCATTTGTAAGAAAACCTCACTCTAGTAGGAGAAGCGAGTGGCTTGAAGGTTTGTGTAGTGCCAGTGCTAGAAAGCCACACCAGTAAACTGTTGGAGAACAACTCTGATGCTGCTTATCAGGGGCCAGGAACCAGCACAGGACCCTTCAAACCATACCCAGAGCTCTCAGGCAAAAACAGCAGTGAAGGAAGGCAGCTTTTTTGCTCACTGGCAGGCTCTGCTGAAATCATGAAGCACTGAATGATCCTGGAGATGCAGAAGCTCACAGACACGTGCCATACTGCCCAAGCTTAACTTTTCAGAGGAAAGTTCTTAAGTAGAAAGCATCTGTTGTCATCTGTGTTGAAGGCCAGCTGATATTTGAGATCCAGTCAGGTAAAATAAACATCTGCTTGAAACAGGTTTCTGGAAACACACATGCAAGAAAGGTTATTTTTATGTCTGCCTGACTGATCAGAATACAAAAACGGGATGAAATGTTCTACCCATGGCCTCGGTATAGCATGATTAGGTTTTCATTTTTATTCAAGGCTCATGTATTGTCTTTCTCTGCCTTGCTTTCAATGGACATGATCCTCTATTTTTTATTTTTTTTTAATTTGTTTGAATTTGAATGGTAACTCTTACTCAAAGGGCACTGTCATTTATCCTCAGATATTCAGTTTGTTAGGGGCTGTGCAGAGGCAATGAGAACACTTTACATTTCCAGTATCTGTAAGCAGGAGGATTCCGGGGTATAGCCATACTCATTACTGTTACCTGGTGTAACATATAGTGAATATCATGGGACAGGAGGATGCGCCATGCTCAGTTTCCTTGTCAGCATGATGTAGGGAGTGTGACACACTTCTGAAATCCAGGGATTTTGGAAATGTAAATTGGTGCATTTATTAAACAAGTTAAAGATAAAATATTGTTAAAACATTGGGTTCATATCCTTGAGACGCAGGACTTCTTTTTCTGTCATGTTTTAATGCAGTTGCACAAGTCTGCAGTGAAACCTACAAGTCCTTAGTATTTTGGTTTTATTAATTACAGTTTATTTCTTACAGATAAAGTGCTTGAAACACTTCTGCATCAGCCTAGTACTGTCCTCTCTAAGATACTATAGTGGCACTATGTCTGATCTGGTCACACACCAGAATTTCTGCTCAAAAATCTCTCCTTGTCAGGATGTTTTTTGTTGTCCTTTCTAGACTCTGTTTTAGTGAGACTTTTTGGAGAGGTGGTGGCCTGAGCAGGTGTTCAGATATGTCTAAAGCCAGCCTGTCCATTTTACACATGCTGCCCAAGGTCAAGCTGGCTTTTTTCCTGTCTGCTGTGCTGTAAACTTAACATCTTGCCAATAAATTATCCACAGTCTGTAAGGCCGTAAGGAGCAACTACAGCCATTTACTCTTGACCCGTGTTGCACAGAGGCAATTTCATTTCTCCAGAAGAGGGTTAAAGCACGCTATTCCTCTAGAAAAGCAGGCTATCTCATTTTAAAGGGTAAGTGACTGGAAGCCTACCCATTCTTTCAGTAGTCCTGTCTACCTTTCAGTTATCTTCACTGCCATGAAGCAGTGTCCTACTGCAAAGTCACATTTATCTCTTTTCAGGTCCCACCTGTGAATTTTGAGCTTAGGTTAACCCTTCTCCTTTACTTTTATTCTGTTCTTCTGGAAGTCCTTGCGTGGGCACAGACTATCTCATAACTTTTCACAATGCAATGCAATGCAATGCAATGCAATGCTAATCCTTACTTGGTACAAAGACCATTTAGTGTGGTGATTCAGGTCAGTTCAGAAGACCACAACCCATTCTTATTTGCCATCCTGCCAGTCTTTCTGACACCTGCATATTCCCTTGGCAAGAATTTTATCCGGCCATTCTGATCATCTGGGTCACTGATAAAGGCAGCTAACATTGGACTGAAGACATTTTCTTGAGTGCATCTCTTTTCTCATAGCCCTACTTCTTGGTTTCTTTTCATTAATGTCACAGTTTGGAGAGAGACCCTTTTAGGTGTACTAACCCTAAAAAATACTAATTCCAGAAAATGCAAGATTTTTAATCAAAATATTGTGTGACAGTAAGAAAATTATTTGCATCAACACAGACTAGTTAAAAAATGTATTTTTTTTTTAAGTGAAAGAACAAGTGTTTATAAGACCTGTTCTCCAGGAAACTATACTGACTGGTATTCATTGTACTTTTATATTTTAACTCCTTTTTGATAAAATCCTGAAAAATCTCTGGCAAACTAATGTCAGATTGGAAATTTCTTTTCCCTGTTTCGAAGAAATGGAATTACACTTGGATATATACCACTTAAAGGTTGGAGATTTTTCTAATATTTACTTAATAATCAACTTTACTGATGCAAACAGACCTTCAACTCTGGCTAAGCAATTTGGTACAGCTGATTTGAAAATACTTCATGTAATTGGAATCTCTATTGCTGGATATGCACTGTTGTTAAAAGCTGCTTCTGCAGCTGTAGCATAGATTTGTTCTCTTAATTTCCTCATTTTTCAGAGGTACAAATCTAACTGAATTTGATGCCTGAAAGAGCATCAGAAATCAGCAGGCAACTTTATGTTAGTGCTAATGGGAAAACTAATGAGAAGAGACTATTTCTGAAAATTGTATTTCCCTCAAAGCTGTAGTCATCAAGCACACCCTTACATTAACCAGGTTTCCCAAGGCGACACAGCACTGGAGGAGGTCAGCAAAAGGACTCTCCAGCCATATCCAGCATACTCTTCTCCCTAGGTACCTTAAAGAAGCTCATAAAAAAGTAGTATAAGAAGTAAGTCTGAAAATGACAGTGGCAACTTGTCTTAAATGTCCCTAACATATCAGGAGGTTCTTAACCCAAAGGCACGGCAATCTGCTGTCCTTTCACTGTCAGAGATTAATTATTGGGCAGTGATTCTGTGTAAGTGATCTGGTGGGGAGGGAAAGGGGCCATGGAGTTTAATTGCCTAGATAACAAAGAAAATGAAAAGAAAAATCCAAACAGCTTAGCTTTGCATTTCAGAACCATGTAATTTTATTTTTCCCAAAAAGTCTGCCACTTGGAAGCTAACATGTTTTCCTTTCATGCCAGGCTGTAACGTGTTTTCCTTTCATGCCAAGTGACAGAGGGCACTTTGTTTTTTAACAGCCCCATGTTATGCTCTGACATCTTTATTGTGTAGGGAATTACCCCAGCAAAAGCACTTGCTCTGGAGATGGGTCTGATTATGTCTGCTTGTAGGCTGAGCAAAGCTGAACATGTGTGTGCCTAACTATGGGGTTTGGGAGCAGTAAGAGTTTTTTGTTGGTTTGTTTTTTTTTTTATTTCATACACACACACTTTGTTACAAGATTTTTTTTCTTCCTTCAGCATTTTTTTTTTGTTTTCCACATGTTGTAATTAGATGGGCACCTCACTTGCAAGATTTTTAAAGTTAAATAGAAAATAATAGGAGTAACAGCCTTGTGCACTTTTAATCAAGAAGGAACTTGGTTCTTCTGGGTTTCTGATGCAACCAGAATTTAGCAGTGTTGCTCTCTTTAATGCTCAGGATAAGGAGTCTGCCACAGCTAGTTTAATAGTTGAGTGCTTTAGTCAATGTAATGAATTATTGACCAATGGATGTCAGTTTAACAATCGATCAATATGCTAAAGTATTAAAAAAAAAAAAAAGAAAAAAATCTTCAGTTGAATAGGTCTTCCTTAGTAGAGAGAGTGCTGAGAGCTATTTAGGTTTTCTGTCCTTCACAATATAGAGACCAGACAAATTTGTTAAAGGATTTTATGTGCTTTGCAAGCATTAATTCCTTGAGCATATTTTGGACTCATGCCTTCACCTACCTTATACATTCCTGTAAGTATCACATACATCAGCTCTTAAATATGAATTTGGCACTTTTTGTAGATGGAGGTTATCTAATTTACAGTAAGCTGTGAAAGATTGCCACTGTTACCAACGTGAGTGTAACTCAAGTTGGCAGTACTGTTTGCAAGTTTCACATCATTAAAAAAAAAAAGCGGCTACCTGATTTGGTATGAAATCGTTGGATTTTTTTTTTACTGTGGGGAGGAGGGAAGGCTATTTAGGTTCACATTTCTGATGCAGTGCAAAAGGGAAAAATCTTGATACTTTAAGGAATTCCCAAGATGGAAAACATGAATTTTATGAGGGTATTTGTAATTCTTCCTCTTCCTCTGCATGTGCCTTTTTGTGTCCATCACAATGAGTTAGTCTAGAGGTTAATTTATTCAAGACAATGTTCTAAGGAGCAGTTTACGTTTATTGATAGCAGGCAATAGCACAGAGCTGTATGGTAAAGCCTCTTCGGTCAATTAAAGGAAACTGTAGCTGAATTTGCATTTTAGTAGAGATTCTCAACTCTTTTTCTCTTGTGTTTGCTTACTTTCAGTACTAAAGTTTCTCTCTCCACCCACAGCAGAGGGTGTCCATGCAGGTTTAGGAAACTGAATTGATTTTTTTTTCCACCTTGAAGCACTATGGACATAACAGGCTTAGAATCATAGAATCATAGAATAGAATAGTTAGGGTTGGAAAGGACCTTAAGATCATCTAGTTCCAACCCCCCGGCCATGGGCAGGGACACCTCACATTTATTTAATGAATTTAAAAATTTGCTTGATTTTTATGTATTAGTTTCCACAGATTGCTTGCTGCCCATGTGAGTATAAAAATGTCTCTCTCCAACTCTGTAAAGAATTTTTTAAGGTATTTGGTGGTGATCAAGCACAGCAGAAGCTATATAAATATACATTTTATAAGATCATGGGTAGGTGAAACATCAGCATAATTTGATCAACAGTAACAAAAATCACATAATAATTAAAAAAAAAGATTTCTTTGGCACATGCACAGCTAATAACATCATACTCGATATTCACATTAGGTTTCCTGGCATTAGTTAAATTAGTTCTTTTCTGGAGGCATTATTAAACCATGCCAAACAGGAAAAGTTCCTCCCCTGTGGATGATTTAAGACTCCAGAAGCACTGGCATAAGCTTTACTCTGTCAAGAGTGCTTTCTTGTTATTTTTGTTTTTAATAGTTTTATAGGCTGTTAATACCATAATTCCACCAGGCAAAATATTAAGAGGTTACCTGCCATGTTGACCAGAGCCAGGTTACACCAGAGTGAAAATTGCATGTGTAACTGCAACTCTCCCTTGGGCACCATGTAATGCTGTAGAAATGGCTGGATACGTCACAGTTAAATAATTCCTATTGATGTGTGTTGCCATTTGTTAACTCAGTAAGTATGATCATATATATATTTTTCTGCAATTCTAACAGATTTTTGTCAAGTATAAATAATGATGTAAGTTGCAGAAAGTAAATTAATTTCATGTAGGCTTACTAAACAGGATAGGAAAAGTCAGGACATGGAGCAATAAAGGATCTAATGTCTCCTCCCCCATGCATAGCCACAGAATGTGTCTTGTGAATACACAGTGGCCCACTGTCTGGGCAAAATGCGCAGTGGTCACCCTGCTTTCCGAGCAACATAGGCACCTCCACCAGGGGGAACTGCTTTTCATGCCAATGGCTATCTATCTCCACTAAAGATAGTGAAATGATTATTTAGTGCTAAATTCAGCAGATATAGCAATAGCTGCAAGCAGATGAGATGACACTAACCTTCAGAGATTCTAAATAAAAACATGATAAAGGCTGTCCAGCAAATAGTCTGACAAAAACTTCTGGTTGATGAAAGAGATTGATAATTTTTTTTTGTTTTTCTTTTTCTTTTTTTCTTGTTTTTGTCACTAGCGCTGCTAGAAAGCACAACATACTACAAAAGTTACTTTGAAAATATGCTTTGTATTCTGGGTGCACTCCTCAGAGTGACATATCTGCCAGCAACGACAGTCGGGGAGAAAAGAGCAATCACTCAACAGGTTGACATCCACTTTTCTGATGGTTCTTTCTGCGGAAGCTTGATAAGTCCCGTGAGAGCTCTGACCATGGTCCCCCATCTCTGCATTGGCACCCAGTTTCCTCAGCATCATGGACTTCCTCTACGCAGGTCACTACCCTTGTAGTGATCACCCTGCGGTGATCAAAGCTTGTGAGAGGGACCAATCTCTAGCTCCTTCCCATTTGAATTAGAGGCTGGATGTGTCAGGAACTGTTTTACCACCTACCCCTACTTACCCTGCAGATTTAAGGTCTCTTCTTGGAAGTCAGCAAGGAAGAGCTGAGTCTAGTCTTGGTACAGATCTTCAGCATCTGAGAGAGGGTAGAGAACAAGGTCCCTCTTCCATTTAAAAAACCCTGATTACACATGGTCCGGGGCATTGAGTAATGGAAAAAAGTTCTGATAGGTCAGTCTGCCATAAATTTTGTCTTGTATTTACCCAAGAGAGCCTTCTGTGAATGAAGAGGAAGCCAAACCAAAATTTATGGATGTGAAACCAAGTGTATACTTCTTTTCTGCTGGGCTTAGATCTTGCCAGCTATGCTTTAGGGAAGAAGGAATTGGTATAATGTTGATGACAGAATGCCTTGAGAAACCAGATGTGAGATAAAAATACCGTCTCTGTCGCTAATCTGTTGTACTGGCAAAGTAAAACACTCCAATGATACATAGACTTGTGGTTGAATTTTGAAAATTCTTGTCAAAATCACTTGAGAATGAAAATATTCGGAAGATTAGCAAGTTAAGATGAACCACTGTGTTTGTTTTGTTACCCCAGGTTATTCTCCTGTGCCTTCCTGTCATCATCTGTGGTGTATTTCCTTCAAGCCTATGAGCCTGGTGTTTTCCAGCAGATGTTTATATGAAGTTGGCTACAATTAAGAAAACTTGAGAAGTTTGAATAACCTCTCTGATTTAGATATAAAGTAATTAAGTAATGACTGCTCTGTTTGACATGCTTGTGCTGCATAAAACCATGATAAAAGTGTTTGGGGTGAAATGAAGTTAAAACCTACGTGTCTGTAAGGAATAAGGAGACAGCCTGACAGACAGAGGGAGACAATGTGGGCACTGTTTTCAGCTACTGCATGAATATTCTCAAAACCTGGATTACAAGGCCGACTGCTGGATTTAACCCATCCCAGAGCCTGCTTTTGAGAAGCTGCTTTGAGTGCTGAAGGGTAGATGCTGTGTGGATGGCTCTGTGGGTCATAAATATGAGCAAATTCATGTTTCTTCCCTCTTTGACCAACAAATCTTTCAGAATATCATCATCAGCAGAAATGCCAGCTACAGTAAACTTCTCACAGAGTCAGCATGTTTAGATCTCTTTAGAGGTTGCTAGGCATTGAAAGCAGGGGAGGAAATTCAGCTCTTGCATTTAATGGCAGATGTCATTACACCAAATTACTTAGGAGGAGTGAGGAATGGCAAAGAAGGGAAGAGGACCATAGGAAGAGGAACCTGGCCACACCTCTGTTCCCCACAGTAATGCTCTGAACAGGATGCTGTGGATTGTTTGTTCTTCTCAGCATGGAGCAGTCCTGTTCCTGCTGCTCCCTGGCCAGCCCAGTCATCCAGCCAGCCTCATGTCATCCCTCCTTCCTGAGAAAAGATCTTGTCTTTACCCCTGTAATAAGTCTGGTTATCTACACTTACAGGTTTTCATATTATGGAAAGCAAAAGATAGTGTACTTTGACTGCTGGGAAAGGGATGGATACAAGTTAATAAAATCAAGGAGAAGTCTGATTCTTGTAATTTATAGTAGTAATCTTCAACATATTTAAATGATGGTTCTGTGATTCTATGATAGTGAAATGTACGGTTCTTCTTTGGTGTCGGAAGGATTCTCTTAATTTCACAGACCTACCTACTTCCTGTAAATAATCTGTCTTTATTTTTGAGGGTACAATGCTGAACATTGTTAGGGTCACCGTCAGTGGGCTCCTTCCTCTGCTCTTCAAAACTGATTTTCTGGACAAAAAGGTTCTGTGTATAGGTATATAGCCTTGACAACAAAGTGAGGGAATTTTTACAAAGACTAGCAGTAGATTTAATGTTTTAATTTAAACTGTCATTTATTTATTTAATGCATCAGTAAAAGCTTACTGACGTTCAGTGTGAATTGCTTTTGTTAATAGCAATTGCGATAGTTTTCACTTACACTAAAATATAGCCTTCTTACTTAATTTTGTTACTTTTTTTTTGTTTGTTATTCTTTGTAAAGATTTGAAATGTAATTGAATAAATGTAGTGGTTAAAAACATGATGTGCCTGCAAATTGGCTTAGCTGCTATAGTATTATCAATGGAGAAAAATAAGATTTTTGTTAAGAAATCAATGAAATGTTCCTTTAGCTGTGAAAGAAACCAGTGTACCACTGTTGTTTTCAGTCCACCCCAGGCAATCCTGTTCATAAACAGTGATGATGCTACTATTGCTGATGGCAGATGCCTCTCCTTACTAGAGCTGAGGCAGGGTGTGAGCTGAATTCTCTGGGCTGGAACTGTGACTGTTGCAGGGTGTAAAAAAAAAAACCCTTGTACTACTTAACATTAAACCAGTCCCTTTTATTTAAACACTCACAATGCTCTACAAGCTTTAGCTAATGAAGCCTTACAACACCCTGCACAGCCCTGTAGGAAAGTGCTGTATGGGATTATTAGATTGAAACACTGCCAGCTGGCAGGGAGTCCTGCAAGAGTCCTCCCGCTGCTCCACTGTGCACACGAAAGACCTGCTCCAAGATCTGCTTGGCTGCTTTCCATATCAGAAGTAGACAGGCAGATCTCTCTGAAGGGGGATGTATCAGTTGTGGTGTGTTTAATAATAACATCGAGATATGATTCCTTTTTTGTAAAAATAAACTGACTCCTCACTAAGGCAATTATGAAATACTGTAACTGCACTAGGCATTGCAGCTTTTCCATGCAGGCTCCTTAGGCCTCTGTTCAACTCCTCTTGCGTCTTCTGTTTCTCCTTTTGCATTTTTTGCGTGTTTCCAGAAGTGAAACAGAATGGTTGAAAAAAAATAAATATCTTTAGTCTTTCCCCTTGTAAAGACTGTGCTGGGTTAGGCAGTGTGGTGGGCAGTGAGAGTTTACCAGCATAACACAGAGCAGACATGCAAACATAGTGGTGGAAATTGTAGTTTGGTAGTCAGCATCAGCAGGAACTAAGTAAGCATGCAGAAGGTACAGATGACAAGAAGGGTTGTAGTTCAGCTGAAGAGTGCACACCAAGAAAAAGCAGTACTGGTTGCAAAAAATTCACTACCCAGGTATGTGAGTAGTAAAAAGTAAATGTTTCAATCCTGTTAGAAAAAGTATGTTGGGGAATAAAAAGACTTAGAACTGCTGAATTGTCCCACAATGTTCACATACTGTGTCCATGCAGCAGCAGAGGCAAGCTTGTGCTCATAGGCAGAACCAAAGGTACTGACCCTGCAGCAGGCTGTGTGAAAGCTCCAGAGCAGGCGGGCCAGAAGGGAGGCCCCAGGTCCAGCAAGCTGGGTCTGGCTCCTGTCACCTGCCCCAACAGCTGACTGAAAAAGGAAAAATAAAAGGACAAAAAGGAAAGAAAACAGCCAAATGAGCCTCATTAAATTACTCAGCAGCTCTTGGCAATAACAAATTGAATAGTCACAGTTAATAGATGCTTCTGTGCACCTGGTGCAGCTGGTTCACCTAGCTTATTTTAATCTTGATAGGGTTTTTCTCAGATTTTTTGGGGCAAGTCATCCCAACTTTATTGATAGGGGGGAAAGTTCTCATGCTGTTTATGAGAAGCTGCCTGGGCTCATTTTAGATATAACAATGCTGATGGCGTTTTTTGTAACAAGCAGTGTGTGTTTGAGTCACACAGGATGCTTTGCCTCTTTTATTCAGGGTTTCAAACAGACATACTGTTTACAGCTATCATTAGAAGGAATAATCCTTTCAGCATAATCTAACATTCAATTTTTTTATATTCAGTGTGAGCCTGGAACATCACGATCAAACTGCAAAAGGGTCATGAACTCTTGCTCACATTTATTTTATTAGGGCAGGATACTCTGAAGAGATTATTTTAATAGAATTTCTTTCTTTAGGGTTTTCAATTAAACATGTTTTTGAGAAACAAGACAAAGAGTTCAAACACTTGGGGTTTTTTATTATTACAGTTTTGCAGCTGACTTTCTAGTGTTTCAATGTAGTATCTAAATGTAAGAGTACGATCTACTTTTTTTGTAACAGCTCTTAAGAGGGCACTTCGATTCAATGCTAACAGTGTTTTCTGAGTTCTCCATCTTTCTTGTCTGTGCTTCCTATCTCCTTATTAATTATTGTGCATTAATTCTGTCTTCAATGCTGCCTGGCATAACTTTTAAGTCATTTTTGTTCTGGACCTAATTTCTGTACGAGGCCTTTCCTGCTTCTTAGCCATTGCCTTTGTTGCCTTCACCCTTTCTCTAGTATACAGAAGTACAAAACATGGTCTTTTGAGACTCAGTCATGAAGCATAGATTTTGCATGGCTTTGATTAAGCCCTATAGCCCTATAGATGTATACTATGGCTGCATACAGACTTATATATCAAAACCAGACACATGCCAGCTGCCAAGAAGCCATCGCAGCTGCCTCCTTCCTTGGCACCAAAACTCCCCTGGGAGGTGGCTGCTGTGGCAGCCCATGCGGGGTTTTGCCTTCTGCATGGGCCATTGCTGCTAGTTGAGCAGGGCAGCCACTGCCAACCGTCTCTTTCTGTGTGATGGTAGCAGAACCTCCTACTTGATCAAAATAGACTGTGCCTTCCTGTTGTGCTTAGTAGTCTCCCAATTGGAAGGGCTTAATTCCATCAGAAATGGACAAGGTAATCTGTAGGAAACCACATCACTCACTCCCTTGTGCTCTGTATGCAAAATCCAATCTTAATTGTACACTTTCTGCTTGTAGGACTTTATAATTCATATGTTTGCAGAGGATAAATGCCATCTTGTTTTACTGTCTGGTAAGAACTCAGAAGTACAGCCAAAGAGGAATATAACATTGCACTGCTTTCTAAGTTTGTGTCCCTGTGCTTACAGCAGTCCTCGCTGTTCTCTTTTAAATGGCTAAAACATCTCTGAATGTGACAACACAGTGATTAATTTACAGGCTTAATTGTCAGTTAAAGGTATCTTGAAAATCAAGTGGAGCAAAGTTGATTTCTGCCGTTTGCATCTGCTGGATGCATCTTGGGCCTGCTATTTCTGTTTACTTTCAAGACTGTATTGAAATTGATTTAATATTCTTTTAGAAGGTGATACTGCTTCATATTAATCACTGCAAACCTCATAGAATATAGCATTCTTTTGACAGTAAGTGAAAGATGCTGGTGCTGAGGCCTCCCAGTGTCGTGGAAGTGCACGCATCTGTTCTGAACACAGACCAGTTTTGCCAGCATTGCCTTTTGGAAATTCTTGCTCTGGGTTTAGGGTCTAGAGCAAGCCAGTGAAGGCGTAACTCCAGGCTGTGCTGAGAGGGTTGATACAGGAAAAGGAAGTGAGAGGCAAAGCCGGGAAGCAAGGTTTTCATTACTCAGTATGACACACACCCCACTTGCAACCTGGTTCACAAGCTGGGGCTTCAGCACTCACCACAGTGGAAGCTGAAACACAACAAGGACTATGCTAAAACTCCTTGGGGTGAGAAACACTACTCCTTTCCAAGCTGTAACTAGCAAGAATAGGCTTCTAGTGGCTTCAAGAAACATTCTTCACTAAGAAAGGCATATAAAAGCAATTTCAAGGGATGAAGACAAGCAACTGAAAGGTGAAGAAGATCTAGGAGGTTTGTTAAAGAAATTTGTAAGGGAGCTGTGTGGGAATAAGTGCCACCTCACTACCAGAGAGATATCTAAACTAAAACATGCCCCAGGAAATCTCTAGATGAAACAGATGTAAACTGCTTAACTGCAGGACTGTACACAAGTTTCTGTTGATTATCATTTTAATTAGCAGCAACAGAAGAAAATCTTCTCAGCTATACAGTAAAACTTGGAGAACATACTGTGGAGATAGCTTTGAACACATTGCTGAAATCATTTTGAAGTTAGCTAACGTCAGTGCCTTGGATCTAAGTCTTTTCTTGCATATCTAAATTTAGTTACTAACTGCTACTCTGAATGTTTCTACTGCCTGACAAGCCTCAGATGAGGGCTTCTCTCTTTTCAAGCTCAGAAAGGAGAAAGATAGACATCTAGGACCAGAGAGGGGCTGTAGATGTAGAACAGACTTAGATCCATAAGGAACATGCACCCTAACAGGGACACTTGGTGATAGATACACAATATGGCCTCTGATTCAGGGCATGTAGTTGTAACTGTCGTTCAAATATTGATGGAAACAAACTCTGGAAATGCATGGAAAGTATCTTGTGAATGCTCTTGTGAATTCCTTGTGAATGCTCTATCCATAGTGTGTGAATGCCCCATCCCTGGCAGTGTTCAAGGCCAGGCTGGAAAGGCCCTGAGCAGCTTGGTCTAGTTTGAGGTGTCCCTGCCCACGGCAGGAAGGTTGCAACTAGTAGATCTTAAAGCCCCTTCCAACCCTAACCATTCTGTGATTCTATGAAATAGGGCTTCTGGGCCATACAGTTTCCAGGTGTCCTTGACTCTCTGCTTGAATTTGAATTGTCTTCTGAATGACCGAATGTGAGTAAGGATGCATCTTCAGCCTCCAGCGTTGAGCTCAGCCACACAGATGCATGCAGATGTTCAGCTAGAGCTATGTCCATCCAGGAACCAGAAATTCCTCAATTCTGCCCCTGCCTATGTCTATGCTGCCACACCATGTGCCTGTTGCAGTGACGCAATACCAGCTCCACCACGTGTGCTTGGATGGATCCACCAGAGTTGCTGGCCAGGCGGATGTGGTGGAAATGCCATGCCTAAATAAAGCTGTTGATGACCAGAGACCTTTGACCTGTTTACTGTGGAAAACTTATGCTCACAGAGAGTGTTTAATAGCCAAGAGATTCAGAAATAGTTAAAATAACGTAACTGGAACATGCAATCAGACAGAAGTGTCAGTGAATGAAAACTTTGTGCTTGTTATATTCATTGAAATATTTTTTTTTTCCCCTTTTTTTTTGGCCATTCTTGAGGAGTGAGAAATAATGTGACTGGTATGGGCTTGCTAGAAATGTATTAGCATTGGCTATTAGATGCTTTTTTGTCGTTTTGAAAATGTTATCCTGTTCCACTGCAAACATCTGCTTGTTGCTGCTCTCTGAAGGGCTATGTCTCTTATAGCAGCTCAGATTCCTTAAAAAGTCCTGGAAGAACCACTTGAGAAAATGCAGTTCACTCTTATAGAAAAGGTAGTGGCCTATGACCTTAGCGTTGATGGGATGTGCTTGCAGAGGGACTGCGGAAAGGTCAGAAACAAGCTCTCCCGCTGAGCCACAGCAGCTGGTTTAGTCACTGGGACTGGCTCTTTCTGCAACCACACTCTTTCCCATAAAGTGACCACAGCAGAAAAAAAACCAAGATTACTAAAAGGAGTCAGTAAGAAAAAAAATAAAGTGGTTTACTTGCAAGTTGCAAGAAGTGTAGGAAAGTTGGAAAAATGCCATGGTTGGCTGTCTTTTTAAGGGTGAGTAACAGTGTTGTGTGAGTGGGTGCTGAGGGTTGCTGAAGGCACCTCTGGCAGAAGAACTACCCTGTAACTTGTAGGCAAAGAGATGCAACCCACATCCCAACAGCAGCCTGGGGAAGATCCTGTATGCCTGCATCACCCATGGCTGGCTGAACTGATACTGTCCTAAAGCTGCTTCCCTGAGATGGTGGAAATTGTAACTGAGAATGAAGAGGCTTCAGGTGGGAGGAGACAAGGTGAGATTCAGCTTTGAAGAAGGAGAATATGGAATCAGGAGAGAAAGAAAAAGCAATACAAGTTCAATTTATTGTTTTGTTCACTAGTTTTGCCATCTGTTCTCTATTCCAGACCAATTTACCAAAAAGGTTGTGTTAGACTGCTTCATGGGTAGCCTCCACTCCTGATCGATTTAATGATGCCCAAAGAAATAGCTAGAACATCATTGGTGTTTAAATAGGCTTGTGTTTAAATATTGAGGTAGGGTTGGGTCTTGTAAAAAGAATAACAGGAGGGAAAGGATTCAGTGTCAGTAGTGGGGTAGTCCCTCAGAGAAGGCGGTAGTCAGTTCTCATAACTGAGGAGATGTAGTAATGTCTTCTTAAAAATATCATGAAAAAGTAGTAAATTAAAAGGTTTAAACCCCTCCTTCCCTAACCAATAGGTGGATAAAGGGGAAAAAAAATCCAGGGAAAGCTGGTTCAAACAGACATCCTGTAATGAGAAGTCATGTGAGGGTTTCCCAGGAGTGGCTTTTGGGTAAATCCCAGGCTGGGGATACAGCCAAGCTGGACCACTGCTGACAAAGACCTGCAATGTTATATCTTTCCAGGATAAGGCCTAAAATGGGCAGATGGCTGTGGCTTGCTTCCCTGTGGTCTGGCCTGGATCCATGAAAGGTTAGTCTAGTAAAAACAGCTGCAGAGAAAGTTGGCTTCTGGGTCCCTTGGGGCAAATGTATTCACTGAGGCCTATGTAGGAAGAGCAGAGCCTGATTAATGGATGAAGGAGGAATGGCCTAACTGCAAGCTATTCAGTTCAACTTACTGGCAATTATTGGAAAAAATGAGATTCTCGTCAATCTATTTTGTCTGATCTGCCTCATACTATATTATATAAACACCAGAATACTATCTGGGGTCTAGCCTTCCATTTTAAAGTGTTTGTATAGTTTGTCCGTAAGACAAATAATGCATTCTCCTTCTCACTGAGAATAAAAGAGCACAGCCACCTCCTGGAGAAGAAACATCCCTCCCATCTCTGGTGGAGCCTTAGCTTGTGGGGTCATGTCCCAGATACTAATGTGTCAGATCCACCTGGCATCCATGGATTTGGCACAATATTCCCCTAGAGGAAGATCAGAAGAAGGTCTTCTATTTGAAATGACTTACCAAGAGTTTGGTTTACTGGCTGGGAGTGGATGGCAGATCTGATAACACTTGCCATGCATTTTTGCTTTCAAGATCCAGAGTCATTGGTTTAGGTATAGCCCACTGGTTTAGGGCCACCCACTTGCTGGCCAAATGACAGAGCTGGTTTCCAAGGCTGTGGTCCTTAATGAGCTAAGGTAATTGGGGAAAACGGTGTCAGTTTCCACAACACCTACCATATTCGTGGAATACATGTTATAACAGCTCCCCTACAAAAAGCTTCAAGTACAGCTTCATGCTTCATGCTTGATTGCTTCCAGCTAGGGAAGCTGAAGGTTATTGCTAACCGGAATACTACAGTACTGCTTTGCAGTGGTTGCAGAGAAGGGGGAAAGACTTTGTCCATCCTATGAATGCTCACCCCCTTTTCTTTCCCATGAGAAAATTAAGCCTTAGAGGATCAGGGGGAAGATATGGTTTCCAGAAGTAACGTCTTACACGTATTTTTTAAGACATAAAGCAATGACTTATCTGAAGCAATGGTTACAGCAGAACTATTAGCTTAAAGCAGTTCAGCCCAATCACAATATATGTGAATCTGCCAAAGCGTGGGAAGAGCTTGGAATAAACCTGAGACTGTTGCCCTTAGAAAGGAAAGCTTTCAAAGCATGGACACAGATTTCGTAGGACTGAGAAATACAGCCCTGTATAGCGTAAAAAAATTGTGCTGGCAGATACTACTTGACATTGTCATTGTTTGGTGCTGTCTTCAGGTAGGACAAGAGGAGGGTGTTGTCTGCTCTTTGGCAGGTCAAGTGTCCTTTGGGAGGTTCTCAGAGAACAGGCAGTTACTTCTTCGTTTCCTTCTCTATAGTTCTTGGAGAAAGCGTGGGGGCATGCTTTTTGGGGCCTTTAACATAGTTCTCCGGCAATGGAAAAGAATGAAAGGCTGATTAAAACAAAGTTGAGAGCTTAACGCACAACCTCCACAGACTTGGAGCAAATCATTAATTCTCTCTGGTAGGAGAGATGCAGGACCTGGGCTTGCTGAAAGCCAGGTAGGACTGAACATGAATGGTAAGGAGCATGTTGCCTAAGTGGAGCTTTTGGTGTATCCTCACAATCTGTAAGGTGGACTGAAAAATCATTCTGCCTCAATTGTAGGCAGCTGGAGAGTGTTACCTTGCTGGAATATGTTGACCTCTGTCAAATGCATTTAGATTTTTTATTGCAGTTCCTTAGGGACACTTTTATGAACATACTGATGGGCTTTGTTTAGAGGAAAAGGAAACAGTTCTTGGAGGGTCTGTAAAAAACAATGTATATACAAGTGTCTGTATATACATATGTATGTATATATATGCATAGTTCCTCATTTAGCATATGGAGCTAAGATGGAAAAAACTAATTTTGAATGTATAAACCTTGAAAAGCTTTCCAAAGGCATATTAATGCAGAGCCAAAACATGAGACTCTGACCTAGGCTGGTTTATACATATGAGCAAAAATATTTACTCAACTAGTAAGTATTTGATTAACCTTTGTTTATTGCTTCAAGATGACAGACAGTTAAAATACAGGAACTTGTGCATTATATTTTTGCTTTTTGGCTGATGTTCATTTCCTTCAGAGAAAAAAAAAGTGGTATAGTTACAAGAAGAATGTATTTATTGCTCATCTCAAAAAATGTATTTCAAAGTCTGGAGCTGAACTCAGGAGAAATGTACCTATTCTTTTTTGTTTGTTTGTTTAAAACTAAAGCAGAAGACAGTTACAAGCAATGTCAGACCGTGTATCACATAACTCCTATGATGCAGCAGCATGCATGTACAGGAAAACCATGTGCAAATATTCTGTTTTCTGAGTTGGAGAAAGACCTGGATTTTTTATTTGTAACTTGAAACTAAGCGATGTCAAACATTGAGTATTTTTAGGCACTTTCTGTTTTGAAAGCTTTACTTCACAAGATGTTTTATGCTTTAAACTCACTTATTTCAAAGGGAGAACACAAACCCCCTTTTACACCGTGCATTCCTGCTAACAAGACCCATCTGCTACAGCCATCCGCCTGCCTAGCATGGGTCAGCAAAGTGGTTCTAAATGTACCAGTGGTCTTGGCACGTGCCAGTGTAAGAAAACTGACATGAAGTCACCCGTTTTTTTTTTTCCTGCTTGTAATCCAGACCAGGCACTCTTCTGTCCTGAATAATCTGATGATGTAACATGGTGCATACTGCTGACTGCCTGAACAACAGGGACTGAGAAGAGGATGGTCAGGAGGAGGTTTTACCAACTGAACTCTACTGGGAGTTAGACCTCATATTGGTGAGGGGATTAAGAAAAGCAGTAATTGCTATGTGCCTTGAAGAACTGGAACATCCTTTGTGATGGTTTAGAACAAGACCTTTCATTTGGGTGTGAATGTAGTGGGGTGTGACCAACAAAAGAAACCTCAGCAATTAAATTCATTTTTTGTTTATTGTGTTGGGTTTCTGTTTTTTAACTAAAACAATTATGCTCAGTAGGAATAGACTGAATGAGATGGTTTGCATGCCTTAATAATTGTCATTTGAGAGTTCTCTTTTGAATCTAGTATCATACTAGGATGTGGAAATGACCTAAGGTTGTCTTTTCTGTCTTTGCAGAGCTGCATCTGTAAAATAGCATCTGTTAGAAGGTAAAAATGTCAACACAACCACGAATAGCAGGAGAGGATCATTAATAGCAGCTGTGGCAATCTTTCAGGAAGAATTTCCAAAGCCACATGTCTATCCTTGATAAACTCCCAATCCACTGAAAATCGTAAAGGCTGTCCCAGGCAGCTTTTCCCAAAGTAACCAGCAGTGGTGTTTCCACTGCAAGTGTTCATCCCCACCAGGGTGAGCGGCACTGAAGACCCCTCCTTGCAAGATTAAGGTTGAGCAGAAAGCCATATATTGCACTACCCAGTTATTTAGCAAAAGTCGGTCCTTTTGTTTTGTGGTAAACTCCTATCTTGAGTTTCCTGGTTCAAATGAACTCCCTAAGAAACTGGATCTGTAGGTTTGTTTTCTAAGTTGGTTCAGCTCCCCTGGTGGCATCAGAGTCCAGCCCCACAGACAGCCGGGGTGATGCAGGTAGAAGCCAGGCAGGACTTTCACAGCCTCATGCTCTACTGCTCCGTTCGAAGAACGTTATGTCTTTCTTATGCCCATGCCCAGGCTATTATTAAGATACTATTTGTTTTTGTCATTCTTACTGGTTAGCTACAACCAAGTCATTTATTAGATGGTCAGTCTTCACCCCCCATGTGTCATAAATGGAGTTTTGAGGGAGTACTTCAAACCCTGTAAATTTTTCAGAAGAATTTTACCTGGTGTGGTCCTCATTACCTGGAAAACCCACAGCTTGGTGAAGGCAGGGATTTTTCAATAGCTCTGCTTTGCAGGAGAGGAACTGAATCACAAAGAAATGTGGTGAGTTGCCTAACACTGCAAAGTGGTTTAGCAGGAAGCCTTGGATTTTACTTCGACTATGCTGGCGGTGGAATAAAATAAAAAAAAGTCAAAGATTTCTGCATTTCTAGGGAGAAATTTATTACTTTGAGCTGAGCAAAACCCTGGAACACAAATCTATTAAGACCCCTGAGCTGTATGATGGAGCAGCGTGTATTTTACTGTTACATTTGCAATTAATAATAATTATAGTAATTTTGTCCATATATAAGGAACAAAAAATAACTTTTTTTTTCCTTATTCTACTCCCCCTAAATATACTGTTTCAAAGCTCTTACTGATTTCAAAAGCAGTTCAGCCTGGGCCTGTGATGGGCTCACTCATGGCTTTGAGGAGTGAGGAAACACTGGGGTGCAGGTCAGAGCAGCGTGGTGATGAGCAGCTCAGAAGACTGCTGCTTCCAAGAAGCAGGCATTCAGCTAATGAATGTTCCAAGAGCAACAGGGGAAGCAGATTGCCTAAGAGAAACAGAAAATATGTATTGCTCCAGCATTTTCTAGGGCTTCTGCTCAACCCAGACTTGGCATCTCTGGGGAGCAGTGACCCTTATTGCCATTACCAACTCTAGACAGTCTTTGGTTAAGCATTACTGAAGTTTTCACGTCCACGAGTGTGTCTGTGAGAGTGCTGAGTGGGGAGGGTGCCTTGCAAAAGGGGCTTTGGTACTGCTCCTCCACTCCAGTGCACTCAAAACACAGTTTCAGTGCAGATTTAGGCTTCACCGAATTCACCAGATTCAGTACATGCGGTATGAATGCTCAAAACCCTGACCTGTAAACCTGGTCTGGAAGAAGGTTTCATCAGTTTGTTTGTGGAGGAGCAGGCAGGGAGAAGCAGGGTTGATGGATGGGAAGAGAGCAGAGAGTAGAAGTTAGGGAACTAGGTTGAACTTGGGTTCAGACACCATGCCGTGCACTGCTTGCAGGTACTACACCCCTCTGGCAGGTCACTTGAACTCCCTGTGCTTTAATAAACCAAACTGTAAGTTTGTTTACAAGCTGAAAACCAGATGCTTGCATCTGGGAAGAGCTGGCTCAGGCAAAAATCCTTAACTCCCATTTCCAAGGCTTGTGTTGATCCTGCCACCAGTTGCTGCTGATGAATTTAAAGAGATCTTTGGAAATAAGTTTGACTTGGATTTTTTTTTCCCCTTATCTTTTTCCTTATTAAATATTATCCTGATTGTCACTGAAGAAGTATGGGATGAATTACTGTCTTAAGATAGACCAAAACTCCAAAAAACAAGCAAAATGTTCATCTTCAAGAGAAAACTGTTAACACCTTGGTTATAAGTCAGAGAATAGTCAGACCCAGATGTCTGCAGAGAGGTTCCTGCAGAGATGTCTGCCTTCAATGGCAATTGCCAGGCCATATTTATCATCAGTAAAACCCCACAGGCAACATCAGCAGGTCAGATCACGCTTTTGGAAACAATTTGTCCTATCAGCTTTCCATCTTTCTATTTGGTTTTGGCACTTTGTGAGAAAAATCAGCTGCCCACTTCTGACACTTTACTTCCTTTTCTCCTCCCACTGTACGTGCCTTCTTAGCTTTCAGCCCACTGGAGTCAAGTCACCTTTGGGATGCTGATGGGCTGCAGACAGTGCTACAAGAAACTGCTGAAATTCCACGTTACTGGTGGGCTGTGCCTGTGACACCTGACAGGGAATAGGAAGAAGTGCAGTCCTGACAGGGACAGTCTCCAAATCTGCTCATGCACCATGTGGTGATGCGTGCAAGCCGTGCTGCAAAAGAAGCTGCTGATGCAGGGCTATTTCTGAGCTTGTGTGTCTGTGAATGCATTGTCTTAGTCATGATATTTTGAGAGAGTGTCAGGGAGAGTCTCAGACTATTTTATCTGTATGTACAAATGTTTTTTTCAGACCAGGTGCTGATAATATATAGCACTCAGCAAACCTCATGTGTGTGTTTTCTGTTTCTGAGTCTTGGGACAAAGAAAGTGAAAATATGGTATCAACCTGAATACGGAAATAACTTCTCACTCATGCTCTTTCTTCAAACATGAAACCTATTAATTAATCAACTATATTATTATCTAATTGTCAAACCTAGGGGACATATTTTTAAAAGGTGTTTTCTGCCTCCTAGTTGTCAAAAAATCTAAACAATTTTGAAAAGCATAAAAAAGTGTGAGAAGTTTCACTTTTTTCTCATATTTACTCATATTTTGGCCAAAGTGGGAACAGCAGAAAAGAATTCTCAGACATGAGTGAAGTCGGCAAAGAAAAATTTCTGTGTATGATGATGAACTGAACAGCAGAGCTGAAATTAGTGGAGTCACAGTTGCACAAATATTGTGAGCAAATGGAATCAATCTCTGTATCTTTGGAATTCTTACAGCTCAGTGATTTAGGTCAATTAAATACAAACCAAATAAAGAAATAAATGTTTTGGGTAGACAAACTTTATGGGGAGATTATAAGCTAAGCAAACAACACTACAATGCATACTCTAAACTGGACTTGTTGGAAGTCCTTTATGAAACCAGCATGATCTTTATTATTCTAATCCATCAAAATTCAATCACAGGACTACATTTTTACATGGCAAAGCAATTGCTAACCTTAATTAAGTGGGAATGTGCTTATTTAAAAAAACCCAACCACTGGTAGAAATAGATCCTGCAGTAAATATATTTAGTTTTTATCAAAACCCAGGAGCTATTTTATTGTCATAATTATTGTTGTATCAATTTAAAACAAATTAGTGGGTAGTTTTGAAATTGCATGCTTTTATTTACATCAAACCAAACATTGTATAGGCTGATAAATTTTCATGCTGGGAAATGAGTGTATTTTATCAGGTGGTAGCCATTGACTTTACTCAAATTAAATCTTGCCAGCTGGAGTCCAGCTGTTCCAGAACTATAGAGAGCAGTGATTCCTTGAAAAATGTGGGCAGTGTTCAAAAGAAGGGTCTTTTCTTTGGGAATGATAGCTAACCCATTTTTATTTTCTATGTTTTCTGATTTTAGACCTTGATCTAGGAACTCAGAGGAGCATATACTGTAATCCCACCCCTACCTAGGAAAATATGGCACCTTGTCTCAGGAAATACAGACACTGCATTCCGTTCTTTGGATGAGCCATTGATTTCTCCAGTAGAGTGTGGGTATGACAGTCAGTGCAAAAGGATATGCCAAAGCTTTACTTCCTTTCATGTGACTTAAACATATGCTTTAATTTAAACACATGCTTAACTAACCTTTCTGCATAAGGATGCTTTCCTGACTCTGGATCTTAATTACAAGCATATTTTTGGCAGCTGTTTACATTTCTGATGTGACTGAGTGCCTTTGCTTTGCAGGAGTAACTTCTTCAAAGTAAAATGGTCCAAAGATATTTGTAAACACCAATTCTCCCACTAGTGGAGCAGTCCATACATTTTCAAAAGTAGAGATTTTGGTAGGAAGAATACGTCCTACTTGCAGGGTTTCAAAAATCTAATTCACCTCAAAGGCTGTAAGACTGGCTCCTTATGGAACAGTGTATTTAATAGTGTAAGCATAAAATGATCAAACTGATTTATATGGGGCCATTTCTTTTAATGGATGGGAGTTTAAGCCAATTAAAACTGTCCTGAATTAATTGATCGTGCTAGGCATTCACATGCAAATTTTGCAGCTGTAGATCCAAATAGGTAAGGTGTTTAATAGCTGTTGACTTCCTGTAACAGATGGAAAACATACACCACTTTTGCCCACATGATTTAAGAGAAATCCTTCACAATCTGGGGTAAACAACAAACAGGAGATGGACTGTACCAATAAGGGCAATAGCTCTCACACAATCAAGTGGTCAAACCAAACCTGTGTCTGCACAGGTTTTATAGTACTGCAACCATTTTGTCCTGCAAAGCTGAAATCAGTTATTTATAAATTGACACTGCGGTATATTGTACAATGTTTGGATTGACTCCCTATACATCAGATTGTAAAGCACTGAAGCTGCAGGCATATTTGTAAGTATCTCAGAGGGGTTGAGACCCTATACAATCCCTACCTCAAGTTTACTTCCAGCTGGTATTAATTACAGGGTTCCATAGGAAAGGAATCTCTGTTTCCTGGTGGTTGTGTTGAGCAATAGTGACTTCCCTTTCCAGGAAAATCTGTGGACTTGGTAGAAGCAAAAAGCTTATGCCTAGCAGGTGTTGCTTTTAAAATAACATGGCTTACAGAATTCGCTGTAAGCTTGAAAGGACAGACTCTTTTTTTCTTCTCCTCCCTAGCCCAGGTGGAACAAATGTCAGTGCTGGCTCAGGAAATTAAGACCCTTCTTTCCTCCCAGGCCAGATCTATTGTCTGAGAGTGGATGGCTCTGGCTTACCTGCTCATTTATACTCAGCAGGCAGACACAGCAAATCATTCTCTGAAAAACTAATCTCAAAAAGATCAGCTCTCTGGTGCCCCAAAATTGCATTAGTGACCTAACCTATGGGTATCCAGTGCAAATAAATACTGTGAGGGCAAAAGCCAAAGAGTTTATTGTTCTGGCAATAAGTTACCATGTGGAAGCAGGAAGCACCCTTGCATTGTTAACAATAATCCATATAACAGTTATTGCAGGTCCTCTACCATTCTGAAAGAGAAAAGGAAAATAATAGAGAAATGACACAAGCATAGTCACAGCATTGAGCCCACTGAATGATGATCTGGGGAAAGCTGATGCTTGTTTTTGTATCTCCCCTGATTTTAGCTCTGTCCTTTGTCACAGCAATCTCCTTGTCTTAATATTCTCTTTCTGTGCCTTTCATTTCTTTTTGATGAAGCTGGAAATGCTGGGCTCACACACTGACCCTGTGCCCCAGTAGTCATGAATGGTAGAGTGAAGGTCCTCTGTCATCTCCTCAGCAGTCTCATCGGCTTTCCTTGATGATGGTCTGCGTCACTGCTGTTGTTGTTTTGGGTCCCTTCAGCAGAGGAGGAGAACATTGCTGCTTCTGTGTCCAGAGAAGGATTGCCATTTTTTTGTTAGGACACAGGTCCCTGTTAGGTGAGTTTAATTGGTGAAGTGGATCTGCTTTGGGGAGTGGTTCCTATAGTGCCAGCCACGAGCACTGATGCAAATATGACTGCTGAGACAGAGGCCTACAGAAAGGCCACCCACTGCCTGTGTTGCCGGTGGTAAGATGTGTTCCTGGAAGAGGGTCACAGTCAAAGGGCTTGGGGTGCCCCAGAATAGGGGTATGGTTTTATTTTCCTTCTATCTTTACCTCTAAAGGATATGGATAGTCTTCCACAGGCCTCTTCTACATGTGGATTGCTGGGCTGACCACTGTGGAGCATCTTGGGTGCACACCTACATGGTCTTCTCCTTGGTGTGGACAGGGCGTGCCTTCATCCAGAAGCCCTCGGGCTTCAACTATCCTTCCTTTATTGCTTCAGTGGCAGCTTAGTTAAGTCACAGATGGTTTCAGCTCTTATTTGGCTACTTTAGGTTTTTACAAGGAATGAGATATATTAAAAATTAAAACTATTACTATTTCTGAGGGAACGGTTCTATTAATGGCAATGAATGCTGATCCCGTTATCACCCCAGTGATGGCAGCTGTAAGATCCAGTGCAGCTGTTCATCAGCCGCTTGCTCATGTCTAAGGGGTCAGCAGAAATTCCTGTAATTGTGAGCAGATTCATATTCTGCTGTCACATCAGTCCTGAACTTTTCTCTTGCTGGTACTGTGATTATGCATAAGGTGATAAAATAGCTAACAGGGAAGTTTGGTCTTCTCATTAAGCCCTGTACTGGAGGATCAGTTTGGTGTCTGCACCACATACAAGTCTGTGACCTCAGGAAAGACACTTACCACCCATGTTACCACTTTCCAATGGAGAGTATTGTTTTTATTTTGCCTCACTAGGGTGCTGAGCATACCCTTTAAGAACATGGAATTATGGCAATGCAAGCATCGGAGGATCCTTATGAATATGGATTTCCTCACAACTATTTGGACTTAATCTCTTCTCTGTGGTGTTCTGACTCCAAAATAAAGCGTAGTTATCGTCCTTATTAAGTCTTGCACCCCATCTCCTTTTTTTTTTCTGGCTCTGAATAAAAAGGCTTAGCAAGATATGAACAACAGCAGGACTTTTTTTCTTTTCCTTTTTTTTTTTTTCCCCAAAATCTACATTCAAATAAAACAATGATGCACTGAAATTTTAAGAAGAGTATGTTTACACTTCATCTTAGGTGATAGCAAGGGGACTGGCTTTGTTTGAACAAAACAACCTCAAAAAGATCTTAAATTTAATGAGCTGTTGCAGATGATATCTCTTGGTACTTCTGACAGGACTCCAGTGATCAGAGGTCTGAGATGTGAGGGGAAAGATCTGCCAAGCCTTTCCCCTACAATGAGTTCTTTCCAAGAAAACTGGAAGCCTTTTAAACTGAAAATTTAATCTGAGAGTGTTCAGGCTTTTAAATAGAGAAATTTAAAATGACCAGGCCAGACAGAACAGAGGGGAAAATAAAAACAGAATTGAAAGGTTTGTATTCAGCTCCCTTCCTTGTCCATGCTGGCCCTGCTGGACAGTCCCCACTCCCAGCTCTGAGTGACTTTGCTGGGAGCAGGGATTTTGGCTCAGCCCACTTGTACGCCGAGGCTCAATTGTCATTTCCTCTCCCCTGGAGCACCCTGTCCTTTGCTGATGCTGGGGTGCTCATGCCTTCCTTCTCCTGCCTCTGCCCCACAGGGCCTCAAGAGAAGGAGATCACTGCATCCTCCCTCCCAGCAATCATACATCCACCTGAGAAGAGCAGCAACTAGCACGCTACAGGGAATGAGAAGTGTCAGTGTGTGCTCCACATAGCAGCACACCTCCTCTGGCTGCTACCATACCCAAATCCTTGCCATGTTCTTCAGCTCTGTGCTCACAGTCATTTGCCAAAGGTGCAGGACATTCTCCAGGACTTCCTTTAACAAAGAAGTTTGGTTATTTGTTGGATGGGGGGTTGTTTTTGTTTGTTTTTGTTTTTAAAATTCCTGCAGGCTGTGATTTCAATAGTGATAAACATGTTTTAGCAGATCTTCAAACAAGCAAAGTAGCCAGAGCTCTACTGGTGGACATGGGCAAATCACCACATCTGAACACAAAAATCTAGAGACTTCATTGTGCTGACACAGAAGACAATGGCAAACCTCCTGCTGACTTTATAAGAAACGGGATCTGACATTTAGTGCAATATCTGGAGAGGTTTTCTTATATGGACTCTGGAGAGCTTACAATAACATACGTTTCATTCTTTCCAATGTGTGTCCAAATGTGAGGTCACTCTTTTAATTACACCCCTATTCTTATTCTACTTGGTAATGAGGGGAAAACAAAAGAGCGTTTGCATTTGCTTATAGCACTGGATTTTTCCCCAGAGCTAACACAATGGCACTGGGCAGTTCTGCTCTCTAGAAAATGTACCAAGCCAACGGAAAAAAAACGAAAAAAGCCCAGAACTAAATGGCTGTAAAATGTTATTGAAAGCATTCATAATGGGTTCCAAGGGGTTATGTTCAATGGCTTTAGGAAAGCTTAATTCTCCAAAATTATTTTGGAGGTGGACATGTATTTAATTATATTGCAGCAAGGTTTAAAGGCCTCCTGTTATTAGCACTGTTCAGTGAAAAGCTCCTGTATTTTTTTCAAATCCCCTTAATTCAAATCTTTTCTTGCAATTTTATGTTGAGAGGGAAGCTGTTTTTTAATGCTGATTACTATTTCTATGAATCTCAGGCAGGTAAAAGAAGAAGTTATTATACAAATTTTATTTTTATGACCTAACCACTGCTAAAAAGCTTTAAATGACACTGAGTGGAAAATGGTGCAATTAGGCTGAATAAAAGCCTAAAGGCTGTCCTTCCAGGCTCTCCAAATGTTGTATGGCAAGTCTGATTGAAGCAGGATGTCATCTAAAATTCGTGTGAAGATGAAGTTGCTGGAACACGCTGGTGAGGTGAGGGGAAGAAGGGTGCAGTGGAGCGCGCCGTAGGGAGCTGTGGAGCAGGGCACTGGGCTCTCTCATTTCTCTCTTTACCAGCATAACCAAATCAAGGCTGGGTTTAGCTCTCACTTCCTGGCCTCTGCTCCTAGTGCTGCAGTGTCTTGGCTTCATTCCACAGCCTGGCCTGGCCCAGAATATTTGTGGAGTTGCATAGCATGACATTTAAAATTTGTCCCTGGGTTTATTAGATACAGGAGAGCAATGGATAGGGAAGCACCTCTAAAGGGTAAATACCTAGATGGATTTGTTACTTCCTGCCTAAGAGCATGCCACCCTGAATTTCTTTTAGCAAAATCTAAATACCTCTTTTTCTGTTTTACACATTAACCAATCCTAGTACAGGCATACCACCACTTCTAGTGGAAACAAGGTGGTTTGCAGGGGTTACATACCTTTAATCTCACTGTATGAATATAAAAGGATTACTTTTCATTTATTACCTACGATCCCTTCAGGCCAGGACACAGCTGGATTGTCTCAGCATGTGCTGTAAGAAGGTTGCTGTAGCAAGCCCTTCAGCTAAATCTATGAATGCACAGCATACTTGTCTGGCTTTTGTAAGGAAGATTAGCATGTCTAATTGAGAAACATTACCTGTTGTTCAGTCTCAGGCTGCAGTCCCAGACTCATCCCAGTATATGCTTGACTCTGCTTCTGACATTCAGATCTAAAGAAAACTGACTGTTGCAAAATCCTACTGCAGGAGGTTCCCTTGTCCAAAAAAGAAGGATAGTTCCTTACAGGAATTGCCAGAAGATTGTATCCCAGCCTCAAGTATGTTGCCGCTGTGGCTCAACTTCTCTGCCCAGTTAGGCAGAGACTCTGACCCCAGAGATTTTCCACTACAATTGCCAAAGCAATTTGAGAGTGGAATATTTTGCAAATGTTTTTTGACAATTTGAACTTTTAGTAAGAACAGCAGCTAGTACTTTTTCTTTGGATTAATGACTACTGTGCTTGCTGTATCTTCATTGCTAATTTAATTAGTTCCTTTGGAGACCTTAGTACTTACGGAATGTATGCATATGTTTTATTATTGCCTCTACCTAGAGGCAATTGAAATATACATCAGATAAAGTACAACGCAAAAAGGACACAGTGAACAATGCAAAGTTAAAATTGTACAGCATGAAACTGTTGCTTCAGTCATAAGGTTTTTGTCAGTTTATACAGCTTGTCATGTTAGCCAAGAAATGGAAATGGAGTTGACAAGTTGAAAGAAGTACACTCTGAGAAGTGGAACAAAAGGAACTTTTAAACATAGCTTTAATCTTTAAGCTATCGTTCATTTGTGGCTAGTTTGCTGCAAGTTGCAACTTACCTAGGTCTCTCATCCACCTCATTTTATCCAGCTTCAACTGTGCATTTAGGCTAGCTCTTGGGATGAAAAAATAATTTGCATTTATTCCTTTGACTGCACTAGTATATTTTATTTTCTCTCATTTCTTTTTGCCAAACTAACTTAACCACACACAGCAGCAAGATGCCCTGGTCTGGTCTTGGGAAAGCCAAAGAGAAATCTGGGGCTTAGGTCTTTCTCCCAGAGTGTGTTTTTTGTCTGTGCTGTTGAAGTTTTTCCTTTGTATCTTGCAGATACATTTTATGTTTCTCTGCTACCAGGAAATGTGTCTGAGCCTCCTCACTATTAGGGCAGTTTGGGGAATGGCAGTTACCACATTAGTACCATATTTCTAGCAAAGCATCCTGACTTCGACAATGATATTTGACTGGAAATGCCACATTAAGATATGAATTAACATTAGTCCCTGTTCCCAGTACAAAAGCTGGTTGTCAACTATATGCAACAAGAGTCCTGCCTGCTCTTAAAAGTTCATATTTTTCCATATTTTTCCCTCAAATTATCTTAGCATTTCTAAAGTTCTTTTGATTCACTTGTGAATACAATGGCCCTTTATTTGCCTGCACCTTGATTATAATGGAGTTTGCCGGAATGGTTAAAGGATCCCTCTCCAGGGCATTTGTCATTCCTGTGCTCCAGACAATGTTTGCACAAGTTCCCTTTCATCCTCTTTCCCATTATCTGTGACTTCTGCAACATCGTGATCTCTTGCACAAGAACACTGCTGGTACAAAAGCACCATGTATTATTTTGAAACGCATTCCCTGTCATCTCCTAATTGCATAGTCGTATTTGGGAAAGGCTTTTGGCATTTTTCCCAGAAGCCAATATCCTCCTGCAGAGCTGGCACCATCCCTGGCATTGGTCTGACGTCAGAGTCTGTGGCCTTTTATGAGTGACTCTTAGCCATGTGCATGCACACCTGTTCTCTGTATGAACACACTTAGTAGCACTGCTGCAGTTTTTTAAAGGGCATACTCATTTTACACAGTATAATGTAGGGTTCATAGCACTAAACCAGTTACTAGAGTCATGGTACAAGACAGGTCTCAGACCATAAGGATCTGCCTGGGGCATCCTTTGATCCCCTGCACTTTACAGTCTGAAAATCTCCCCTGCTGAGCTGATGCAACATACACTGAGGCTCTTCTCCAGTAGCATGTCACCCTATTTTCCAATTAAATTCAACGGAACTGGGCACTACTCTCACTTCAGACCACAAGGAGTCTATTGGGATGCTAAGCTGCATCTGTCCTAGGAGGAGGAGGCAGTCCTGAAGGGTTGTGGGATGCATCCATGCAGTAGGACTGGAACTCCTTCTGGACAGGCAGAGCTTGGCAGCGTCGTATGGCTTTGGTAGCAGCCAAGTCTCCTGCTGTTCAAAAGGGCCAATTATTTCTGATTAAAATTGAAGTGAGAAGGCTGAAGGCTCAAGAAAGAAATCCAGCTTCCAGAGCAGAATCACCATGTTAGTAAACCTTGGGATGTTGTGAAGGGGAACTCTGATTCTAGAGCTAGACCTGTTTTGAGCTGCTCCTCTGCACATTAGTTGAACAGACTTTGGGGCACAGCTGTTTAAGGAAGAGGAGAAGGTTGTCTATTAATAGCTGAATATCATTCATGTGCATTCCCAAGGAACAAATTTGAGACTATTAAACCCTTTCCTTTTTTTTTTTTTTTTGATAACCTGGATCTGTCTCCTCTCCCCTGAAGCCTCTTTTCTTACTGTCTTACTGCCTTAAAGACATGAGTATTACCAGTCTGTTTCAGGTTTCTGATTTCAGCTGTTCCGTACCTGTGCGTAAACACCACCGTTTCTCTGTTGATCATTTGTGGTGGTTTGTGGTGCTTTAAGTATTTGTCTTTTCAGTTAAAGGCTGGATGAAAGCTGCTGTAAGGGCAGTATATATACAGCATTATTGCCTTACTGTTGCATATGGTATACTACCGCCATCCTATCACAGTGAGTAGCACCTGCAGAACACTGCTGTGGGAATAAAGACTGCAGCCCCATTCAGCAGCATCACAGCTGCAGTGCAGTGAAGGTTGCAGATATCTGGAGTTACGGGCTCCCAAAGGGCTTGCTCACAGTGGGGTCACACCATTAGCCTCATCTATGCTAGCAACAGTGGGCAAATACTGAACCAGAGCTAGCCAGGTGTTTGAAAATCAAGTCCCGGGATCCGTTCCACTTGAGAACTACATTTGGCTGAGCTGACGCTGGAAGTGTGTTACCATGTTTCATGTCATTCACAGGTTTATTTAAAGCTAGTGATAAACACAGTGAAGTAAGAGAATCCCTCACAAGTGTCAGAAGTTCTGAGAGTATCTGGTCCTAGCTCTTACACAACCTAGTAAAAAGAGATAACAAGGTAGACCGAACATTGTGTTTTATAGGTAGTAAGATAATAATCAAAATATACAGGAGGAGAATTTCTTTGTGTTGCTGTAGTAGTAAAGCACCACCATAAACTTTTGTAGCAAAGTAGACCTTATGGTTAATAGGCATTACATGTTTTCATGTATCTTACATTTAAATAACATACTATATTTCCTTTCAGTGTTCTCTTTATGTATTTATTCAGGCTTCAAAAGCAGTGATTTTGCTGTAAATTACTCTACCTATTTATTTATTTATTTATTTATTTATTTTCCCCAACAGGGACAACCCAGCAGAATTGAAGATGAGCAAGAACCAAGGATTTTGGTTTCTGGATGAGAACTGAGCTTCACTGCAGTCTGTGGTTGTCAGATGTGTACTTCTGGCTTTGGTCTTTTGAGAACACGCTGTGAAAGCCACAAAGTTTAAATCTTCCTTTTTGTATTCACGGGCTCAAAGTATCAGATTGGTCAAAGAATTACATTTTAGGGCAGCCACTGAACACATACGAAGTACAAATTTTAATCAAAACTTGCCACCATGTAAAAAGGAAACACTAGGCTTTAGTTTTACACAGCTGCTTTTTCCATGAAATCTCCAGAAAAGACCGGTGATTATGGTTTCAAACAATTTTTAGTAGCAACTTATGATAATTTTTAAAGAAATCCTGATATTTTTTTTTAAGGGGTACTGGATAATTGCCTTCTGAAAACCAGATCTTTGGTAAGTGTTTTCTGTTGTGGTGAACACAGTAAATCTCTAGTTCCCTTTTAAAATCTCAAAGAATGGAAAGAAAATAGTCTTTGGCTTGGTTCTGTGTTTCTTCTATTGTCTATGGGCTAGATCCTGTTCCTGCTAGTGTCTGTGTCAAAATGTCTACTGATTTTTGGCACTAAAATTAGCCCTTAATTTTGCAAGACTTATCTGCAAGGATCAACATAATTTACAAAAATACAGTGATTATTTTGTGCAGTTTTTTTATCCCTGGCTCAGTGTGCACCTATTTCTCTTGCCATCTTTTCTCTCCCAATTGGTGTTCTGGAAGTCTAGCTAAGGTTCTTTTAATAATTTTCTCATTCATCAGTCATTTATCCCACTGCTTTCCTCCATCTCCTGACCCCAGTAAGTTGCTCACTTCATGCTTTTGTTTTGAAAAATTGCCTTCTGCGCAGTAAGACCAACCTCCTCTCATCTGTATTTCTGCAGAGACTATATCAGTGTTGCTTCAAGAAGGCAAGTGCATCAAAATAAAAGCCCTAGCTTATCTTCTCCAGTCCAGCTGCTGACCAAAGAATAGTGAATGCTTTTCAGGTCTTTGAAACCACTAGTTCAAATTCTTTCTCAAATAATTTCAAATGGCTACCTCTGAATCAGTATTTTATGGTAGCACTATTGTTTTGATGAAAGCTCAGTCTTTCCTCCTGGTGAGCATATGTTAAATTTATTGTGGTATTTTTAAGGCAGGCAGAAATGCTCAAAATCCATTACCCTGAGAAACCAAAGTGGCAGACATGAATCTTTGTTACATTTAGGTAACATCCTTCCACGGCCCTTTCTTTCCCTGCGGAGCAGTTCACAGCCTTTATTCGTTGCATTCTCCCAGGATCCGGGGGTGTTAGCAAGCAATAGCATGCTGCTACTCTACAGGGAGAGTGATTTCCATAGGATTTCGGAAATGTGGCAAATCAGTCTTAAATTAAAAACTTAGCTGAACATCACACCAGCAGGACAGGCTATCCTCACTGTACCAAGAGAGGGATACAGCATCAGGTGAAAATACATTTTTGTCAAGTCATTCTGGTGATAAAGAGCCGGGAGCAGTGGTGGGAGGCAAGAGGAACAGAGTGTCTGATGAGGGGAACAGTGCTTGTGTCCTCATCCCAGCATCTCAGCACTTGAGAGGGTGTGGGAGTTTAATGTTTACTTAGTATATGAGCAAGGTTTGGTGTCTTGGGAAGATGTGGTTCTCTGTCAGCCATCAGAAAGGAGAAACATGGAAATGATTAGCATGCCAGTGCCTGACAGTGGGGATTTGGGGAGCCATTAGTTATTGCTCTTACTTGCTGTTTTTCCAAAGGCACCTGTCAGACCCAGCTGACACTTCAAGAACTGAGAAATATTTGGCACTAGTCATGCCTTGTGAATGTGCTGTATATATTCCCTTTTCATACAGTTGCTTTGTTCTCATGAGGTTTTATATTAGCAAAGGTTTTCATCTTTGCCCTCTGCAATAACCAGCAGACGTGCCTGAGCTGAGGCATTACGTGCAGGCTTTGCTGTTTCGAGCCTGTTTCCCACTGTCCCCCTGGACCAAGGATTAAGGCTATTAACAAGATATCTACATTTAAATACAGCAGCTAACTGCTCCAATTCCTGCCTATTAGCTAGGGAGTTCTGTCAGGCCCTGATCCTCTGTCAGCAGCCCCATGACCCATGCAAGCATATGACGTGAACTTTTCATTGCCCACCTACTCGTGTTTGCCAAGGTTATCTCCAACAGGAGCAAAATCTGGCCTAGGGCATGAATTTACACATCTGCCGCTCTGCAAAGTCTGCTTTTCTCCATGTTACTGCTAAGACTCTTTGCCTGACTTAACCTGTGTTTATGACGCACACAACAATTTTTAACAGTTTACTCAAGCTCTTTTTCCTTTTGAGGCAGCATAAAGTATCTCTGTTTTTTTTTTAATATTTCTTTTTATTGATGTTTTTAGCTTTGCCAGTCCTTAGAAGACCTCATTCCTTCTTCAAAACATTGCCAGAAGAAGCAGAACATCGGCCTGCTTTACAGATAGAAAGATAAATAGTGACAAAACTACCAGAGAGCAGTGGAGGTGTCCAAATTATGAAAATTCTGAAAATGTCTATCCTAAAAAAAAACCTAAAATGGAGAGTCCTACCTCTCTTCTTAGCTTCCCAGTAGAAGCTGGGAGAACTGCTGTTTGTGTTGACCCTCTTCCTGTGGCAGGCCTTCAAGAGTTCTGGCAATCCCAGTTGAAATCTGCCTGGGATTATGCAGGTTTATTTTCTAAATCAGATTGAAACACTGCTTCTGGATTTGGTCATCTGACTGTTCTGTCCACAAAAGCAATTACACATTTCTAAAATTGTATTTGCTTTGCAGATTGGATGCTTGCAGCTGCAGATAAGATCTGTGGACGTTTTTGTTTGTGAGGTCCCTTTTTGAAAGTGCAGTCTTTGGTTTAAGAGCAGTTGCAATTAATGATGACTTTCCTAAAAAAGGCATACCTGATTTTACACTAAAGGCCTTTTCTCTATTTTAACCATCCTAGTGGTAGCTCTATTTGCCTTGTTGTCCTGGGTTCAGCAGTAGCAGTCATTTTTCTCCTTCTTGGTAGCTGGTGCAGTGCTGTGTTTTGACTTTCGGCTTGGGAACAGTGCTGATAGCGATGTTTTGGTTTGACCAAGGACTTTGTGAGCCTCATGCTCTGCCAGGGAGGAGGGGAAGCCAGGAGGAAGCAGAGACAGGACACCTGACCCAAACTGACCAAAGAGGTATTCCATACCACAGCACGTCATGCCCAGGATGTAACTGGGAGTTAGCCGGAAGGGCTGGGAGACTGTGGGGTTGGAGGAGGTATCGATCCGTGCTTGGTCGGGCTGAGGGGGGCAAGTTATCAGTTGGCTGGTGGTGAGGTGTTGTATTCTCTTCCCTTGTTATTTCCTTTATCATTATTATCATTGGTGGTAGCAGTAGTGATTTGTGTTATACCTTAGTTACTAAACTGTTCTTATCTCAACCCATGGGAGTTGCATTCTTTTCGATTCTCCTCTCTGTCCCTCCGGGAGCAGGGGGAGGCCAAGAAAGGGGGGAAGTGAGTGTACAAATTACCTGACTGGGTTTAAACCACAACACTTGTGATTCTCTGAGGAAGAAATTCCTTCAGTTTCTGCTTTTAAGGCAGATAAATAATTCTTGAGTCATGACGAGTAGGATAGCTGGGTTTCTTCAGCCTTAGCCTTTTTTTATTACTGGCTTCTTGACTCCACAGTGCCCTCAAACTCTTCCCTAACCACATGGATGACCTGTCCTTCCCAGGGGTGTCAGCTTGATGAGATCCATGTATGATCTCTCTTTAAAACAATCAGTATTTTAATACCTCTGCTACAATCCCTGACTTCTGTCAAATAACATTTGTGAAGTTGTTTTGTAAACATTTTTTGTAAATGTTGTAAACATTTGTAACAACATTATGTCTTATATTCCTTTAGTGAGGAGCAAGTGAGCATTGCAAGTCCTCTGATTAATTTCTTTACCATCTTCTGTAGCTTACTTATTTTTTTTTCCAGAAAAAACATCAGTCCCCCTAAAGCTTGCACTCACCTTAAAATGAAGATACGAGCTTCCAGACTGGTAATCTAGTCAATTTTCTTTTGAGGTGCTGCATGTTGCTCCCAGCCTCTGGGTTGTTCCTCTCTTCATCCCTGTGTTCAACCTCCTGCTAGCACTGTGCAGCTTTGCAAATGCAACATTTGTGACTTTGCATCACCTTAGCTTCTTTGTTCACAGTCTGTCAGGCTCAAGTATGGGTTCATTCTTGCCTTTGAGCTCTATTTTCTTGGCCTTGCCATGTCACTCTAATGAGACAGAGAAACCTCACTGATACAAAACCTGGGAATGTACCCCTCTCTTGGCCACTGAAAATTGTAGGGCAAGTAACAGCAGTGTGAGGGTTACACATGCAAATATGTTTTCTGAATGTGTTTTAATGTTCTTTAGCAAGAAAAAGAGTACATTTGCAGTAGGTGAAGCAACAACTTCAGAATTAATGCATTAGAAATAAAAAGTCACAGCAGGTTTTCTCTGTCAGAAATAAAGAATAAAATTTACATGGGCTGTGTAAATATACAGAGCAAGAGCACTGCAGGCAAGTGTTTACAAGATGCATGTTTAGCCAGTATCATTATGTTCCAGCAGAAAGCAAAAAGGCCAAATGACAAGTCCTGGGTGGTAATTTTTTTTTTTTGCTAGATGCTGTGAGCCTGTAGAACAACATTAAGTGTTTGTGCCAGACTGCTGTTAAAGATGATAGGCAATGCACCCATCAAATACTTCAATAGCAACTTTATGGTTTACTTGTCGGTTGATGTCCATATTGTTACCCTTACCCAAGACTTCTATATGCACATAGTTTTCTCTCCTGCAGAGATCTGCTATTTCACCAACTGCTATTTTAGGGAAGGCTGTCTTGTTGCATCAGAACTAAAATCACTGCCATCCTCACTTAGCAGGGAAACCTTCTCAGCTCTGTTTGCTGTGGCTTCACCTTATCATTGCTGTCACTCCCGTCAGCACACTCTACATCAGGATCAGTATCTGGATGGGGACTTTTCCAGTCACCCAGGAGAAATTCAGGCCAGAGGTTATTCCATGCTTTGCCTGCCATGCAGATTCAGTTTTTCATTGTTACATCCTTAACAAGCTTTTACAGTTTCTTTTCCTAGTAACAATGTGTCTGTAGCTCTTACGATTTTTGGATATCTTTGTTTGATCCTAATACTCCTTAGGATTTTCAGACACTGTGGCAGCCAAGAAGTGTTTCCCACTGGGGCCTCCTACAGCAAGCATGCTTGCTTGAGTGCAGCAAGAGCTTGCAAAGGACATCCTCCAGAAAATGCAGGGACTTAATCAGTAAACTTTTATCCACTGTTGAACTGTAGTTTCTGTAACAAAACAGCTGAAAAGGCAGGATGTGAAATCTGCTTTGCTCAGAGACAGGACAGTGCCATCAGTCTAAAGGCATGAAGACTTGGGACTATAATGGTCAGGAGCTATAGCGAATGGAAAGTGTCTGGAGCAGTACTACCTGAACGATGAATGATGCTTTTGGTGTTCTAAAGTCTCCTGCACTGTTTAAGTCTCCAAGAGGTAACACATTGCAAATTGTGTTTCGTAACAGCCAATATTAAATTCTGATTTATGTCACAGACAGATAGGCAGTTAGTGACATGGTTTTGCCTTGGAAGGTCAGAGATGGAGAGACTTTGGCCAAGAGGTGCAATCTGTACGTATTTAGTTCTTGTTTTCTGGAATCTTTCAAAGTAGATGTGGCTGTTCTTGACTCCATGAGCCATAGCTTCTGGGTGCAACAGTTCTTCAGAGAAGCAGGACTCACATCTGAGAAGATGTCTATGTTTGTAGCTTACAAGATAGAAACCACTGTCTCTGACACAGGAGATGCTCCAGTGCTGTATAGCTGTCTGAGAGAATGAGATTCATGTGATGTCTCTGACCATCCCCCATTCCCTCTGCAGAAACTTCTCCATTTGAAATGCCAATCAAATATAATGGCAAAACAGACAACGATTTAGTTCTTCAGGTTTTATGGAAAAGTACGTGCATGTAGAAGAGAAAGACCTCTGTCAGCATCTGCCCAGAGGAAAAGGTAACATCCAAATGGTCTCGTTCTGAATTCAGCTAGTCAGTGAGCTCCTGAGTGCTGCTGGGGACCCAGCTCATGGGTGCTGTTGCTTCAGCAGAGCAATTGGAAATGGAGGAGTGAGGGACCTGCAGGAAAGGAGGATTTGCAATGTCCACTGTGTATGGAGCACTGACTGGACCTGAGCTCAGGCCCATCCCTGCATCATCTGCACATCCCACTACTGCTGCAGCACAGTAGGAGGTCTTTTCCTAGGGCCCCTCCACACTCAACAGGGAGGGTGACTCAGCTGGGCTGCAGTATCTGCTAGAAGTCCTTATTTCTCCCTGTTCATATCACATTTTGGTGCAAAACCCCCCTAGACAAAATTAATCTGAACATAGGTCATTACTGCAGCAAGCTCAAGCCCGTCACACTGCAGAGAGCCCTTTTCATGTCTCACTGTCTGGAGAAGTGGTCAGCAGGCTGTGGTACAATGGGAGTGTGCCACATCCTCATCTGGGCAGGTCTTCGTTGGCAATGTTGTAGGTCTGTAA
The DNA here is from genome assembly GCF_033815535.1 of Pezoporus flaviventris. Classification (NCBI taxonomy): domain Eukaryota; kingdom Metazoa; phylum Chordata; class Aves; order Psittaciformes; family Psittacidae; genus Pezoporus; species Pezoporus flaviventris. The sequence continues at coordinate 4,518,873 of NW_026892638.1, read as the reverse complement.
CGGCACCTGGGGACAAACCTTAAGGGGACTCTGAATGTGCACACCGTCTGGGCTACAGCATCTCAGATTCAAGGCTGGGCTGTAAGAGGCATGAAAACTTAAAAACCTGGGGAAATTTACTGGTAAAGAAACAAGCACTCATTGGATTATGTAAAGATTTGAGGATTGTGTTCCAGACCCAGTTCTGCCTAATTTCCATTCTGATTGCTTATGTCCTTATGTGTACTCTGAGTCCCGGGAGTGCTTGGGTTTCAAGACTGAATGTATAAGAAAGGAAGTTAAGTGTTAAAGCCAACTGGTGAAGCTGAATGTTCCAGCTGGGTTAATGTTGCACTGTCCTGTGTGGCTTCCATTCCCTCTTCTCCCTCGCTTTCCACATTTCCTACATCATTCTTTTTCTTTCCTGCAGCTATAAATGACAGAGATGGTACTGAGGAAGAAATACCTTTTTTTCCATAGCCATAAAAATAGCTTCCTTGGTTTTATTAGCAGCACATGGATTTGAGTCCAGCATACTCTCCAAAATAGACAATGAGCAGGAAGCACTCAATTTGGCAATGAATTTGGGGTTAGAAACATTGCTGTTTTCAAAGCATTTCACCAGAGTCATTAAGTGCTAGAGCAGAGAACTTGAACCAAACAAAACTAGGGGAAATTACATTTCTCTTCCCTGACCTATATAAAAACCGTTTGTGCTTAAATCATATTGAAAGCTTTAAAGGGACCTCTCTCCCAGAGGAACATGCAGAAAACATAAATGTCGTGTGATAAGATTATTGCTCACTATAACTTAGTGGGATTTGGCTGCGTTTCCTTTTCTTCGCAAATGTTTAGTAAGAGTGTTTATGGGATCAAAGTCTAAGCAAGGATTGCACAGATGCACAGTTTCATTTTTCAAATCTGAGAGCATGAACCAAGAAACTTTCTCCTAATGGGTAGGCTTATCCTGGCTGAGGACAAAGACAAATCCATCCCATTCCTGTTCAGTCCCAATAACTAGCATTGCGATTAACTCCAAAGCTTTGTTTGGATATGGAATCCAAATATACAAAATTACTGGGGGAATAGCTTAAGATTTAGTAGCATCTGAGAGAACTGGGCAAACAACATATCAAAGGGCTGAAGTGTCAGAATATTCCCTGTCTTTATTATTAACTGTGATTCAGTAATCACAGTCAGAGGAGAGACGGTCTGGCTTTCATTTAACGTGGGAATGGACCATATCTCTCCAAATAAGGGAAAAGTCTCAGCATGTTGTATCTCATAGAGAGGGGCAACTGTTTCTGCACTCCTGGACCTGTGCCCATACACCAGCCTGTCCCAACTCTGTGTGGGGTCCCATTATCAGGGAGACCAGTTTCATCTTCTCCCAGTTATGGGTGTGTGCAGAAGGAGCTGCAGGCTCCCCTTCTGTTGCGCATGCAGCTGGGGTAGCACACAGCAGTGGTGGTCCTTGGAGCCAGTAGGAGAAAGCAGCACTGAAACACACAGAAGCTCTGCTGGGGTCTAGGAAGAAGCCCCTTCAATAACTCTGAGCTCTGAAGTGACAGTTGACCATAAGGATGTTCATAGTCTAAGGCATTCAAACACCATGATAGTGTTCTGCCTTAAAATACTATGTGTTCTACTTCACTTCCAAATCTGCACTGACTGGCTTTATCCATGGGCCCAGAACAGATGCACTTCTAGGTACCCTCTGCAATAGACTCTCTGCCTGCATCCCCTCCTTATGCTGCAGTGATTGTGCAAGATGGGCCAGAGTATGTTGCTTAAAGAATTAATTGCCTCCTCCTGTGCTCTTGGTCAGGAATTTTTGCATCTGCTGTGAGTGATGTTAGTTTTTGAGCAAATTGGGACTGGGAACTGCTGCTCTATTGCTTTCTTCCACTACCCTTCTTTATTCTACTCTACCAAATGTTTCATTACTGCTTCTATTCCTAGATGGGTGATCTCCGGTAGCTGTTGTCGTTCTCATATGAGACAATTTGTTCTTTCACTTTGTTTCCATTGATTACTCATCCCTTTATATAGCCTACTTCATGAGTCATTTTGCCTACCTACCTGCAACCAGCGTGGTGTGCTATCCATCAGTTCCTTGTTCAGTAGCAATTACCAGCCTTTTATTGTGGATTTTTCTCCCAAGGACTCCTTCTAATGCCAGAATACTTCATTAATTTCTAATTTTGCAAACCACAAATCGTGAAATAGCTGCAGGAGCTGGAAATAGAATAAGTATATACCCTCTCCTAGAAGTACGCATATGGAGTTGGAAGGGAACTAAGGTTGGAGTTGCCAGAATGTCCCTTATAATTTCTTTCCACTAATATTTAACCAGACAGATTTTACCCTCACATACATTTGTTCATTTCAAAATGGTTCAAGTGGACTCAGTGGATGGCAGTTTGTTGTATACTTGGAGCAGGACATTGCTCAAGATGGGAAAAGCCTAAATTCTTCAAATCTTACTGCTGCCCTAGAATGGTGGCATGATGCCCCAGACATAAACTTGATCATGCTTTTATTGATTTCTCCACAATGTTAACCTAATTACAGATTATTTTCCCACATGAATCTCTTTTAGGGAGAATACTCTGAGAAGTGGAAGTTAAAATGATGAAATCCACTGATAACATGTTGCAGGCAATATTATGAATATCTGTATAAAATATTAGTTTTGATATTAAGTCTGAGACAATGTTAATTTGAAATGAAATAACTAATAGTTTTGATTTCTGTGTCTTGGACTGAAGATGCCTAAAACTGTCATTATTCTTTGCAAACGGAATGAATACCAAGCAGGTCTGGGACATGAGGATAGACATGCAGGATTAATGATATGAACAGCATGTGTTGTGGCTCTGAAATGAAGCTCAATGTAATCTCAATTGACCTTTCTGTCTCCTCATCTGAAGAAGAACAACGGTGTTTTTTTTTTGCTTCTGTCCTTTCGCTCGAAGTTTTTTTACAATATTAGAAGAGAAACCGCAAATTTCTTTTATTTCCTTGTCACCATGATCCCAGCAGGAAATGGTACACTCTGTGAAAAGATGATAAAGCCAGTCTTTGTCCTTCTAACATAAATGGAAGTATGTTTTGCAGCTCAAACAACTCCATTCACAAATGAAATCAGGCCATTAAGTTCATTGTATATAGGTAGTCACTGCTGCAAATCGAAGCTGAATGCAAGCTGCCTGTCTTAGACAGTGTAGCTGGACACTCTGCACCAAGTACCCTGAACTATCTGGTCTCTCTGGGCATTGATGTCATGGGTCCATGCTGGGCTGTCCAGAAGGACTGTCTTGTTTCCCCAGCCACCGGGCTATGAGTTATTTGCCTGATCTTTCAGGACCAATAACGCCACCCACAACACTCCAGGATATATTAATTCCCTACATGTTCTATTGTATTGGAAATGTTGGTTATTAAAGGGAAAAATAGCTGGGGCTTTTTTAGTATGAAATAAAAATTCAGGTCCTTTTTGATCCTCTACTATTCAGACTGCATGTGGCTCTTTATTCCCATCTAGATACAATAAATATTGCCAGTGCTTTTGTATCTGTCCTGGGTTCAGCAGTAGCAGTCATTTTTCTCCTCCTTGGTAGCTGGTGTAGTGCAGTGTTTTGACTTTCAGCTCGGGAACAGAGCTGATAACAAGGATGTTTTGGTTTGGCCAAGGACTTTGTGAGCCTCATGCTCTGCCAGGGAGGAGGGGAAGCCAGGAGGAAGCAGAGACAGGACACCTGACCCAAACTGACCAAAGAGGTATTCCATACCACAGCACGTCATGCCCAGGATGTAACGGGGAGTTAGCCGGAAGGGCTGGGAGATGGCAGGGTTGGAGGAGGTATCGGTCGGAGCTTGGTCGGGCTTGGGGGGCGAGTTATCGGTCAGCTGGTGGTGAGGTGTTGTATTCTGTTCCCTTGTTATTTCCTTTATCATTATTATCATTGGTGGTAGCAGTAGTGATTTGTGTTATACCTTAGTTACTAAACTGTTCTTATCTCAACCCGTGGGAGTTGCATTCTTTTGATTCTCCTCTCCGGCCCTCCAGGAGCAGGGGGAGGGCAAGAAAGGGGGGGAAGTGAGTGAACGAATTACCTGACTGGGTTTAAACCACGACAGTTCTTTTTGGCGCCCAACGTGGGGCACGAAGGGTTGAGATAACGACAGATTTGACTGGATTAATAGTCATTCGTCACAATGCTGATTTATTGGCTCTCAGAGTTGTTTCTCTTGATCTCACAGCTTCAGAATGTTGTAACTTACATAGAGCCGGTATTTGCTGTGATAGTGTTTATCAAGTGTGGGCCCTGGGCTAAGGTTCTTGTCTCACTGTGCTTTATGGCAATGGCTTGTAATACGGGTGGGCTCCAGCAGCAGGGCGGGACGGACGTGGCCGTGGACTTGTACCTGGCCGTCCGGCTGCTCTTCACCGTCCTGGCCCTCACCCTACTCTCCATTTTCGTGAGGCTGCGGGGAACTGAGGGGGAGCGGTCCCGGGAGCCGGCGGCTGCTGAAGCGGCCCGGGAGAGCGGCCCCGGGGACCAAGCGACGGCGGGAGCGGGGCCGGAGGCCGCGAGGGGACGGCTGCCGGTGGAGGAGGTCGGGGCGGTCGAGGAGCAGAAGGAAGCGGCTGCCGAGCAGCGGGAGAAGGCGGCGGAGGAGCCGAGCTCCGCGGCCGAGCCGAGCCCCGCGGAGGAGCCCAGCTCCGCGACGGCCGAGAGCATTCCCCGGAAGCCGCCCGCCGAGCCCCAGGAGGATGCAGGAGACCACGCAGCATTTCCCAGCAAGGCAGAGGAGGAAGAGCTGGACTCAGGAAAAGAGAAGCTGGCGGTGGGAGAGCCGGCAAGCACAGCAGCTACACCAGCCCCAGTGACAAGCACAGCAGCATCGTTTGAGAGTTCTGAAGGCTCTGAATGGCTTTTGGGTATCCTTGGGACCTGCCTGCTGATTGTGATGGGGATCAGCATGTTGGCACACACACAGGCTATGTTCTACCCACAACCATTTTGTCTGATCTCAAAAGTTAAGCAGAGTCAGGTTTGGGTCTTGTCTGGGGTTAGACAACAATATAGGGGGACCAAGAGATTTTCCCCAAGGCTGGAGAGTCATGAGTGGCAGGGTGTGTGGGACAGTATGGGCAAGTATCTAGTCCACTGGGCCCCTCCAGTGCTTTGGAAGCGTCGGAGATGGAAGGCAGCTGTATGGAGTCCCCAGCAACAAGCTGCAGAAACTGCTGAAGGGGACAGTGAATTATTTTGAGCCTGGTGGGCCCATGGCACTTCAGGCCATCAGAGCAGAGATGCAACATAGAGATGGACTCATGATCGAGGGGTGGACTTAACAATGGACACTATTGCCCAGATTATTCACGAGTGTGAACACTGTACACAGTCTCTCCTGCTCTGGAAGACTGTTAAAAGAGATGGAGCCTGACATCATGGACCAGATGGACGCAGCAGCTTTATAGGGACTGGTCCATGCACTAAGATAAGAGTGATGGTATATTGAAAATGTGGGATCTGAGCATGACGTGAATGGTATGGAATAAGGGGTGGATAATGTCCTGGGTTCAGCAGTAGCAGTCATTTTTCTCCTCCTTGGTAGCTGGTGTAGTGCAGTGTTTTGACTTTCAGCTCGGGAACAGAGCTGATAACAAGGATGTTTTGGTTTGGCCAAGGACTTTGTGAGCCTCATGCTCTGCCAGGGAGGAGGGGAAGCCAGGAGGAAGCAGAGACAGGACACCTGACCCAAACTGACCAAAGAGGTATTCCATACCACAGCACGTCATGCCCAGGATGTAACGGGGAGTTAGCCGGAAGGGCTGGGAGATGGCAGGGTTGGAGGAGGTATCGGTCGGAGCTTGGTCGGGCTTGGGGGGCGAGTTATCGGTCAGCTGGTGGTGAGGTGTTGTATTCTGTTCCCTTGTTATTTCCTTTATCATTATTATCATTGGTGGTAGCAGTAGTGATTTGTGTTATACCTTAGTTACTAAACTGTTCTTATCTCAACCCGTGGGAGTTGCATTCTTTTGATTCTCCTCTCCGGCCCTCCAGGAGCAGGGGGAGGGCAAGAAAGGGGGGGAAGTGAGTGAACGAATTACCTGACTGGGTTTAAACCACGACAGTATCATGTAATATTTTTCTTGGTCCTACTATTTCTCAAGTAATGCAGTCTCATTAAATACTTTCTCTATAAAAAAAATCAACAACAAAGCAATCCAAAACAACTGAAGGAAGGTATTCCAAAATGTCCCATACATTCAACTAAATGTTTTTATGCTTTTTCTATTAATATGTACTTTCCATCCTCAAAGACCGTCATACAAATCAGTGCTTCAGCCAGCTGAAGTAAGCATGTGCCTTGGGACACAATTTCCAAGCAGTCCTTCTCTGTGCATTCCAGTTTTGATTTAATCCAGGTTTATCTCAGCTTTGCATTAGCTGTTTGGAACAGGTTTAAGCTAAACTGGACAAAAACACTCTCAGACAGTAGCAAGAGTGTTGTTCATACAGAGTATCACATTAGCCAGCCTCAATGGTTGCAAAATCTCTGTGTAGGAATCTTCATCTTTGACATCTCTTTGCTTTTTACTGAGCCTCTCTCTGCTGCCATGTTTGACTTCTTTCTACTGCTCCATGCCTGTAGCAGAATTAATATGATAGGGGTCTCAAACTTCAGAGAAAGCTATACATAGTCAAAATCTCAGTCCTTTTAACAGCAATGAAAGCTTGTCAGAGGGCAGTTCTCCCCCTTGTCAAAAGGATGCATGATGGTATCTTTATCGCTGAACATCAGCAGAAGTGGCTGTAGGGGCTTGGGCACTGGGACTTTTCCAGTGCTGGGCAGATGACAATGCTCTGCTGAGATGGGGCTTTCAGTCATAGTGGCACTCACCCCTCTCACCACTCAATCGTGGTGCCTATACTGTGGTACAATGGCAATGCAGCAAGCCCAGAGCATGCTGGCAGCTCTCACTGCAGAAAGCTCTACTGGCTACAGGTAAACCAGTTCGCTGGTGGCAGAGGAGTCCTTCCGACCGGGAAGGAGGTGTACTGTGTCGTCTGCTCTTTGCCAAAGTGGGCTGCCACTCATGCTAGGCCATCCTTGCTGGAAACAGAAACATAGGACATAATGTAGACCACACAAAGAAAGAAGTCTGCATTTCATAAATAATGGACAAGGAATAATAGGGTAGACAGGGGAGAACTCAAAGGAAAATTTCATGTTCATGCTTGGCAAAAGTAATAGCAGCGCCTGAATGGGAGATTGCCCTGCTTTTTGCTGGAGGGAGTTTCATTTGCAGGAATTACATTTCATGTCAGGATAGCAAAGCACTGTGCCCTTGAGAAAGTTAAGCTTTTGCAACAAGGGTATCAGGAGGCCCTAGTGACCTGTGCACTGAATGTGCTGGATGAGAGACTCTGGTGCCCTATTGATTTTGGTACAGCGATAAGCTCTTAATTTCTGCCTTGTGGGGAATGAATAATTGTAAGAAGAACTGCCCACAGGGTTCACTCAAAAATTTTTGTGGGAAACAGAAGATTTTGCTGGGGATGCTGGGTTTTTCTTTGAAGAGTCAATAAAACATTATTTTTTACTTTTTTTACTTCTCTTTTCTTTCCATTTTGCTTGTGGAAAGATAAAGAAGTGAGTATGGAAAAAACCCTTCAAAGCTGGTGAAAAAATGACAGTATTTCAGCAATGCCAAATAGAGTATGAGAATTTGCAAAAGTAACAAGAAAACAAAAAAAATACCTTTTTTCTGAGCTCCATCTGCATTTCTAGTTGATGCTGAATTATCACATTTCTTTGAGAGTTTTTGTTCAAAGAAGGATTTTCCATTTCTTCTGATAGTGCTGTGGAGCAGACAGTTACAGTGCTGACAGGGTAGCCTGTTTGCCCAGCTCCAGTGCAACTCCCTGCTCCTTTGGGTTAAAAAGGCTGTGAAAAAAACTGTTAGAAAATAAGCCTAGACTACTGCCAGGCTTGAATTTTTGAACCAGTGACGCAGGATCTGCAATTTATTATCAGTCTTCTGTGTTCTCCTGGATATTGCCCAGCAATTATATTTTATAACTAGGCCAAAAATATGCATGGGTAATTTAATAGTCACTTGGAAATTGCCAGATTATCTTAACTGCTCTGTCCAGCACAGCAGTCGGGAGTGAAGAGGCCAGCACCTCACCCTTGGAAGGGAGAGAGAGAAATAAATCTGTAATGGGCGGTCAGGAAACAGCTAGCCAGCTGGGAAGCTTCTGATTAACCCTGTTACCAAATACACAGTTGATGTTACAATATAGGTTTGTTTTTTTTTTTTTGTTTTTCCCCAGATTCATATGAAATAGCTTATTGTACAATATTATGGTGAACATTCTCATTATTCCTGTATATTTGAATCTTATTAAATTGTTAACATCAGTGTTATCTTCTATTCATGACTTCTGTACAACTAATGCTGGGAAATCTAGATCTAGAATTCCTAGTATATGATAACAGTTATTATACATTAATGATAAGGTAGATATTAATTACATTTAATAGCAAACATTTTTCTCAGAATCCAGTTGTGTATGTATGTTGCCAAATGTGTGATGGGTGATAGTCTGCAGCCCGTGGAAATACTCCCTGCTTTGAAAATTTGCCCTCTTACCTGTGTACCTGGGAAAATGACCTGTGGCAGTTTTAGGCATGTTTTTTTGAAGGTCAGAGGATCGTTACCCGCAGAAGCAACAGTTATGAAATCTCTCTTTTGTTAGCAAAGGGAAAACTGTTTTCCTTTGAGTTACTGTGTTCAGCCTCTGTAAGACAGCTGCTCCTGAGTTTGAAATGGACCCCTCAGAATGTTTCCCACCACTGCAGAGAAGGGAAAAATGAGTTAAACGCAGTGTCTTTTGGGGATTTAATTCCTTTTAATATCTCATTGCTACCATAAATGTGTGGGTTTTTTTCTGAAGACTTACAAGCTCAGTGCAGTTAGGCAAGGTTTGCAGAGAAAGATGCATTAACAGACCTTGAGGACGAGAGCAAAGACATGCCTATAAAATGTTCTCTTGAAATGGGTAGGAAGCCCTAACATGCTCCAGCAATCAGTGGGAAGTCTGTTGACTGATTTAAAAGCAACTTGATTGAACTGTGAAAAGCATGAGTCACAGATCATCATGATGACCGATGTTAAAAACAGCTTTTTAATTATTTGAACATTAGCCTCCAGTTTGAAGTAAATTGAAGAAACTGGATCACCCCATTTATTTGGATAATGAAATCTTTCTGCTATCCCTTCCCCTGGCAGGAGTAGGGCTTGGGTGAAAGTCTGGCTTCACTGAACTCAAAGACAGAGACCCTGTTGATTTAGATGCAAACAAGCCTGCACACCTCAGTATTTACTCTGGTTTCTTTATTCTCTATTCCTTCTCCTGCATTTTCAGAGCTCTTTACTGGCTTCTCTTTGCATCACAATCATGACAAGCCCAGCACTTTGGTGTCCCTTTTGAAACATGCTGTACATGAACCTTATTTAAAAAATGAAGGCAACCCCCTGACTTTTCCTTTCTGCTTGAGGAGGTGTCTCTCCAGGGCATGGAGAGCCACAGGTGTGTGCTACCAGCTTTCAGCACCGGCTTCAGCTGACAAAGGCAAGAGCCTGCAGCTTTCTACCCCACATCTGTTCCGGTGGCTGAAGCATGGCCCTCTCTTCCCAGATGATGTTTTGGAATGGCAGAGAAAGGACCAAGCAGCTGAGCCCAATGTCTGCTCAAGCTAAAAGCTGACTCCAGGCACAAGGGATGGGGCTCAGAAGAAGGGAGAGGAAGCTTCAGGTCTCCCAGTCCGCCACCAGCTAACAGAAACCATAACTGCATGGAAAATGAGGTCTCTCAGATTTTGACAGGAAAAGTTGGCTTCCTGCACACTGGCTGGCACCAGACTAGACAGAAACACCCATTACCAGCCCTGGCTTAAGTGTACAAACTCTGAATTTTGCCCCAGAGCTCTCTGTATTCCTGGCCCCTTTAGCATTTGGATGGATTATCTGACAGTTGAAATGCCACTGTCAGAACCTCTGTCAAGCATTGGCTGCTTGGAGAGGGCTGGTAGCCAAAGCCTTGGAGAAGGTCAGAGGCCCTGGGCAACTTGGTGAAGCATTGGAGCTGGATTCAGCTTCAGAGCTGACCCTGCCCTCAGCAGAAGTTTGGTCTTGAGGAGCCTGAATGGTGCCATGAAAACAAATGTGTTTGCTGAAATTACACCCTTGTTCTGTGACAGCTGCAAGCAGCAGAGAGTATTTCAATAGATGTTTCGTGAGGAAGTGTGTTTTATTGATTCTGTTCAGGACAGTGCTGCAGATCTAGAATTCGTCGTATTCAGCTCCCTTTTTTCTGTTTATACAGGTTTCACAGGACTGTCAGCACTAGGGGACCTCAGATTACATATTCATTCAAAGGTAAGCTGCATGTGTTGAGACGATTTTGCTTTATTCAGACTGGAATACAGTTGGTTTGTTTCCATTAAGCTACAAGAAATACTATATTTTTTTACTCCTCTAGCCCACTCGTTGTTGGGTATTGTCCCCTGCAGGCATGGGAAGAATAATTATGTGGGTTAAATAAGGAAAGGAGGTGTGGGGGTAGGTTGATGACACAGTGCAGTGAGGTGGAGATGAGCCAGGTACTGAACCCAAATCATAGGGAGCCCATCACAACACCCCTAATGTCATGACCCACACATAGATTGCCAAGTGAGCTTAGAAGACAATTTATTCTTATCTTTACAAGGAATTATAAAGTCACTTTATGCTGATGTTATGGTGCTGCTGCTTCAAGAAATTGTCCTTCCTTCCCCTCAGTTCTCATTTCCACTTTGACTCTGCATTGCGTTTGTACCTTGTACCACTCCTTGTTGAACAGGATTTGAGACCTGGTTTAGTTGAAAACAAAGCTTTGGGATTACTCCCAGTTACTTTTCTATCAGATCAGCTACCTGCCCTAACCATTGGTGTAGCCACAGGCTTGGTAACTCTGCAGGAACATCGGGTCAGAGCCACCCCTTTTTGCAGGAGCCAGACAACTTTGTGTCCCCAAGCATCTGGCTGGTGCTGGGCTGAGCTGGCAGAGCAGGGGCCATGCTATGGCTTTTCCACCAGCCTCACTGCTTTCCCCACATCCTTGCTACCCCCTGGGTTCACCCGTGTGAAGGCTCCCCTGCGTCTATGCAGACCCAGGCTAAAGAGTCAGCCCGTTTCCCCCAGCACCATGACTGTCCCTATGGGAGGGAACAGGCATGGGGAATGGGGTGCTGGCAGTCAGTGCAGCAATCTTCCTGGTCCCTGCTGGCCCCGTGGTAGGGCAGAGCTAAGATATAGCCACTGGTGAACCAGGGTATCTCTAATGTTTTCTCTGCTTATTGTTTGCCTGTGCATGCCACTGCCCTGGGTTTGCATTATGCAGGATAAAGCATTGCAAAGACTTTTTTCTTCTTCTTTTTTTTTTTTTTTCCCCAGGATTTTGTGAGTGCCATTGTGACCATAACTGCTGTACTGAGCTCAAGTATTGAACTGTGGTTTTTAATTACATGAAAACCATTTACATTAGCAAAAACCTGACACCTGCGAATTAATTTCAATGAACTGAAAATTATTTAGAGGGCCATTGTGAATGTTAGATTGTAGGTTTGCATTACTTAAACCTCTGGAGCATACTGAATTCATGGCTGAACTGTAATTTAAACTCTTTCAGATAATACCTCTTGTTATTTAAAACTAACCAAAAAATGCCCTTCTTCATGGTGTTTTATGGCTGAATACTCCCGTCCTCCCCATACTGTCACAGAATCATTGAATACTAGGATGGTTTGGGTTGGAAGAGACCTGGAAAGGTCATCTAGTCTGAACCAACTGCAATGAGCATGGACATCTCTTCAACTGGATCAGGTTGCTCAGAATCTTATAGAACCTGATCTTGGGTGTTTCCAGTGCATCTACCCCTTCTCTGGGCAACTTGTTCCAGGGTTTCACCACCCTCATGCTAAAACATGTCCTCATTACGTCTAGTCTGCATCTACCCTCTTTTACTTTAAAACTATTACACCTTGATGAATCAGAAACAAGTTATTCCCAATGCACAATTATGAGTGCTTGTACCAGAAATGTGACTCTAAAGATTGCAAACAGTATTACAAACTGGCATCTCACTGTTAACAGTGAAGTGTCCCAGAAAGTCTACAGCTCCTGCTTGATTTGTCCCATTCCTTTTAATATAGAGTCACCTCTCAGTTTAAAGACATTGCATGGCTTTTAAACATTAAGGTCTCATACAAAAAAAAAAAAAAGGTTCTGGGGTGTGTGCTTTGGCATCTTGTAGACTGGCTTGCCCAAATGTTAAGCCTAGGAACCTCTTTTGTGTATATACATTTAAAGTATGCAGGTATCTAAATGTTTATTTTATTTTAATTTATACTTGTATATACTTATATATAATTTAAGCTTTTAGACGGTCACAGAACTCCGGGGGGAGTTAGGACTTGTTGGAGCAAGTCCAGAGGAGGGCCACAAGGATGATAAGGGGGTTGGATCAGCTCTTGTATGAAGACAGGCTGAGGAAGCTGGGGCTGTTCAGCCTGGAGAAGAGAAGGCTGCGTGGAGACCTCATCGCAGCCTTCCAGTATCTGAAGGGGGCCTATAAGGATGCTGGGGAGGGACTCTTCATTAGAGACTGTAGTGGCAGGACAAGGGGTGATGGGCTTAAAGTGAAGCGGAGGAAGTTCAGGTTAGCTAGAAGGAAGAAATTCTTCACTGTGCGGGTGGTAAGGCACTAGAATGTGTTGCCCAAGGAAATTGTGAATGCTCCATCTCTGGAAGTGTTCAAGGCTGGGTTGGACAGAGCCTTGGGTGACATGGTTTAGTGTGAGGTGTCCCGGCCCATGGGAGGGGGGTTGGAACTAGATGATCTTAAGGTCCTTTCCAACCCTAATTATTCTATGATTCTATATATAGATATATGTAATTTATATTGATATAAAGTGTATGCTCTACATCTATTAGTATAAATGTATAACTACGACAGTCTTGCATCTGGCAGGTAAATTTTCCCAAACGACAGATTTTTTTAATGGCTTATTGACACAGGCATTTCTCACTGTGAATGAGATGTGGGATAGGTCAGTGGAAACTGTGTTAGCAAACAGCGTAGTTTGGTCATGCTGTGGGTGCTCGGATGACATGGGCATTGTCTTAGGCGAGTTGGATGCAGCCTGCTGAAAAATTCTTAAGTTCTCTGGTCACATAGGTTGAGCACTGTCTCCAGGTTGAAGGTGTTGCTCTCAGTGACACTGAGGAGTCAAGAAGGACTGGAGTTGCTCTTCATGCTGAATATAGACAGATCCAGGAGAGAAATGACTCAAGGAGACAAATAAGAGCTGAAGTGCCCAGATTAAGCTTCAGGTGACAGCTGTTTATCACAGCAAGTGTCACAGAGAGAACGAGTAGGGGTTATGCGTTAAGTGACTTTTTTGATGACTGGAAAAAGGGAAATATAACCCCCGTTTTCAAGAAAGGGAAAATGGATGACCCGGGGAACTACAGAGCAGTCAGTCTCACCTCTGTGCCTGGCAAAATCTTGGAGCAGATTCTCCTAGAAGGCATGCTAAGGCACATGAAAAGCAACAAGGTGCTTGGTGATGGCCAGCATGGCTTCACTAAGTGGAAATCCTGCCTGACCAATTTGGTGGCCTTCTATGGTGGGGCTACAGAACTGATGGACAGGGGCACAGCAGTTGATGTCATCTACCTGGACTTGTGCAAAGTGTTCGACGCTGTCCCACACAACATCCTTGTCTCTGAATTGGAGAGACATCAATTTGATGGATGGACCACTCGGTGGATATAGAACTGGCTGGATGGCAGCATGCAAAGAGTTGTGGTCAATGGCTCAATGTCCAGCTGGAGACCAGTAACGAGAGGTGTCCCTCAGGGATTGGTGTTGGGACCGGTCTTGTTCAACATCTTTGTCACTGACATGGACAGTGGGATTGAGTGCGTCCTCAGCAAGTTTGCCAATGACACCAAGCTGTGTGGTTTGGTTGATACGCTGGAGGGAAGGAATGCCATCCAGAGGGACCCTGACACGCTTGTGAGGTGGGCTGATGCCAACCTCATGAGGTTTAACCATGCCAAGTGCAAGGTCCTACACCTGGGCTGGAGCAATCCCGGGCACAGCTACAGGTTGGGCAGAGAAGAGATTCAGAGCAGCCCTGCGGAGAAGGACTTGGGGGTGTTGGTTGATGAGAAAATGAACATGAGCTGGCTGCAGTGTGCGCTCACAGCCCAGAAAGCCAACCGTATCCTGGGCTGCATCAAAAGGAGTGTGACCAGCAGGTTGAAGGAGGTGATCCTGCCCCTCTACTCTGCTCTCGTGAGACCTCACCTGGAGTATTGTGTGCAGTTCTGGTGTCCTCAACATAAAAAGGACATGGAACTGTTGGAACAAGTCCAGAGAAGGGCCATGAGGATGATCAGGGGACTGGAGCACCTCCCATATGAAGACAGGCTGAGGAAGTTGGGGCTGTTCAGCCTGGAGAGCAGAAGGCTGCGTGGAGACCTCGTAGCAGCCTTCCAGTATTTGAAGGGGGCCTATAGGGATGCTGGGGAGGGACTCTTCATTAGGAACTGTAGTGATAGGACAAGGGGTAATGTGTTAAACAGGGAAAGTTTAGACTGGATATAAGGAGGAAGTTCTCTGTGCTGAGGGACTGGAATGGGTTTCTCAAGGAAGCTGTGAATGCTTCATCCCTGGCGGTGTTCAAGGCCAGTCTGGACAGAGCCTTGAGTGACATGGTTTAGTGTGAGGTGCCCCTGCCCATGGCAGGGGGGTGGAACTTGATGATCTTAAGGTCCTTTCCAACCCTAACTATTCTATGATTCTGTGACTTGAGCTTGACAGGAGTAGTAAATCAGGGATGAGCAAATGGATGGAAATATAAATTGCCATGAGTTTCTTCCCAAGCCTTAAACAAAATAGTCACTGACTTTTATTTCTCCCTCTGCCTGTTTCCTTGTTTGTGTTTTGTTTTTGTTTTTGTTTTGTTTTTTTTTTTTGTGGGACTCCAAATGGAAACATCAAAGGCTGGTTTTCTAACATTTCCAAGAGAGTTAAAATAAAAAAACTCTACCAAAATTAGCATTGTTAATATTCTTGGCATGCTTTTCCAGATTGACTTCTAGACCAAAAATTGATTTTGATCTAGAAATTTGTATGCCTTCCAAACATCTGGACCTCTGGAAGTCAGCTCAACTATACTATGTCTACTTTGGTTGTGTTTCCTGTTGTTCTATTAAAAGGACCATGAAAGTATTCCTGTGCCAGAAGAACAGGCTTACAGGGAAATTTTCCAGGAACAAAATACTTGCACTTGGCTAGGTGTGATTAAAGAGGAGGTGTGATGAGGGTTGTTCTAGTCATCATGTCCCCTCAGAAGGAAAGGGAAGCATGTGTGGGACAAACCCAGCATGTAATTAGAAGTAATGGAGTCCTACTAAGGCTCAGGTTGTGGCTCCTCTGGTTCATAAAGCATTTACTTGTGGTCTGCAGGAAACTGGTAGGACACACCTCTGACTTCTTTCTTTCCATGTTTTCTATTGCTTGACTAGGGCGAGCAGCTGGAAATTTCATTATATGTTCATTATAAGCTGCAGCTACAAAGGAAGATCAGCTGGATCAGTTGTGACTATAAGTAATAGTCATCAGCACTTCCTAAATATCTAGCAGTGCCAGGTAATTTCATAAGGAAGAGGAGACAGAAGAGTGACACATTATGTTGGCACAGAGAGAGGACTCTGCTCAGTAAACTGGGCATTATTATGATAGAGAAAAATAATATGACGTGCAGAGAAGAGAGCACAAGAGGGCCTGGAACTGCATCGTGGGAAGGTGTTGGAGATGCTGAAAGGTGCTCTCCAGGAAGGTGTACTGGTAGGCCAAAGCACATATTTTTTCTGTGTTATTTCCAGAGTATCTTGATTAAGCATGAAAGCTCCTGATGTTACATAGAAATGGAAAAAGGATAGTAGAAGCTGAATGGTTGGAAAGACAGAAAGAGAGGGGACAAGACAGATAATGGCTCTTATTTGACCATGTGCCAGTTGATCATGACAAAAAAATGAAGACACAGTTGTGCAGCTGTGTCTTCTCTCACAGTTGTAGACACTTTCATTCAGATGCCCTTTTCTCATCTCCACAGGAGAACAAATAGTCTACTCCACAGAGCAGGTGGTGGATTTCTGATGACCTATTGGTCACTCGTTGATAAACCAGGATGGTCGCAAGGAATTTCTTTCTCAGTGGCTGTATGGACTCCTGAACAATTCCAATTCTCCATAGTGAAGAACCCCACCTTGAACAGAGGCTATAATGCCAGGCCAAAGATGAATCAATACTTCTTTTTTTTTTCTAAACTCTCTGATCTAATGAAAACATTAAAATAATCTAATATTAAAGAAGCTATTTGTAGTTCCTGTTAGAAGATACGATGGCAGAGAAGCTTGTATGAAACCCAAAGAGAACAGTTAATATATTTTGTGTGTGGAACCAGACCTTTTCCTGGAAAGGTAGAAGGAATTAGAAAATTTCACAGTTCCTGTGGCCCAAAACTGTACTTGGTTTCTTACCATCTTGGTTTTTCACTGGTTGCCTGAAGTACATACTTTATACCTCGTTGTTGTGATGCTCCATGTACTTATGGTACTACCCAAATTTTGGAGACAAGGCTTCCTTTCTGTATGGGCAAATTATGTTTTCCTTTCACATTGTAATTGGGACTTTGGCTTATTCTTTGGAACACTGCATGCTTTGTGACTTGTTCTAACACTTAGGATTTTCCATTTTATAGTGATCATAACATGTGTAAGACTTCAGTCACAGCCCAAGTTAAAATGGGGATCATACAAAACACTTTTTGTCTTTGATGATGTAATTTTTCAATTGAAGCAGTGTTACTCATGTTGTTACACACAGAGGTCCACAACATCTCAAATGTTTCGACAATGCAGCTATGCAATTTGATAAACAGTTGTAAAGTGGATGCAGGTGTTTTCTGCACTCCTTTAAGACTGCAGCAAATTCTTCTGATGGTTGAAGGCAGCAATAAGTCAGCCACAATGTCAGTAGAACACGACAGGAAAATAACCTTTTCTGTGTAAAGCAAGGACAGAAAGGAAAGGAATTTAAGAGTACCAGGAGACTGGTCTTGAGCACTTACCGCCCAAGAGCACAAGAGCATTTATCAGTTTTTCAGGGAACCGGCAAATTTGGTGTAAAGGCACAGGGAAATTCAACTTGCTTTCAGGAATCAGAGGTGATGCTGTACTGCTGATATAGACATAGACACATCCAGCATACAGATATGCTGAAAAATGCACTGAAATAAGTGCAAGTTTACCTTGGAGATCTTAAATGCTTCCCAATTGTAAATACACATAGCCAGAGCAGGAATTAACAGTAGACCAAGACTGCCAGCTGGAGTGGTGGAGGAGCAGAGATAATGCAATTATACCAAAGATCAGAAAAATAAAAGAAAGGAAATGAGATGCTGCTTACAGCCTGTTAATGATCCATGATGAATACGTCCGAAATTCCACACTTGGAAAAGTTTCATGAATTTGAAGTAATAATCTGATACTAATTTTTTTTTGCCCTGAAATTTTACCTGAAATTTTAAACATATTGCCCCAACCTTTATCTAGTAGCTTTAACACCTTATATACTTGAGAATTTAATTTACATACTTTGGCTCGCAATTTGACTTGATTCTTTTGTCATTCCAGAACTTTTTTTTTTTTTCTAGTTGATGTTAAGAGGCAGGGTGAAAAATATGGTGTGATAGGAATTTTAATTTTTTTAATCTGACGATGCTTGTGCATGAGTGCATGTATGTGTGTGTTTATATCTCCAGACATATAAGTAAATGCATACTACTACTATTTTTAAGCAATCAACCACAATGTAACTGTTATAGCACTGTCTTGAAAAACAGAGCATGTTGAATGTTTGCTGCAGAATGTTTTTAATGTGAGTTGTGAAGTAGAAAAGCCTTAAGGGTTTTGAAATGTTTAGATCTACAGAAAGCCTCTCTTGTCAGCTCACACTGAACTGTCTCCTTTGGCACTGAAATTTCTTCTTAATGTGTTCTGTAAGGTCAAGTTTAATCCAGAGCTGTCCAGAATCCACACACATCAAGGCTGACACCCATAGATTTTCCAATGGTCCTAATAGCTACATCCAAGCATATATTTATGCATTTCATCTCAGACTTAATTTAGATATAAAACGCCGAAGTATTTTGACATGCCCTGCTCGGCTAAAGTCTACTGTCATCTCACTTTTTAATGGAAGCTTCCCTAGATGTTTTATGTTTTGTTTCTTTTGATTCCAAACACGTTCCAGCTTTGACAGAGCAGAGAAATTTAAATCTGAACTGATATCCAAGCCTACTGGAACAAAGAACCAGGTGTCTCCACAAACAGGAGATCTCAGTCCAGAAGGTTTTCCCACGGCGCGCCTAACTTGCATCAAAAGGATTAACATTCTCATAAAAACAGAGTTACAGCAACTACTTATTCAAGAAAACAATAGGCAAGTGATGGAGGAAGGTGTATAAAGGGAGAGGGTTACGGCTATCATATGGGAGGGAAGACACTGGGTCTTGATTCTGCTTCCAAAATTATTTATAGATTTCAGATCAAATTACTGGATGCAGTAGCAAGGTGGTGATGGGTCACTGGCCTCACAGTTACCTTAACTACATGATCCCATGCACAGCTGTATGGTACCTAGCACGTACTGGACTAGTGCTAAGTATCTTGAAACAATAAGAACTGAAAAAGAAATCTGAGACACGCTGAACTGAAATCCTGAGACTGACTTTGTAAAAGCCAGGTCTCCAGGTGTGAGAGCTCCAAAGCTTAGGAATATGATTCCATTAAAACTGGTTTTTATTCTTCTATTCTCAACCATAGTCTTCTGAAAATCGTGACCATACCTTCAGGGACAATGTAATATTAGGGAGAAACTTCTGTGCATTGCAACTGTTTTGTAATGTGATTTTAGCAGCTGGGGACATGGAGGAAAAACAGACTGATGTGATCAGCCAGCTTTCCTCAAGACAGTTGGCATTTATTGCCCACAGTTCAAGTCCTGCTCTCCTAGCTGGTGGTTCCTTTCCAAAGGGGCAAATTCAGAGGAAAGATACAATACATATGTAACTTGCTGTAATTCATTAATGGGCACAATGCTGGGCACAGCCACTGGAGATACAAAAGCTGGCAATGAGGATGGCTGCAGATTTATACCTTCTTTGGATGTGACATCTCCTGTACCACTGGGACAGGCAAAGATACTTCTAAAAGATACGTCAGGATGACTGTAAATGGGTGCATTAGTACACACTTGGCAAAAGATGAACGTGGAAGGTTTCTATGGTTTTGTTTTTAGTGTGTTTTGTTGCTGTCCCCATTCCACTCCCCCTCCAACAATGCTGGTGTATAAATGGTGATGACTCTTGGCCTGTCTTCAATAGCAATACCTACGTAAAAGTACTACTTCGTGGTGCTTCTGCAAGTTAAGTTATGGGAAATGAATAAGAAATGTCTCTCTCTTGTAGCACCATGTAAAATGAAGGTTTTGTGGCTGAAGTGATGAATTAAAAATGTGCTTGTAGACAATGAACTGGATAAATAATATCAGCCACACTGCACTTTGGAGGCTCCCCTGGGCTTTGTAAAAGTGTTTCCAGAGGGTCACAACTGTCTTTTTGTCAAACCTCAAGGATTCTGAAAATTGGCCTAGGGTCAAAAATAACTAAAGGAACATGCTCAGCTTCAACAGCACCATAGTGTAATCTGAATCTCTCTGATGACCATTAAATGACCTGCAGCAGCCTTGTCACCTAATCCCAAACAGAACCATCTTGCTGGGAATACCAAATCTTTTGGCCAAGTGAAAGTTGGTTTCTTTATAACAGCCTTGGGAAAACCCAGTGAACGAAATAAAAAATTCACAGAAAAACGTGGGCCAATTCATTTGGGGAGATTTTCCCATACATTTTTTTTTTGTCTCAGTATTTCTAAAATAACTTGTTTTAGAAATATAAGCTTTATTTTATACTGCTGGATTTACAGAAAAACAGTTAATTTGATTCTTATGGTGATAAACATGTATTTATCAAATCATGACCTAACTCTAGATACAGCAGAACAAGTAGGATATTCATGCGTCTTACATGTACAGTCAGAACTCATTTACGAAACTCATTAGCAAGAGGAAATGGATACTAGCTGGAAGCCAGGACCAAAGATAATTTTAAGTCACCTTGGATGTTTCCTAAGCATTTTGTACATCTTGAGCTTGAGTCTGCAGCCTCAGATCCCCAGGAATGCATTGGTGCTGGCCACAAGCTCTGCTAAATTGAACATCTCATGAGAGAGTAAAAAGCTTTCAAATTTACCTTCTTGTCTTAAAATGCAGAAAATGTCTTACTGGATTTTAAAAGCACTCTTGGAGGTAGATACCATTAATCCTAACTTGCATCCTGAATTACTGACTTTCACAATTGTAAGACCATCTAGATATTCCCTATATCTTCAGGTGCCAAAACGCCTTTGAAATCTGACTTTGATTCTGCACAGCAGCTCCTGATTGTGATGTCTGGCAGATCACTTCAGAACACGGTATGCATTATGAATCTTAATATAAATCTTAATATCTTCATATAAAAGATGAATTTTATAAAAAAAAAAGTCTTGTTTGTGAGAATATTCTTGTTGCTCCTGTTGTGCTATAAAATTCTATGCAAGTGTCATTTGCAGCTTCATAAGCTTGAACAAGGGGAGCTAAACTTTGGCAAATTACTGCCCTCATTCTAGTAAACTGTGAGGCAACTTCACAACCTGAACTTGGTCTTTGAATTCTGTTTCAATCTTACCTTTAACATTAACAGGTGTTTTGATTACCAATAGATCAACACTAATTTGTGGCCAGCAGACTGAGGGAGGTGATTCTGCCCCTTTACTTTGCTCTGGTGAGACCCCACCTGGAGTACTGTATCCAGATCTGATGTCCTCACAAGAAAGACATGGAACTGCTGGACATGATCTCCTGCAGCTGGAGAGCCATGAAAATGATGTCTATCAGACTGATAGAACACCTCTTCTATGAGGAAAGGCTGAGACAGCTGGGATTGTTCACCTTGAAGAAGAGAAGGCTCCAGGGAGACCTTATTGAGGCCTTTCAATAACTAAAGGGAGCTTAGAAGAAAGATGGGGCTTTTTAGTGGGACCTATTGGACAGGACAAGGGGTAATGTATTTAATCTGAAAGAAGGTAGATTCAGAATGCATATAAGGAAGACATTTTTTGCAATGAATGTGGTGAAACACTGGAACAGTTGCCCTGAGAGAGAGTAGATGTTACATCCCTGGAAATATTTAAGGTTGGGCTGGACAGGGCTCTCAGCAATCTGATCTAGTTGAAGATGTCCCTGCTCATTGCAGGGGGTTTGGACTAGATGGTCTTTAGAGACCTTCCAAATTCCTTTCTGGTCTTCCAACCCAAAACATTCTGTGACTGTATGATTCTATGATTCTCATGAATGTATAGTTATTGTACATTTAATTTGATACTACTAGACTGGAGACTTTTCAGTTAAAGCACTATACTGCAGAAGGATTCCAGAGGATGTAGGGGTCCAGAATTGCTGACAAAGTTATTTACAGCAAATCCACCCACTAGTTTCACCATAATCTTCAGTTTTACAGCCTGATACACACCACTCCAGATTTGTTGCAGTGTTATCTCTCTGCTTATTTCACCTTGTCTTTCTGTGAGAACCAGGATCCTCTTCATCTTTGAATGTCCAAATGTCAGCCCCAGGTAGATATCATCTATTTGCTTTGTGAATCTTGTCCCTCTAACATTTTCCTCTCATTTTAAGGAGAAGGCTCAGAAGAAAGGCACAGGCTAAAACCATGCTGAGTGTAATAAAGCAGGCCATGCCATCATCTGTTCTGGACTACTTGTGCTAGATAATTCCCTAAAAACTGCCCATGAATTCTAAACCCACTTCTGGACATCGTTGAGGAGATGGGTGTACAGCTGAGGTATTACAGGGCTTTAAGAGGCACAGAAGATGAGGAGGCAGATGGCATCACTGTCATACTCCTTGGTTGGGAGACTTGAAAGGTGACCATGGAAATAGCAGTAACATTGGGAGAACTGAAAAAGTACCTAGTGTGAAGGAAAAGATGAGTCTGTGGCTTTGCACCTTGGAAGTCTTTCAACTTTCCATACTTCAGCAGAGCAGAGGGCCAAAACCCCGCAGTTTTTTACTTCACGCAACTGAAAATGTGGGGTCTGAAGAGCTCAGAGACCACTGCAGAGCTGTAAAAGAGCTTGGCGGATTTGAACTATTATTATGTTAATTTTCTTCCTTAATATTGTCAGAAAAGCCAATATTTTTCCCATGAGAAATTCTGAATCTTTTCTTTTACTGAAATCCCGCCAGAGCTCCTGCTGACAGAAAGGTTAATAAAGGAAGTGAGATATCCAAAGGGCTCTGACAATGTTTATTATAATCTTTTTATCCACCATACAGACTTGCATTTTAACCTTCAGGGTCTCAGGAAATAGTGATGCACCAGAAAATGCGTGTGATACTTGCCATGAGCTGCTGATGCCAATTTGGACATAAGTGAGAGTTTTGCAGATGTTGCTTTAAACTGAAGTGTGGTTTTCAGATCATGATTTGGATGCAGAAAAGGCACACTCAGGGCACTCCTTTCCTCTTAATTTCTGTTTCAGTCTTTGTTTATTTGCTTTCTTGGTTTTTTGAAGCACTTTTTTTCCTTCCCTGGTTTTGGAGGATACTGTGATTGCACAAGCAGAGTTTCATGTTTAAAGTAACAGAGTTGTCTGGACAGAAGGCTTCTCAGACAAAAGCCCAACCCCAGGCCTTGGGAATAAACTGTAGAGCTTAACAGTAGTATTTTAGAGATTATAAAGCTGAGACTTTTAAACAAGCTTTCATGGAATGGAGTTTACTGGTTCATTGAGTCATCTAAAATTAAATTCAGCATTTCAAAGAATTGCTACAGCAGCAAAATCCAGTAAGAAGAGAGAAAATATGCAGCTTGAACATGATTGGTCTAACAAACATTTATAGTGTTAATTCTGCAGAATGCTGCAACTGCTTTGTGCTAGCTCGGTGACTTCAAGGAGCCCTGAGTTCGCAAATCTGATCAACTGTGGGACAGCATAGAAAGCACCCTTAAATCTCTAACATAGCTGCTCTATGTCAGAAGTCTGGATCCAAAACTGAACTCAAGATCGAATGTTTTCATGATATTTTGATTTTTAACTCTGGAAAAGCCCATTTTGGAAATGGTCTTTGTCATAAAAATTAGGATTTGGTTTTCAGCTTAGAATATTTAAGATTTTTGGCTGGTTTTGAACATACCCAGTTTGTAATCCCTGGTTCGTACCTTGTGGTCAGATTCTACATGCTCCTAATTCCTAAAATTTGTGTGTGTGTGTGCCTGAATGAAAAAAGCAGGATCTTTCTGCTTTTATTCGTGTTGAGCAGAAACCAGGTCCTTCAAGAAATTGATTTGCACCTGTATGAGCTGATTCAAGGAGCTAAGGAATCAGTCTGTGTGGTTTCCAGAGCACTGATACCCATTTAACATACACTTTCAAGGCTCTCTAGTCCCTAATTCTAAGAATTCCTCCTCCATCTCCTCTTGCATTTGTCTTCCACGACATTTTTGACAGGGAATATGTCTTATCTATGTTTGGAAAGAGCTCTGTACATTTACAGCACTATATAAATCCTTTTATAAGAATCAAAATGTAAACATCTACCAGCTACAATAACATGAGTAGAAAGTTCTTTGTCGGTTTCTCAATGACTGACTAAATATTGTCTTTAGCGTTATATTTGTAGGAAGTTTATTTGCATGTGCTTTACTGTAGATGTTATTCTTAGAGGTGGAGTTAGGAAAACCAGCAATTCAATACAGAACTTTTACTTTTCTTGAGTGGCAAAGAACTTTTTCCCAGTTACACTTCATCTTTCAGGAAGACAGAAAGTAAGATGGGCCCTTAATGCTATGTGGCATTGGAGTAATAAAAAATACTTTGGTTGTTCTGGGGTTTGTAAAACCTACCTGGGAGGGTTTTTTGTTTTTGTTTTTCAAATAACTTCCCAAACCCCAACACTTTCCAAGCTTCCTTCATCCATGATTTTTTTTTCAGCATCTAGTCTCCAGTAGTAGTTCCAAATCTAGACAAGGCTAATGTTCATGCGACAGCAGTCTGAGATGATCTATCTCTGAGTTTTCTAAGAAATCGGAAGAAGTGCCCTTGGTTACCATCTTTGTATAGCAGCCCTTCCCTCCACACAGAGCAGCCCTGCACCTCAGCCTTGCATGGGGCAGGAGCAGGAAGACCTGCTGCTTTGGGAAAACTCTGCCTTCTCATTGCTGATATGGATGGATGCTGTGTTCAGTCCTGGGTGTCTCCAAATGAGAATGGCCAGGTTTTATGCTTCTTTTAGCCCCATTTTGCAAATGCTTTTCAAAGGCATAGTGGTATACTGAGGTACACAGAGGTAGCGGGAATCACTTCCAATAAATCAAGCTAAATTCCTTTGCAAGACCAAGATGCAGACATGCATCTCTTCCTGCTTTACTGCTGAGGTTCCTATTGAGGTTTCCTGCTTATAATTTATTTCACATAAGCTGATTAGAAAGTCATTACAAAACAATCAAATATATCCATAGATAGAACAGGATCACAAAGATGGTTCAATTATTCATTTGCCATCTTTCTTTGCTATTAGAGCAGCTGCTGCCACCACTTTTTTAACATGGCTGATCATTCTTGCCCAAGTTTATCTCCACTGAAAATAAATGTTTATGGTTTATGTCAAGATAACTAACAGCGACTTCTAGAGACAACGCACATGTCTCTAGACTCTCTAATGCACTTTTCTGTACACATAGATTCATAGGACCTTAGAAATATTGCTTGGAAGTGATGTCTGGAGATTACCCAGTTAAAACTCCTGCTCAAAATGGGAGTATTATCCCATGCTTGAACAGATCAGCCATGGCTGAGCCTTGAAAACTTACAAGGGTGGATGTCTCAGAGTATGTCATACATGTTTTTAGTTTTTGTCAGACTACCCACAATAGGAAAATGGCTAAAGGATGACATGAGTGAGCTATCCTGATATAAAATGCAGTCTCTTTTGCACTGAAGACAGAGGTTGACAGAGAATGGTCATTAAGTATCAGGATTCAGAAGGCTGAAGATAATTTAATCAAAATACTGATCTGCCAAGCTGTTGATCATTTTCTTGATCATGCTGGCATGAAGGATGGCAGATCTCAGAGCAGATGAAACCATATCAGGAAGTTCCTTCTGTCTTCTGGGGTCAGAGTACCAGCTGGACTGTCACAGCAGAGGAGCAAAAAGGGATGATATTACACCGTGACTGTGTATTTAACAAATGCATGTACATGGAGGGTGAGGGAGAGAAAGTTAACACCTCTGTGTAGAACTGAAGCTCTATTCATTTTGGAATGGCTGCATTATCTAGAGCAAGGAAAATCCTTAGGCATACATGCAAGTCCAAGGCAAGTGTCAAACAAACTCATTTTGCCACCTCGTATCTTCCCCCATATACAAAAACATTAAACATCGGTAGAAATGAGTATTGCTATCTTTTTACTCAATCTCTAGAGCTAGGATTGCTTAATCCTACAGTACAAGTCCAACAGCACAAGCCTCTCGCAGGAGAGTTATAAATACCTTCCAAATGATAGGTTACACCCACATGCTGTCTTTTCTTTTAAAGGTAAGTTATCTGAAGAAGAACTTGCAGAAAATCGTTTGAGAATTCAGCGTTGTTAGGGAAGCTGGTTTGGTAAGCAGTTAGGGGGGCTGTTAACTGAAACTGAGACAGCACGTGCTGCTACACTGCTTAGGGACCTTGGTTAGTTTAACTGATGAGAAATAAACATTATTTGCTTGCCTCTGCCTCAAACTGTAGTAGTTCAAAGGTGAGAGGGCCGATCAGAGTCAACATATGTCCTCCTGCTCTAGTAAACAAACATATCTACGGCTGGACTTGGAGCTGTGACCTACTTACTACAGCTACAGTATGGCAAGGTCTCTCCTAGGTAGCTCTTTACAGAGAGCCGCTATCTGAACAGGAGTCTCAATGACAAGATTACACCTCATTTCTGTAAATATCTCCTAGTACCTATGTCTAAGAACCTCTGAGGCCCCTGTGAACTCCTGCCGTGGAGCAATGCTGAACAGCATGTTCCTAAGCACGATGATTCCTTCGTTCAAACAGAGGGCTCAGGTCTGCCTGCCGCACTGTGGGTAGGAGTCAGACTGGTGTGGCATTGTTCCTGGGCTTGGCACTGACAAACCACACAATGTGATAATCCCTGTGGGTCAAATCTGGGCTGTTCTTGGCCAACAAGCTGTACTTGGAGGTAAACTTCTGACCTTGTGGTTTTTTTTCCCAAGAAAGTGTTTGGAAAGAAGTAATTGCTATCCTTTCATAAACCATTCCTCACTCAGAGGATTTGATTCTCTTGTGTGCTACTGTGGCTTTTAAAAGAAACACCAAACTCTTCATATGGCCACAACACTCCAGCACAAACAATCGAGGTGGCATGACACTGAGGTAACCGCGTTCTTCCAAAAAAGATCATTGTGTGGAGCCCAAAATGTAAAGGGTCACTCACATTTCAGCTCAGGACATCAGAAAGGGTGCTTTGTGTCTTGCATATTCACTATGAAACTACTGAGTGAAAGGTATGTATCAAAAAAACACAGAAATTTTATCTATTTTTTTAATGGCTGTACTTAAGACATTATTGATTTAGCAATAAATAAAAAGTGGAATTTCTTGAGAGTTTTTAAGGGCTCTTAGGTTCAGTGCTAGTAAGAATAAGGTAAGTATTTATCTGCAAGTTGAGACATGCGTTCTTCTTCCTCAACTTGTGGGTTTGTGTAAGTACTTGAGAATACAATGTGCTGAAGAAGCATGTACAAAAGAAAAGCTTTAGCTCAGAGATAGTCATAGTCTAATAAATGTAACAGTCTTCAGTCTTCAACCACATTTGCGTTAAAACCAGGAAAAGTACAGTTAATTTTATGTAATAGTACAGCATTTTTAGTTTGCACATTTAAGAAAAAGTATGAAGACAAATCAAATTATTAGCTAGTATCTTAATGAGCTATAGTAAGAGTTCCTACATGTGGGGTTGAGGAGCTGAATACGTGGTTTACTGCCCACAAAACTTCGTTAATGATGTTTCTCAAAATACTCTCAGATTTTTCAAGCATCCTTTACTTTTCTTCCTGTTTGCGTGTTACAGTTTTAATATGTCAAATAATTGGACTTGCAACTCCTTGTGGATTCAAGTGAGACTACACAGCCATTTACCAGCATGATTTGTTGCAATCAAGTAACTGATCATTTGCAGACTATATCCTCATTTGCACCCAATAATTATGTTGAAAGTTATTTGCAAGTGCAGAAGACTACAATTTAAAAGTCATGAACTAAACGCACTTAAGAAAATCAAATAAGTTGCTGTGAGAGCCACGTGATCTGTATTTCAGAAAGGGATATCCATATAGATATTAGAGGTAGAGAACTATGGCACTGAGGCATTGTGGGCTGACTTTTCCTCCTGAGGGTGAAGCCCTAAGTGTTAAAGAGCAGGGTGAGAGATGGGAGCAGTTTAGACACATTGGCTGATGTCCCTTCCCTTCTAACCTCTTCCAGACAGCCCTGCCCTCTTTTCCCTCTCCTGTTGTGGTTGATGGGGGTGACTTCGCTGTGCTTTCCGTACCCCAGGTGAAACCCCATCAGAGATAATGTCAAAAGCCAGATTTCTTGCACTGCCCTGCTGAACACTGTTGCCCCCCATGCCATCCAGCAGAAGTGGAGCCATTTACAATGTTTGGTTTTTTTTTTCTCATATTCTTTCAAACAACCAGAGGAGCCATGGTGTCTGCTCTGTGGCAGTACCAGCTAAGCATACTGACAGTTCTGGCTATGGGCAGCAGGATCCTGCTGGAGCCGCAGCACTACCTGGGCACCTCTGGGTTGGACCAGGCTCTGGGTCAGACCTGGCAGTTTGGTGGGGAGCATGGCTAACTTTCCTTGTACCTCAGGACCCAGCAAAGCAGAGACATCCAAATCATTCCTCTTACTGTCCAAGCTCCCCTACAGACCCCTTCCCCATGACTTGTAGAGTGTCTGACAGAGGAATACATTAACCACCATTTCTCTATTATCTAGTACTTGTCAACTGGGAAATAGCTACCAGTGAGATTTACTGAGCATTATGTATTTCTAGATCTTCACACCAGCATATGAGAGCATATCCCAGGTGTGTGCCCCACGTATCCTGTCACATGCAGACTTCCTTATTTTCTCCTTTCCAACTTACCTCACTGTTTCTGCACACTGGACAACATGCTGCTCTGCATGATGTTTTCTTCCTTTGCCATAACCCAACAGGTGTCTGCATATGCCTGTTCATCTGCACCGGGGCATAACAGAGATCGGCCAAGCTTACCCCAGCTCTTTTATACCGAGGGGTCCAGCCACACTAAGGAATCTGAAAAGTGCCTTTTTAAAAACCGTGAAATGTTGCTTACACTGCTCTAGTGCCTTGGTGAGGGTCATCTGCTCATGCTGGTTGGAATGAAGGGCAATGCGGTGCAGAGGGCACTAAGTGGACCTGGTCTGCTGCTACTGCATGCAGGACACCAGCCCCTTTGACTGCTGGCATGAAGAGGACTTCTTAGAAGCACCATTGCTTCATTTCAGTGTAATTTCACATTCTTACTGCGAGGGTGGTGAGGCCTGAACAGATTGCAAAAAGCAGTGGTCAATGCTCCATCCCTGGCAGTGTTCAATGCCAGGTTGGACAGAGCCTTGGGTGACATGGTTTAGTGTGAAGTGTCCCTGGGCTGGGGAAGATGGTTCCTCTGCACTGCCAGAACCAGTCTGGGTCCACGAGAAAGACAAAGTAGATGACTGTGCACTGACAGGGGATGAGAAAATCCTGGTTGCCAGACAAACAGCAAGCTGCAGGTAGGTTCAAGTAGCTGACACTCCCCAGATACACTGGCACAATGTGGCAAGATTATCCTAGTGCTCTATGCTCTCCTTCAATGGGGCAAATATACCATTTCTTCAGGTTTTGAACTAAAAGTGGGCAGCGAGTCATGAAAGGAAAGTGTCTAACCGTGGGGCAAACGAGCAAATAAATTGAACAAAATGGGAAAAAAGGGAGGTCAAAACACTATACAGCAACAGCCTGTGAAATTCTTAGCAGCCAGAATGCTGCAAGGGCACCAGCAGTCTGGCTGCTCTGAAGCAATCAAAAGCTCTGGTCCAGATCATGTCTTGACACACCCATGTGCCTGCAAGGGGGTGAAATTTTTCTCTGCCAGAAAGATAAGCTGAAGAGGGAGGCGCAAGCACAGCCAGGCTTCGTGCAGCTGCAGCGGCCTGCCAAGCACTGAGCCATGCCTGAGGAAAAGCCTTCCCCACAGGACTGGAGGGTATTGTGGGACTAAAGCTCTGCAGCACACAGGCAATTTGAGCTCTTAAGGACATGCAAGAGGAGCCAGTGTGAGGGACAAGACCAAGGGTAAATAAAGAGAGCATGAACTGGAGACTATTAGGCACAAGACTGCCTTTTTTTTGCAACATTTTCAGGTTGATGTCCATCCCTCTCCCATCTAGATAGTGGGATGTACCATGGGCTCCTGGATCACAACTGCTGAGTGCTGGGTGGATCCTTCGCTTCCTGAACTCATCTTCCTGACTATTCCAGCTCCTCAGGGCATGTCTCACCATTTGCTCGTCCTACCTCCATGGGGCTATGTAAAGGCTCTCAGAGACTAAAACACCTTCTCCTTGGTCCCATTTTTCCCCCTGTGCACACCTGAGCTATGGTTCCTGGGAAACTGAAGATGCTGTATCTTGCAGGTAAAAATATAACACAGGATTGCTGTGGGGTTTCTTTTCATAGCTTAACGGTGTTCTGATGTTTCTGAACTGACATCACCAGAGCTGCACATAGCAGGTACCCAGAAGTGTCTCTCCCAAACTGGTCATGACCCTGAAGGTAAAGGACCCTGCAGGAAAAGGCAACAGAGAATTTCATGTGGGGCCTGGATGACTGAGGCTAAAGTGAGATGTAGAATTGGGGGTGTCCTATTGTCTGTTGCTCTAATCTCCCAAGGTGCCCCTAGCTCTAGGCTACCTAACAAAAGGCAGCTGAGTTGTATCTGTAGCCCTGAAGATGAACCCTGCTGGGTACATACTGGTTCGGCTGGCTGCTGTTGAGGAATGAAAGAGTTCACGAATGCAGGAGTGCGGGGGCCTGCCATTCGTGGGACTAGAAGAGGAGTTTTGAAGCATTATTTGTGCTGAAACCTGCAGTGCTTTTGTCAGGGAAAGGCAAGCCACATGTGCAATGTGATTAGGTACTATTCTTGCTTATCTGTGGGAGGATGAGTGGGTATGAGTGAATGCAGGCAGCTGGCATGCTCTGGTCTACTCTGCTCTCGTGGCTGGCTGCTGCTCACTTCCCTGCTAGGAACAAAAGCCATGTGAGATGCTGTTTTTTGCCACCAAAGCGTGTCAAAGTAGGTGGGAAGAGGGCTGCTTGGCTGCTGACTGGTAGTGTAGCAGACTGCAATCAGGCATTCCTGGTACTCAATCTTTGCTGATGTCCCAGTACCAGTGGACCAGGTGATGAGCAGTGCTAGGCTGCAGTGGCGGCAGGAGATGCAGCCCCTTTGCTGCTGGGGGCTCTGATGGTCCAGGACACTCTGTTATGATGCCAATCTCACTGCTGATGGCAGCAGCAGGCTACATCTCCCGGCCATGGTGTGCTTGTGACTTGTCCCAGTTTCCTGTCAGGGTCTAAGTAAGCATCCATAGGCACACATGCACCAAAGAGAGTCCTAGTCCCCCATACCAGTAGGGTCACCTTCAGTCTTCCTGTCTGTATCTTCAGGACAAAGCTGTTGACATGACCACCACTGCAAAGCTGGAACCCAACATCTATGGAGTGCCAAAGACGGGAGTTATGTTGGCCCTACAGTTGATGCTGCTGTCTTGTCCCTGTAGCCGAAGCTGTTGGAGGTAGTGTTCACCGCTTTTGGAGGTACCTAGGCAGATGTGTGAGCTGGCTGTGAGAAGCTGCTGCTGGCATCTGCCTAGGCTGCTGCTGGGCCTGCTGGAGACAGGTTGGCTGCTGCAACCAAGACCTTGGCATGTGCCAATGAGGCAGCTCTCTTGCCACTGACCAAATAGCCTAGGTGTGTTCCTCTGGCAAGGCCAGAATGCAGCATGCTGAACTGGGAACTGCAGTGCTGGTCAGAGTTCCTGGGAAGAGGGGTATATCCAGCCCGACACCTGCAGGGAAGATGTGGGGTCAGTGTCTTTGCTGAGTCTTTGCAGGACTATGAAAGCCTGTGGGTAAAATTTGAGAACTGTGGTCCTGGAGAAGATGAGATCAGGGGTGGGCTTCCTCCAGCGGATGGAGAAGCAGTCAGGAGGCAGGCAACCTGAGTAGGCAGACCTGCAGTTAGCACAGTGGGAATGATTATAGGTTTAGTCCCAGTCTGATTTAGATTTAAAACACAGTGGACAGGCCTGTGATTTTTGTTTCGGGGTTATAATATTATAAATAAGCATTTTGAGCTTATTTTAGCCTACCTTCTGTTAACTTTTAATTACTTGTCCAAATATAAGACAGGGAAGGTAAGGCTAACCTAATTCTTTTCACATGCTAAGTCTAGAACAATGATTCAACTGCAGAGAAAAATTATTCTTATCATAGCAGCATGATTTCACTTCTTATTCCTATTCTACATATCATGGTTAAAAACTCGTTTACACTTCATAATGAATTTTCATTTTCAGGAAGTTCCAGCTTGGCTTCAGAATCATACTCAGGGCTGGAACTCGAGTATACCAAATCTCAGCTTGGAAACAAATCATGGCTTGTACAGAATTGCAAAGAAATCCAGTTGGCTGGTGGTTAGCAGTTATTTAAGTATATACTGTGCTTCTGCTCTTTAAAAATGTGATCTAAAGGGTGCTTATATATAGCCCATCATATCTCCATAATTTAAGGAAAAAATTCACCTATCAATGAAAAGCAGCTGCTCTTGAAGTGCTTCACTGTACAGCAACTGCAGTTTCTATAATGAAGTAGAAAGACTTTCTTAAGCTAATGAAATTTCTTCAGGCATTTTTAAACAAACCCCATTGCCCCCCAGTCATCTTAGACACAGCTAACTTC
Source organism: Pezoporus flaviventris (assembly GCF_033815535.1). NCBI lineage: Eukaryota > Metazoa > Chordata > Aves > Psittaciformes > Psittacidae > Pezoporus > Pezoporus flaviventris. The sequence continues at coordinate 4,486,470 of NW_026892638.1, read as the reverse complement.
TGAATTGCAGGCGTGTGCAGCAAAATGGCTGGTGGAGTTGAACTATATAGATATGAATGTTACTGTAATATAATCTAGATATATAGAATGAAAGTGTATAGTTTCTTTAATTATTGCTTTCTCCAGCTACATCAAGTAAAGAGCTCCTAAATAAAACAAAACTCAAATTGTCTTCTCCTATTGCTGGTTTCAGCAGAACTTTTTGTGCTGTTAGAGATAAACACATGACGAAGTGCTTTGATGGATTTGGCCTTAGATGTCTCATGATTTGAACTCCTTAGGTGAGTGGAGAGTGGTGACTGAAATGGTTCAACACAGGCCAAGCATGCTTTAGGAGTTTTACTGCGGTTCTTTAATGTAGAAATCGTTTTAGCTCCACAGAATACAGTTTTGGCTGTTGCAGTAACTTCTTGGCTATAAAATAATTAAAAGTTGAACACAAGAAAAGTTAACTGGACTGCTATGTTCATCATCTCACCAGTCTAGAAATATTCCTTACTGTATTTACCTATAGCTGATTAGTACCTTAAAACTTGTATGTGCATCACATACAGCTCAATCTAGCAGTGATGGCCAGGAGACAGCTTGTAAGAAATGTCACAGTCTCCAATAAGTCTTCAGTGAATGGTCACCTCATCTGAAGATGGATGAAGCTCCTGCCTGCCACAGGCAGCTCGCAGTTCTGACATTTCACTGCACAAATCCTCCTCTGAGCCAAAAGGCTGCCTGGAGGCCAGGGGCACATGGGCTTTCCAGCACTTTCCATTCCGGGGCACTGGGATGTTCTCTGTCATGGGTGGCATTGCCCCAGCCCAGGCAGTGTGGTGCCCACTTCACCACACCCCTTCCCACACGGCTTGGTTCAGCAGCACCCATGGGATGATCTCCCCAAGTGAGCGTGGGGGCAAGAACGTCCACCCCTGTCACACCAGGCACTTACCAGAGGCATGATGAAATAAGGGAGGTCCTGGGACACTCCTGCTAGAAACTGTGCCAGGGAGGACATGGACCGAGTACACAGGCAGTGTGATATAGTGTTAGCAGGACTGTAGGTGTTGGTGTTTGTCTGCATCATCTTCTTCTTTTGATTCTCTTTCAGGACAACATTGGAGGAAGGGGAAATGGCACAGGCGTGAATGATCACAGAACCATAGAATGGCTTGGGTTGGAGGAGACATTAATGATCATCTAGTTCCAACCTCCCTGCCATGGGCAGGGACACTTTCAACTGGACCAGGCTGCTCAAAGCCTCATCCAACTTGACCTTGAACACTGCCAGGGATGGAGCATCCTCAGCTTCTCTGGGCAACCTCTGCCAGTGTCTCACCACCCTCACAGGGAAGATTTTTTTCCTAATATATAACCTAAATTTACCCTCTTTCATAGAATCATAGAATCAACTAGGTTGGAAAAGATCAAGTCCAACTGTTCCCCAGGCTGCCAAGACCACCACTAAACCATGTCACTAAGTGCCTCATGTACAAGGTTTTTGAACACTTCCAGGGATAATGATACCACCACTTCCCTGGGTAGTCTGCTCCAATGCCTGACTACCCTTTCCAGGAAGAAGTTTTTCCTAATATCCAGTCTAATATCTCGCCTGGCAGGGTGCAGGCTGCTTCCTCTTGTCCTATCACTTGTTCACTTTAAAACTGTTGCACCTTGTCCTGCCACAACATTCCTTTGTAAAAAATTCCTCTCCAGATTTCTTGAAGGCCCTTTTAGGCACTGGAAACTGCTCCAAGGTCTCCCCTGGGCCTTGTCTTCTCCAGGCTGAACAAGCCCAGCTCTCTCAGCCTGTCTTCATAGCATAGGTGCTCCAGCTCCCTGAGCACCTCTGTGGCATGAGGTCTGGATTCATTCAAGCAGGTCCATGATGTGTTGGGGCCCCAGAGCTGAACGCAGTAGTGCAGGTGGGGTCTCATGGGAACACAGTAGAGGGGCAGAATCACCTCCCTCGACCTGCTGGTCGTGCAGCCAGGATATGGTTGGCTTTCTGGGCTGCAAGCGCACAGCTCATTTCGAGCTTTATGTCGACCAACCCCCCCAAGTCCTTCTCCGCAGGGCTGCTCTCAATTCAGTGCCTGCCCAGCCTGCAGTTGTGCCTAGGATTGCCCTGACCCAGATGCAGGACCTTGCACTTGGCCTTGTTGAACATGAGGCTGGCATTGGCCACCTCACAAGCATGTCAAGGTCCCTCTGGATGGCATTCTTTCCCTCCAGGGTATCAACTGAAAGACACAGCTTGGTGTCATCGGAAAACTTGCTGAGGGTGGGCTCAATCCTACTGTTCTCTTTCTCTCCAATCTGGCAAATGCATGTTGGCCCAAAGCAGAAAAGCTATGGGGGGAGGAAACCATGGCTTTCCTGAACACGCTGATGTAGGGGGACACTTCACAGAGAGCTTTTTTTATCAAGCTTCAGAGGGACCTGGCCATGGTTTCTCTGGCTGCACGCAGGTGCTCTGACTGTTCAGCCACTGAAGAGCAGAGAAACACATTTTCCTCCAGTTGTTCGGGTAGAAAAGGCTTTGTTTACAATCCATTTTTCTTTTAGCTTGTAATGACTGTGTCACCTCAAGAAAAAGCCTGAGCACAGCCCTCTGTGGAGGGGGAGGGTGACTAGCAGCCAAAATAAGTTGCTGGGACTGGTAGAATGGAAAGCGTACTCTTGCTAGGTTGTTACTCTGTTTTTAGACCCATGACTATCCCCAGGCACTCCCCGGGCATAAAGCTTTGGGGAAAATACATTCCTCCTATATTTCAGCATTGTCCATTCTGTTCTGCTCTCTCCCAGTACCTCCTGATGGAGAACCCTTGCCTGACGGCAGCAAGATGGTTTCAGGGACATTGCTGGGATTCCAAAGAGCATACGGAGAGGAAGCCACTGGGAAAGGCTGAGCACACCAGGGGAAACCCGCTGGACTTAAATCTCCTAAAGGATAGGCTGGGGAAGCAGATGTTTGCCGAGTGCCTGCCACCCTTCTCTACACAGACCCCACGGTAAAGGGTATTTCAGCAGAAGGGCTATGGTGTGTTCCCCTCTGTCCTGTGCAGGGTCTTTTGCAGTTGATTGTCTCCATGGGGGCACTACAAGGTGGTGTCATTCAGCCCAATGGAGACAGACTTTGTAGGGGAGATGGAGGAGCTTGTGTGGGTCTGGTTTTTCTTTCAGTATATACAGGCAAGGGGCTGTTTGCTGGTCATCTTTGGCAGCCCTATGCTCAGGTGTTGTCTTTCATCCCCTCTGTGTATTAGGCTGTTTGCTAGAAGAAACAAATAATAAAACTGGCATTTTGAGATTCCAGGTGTTTATCAGCCCTTCCCCAGACAGAGTGTTCATGGCTGAGAATATTCCTTAGGAAGAAAGAATTTCACTTTATTTACAGAATGAGCCCCGTTCCTGGTCCCAGGTTTAAGATAGGTTTCAAGCCAGGAGAAGCCCAGTGCTTGAAAAGGCATCAGGAAAGTCCCTCTTCAGCTCAAACAGGAATTCAAGGAGCTACTTCTTCCTAGGAGGGCACTTAGGAATGAGGAGGAGCTGAGCAAGGGCCTGCCAAAGGCCCTGTTGATATGCTTCACTGGCATACTTCAAAATCATTCTAAGCTGCGCAGTTTAGGGGGGTTTCACGTCCTCCAAGAGTTCCTCCCCTCTGTCCTATTGTTGCCCTCAAAAATTTTTAGTTTAACCTATATTTCATTTTTAATTTTGTAATTGAACCTATATTTCTTTCCATTGAAACAGTCATGCATATATCATTCAGAAAGAGTTACGGCAGTCAGCAGGAGGTGTGCACCCTGATGGGTCTTCTGGGACTATCAAAAGCTCACAGGACTGAAGGGTTTGGGCAATTTGTATACTGAACTCCCCAAAGACCTTTTCCATCTGTGAATATGCAGTCTCTCCCTCTGTCTTTGAGTAATGCTTTGTAAAATAGAATATTCTGGAGGAGAGCAAATGAGTTCTAGAGAATGCAACACAAAAAACAATGGGCCAAACCAAATTTGATTTCTTCTCCAAATCCTCTTGTAGCTTTCAATTGTCACTGCCTATTTGCTTATTGTTGCTTCTTTCTTTTGGAAGAAATTTAGTTTGTTAACTAGATTATCTTCATTGTGAAATGATAAATGATTTCACCCCAGTTGCCAATAATCCATGGTGCCTGGAAAATAAATCTGTGACTCCAAGTCTAACAATTTGTTGATATTTTGGGGGAAATATGAACAAAGTTAATACGATGCTTATGCAACCACTTACTAAAGCTATGACTAATTTGCATCATGGTTGCGATAAAAGGAGATAAGAAGATGTGGCATAAATTTCACTTCTGTGTTTTCTCTATCCATCTTTCTGGAGCCTGAGGGTGCCTGTTCACAGCTGCAGAGAAGTGCCTCTGAACTGAGCTGCAGTCACACCATCTGAGACTTGCTAAAGCCAGTCTAATGGGTCTCACCAGACCGCTGATTTGTGCCCTGCTTCCCCATGCCCCTGGTCTCTCCCTTGCCAGGAGGTTGGGAGAAATGGCCATCAGGAATTTCTCTGTACTTTTTCTGAAGCAGCTGCCAGAAATTGCCCAGCCTTTCCCGCTCTGGTGCATAAATCCTGTCCCAGCCTGGCGGAAGTGGCCACTCATAAATCATCCAGATTAAGCCCTGCGTTCTATACAAGGTTCTGCTTTAGAAAATTGGCATTCCTCCTTCCTCAACCCCTGAATTTTTTTTTTTTTTTTTTTTTTAAGGCCTTTGCACATGTGCAGGTCCCCACAGAGCCAGGGCCTAGCTGCTGCAGCATGAGGACCAGAGATACCTGCGACAGCAGCTGGGGAACCCCACTCTCAACTTTGCTGCACCGTGTGAAATCAATGTGAAAAATACAACTGCTTTTCAAGACTTGTAGTGAAAAGCCCCTGCTTTTCAATGTGGTTCTATTAGATCCTGAAACATGTTAAAATGTTTGGGAGAAGGGTTTGCTCAAAGATCCTCAATTCTTGCTCTCCAGGGCTGGCCTTGGCACACTCTGTCCTGAGCCGTCCTGGTGCACTGCCAGCCTGGTTTTCTGGGTCTCTCTCCCATGTGCCCTCCAATGCTCTCTCCTGCACTGAATGTAAGCTCACACTGCAGCCCTCCCCTCACCAGGAACATTGATTTGGTTTCTTTTCTTTTATATAGCCACCTAATGTCAAGTCACATGTTGCTTCCATCTCTATCCAAGGTGTTGGCAAGGAAGCCAACAGGTTAAAAAATTTTTGAGAGGGTCATGGGATTGACAGACAAAAACACTGTTATTACGGGAGTTTAATTTCATTAGGAAGTCAGGCTAAAAATAAGGCTAGCATAGTATCTTACAGTATTGTCTGTATTCTGAAGTCATGCCTGTACAGGGCAGTATGGTGCCTTGCTGGGTCCTGAGCAAGCTCAAACTGAAACTTCCTGTCAATGACAGAGTGTGTGAGGAGATAAGTTTCAATACTGGTAGCACCTCTTCTGTTTAGGGCAGCTGTGTTGTTTCTGGTTTGGAATCCAGCTCATCCAGTGTTAGACTGAGAAGCTCTGCAGTACATTGCATTGTCCAATGCGGACATACACAAATAATTCATTGGAATAGCAGAATTCCCTTGAAAGCTTCTCTCCAAGTGTGGATTAGAGGCCAAATTTGAGGTAATTTGAGCAAGGAACTTTTGAGATGCAACCCCTTTGTAAAAAAGCCATATGCCATCCAAATGTTAGTGTTGTTACAGTATTTCATTTACTGGTTGCACATATCTGAATATTGCACTGTGGCTGTGATCCTCTCCAAGCTATTATCAGGTCATTGACTTGGAGTATGGTGGTTGGTATGGTATGGTGGTTGACACTAAAGGACCATTAGGGAAGTAATACTACAAAAAGTAGTAGGGATACAGATTGAATCTCTCTGGATTAATGTGACAAGGTAAAGCAAATTAGGGTTACATGCAGAGCAGGACATGGTTTATGGGCAGCTGGGGGACTGCTGGCTGCTCTGGGGATATGAATTGCAGCATTGCTAACTTTCCACCCGCAATCTGCAAGGGCTTCTTGTCACACTTTGGCAGCAAAGCTGTAGTTCTCAAAGCCCATGTTTTGATGGGTTCTGAAACCCACACACATACCTGATCTGTTCTGAAAGTTGCTATTCCATAGCAGGGCCAGAGGATAAATTTAGGTTGGGGTCACTTTACACAGCGTGTTGTGTAGATAGAACTGGCCTATGCACTCATGCAGATGTTTACCATACCCAGATTGCTCTAAAACCTCCAACCTGCCCAACACCAATAAGCCTAACCCCGATAAACTGAAGTACTGATTTGCTGCAGCAGGCATGTCTGGTGGAAATTAGGAGCCCTTCTCTCAAAGGGTCCCTGAGGCGTGAACCACAGAAGGAGAGCTGCTTATAACATTTGATAGACTCTCACAACTTTTGCAGTGCATAGCAGGAACAAAAACAGCTACCAAACCCTCCACAAACAGCCTTCTGACCTTGCACTAGTCTTCAAGTATGGCTTGTTATCAGAGTCCAAATGCTTCACTACCTCTGTTTGAAGAGACTTGACATGTAGCATTTGTGCAGAGACCCCTCACTGAGGGACAGCACTGACTATGCCTGGGGCCCATCCTGCACCTGCAGTGCCTGCAGGCATGACACAGCACTGGCAGAGCTGTTCACTGCCTGTCCCTGTGCAAACTTACTGCAGGGGCTACCCTGGGTTTGCATCCCTCCCTCCACGAAGCAAGCCTGCCCACACCAGCTTGCAGGACTCAGTGTTGCGCTCTGGATGTACCCATCCTTTCCCATGTCAAAGTTTGCTATTGGCATAAGTGGCACCAAGGAGAGATGTGAGTGATGGAAGGTTGCACATACATAGAGGTTTTGGATAGCTGCCCCATGTGCCAATGGTGCCACTTCTCCAGCCCTCACCTTGCCACAGTTCATGTAAGTAGAACTGGGATGTAATGGCTGATTTGATGGGAGCCATCAGACTGCATAGGAAAAGCAGCATTGCTGCCACATCTTCAAAGTATCTGAAAAATTCATTGCTGTAAGGTAGGCAGGTTAGTGGTTCCTAATAGTTCCAGAATATGAAGTCAGTGCTTAAAGACTTGAAGTATAATTGACTTAAAACTCCCAATACTGGGAAATCTGAAACTTGCCTTCTGCAATATCACTTTCACAACAACTTAACTCTTCACCTATATAAAATGCTCCTCTAGCCTCCATGACAGCATGCCAGGCTGTCCTTTTCCAAAGGCTGTGGACAACACGGGAATGAGCAGGAGTTCTGTGAGGGGAACAGGGAGGCCCTGCATTGCTTAGGGAAAAGGCCGAGTTTAAGTCTGATATGATGAAACAGGAGCTAGCTCAGTCCTGTGTGTACTTGCCCCCTTCTCCCACTCTGACGGAGTGCAGGCTATGTAGGTGCCCATGGGCAGCTCATAGAGATGTGGAGGAGCGCCTACACTTCTGAACCTTCTAATTCCTCACCAGGCAAAGAGAGGAAACTGTTCCAAGTCACTTCCATTTGCTCCCGGAGCCTCTCAAATGTAGAGCAGTAGTGTTTAATGACAGCAATAAATCTTTAAGTAATTAAACATGCAAGATATAAGAAACATGTGCAAACAAACCTCGTGCAGTGATATATATGCAGAGTTTGAGGTTAGAAAGCTAACATATTGCCACGTTCCTACAAAAAAACACCCAGCACTGCACTGGAGATCAAGATAATCTGTGCTGGGAAATACTCCTCTATATCCCATGAGCTATTGTTCTTGGCCTGAAAAATACTCATTACCATAGTTACACGTAAGTTTTCAACCAGGGCTAAAGTTCAGGCAGCGAAGTCTTAGAACTGCTGGCACATTTTGTGAAGCAGGAATGCCACTTCCATCCTTGTTTATTCCAGTGTATTTTATCCTAACAGTCTTCATAATCTGAGAATTTTGCCAATTCCCTTCAGTTTTCTTGTATTTCCTGTGGAGCGTGTATCCTCCCAGGCCTTTGGCAGAGTGCATGAGAGCAGCCTGGCCTGTTGGTGGAGCACCGTGGCAGGAGACAGCACTAAGGGCTATAGCAGCACGCACCTAGCTGGTGGTTTGCTGGAGCATGTCTTCCAGCAGTTTGTGTTTCCATCTACTACTTGTTCTGCTGCTTCCACCATGTCAGTTGCTGTCTCTCCTCAGCTGTTTTTGTGCTGTACAAGCTTTATTAAACAAGGGGTGTCACCAGGTGAATTCATGAACCAATTCTTCCCAGCCCTAGCAACACCTACAAAACTTGCAGGTCTCTGGATGCCTCCAGCAAGACTCGCTTCTCTGGAGGGAGCCTCTTCATGTTAAAGCTGGATCCTGAGAGAGGGTGCCTTCAGACACAGAGTTTTAAAAGATGGATATTTTTTACGTTACTCTGAAATGAAATAACTGATACATGTTTCTAGCATTTGGAGGGGCCCTCCCAAAAGGGGTATTTGATTTCCTTCTTTTCTTAAGTCTTGTAAAATACTGTGTTACCTCCTTTGGCGCATGCATGTGCAATCAGCCCTTGGGAGCCTAGTCAACCATCTGGAATGTGATTTCTGAGCATCAGGAGAGGGATGCAGGCCTAGGGGCTGCTCTCACCTCCTCCTTGCTTCCCCTCCTATCACACAGCTAACAAAGTAATGGGATGTTCCTAGTTAGGGTTTTCTTTTGTTTTTCCTCCACTGTAGTATCACAAAAGAACCAAGGACAGATAACGCTCTTTGATCTGAGCATTAGGGTTAATTATAAATATACAGGCTGGCAGAAACCATTGCCATATCACCATGCAAGTGTTCCACAGCCATGCAAAAAACCAGGAAGGTGGAATTAAGGTACACCAAAATGAAATGGTTATGTTGGACTGGATGGATTAAGTTTATGACAAAGTCCGCCCCACCTCCTGCCAGCAAATAATTTTGCTAGACAGTAAGAGGTTGCAAAATTTCTGGTTACTTTTGTATCACTTCACCAAGTGCATTGATCTTTCCACAAACCTGAAAACCCCAAAGGCAGTGGCTGCCCATCCCTGGCAGTGTTCAAGGCCAGGCTGGACAGGGCTTTCAGAAGCCAAGTCTAGTGGAAGATGCCCCTGCCCATGCCAGGGGGTTTGGAACTAGATGATCTTTAAAGGTTCCTTCCAACCCAAATAATTCTATGATTCTATAATGTTCACACCAATGGATACAGTCTTCTGCTAGCTACTGAACACCTTGGGCCTGTTTCCCCATGTTACAATGCACTGAGATATTGGGTACTGTCTCGTGTTTGGATCAGGACCATTTTATAGATTTACTTTAAGAGATGTAGATACCAGACTGAAAAGGCATTTTCTACATTGAACCATAGGGGCAGTTCAAGGGAAGACTGCAAGAATTCAGTGAACGAGAAAGGGTGTGTAACCCAAACCTGCCTGTGGCAGCAGTGCTGTTTTGTCACATATGATTTCCATGGACATAACCCAGGAGTGGGTCTCCCGATGATGATGTAGTAGCAGTTTGAACAGAGAGGCATTTTGGGCTCTGGTTGTAGATTAAAAGGTCAGGTTTTGTATCATCTGGTTACACAAGTCATTTGTTGTCATGAAATGTTTCACTAGCTTACAGTCTAAATGCAAGTTTCCAAACCTGAGCCACTGTCGCTGAGGTTCAGGGACATTGCCTTTGGCTGAATGGTGTTAGTGAGATGATTAAATTTAATCAGATGCATGTAAAAACTTAGTAAATTGAAGTCTGATATGTCACGGGCATGCAGGGTAGGATGAAAATGTGTGACTAGTTTTAGGGAGACCAATCATTGCTGCCTTCACCTTTCATGTCTTAGACTTTAGGGTAGATTATGTACTTCTGTTGCAGAAGTTTACAGGGTCAGACAGGCCTGGACACCACAAATGGCTTTGAAACAAAGGGGAAAATGATGCAGGATCTAGTTAGGTCCAGGAAAAGCAGAAAGGCTGTTTCTGAAGAAGAGAAAGAGCTGCACTTCTGTTATTCCAGCTCTTCTCATGGGTGCTTCTGATGTTCCCACCAGAGCCTCTCTTCTGAACGAGGAATCCAGCTCAGAAGTACCAGCATGCCTGCCTGTGATAAAAGCAGTTCTGCTGAGGGCCAAGAGAGGCCCCTCTTTGCTGGAGGGGCATGCTTTCCCCAAGTGTGGGCTTGCCAGAGACACGCCGGGGAAAAGCTCTCCTCATTGAGGAAAGCACTGATGCATCGCTTCACCCAGTAACATCCCCAGCTAATTAAAGCATCTAGGAGAGCAGAGTAACACGAAAAAGAGATTGTGGTGAAGATTTCAGCTGTAAAAAATGCATTAGAGGAGAGGCCTTTGCAGGCTGCATGTCATGTCTGAGCCACCCTGCGTGCCCAGGTACCACTTGCTCTGTCTGCTGCAAGAGGCAGTTATGTGACTGGTTCCCTGCCCACATGTCTAGGAGGAACATGCATAACTAAACACATGCATACATACATATGAATGTGTATAAATTTGATCTATAATTGGAGTTCTATGGTAGCAAGGATTGCTATGATACAGCATAAAAACATTAAAGTAAAAAGTGTTGGAGTTGGCATCCTTGCCGTTTAAAAAGTGCTGCAATTTGGCCAGATATCATTGGCTGAACTTTAGCCTTGGATACAAACTACCATACAATGACAGTAATGAGTATTTTATAGGCCAATAGCTCAGAGGATGAAAGCCGATTCCCTCCCCAGAGAAACGATCCCCGGCTACAGGGCTGAGCATGCTAACAAGGATGCTGCTGAACTGTATTCCCCCTGCTTTTTACAGTTTTTCTATGTATGGATTCAGCTTTATTTTTCACAGGCTAAGGGAAGTTATAAAACATCTTTCCAACTAGAATTGTCAAATGTTTTCACATTTTTCTCCCACCTCAGCCTTCACCAAACCTGGGGTATCTCAGGGCAGCAGTGAGCTAGCAGGTCTGCTCTCTCATAAAAGACGACTGCAGGCACCACTTAGGCATGGCCCTCACAGCACTCTCAGGATGTGTTCCTCTGGCAGGGACTCTGGTTGTCTTCCTGGTCCTGAGGGCTCCCAGGTTTCTGGTTGCTGAGGAGAGAAGCAGGTAACATGTCCATCTGTACCGTGGAGCCATCAGGCCTGAAGTTTTTGACCAAGAAGCACTGAGCACTTAGAAATCTATGTTACGTCCTGTGGTGAGCTGACCCTAGCTGGATACCAGATGCCTACCAAAGCTGCTCTATCAGTCCTCCTCCTTAGCTGGATGGGGGAGAAAAAAATGTGATGAAAGGGTTGTGGATTGAGATAAGTACAGGGAGGGATCATTTGGCAATACCGTCAAGGGCAAAACGGATGACTTGAGTTTTAATTTATTACCAATCAAAATCAGAGTCAGATAGTGAGAGAGAAAACCAAACCCTAAAAAACTCCTCCCACCACTCCTCCCTTCTTCCTGATCTCAAGTTCATTCCTGAATTTCTCTACCTCCTCCCTGCAGCAGCTCAGGTGAATGGGAAATGGGGGTTCTGTTCAGTTCATCGCACATTGTCTCTGCTGCTCCTTCCTCCTTATGGGAGGGCTCCTCACACTCTTCCCCTGCTCCAGTGTGGAATCCCTCCCCTGGGAGACAATCCTCCATGGACTGCTCCAGTGTGGGTCCCTTCCATGGGCGCAATCCTTAAGGAGCAGACTGCTCCAGTGTGGGTCCCCCACTGGCTCACAAGTTCTGCAGCAAACCTGCTCCAGGGTGGGCTCCTCTCTCCACAGGGCTTCCATGGCATCACAGCCTCCTTTGGGCATCCGCCTGCTCTGACATGGCGTCCTCCATGGGCTGCAGGTGGAGATCTGCTCCTCCATGGGCCTCCATGTGCTGCCTCACCATGCACAGCTACCTCACCATGCTCTGCACCACAGGCTGCAGGGGAATCTATGCTCCCATGCCTGGAGCATGTCCTCCTCTCCTGCACTGGTCTTGGTGTCTGCAGAGTTGTTGTTCTCACATATTCTCTCTCCTTTCTCCCAGCTTTTACGTTTTCTTAAACATGTTATCCCAGAAGCACTGCCACCATCAATGATGTGCTCAGCCTTGGCCAGCATTGGGCCCATCCTGAAGCTGGCTGGCATTGGCTCTGGCTGACATAGAGGAAGCTTCTAGCAGCTTTTTACAGAAGCCACCTCTGTAGCCCTCCTGCTACCAAAAGCTTGCTATTCAAACCCAAAACACACATTGGCACAACACCTTTCATGTCTTTTATTGCAAACCAAACACCAGCGAAGACTTTATTAATATTTTTCTGTTTGACCTGTCCTGCTATGTCTTTCTTCTTTGCTATAAATTCTGACTTAAGGACTCTACTTTGCAACAGTGAAATTATTCCTCAGGCTTGACTCCAACACACACAAATCCTTTTTTCACAAGATGGTGCATGAAGGTTACACCCAACTATGTTTGCTGCAGGGACTGTGGTGCAGAAGGGTGCTTGCCCCCTTGCTGCTCATGGTTCTATTAAGAGGGTAGAGTACTGTCAATAAAACAAAAGGATTACACAGTGAGTATCTAAAGCAAGGGCTTTGGTGGGAATGCAACTTTCTAGCTGACACTGACTTTCCTCTTTCTTCAGTCAAATGTTAGGAGTTGCTCTGATTGCAAGTAACAGAGAAAAAGCCATTGGTCCAGAAGGCAATTGCTGGTATTTAAGTGACAACTTTTTCAGCTAAATTAAAGGCATGGGAAAGAGAAAATGCTCCCATCCTGTTTTTGTTTTTTTTTTTGCCTTAGAGCAAACTTATTTCCCTCCAGTTTGATCTGGGAAAGTTTGTACTGTAATGGAAAAATAATTGAGAAGTTCTGAATTGGTATTATATTAACCTTGAATGGACTGTGTCTTTTTTTCTAGAAAGAGGTGGAAAAAGTGGCATCCACATTGCTCAGCAGGGCCTAGAGAGACTAAGGCCACAGCCCTGGGTGGAATCCATAACTTGGGAAGCAGTGCAGTGCCCCATGGCTGGAAGCTGCTATCAAAAGAGAAGGGGAATAGTGATAACTTTGCCGGAGTTAAGCTGTAAAAAATAACTTGGAAAAGCAAGAATGCTCTAAAGAACTGGAGAAGATCGTGGGGGAGATGAATTCTGATCAGGAGGCTCTTCAAATGAAATACAGAAGAAAAATAAAGTTATCTGACAATCTGTAGAAAATAAGAATAGAAAGATACAGTGCTTGAACTTGCATACAGGCTGGGTAGAAGTACATGTATGAGATGAATATGCTGTGTTCAACCCAGCTTTTCTAGCAGTATGCACTTGAGCAAAAGTACTTGCTGGAAGAGGGGAAAAAGCAGTCTGTCTGCAGTTGCATATGAAGACAGAACAATTCAGGGCAATGCTCAAATCAAAATAACCGCTCAGACACATACCACTTCCTTAACTGGAAGGACATGAGAAAAATGGCTTCATTCTCCTGCTTGAGAGAGAAAGCAGTGAGTCTGTGGTGAGGCTTCTAAGCTAGAAATAACTTCTTGATAGAAATCTTATCTGCTCAAGTTTCTTCTGCACTTTGCAGCTGTTTTGGCACAGAGAAGAGATCTCTTGATGTAGTGAGTTCATGGCAAGATTACACATTAGCAAGTGGAATCAGGTTCAGACACGTTAATTGCACTGCGGTGCTCAGGGTGATAGAGGAGCCTGGGGGGAGCCTGGCCTCCTTGCATGTAGAGCTCCTGGTGACATGGAAATGGATTAGGCGCTGACTTGAAAAAGAGATGTCTGCATTTGTGTTTGATTACAGCTTCGTAACTGCAAGGGATGTTGCAGAGAAGGTGGATCATCACCTTTAGAAACAGGTTTAATAAAAAGATTCTATTGACACCAGCCCTTGTAGTAAGGTCAGTAGAATTCACATGGAATTTCCTGCCAAAAATTTAATCCTGGCAGAGTTAAATCCTGTGTTTGCCTTCAGATACTTTGTATTTTTCACATTCACTTCTCAGTATATTGTGTAGAATGACATTTACATGAAATTAAACTGGGGATCCTTGTATTTATGTTTTTTTTCCAATTGGTTGACTTCCTTCTTGCTATTACTGTTGCTAATTGGAAGGTTTCGTTGAGTTGTGAATTGTAACAGACTGCTAGAAAATTTGCTTGCTTTTGGATTTCATCCTGAATTCCCTGGGAACACTCAGCACAATTGTGCAACAAGAAAAGCATTTAGGTCAGAGAACAACGTTGTCTTCATGAGTTTCCTGCAGCACCCTCTGTGTGAGCGTGATTTGGAGAAAGCTGTGGCCTTTGTCTGCACAATAACCTCAGTAGATGTGAGCATTCCAGAACCAAGTGTTTTAAACAGAGGAATATTCTGAGTGAGATTCAACGTACTTGTTGTTGATAAGAGGTCTCTCACTGCCTGTTTTCCTGTTCAGTAACTTTCAGGTCCTTCTTTTCTAGACCTGGCAACCTATGCTTAAAATAATAGCACTGTCATGAGTTAAAATAGCAAAGGCAAATCTTAAGAAATTATTCTACTTGAAAAAAAATTATGATAAGCACCCCTTTTTTACACAGCAACAAATAGCTCCAACTGTTATTTTTCTTTAGAAGCCTTTCTGGCATGGTGTCCTTCTGTTTTATCATTTATTGGTTACTTGAGTGTAATGTCGCTTATAGAACATTAATAACACAGAAGCAGAGAAGCAATCCTGTGAGAACTGATCTTGAGCCAGGATATTTCTGGAATTGAATCCTCTTTAGCTTTAAACAGAAAAGACTAGCTTCAAGCTTACTTCTGGAAAACCAGAGTATGAAAATGGAAGTCTCCCCATTCTTTAGGTCTTTTGCTTCCTTGTCCCATGCCAGCTCTGTATCATGTAGGCACTACCCTTTGCAAGCACTGAGAAAGAGACATGTTTTCTGGAACATTTCTTCTCAATAAGCATTAAAGATATATAATTACATACAATTGCAGTTTTAATATCCAGGTTATCTGTTGAACATGTTTTCCTTCCTTTCAGTGAGATGAAATTTAGTAGTAAAGACCACCTCATGTAGATCAACACGTCTGGATAGAAAACATGGGGACTTCTGCTGATATTTCTAGTACTTGTCACAGAACATTTTAACTGATAGTTTAAATGATTGTGTAAGACAAACTGCTTCTGTTAGTGCAATATGGACCCTGGTGTCTCCTGAAGAGAAGATGCACAAGGTGGGAAGTAAAATGATATGGATTGTGTGTAAAAAGAAATATGATAACTTGTGCAGAGTAATAAATGTGCCTAGTAATAAATGCCCCTAGACTTGTGATGAGCTGCTTTCATATTTAACTTACCTTCACTCTTGCCTTACTGTTTTAAAGGTCTTAACAAAGTAGACATGCTTTTAAAAGAAATATGGTGCAAAATCTTAATCATTTGACAGTGTGAAGGAGTTCATAATGCCAATGTGTAATGTCTGTATTTAATCTTAAGAAATTTGACCTTTCCACTGGTCGGTTCCTAGGAGCAGATCCGGAGTCCTGTAAAAGTCAGTGGCAAAGTTCACTGACCTCAACATTTACACATGATGGAAATAATTGAATCAGAGCAAAGCAGACTGTTTTTTCCATGCAAGTGTATTTTATGCAACGATTGTTTATTCATTGATTATACGATGCAATGACATTTAAATATTTTCAGTTTAGGTGTCTTTGTCAATATAACTATTCAGTGGAAAACCTGTAAGGTTTTCCTGGAAGGTAATTCTAGCCTTCAAGGTAGTGGGTTTTTTTTGAAAACCAAACTTACATCTATCCGTGCAAGTCCAATGTACAGATGCTAATTGTGAGCTAATTGCAATGGATACACAGGCACTACTTTGGCCTTCTTTACTGTTTCCAAATTGCTTGTAAACACATTGTGAAGTTTTTGAATTTCACTCCTATTCTAAACCAGACATGAAATCCAACTAGAAATTGATTTTGAGCTGCAAATTATTTATAAATACTTGCAGATCACATGGGTGAGCATGTCACAGGATGTTCTTTCACCTAAGTGAAGGATTTGGAGATGTCCAACCTGATACCCAACTTAATTTATGTGATGTGCCACATGACACTTGTACCTTCATCTGAACAGTGTGAACTTTTGACTAACAGAACCTTAACCCAGTGGTTAAGAGTGGATGGTGATGAATTCAAAAGGTTGCAGGCAAGTCAACAGTTCACCAAGGTTGCTTTAGAGATCTCTTAGATAAACCTTACGGAAAACCCTTCCTAAAAAATGTCAAAGAAATGTTTAGAAAGAAAAACTGAGTTGCTGCTCCACCTATTTATTGTGCAGAAATAGATATTCTTACATGCAGAAAGCGTCAATAATATGAAGGGGATTAAAGCTGGCTGGGAATAAGAAGGAGAAGATGATAGTCGCAGAAAATGGAGATTGTACCTTAGGTAATGCTCCTATTTATTTATAAATAAGATTAAAGGGGTCTAGAGTAGGTGTCCAGACATTTTGAAGCTGTAGAAGGAAAATTCCTCCCTGCTATTCCTTTCCACTTTTCTCAGCACTAAAATGCTGGTTTTGTGGATGTGTCCTGGCCCCCACAACAGTTCTGGTCCGGTCTTGTCTGTTCTCATAACCGAAACACTCTGGGGGTCTCTGCATGCTTGTTGCTCTGAGTGTACTTGTCATTGTTTACATCCATTTCATGCAGCTGTAAATGAGCTTTTCCTTTGGTTAGGGTTTTTGGATATGGTGAAATGACAAACAGCACTCAGGTCTTTCAAACACAGGAAGCCAGGGCAGAAGGAGGAGTGTTTAATAGGGTCTAACAGGAAACAGCCTTCTTGGAAATAGAAGTTTGTTTACAAACACATCAAACAAGAGAGTCCCTCAGCCCCTGGGGCAAAGGAAGGGTTCCTTTTTTCTTTTCATAAACATTCATTTGAACATCCCTTGTCAGACCGCAGACTGCACTGGGGGTAAGTGGTGCTGGCCACTGGGTCCCCTTTAGTGTGACTGACTTGTGCTGGGTATGGTGGTGATGCTGCTGTTGTTGGTGTGATGCTGAGGGCTTGCACCTTGCGCTTTCTATGTGTTATGGCTATAGGGCAGCAGCAGACAGCTTCACTGGCTGGATCTCAGGTGTTGTGGGGGGATGCCTGTTTGCTGTGCTCATGAAAAACATTTGGAGAATAATTGGCCTTGTTTCAATTTAGGTAGTAGGCACTTCACTCAATGGATACTTCAGAAGAGACATATATGTTGATGAGATCTTAGAAAAAAAAAACAAATTCAAAAAGAAAAGGTTTAGTCCAGACCTGGGGTTCAATAGCTTTGAACCCTGGAGTCCCAGTTATTCATTTTATGAGCTTATTCTTGCAGGGTTGGGACTTTGCTCACACCAGGAGCATCCAGAGAAGCAGAGGAGCACAGATGATGTAGAAACAGAATGACCACTCATCTGATGACCAGTTATCAGAAACTGCAAGATGACTGGAAGATAAGGATGCCAGGCCTAATGAACCACATCCAGGCTACACAGCTATCACACAGCTGATGGAAGTCTGAGTATTTTGCCCTCTTCTGCCTCCCAGGGGGACAGTGGGAATACACGGGTATTTTTTCTTCTCTCTCCCTGAAGAGGGGGACTTCAGATTTCAGGCCATCAAAAGGCTGCATGGGGAAGGCTCTTTGTGGCCAGTGTCTTCTGAGGGAAGGCTTGTCTCCTCTGCCTCACTGTGCAGTAAGTCCTGAGGGTGTGAATACTTTCTATGCCTAGTTAAACCTGTACACTTTTTTGTTTTGCCTTTTAATGGTGTTTTCCTGCTGTTTCCCTAGGTATTGACAGCAGCCAGGCCCAGATGAGGGAGGTGACTCAAGAGAACCGCTGAGGTGGGTAGAGCTCTGGCTGCTGCACACTGTTGTGTATCAGTATACTGATATACGTACTGATATCGGTATGTATATGCTAATATCAGCCCCTAGCTTCACTGGAAGCACTGGTAGGGGCTTCCTAATACACTCAAAAATCCCTTTCCACAGTGTTTTTCCTGTGCATCAGCTAAGAGTTTAGCTGACTCTTAGGGGCTATTGCCAAATCTGAGTGGTCCTCAGCCAGCTGTGGGAGCCATAGCTGTTGCTGTAGGAGATAATGGCTCCCCGCTCAATGCCTATCTTCACAAACCTCAGCCTCTTCCCAGGCATTCACTGCATGGGGAATTTTGCCCGGATAAAGGCTGAATAATGACTATGCAGTTCGGACCTGCATGCAATACTCATCAGGCTGTGACAGCCCAGGTTCACAAGTGTTTTGACCATCTTCCAAGAACCTTTCAGTGTAACATAATTGGGTAATGAATTTCACAGAGGTGTAATGGATGCAAATAAGCAAATCCCTGCCTACTGCTACCGTCTATATTCATTAGAGAGACAGATTGCTCAGTGTCCACACAGTCTTATGAAAAAGAAAAAATGCAAGCAGGGAGGAAAGAAATCAAAGCAAGTAAAATTATACTGTACTTTTCTCATTTAGAGAACAAATAGTTGTGTTCATCAGAGGTCTGCTGTTTTCATTTCTCACTAATTACTGTTTTTACATGGAGAAAATACTTGGAATTTTGGTGTGTAGAAAATGTGGACATTTCAAAGTTGCACACAAGGCAAAGAGGGACTGGGCTGAAGTGTCCCAATCCCACTGCATGCTGCCTGCAGGACCAATTGTATGCTTCCCAAGGGTCACGCCTGAGGAGGGCCCCCTGCTCAGGGATGCTCAGCACCCAGCCAGACAAGGTGCAATGCGTCCTTGGTCAGCTTTTGTGCTCACTGCATTTTGGCCTTCTGTTATGAACAAGGTCAAGTACCAAATAAACTGTCATGACTGTCTCACAGGAGCAGATTTCATTGAAACCCTGTCATTTCTGTGAGTGATTTTTCTTATGTAGGTGAAAAATGTGAAGGCTTTTCCACCAGATGGGAGGATCACAGGAGGACAGGTGAGGATTTGTGCTGAGACTCAGAATGACTGACACATGAATGTTGCACATTCAAATTAAAAAGCTTTCAAAGGAATCAGTGAAAAAAAAACCCCAAACCCACACGTACAGATTTGTACAATCTGGTCAACAAGAGGGACCTGATCTGCAGATTTCAGCCATTAGCTGCCATGGGATTAATGGGTGATTGAACCACCATCATCCTCCCAAGGCTAGTGAAGTACAGTTGTCAGAAGCTAGCATCCTGAAAGCATAGATTGGCTCAGCAGAGCTATGGTAATAAAATAAAAAGAAATGAAATGAAATTAATTGAAACGAAATAAAAATAAAATAAAATAACTAAAATAAAATAAAATAATAAAATAAAATAAAATAAAATAAAATAAAATAAAATAAAATAGGGGAAAACAGAATAAACCCACAACTTTTTGTTACTTCATTTTCTGAACTTAAAACAACTACACAATTATGATTTTCGTAAGAACATTTTTCCCAGACTATTTTAAAAGACAGTGGCATAAATAACCTTAACAAGTATTTAAGAAAATGCACATTTTTTTAGTTGGTATATAATCTACATAAACAAATCATAGGCAAAACATAGCTGCGTCCTTTCAACATTTGTTTTTTTCTGATAAGAATATGGAATTGTCTACATTTTTTGCTTCTCAAAAGAACTGTTTCTAGTCACAGCCCTGCTCAGACATCACTCTTCGACATGCAGAAAATGCTGCTTAAGGTTACCCAAAGACTAAACCAAATCTGAAGCATCTTACCCATCCCATCCTAACTCGATACTTTCCAAAATATCAAATATGTGATTTAAAATATCCCCTTTTAAGGGAGACAATTATATCAACAAATTAGTTATGAAGTAGATGTACCAGCTGAGGTAAAATTGGTTTTGGTCCTTTCAGGTGAGTGAACTCACCTGAACTTGCATGATCAAAACAGAGGCCACAATACCCTCAAATATATGTTATTTACATCTGAAGAGCAATATTCAGGAATGTCAGCAGTTCTAACTGACAATTAGGAGGGCACTGCCAAGCCTGAGTAACAAATCAGTTATTAGTAGAGGAGTCAGACGGTGTTAATCTTTTCACCAGCTAGTCAGCACTTTCAAACAGCCTGTGGAGATGGCAGATGCTGTTTACTTAGCACAGACGTCTCATCTACTCTTTTAGTGATGCTGGGAACAGTAAGTAGTCAAGAAGTCATGTTGGTCCCTCTCAAAGAAGTGTTCAAGCATCCCCCTCTTTACAGAGTGTTTTTTTCTGTTTGTTTATGTTGTCTTTGTGAAGTTCAATCTTTTTGGACTTTGAAAGGATTCCTTCATTTTTATTCACTTGGAAGATTTATTAAAAAAAAATAAAAATCACGAAATACCTGTCCCCTTGGCTTCTTGGGTGGAGGAAATGTTGCAATAATGTGGTTGGGATAGTGCAGTCTTGCCAGGTCTGTACAGACATAAAGCCCACATTCAGAGCACTCTCAGCAGAGCCAACCCTGCCTTTAGATGTCATTGCCAATAAAGGGACAAAGGCATGGAGAAGCTGCTCTTGTGGAGTGATATCTTGGGCAACACCTAGCCAGCTATTTGCAAATCCAGCTATTGTTTGCTTCTGGATATTAATTCAGATTGCTAATCCTGGAACTTCTCAGCAGAGGGATTCCAGGAGGTCTGGGAGGCAGGAGGGTGAGAGCAAGGCTGAACAATCACGTGCAGCAGCAGAGCTAGTGTGTGGGGCTCCTTCATCAGGCGCAGGCATACCTTTGCCTTGTGACAGATGATGAAGCACCAGAACAGCCTGAGTGCCAGCAGTTCAGCACCATCTGCCATGTTGGCTCTCTTGTCTTTCATCACCATATTGGTCTCTACATAACCAAGGATGACTTGATTTAATTCTTGATGTTTTGGCCAATGCTCCTTGTACCAGCCAGGCAGGGTCAGTTTCTGCCCATGAGGCTTCTCCTGAAATCAACATTGCACCAGCCAGAGGGAGACACACACACACATCCTGCCCTGCCTTGCACCAGAGCCAGGCACAGGACCACCAGGAGCGAGGAGGCACTCCTGCATGTGGGGAGCTGAAGAAAAGCATCCTGTTTGGGGAAATAACAAGAACAGGAATTTCAACAAAAGTGCTGATTTATGTAAAAGTATGTTGACAAGCAAGCAGCCAAGAAAACTCTTACTCCAACTTCTTGCACTCCCCAGAGAGTCTGAGGCAAAGATGTGCAGGGGTGACACACTAACTCTCTTGCTAGAGAGCCTCCCAAATAATTCCCTTGCATGTAGCTGTGCTGCTGCAGCAGCTGGCTACAGGCTGGGGCCTTACACTGCATGTTTACTGCCCCTCATTGCATAGCAGCAAAATAATGATTCTTGATTCTTCAGTCTCCCTGGCATGAAATTTGTTGCTGGGTGTTTATGCTTTTACACTACTGAGACCACTATCTACTCGATCAAACACAGGGCCAGAGCGACATAAGGATCACCAAGAGGGACAACAGTGTCGTCAAGGTTGTCTCAAGAAAGCTTGACAACTTTCTGACCCCTCTCAGCAAGACTGCAGCTGTTTCAATTATGTCCACCAGTTGTGAATCCATTATTTCTTTATCCATAGTAGAGTTAAAGCAATTCCAGTGAATCTCCTCAATTTTGAAACTATTTTTTTCATGCTTCAATTCCCTTTATTTTGCTTGGAAAGAATGACATAGTGACAGACTCATCACTAAAATATCATTAAAAAGCAATTACCTGGCTGAGAACTTGGCAACCCCCTTTTCTGTCCAGCAAGGCACCTATTCATCTGGTTCAGGACACTGCAGAGTCCCTCTAGGGCTGCTCTGGGGTGATATAGCTTACAGCTAGTAAGCCCTAAATTTGAGTGGAGAAGGACACCAAGTGGAGTCTGTTTGGCTTGGAGCTAACCAATCTTGCAAAAGGCAACAAATGCATGTATGTGGGTTGCCAGAGAAGCTCTGCTCAGCAATACTCTGTTCCAGGGCTCTTTCAATTGAATTGAACAGCTCTGGATTACAGATAACAGTGAAGCGCTGGGAGCGAAGGCCTTCAGCAGAATCAAATGCATGTGCATTTAATTTAAAGTAGTAAATGCTGCAAGCTTACTCATAAGAGCACACAATATTCCGTAATACATTATCTTCCAAATGTTCCCTGTGCATTTATTATTCTCATTTTAACAGATAGGTCCCCTAATATTTTAAACTTGGGAAGAAATTTATTGGAATGCATATTTAAGATCTGTATCAGCTGGGCTTTTTAAAAAATTGAAATCATACAAGCTCGTGTGCATAAAAGGTATTATTAATTTTCCCATCCAGAACAGAAAAAAAACAAACTCTAGGCATAGGGTAGTTAATGGATTCATAAGGTAGCTAAGGCAAAGCTTCTTATGATGCTTGTGTGGACAGTAATGTATATGTGGTGTGTCCAAAAAAGCTCTTTGTCCAAAAAAGGGTTTATCTCCTTGTGATTGTATGCTAGGCAGGCATAAATTGTTGCCATGACCTTTTGCCCCATGGTATTACTGAATTATGTTGGAGCGGAGGTGGATTTAGGGATTTGGTAAATGGCAACCCCCTCTGACCTTAATTACTGTAATGCTTCTGTTAATCCCATCAGAGCTATGCAAATGAAATGCACTTCCTGCATTTAGAATAAAGATTGCTTGGTCAGTTTTAAGGTGCAACCAGGGCATAGAATGTTAAAAACGTAACAGAAAAACATTCAGGCCACCTGTTGGGCAGCACCGGACTGACCAGACATGGTGCTGGGGGAACTAGCATCGCTGGCACAGGGAAGGCATAATGTGGCTCCTTCTTCTCTCTGGCCCATTGTGCTCACAGGTTGGATTCCCTCAGAGATGTCGGAGTAGAAACTTGAGCTTTGAGTACTTTGACCTACTCTCACACAAATATTCAGGGCTAAACTACAAGCCAATAATGCGAAGGGCATATACACACACACATATATGTGTGTATGTGGTGTGTGTGCCATATGCATATGGTCTTCAAGGCAAAGGCCATGAAGAGTTAAGGGTATTTGTGGCTACCGAGGAGACAGAGCACAAACATTAATTTGCTATTCTTTTGTATGACTAGGACCTAAATGTGTTGTTCTACACGTGTCATTATTTTAGCACCCTTCCTGCCCAATATATATTGACTCAGAAATATGTATACATGTATCTTGATGTACTGTGCTGTGGCAAATGTTTCAGTGGATGTTCAGAGATTCATTATGCCCCTCACCTTTCCTTGAGCATGACCACATGAGGCAGTAGTCACAGCTCAGCCATGCAGGATGCTAACACTGACTTAGCTGTGCATGTAAGCACACGCTTAACTCCCAGCGGATACCTAACCTGGCTGATTTCAGGATCAGTGCTACCAACGCACAGATCCTTCCTGTTACCAGCACCAGGAAGGCCTTCTGCTGCCCTGTGCCAAATAGGAGTCATGGACCTGTGGTTCCTTCCTCATGTCTGCTGCATGCCAGGGATCCTCAGGCACCAGGCTGTTATGCCCCTTTCTTTTACCAGGCCTGCACCTGTGTTCCAATGGAGAAAGCTGGTGTGTACCCAAGGATGGCTATCAGGCAGCCATGCATCCCTGCATCCCTGCTTTTGGGGCTGGAGGTAAGACATGCTGCACTCCTGCTTCAGTTCCTATGCCCTTGGAAAAAAAACATAGAAGCAGGTGAATGGCAGCAACATTACTTTTAATGCCTTAGGAACAATTACTTCATCACAGGGTAATGTCTGCATAGCAGTAAATATCTCACCTGTAGGCCAGGTGCTTCTGTTTTACAAGCTCTGTTTTTGCTCTTGACACACATCACAAAAAGATCAGTTATACAGAGTTTAGCAAAAGGGACATAACCTGCAATTTATTCCAGTTTTAGCAGCTTTTCATGCCTGTGGCTTTACTGAATGCATTTGCTATTCAAAATTGCTTCCAGAAGAAATCAGACCCTATCAAAAAATTATCGACCTGGTGATTGTGAACTGTTTGTTCCAAAGATCTGACATTTGAAGTACATTAGTAACACTTAACTAGGCACAAAATAGTGCATAGAAATGTTCCTGCTGTCTTGCTGTGTACGTATAATTCCTAAATAAGAGTTTGGCTGCAAACAGGTACAATTATGAGTTTATAATTAACTTTAGTAAATGTTCTGTCAGGGTTAATTCAAATTCACTTCTCTTTGATAATGTGCTGCCTCTGTTTGCTGGGATTTTTCTAGGAAGCAAATTCAAAAAAAAGCCTAAACGCAGATGACACTAATTTTGCTTTTCTGCAGCTAATTTTTGCAGATCTTTTCAGGTATTATTCCAGTTCTATGATCATGTTTAGGTTTGAGAAGGACAACAAAGAAAATCTGGGAAATTAACTTACTACTGAGCTTGACAGGTATTATGATCAAAGAAACCTAGTACATCCAATAATAAAAAAATAAATACAATACAGTGCAATTAAAGAAAATATAACAATATCTTGACTACTTTTGGGCAAATGATATCAAATAGCCAAACAGCAGCATATACAGAGCTTTGCTACACTTCACAGCAGGTATATAACTGCTAGATAAAGGCTCCATTCTTCTGAAAAAAGGTGGGATTTGAGCTATGAAACTTCGATCATATTGATCAAGGATGGTCAACAGCTCTGAAGAAAGGATTAGTAGTCTGTGGCATGTGGCTGCTGAGCTATGAAACTGAATTTAAAAACATATTAGAAAGCCTAGATTACTTCCCAAAGTTATACCTCACCTTCAAGACTTGTTCGCATCACTGAGACATCATTGGGAAACCAGAATGAGAGAGAGTCTGCAGCTACAGGAAAGATAAAGGGCAGCTTAAAGCCACCATGCTCCTTCCTCTCTCACTTTGGGATTCCACTTGACACAACAAGTAGAGGTGCAATGGTGAAAGCAGCATAGAAACGATGATAGTAATCAGCTATGTCTGAAGCAGATTGCTTCTGGGAAAGCAAGAGGGCTTGGAGGTGTCTCTCAGAGAATAAAGCCGGTCAGACATACCCAGCTTGCTTGGATCAGGCAAAACAATGAGAGCGCTCATTCACCAGCAGACCTGGGGTCTCCCAGTCACTCGCAGTGCTAAAAATTGCCTGAATGATGTCATCAGTGTGTGATGGGATTACTGACATCACTTGAAAGTGCCAGTCACAGCCACATGCATGGCAGAAAAGTCAAGTATGCTACCCTAAACACCAGAGCCTCAGGCTCTGTGTCAGCCTCAGGCTTCCTGGACAGGCAGAGATCTGCCCATCCATGGTCCAGGCTCTCTTTGTGGTCTGTTGTGGGGAACATTTTTCTACTTACCTGCAAACACAGAGCCCTGTTTTGCCTGTCATGCCTTGGTATTTCCCATCAAAATCTTCCTATCCTTACATCACTGTGCTGGGCCAGATTTGGCACCCTCCTGTGCAGAGCTGGCTATTCTTTTGGTCAGGAGGAGGGAGAAATGCTGTGAGCACTGGCATTCTGCTCTCACTAGTGATGCTGAGACAGAAGTCACCACTTTGCACCAAACTAAGTGATGAGTGGAGCAGGATACGATGATCTCCATCAAGATATGGGAATTCAAGACTGCAATGAAATAAGCAGCAGCAGGAGAAAGCTTCAGATGAGGCAAAAGTAGGTACTGAGGGAGTTCAGATCATTCAGAAAATGCTTATACACTATATATCTATCCGATTCAAGACACAGAGAGCTCAGGTGAAGAAGTGTGTTTCACATTGGCTTATCCATGATAAAACACTAAAGAGCAATTGCCTCGTCACACAATCCAGATTTGCTGGTATGGGAACCGGTGCTGGAGCAGGCTGTCAATGCAGATGTTAAATGCCCTCTTATCTGACAGTTTCAATGTTAACAAATCAAGAAATTTATGCAAACATGAACAGTGGAGCAAGAAGACATGAGAAAAGCCTGGGGCCAGGTTATACGTCTGGAGAAGCCTCTCTCAGCTGTGCTCCCTACAAATAAAAGTACCCTGGTGCCTTCTCAACATGCTGTGGGTACACTGTTCCTTCGAGGAAGAGGCAGCAGGGCCTTTAGGGGATTTAGCACATGCACAGAGGCACGCGGGGTGTCATGTGTATGCTAAGTGGAAAACAGAACCAGCACTGCACTCACTGTCACTGCACCATGGCAGAGAGATGCAAAACTAAGAAAGTACCAAGAGAAAACTGCCCACCTGTGGCTTCTGGGCACCAAAAGGGCTATGGGCCCTGACTCTGCAAAGCAACTGCCTACTGCTGCTGGTGGTGCCTGCTGCCTGGCCTAGCCACTGGAGAGGAAGTCTGGGTACAGCTGCCGTGTGAAGCTGTGGTTACTAACAGCCATGCCCAGCCCAGGCTCATTACCAGCCAGGGGTGCCCACAGAGATTAATGGCTCTTTGTCTCAGGCAGGACCAGCCCCTCCATGTGACTGTACTCACACTGGTATCTTGAGAACCATCTGCTTTAGCAGCCTCAGGATGTTGGCAGGGATGACCTGCTCTGCCCCTGTTGCAGCAGCCTACTGGCCCAGTGCCCTTTGGGGGCCTCCATGTCAAGCCCAGGCCTCCAAAAGGCACTCGCCACACAAGGCGCGCTGTCCCAAACCTGCCCTCCTGCCTACACTCCCCAGCAGCAGAGGGTTGCCAACAGGAATATACAGCAGGTACAAAGAAGCTGCCCGAGCTGCACATTTTGCATGCAGAGAATGCTTGAGAGGCATTGAAAGCCCAACACAACTTCCTGCACCCATCCCCCAGTTTGCTTTTCATCCCAGCAGGTTAATAGCTGTGTGGGAAGGTGATAAAGCTGCTTTTTTGCTCACTTTCTCCTTCCTCTTTGGTCTTGCCCTTTAGACATGTCTCAGCAAATTTTTATCTTTTTTTATCTTCCAGTCTTCTCTGACGGGTCAACTTCAACATCTTCCCACCAGGTAATCAAAGGGTCCCTCTGTGTGTTTTTGCTAATCATGAGAATGCTAGACTTGAAAAACAGTTTCTTACCTAGATTGCAGCAATTTCATTGTTCTGATTGGAAAATAGACCATTAATTTTTTAATTGTTTTTAATACCTTTCCTATTCAGAAACAGACTTGCAGGTGCTGATCTTCCATTCTTTCCTGAAGATGAATAAGGCAGTGAGTGCTATTACAAGAAATATCAGAAAAATGCAACACATTTCAACTCTTACAGTGAAACCAAGTTTGACATATACATCATATATGCTACCTGGTGGCTGATTTTCAGAAAACCAAAGGCAAAATCCTAATACTAGATAAATATCTTCAAACCCACTTAGATGCAAACGCAGTTTTGCATTATCAGTAGCCACTGGATGAACTCCTCAGCAAAAAAATGCTGCCTGATTTCACGTGTTTCTGCTCATTTCCAATAAGGTCACAACTGAAGTGACAGATGACTGGATGCTAGTGATGGTGGCCTAAAGGTCTCTAAGTATAACAAAATGGGGAAAAACTGCGAACCCAGGTTTTTCCAGTGCTGTTGTGAGTGGTTCAGTGAGCTTATTAGTTGACTCCTCTAAGAGTCTATTCAGAATATATCTAAGATCATAGAATCATATAATAATTGGGGTTGGAAAGGACCTTAAGATCATCTAGTTCCAACCCCCTGGCCATGGGCAGGGACACCTTATGCTAAATCATATCACCCAAGGCCTCATCCAACCTGGTCTTGAACACTGCCAGGGATGGAACATTCACAGCTTCCTTGAGAAACCCATTCCAGTGCCTCACCACCCTAACAGGAAAGAATTTTCTCCTTATATCCAATCTAAACTTCCCCTTTTTAAGTTTTAACCCGTTACCCCTTGTCCTATCACTACAGTCTCTAATGAAGAGTCCCTCCCCAGCATCCCTATAGGCCCCCTTCAGATACTGGAAGGCTGCTATGAGGTCTCCATGCAGCCTTCTGCTCTCCAGGATGAACAGCCCCAACTTTCTCAGCCTGTCTTCATACGAGAGGTGCTCCAGTCCCCTGATCATCCTCATGGCCCTCCTCTGCACTTGTTCCAACAGTTCCATGTCCTTTTTATGTTGAGGACACCAGAACTGCACACAATACTCCAGGTGAGGTCTCATGAGAGCAGAGTAGAGGGGCAAGATCACCTCCTTCAACGTGCTGGTCACGCTCCTGTTAATGCAGCCTAGGATACGGTTGGCTTTTTGGGCTGCAAGTGCACACTGAAGCCGGCTCATGTTCATTTTATCATCGACCAACACCCCCAAGTCCTTCTCCACATGGCTGCTCTGAATCTCTTCTCTGCCCAACCTGTAGCTGTGCCTGGGATTGCCCCAACCCAGTTGTAGGACCTTGCACTTGGCATGGTTAAACCTCATGAGGTTGGCATCAGCCCACCTCACAAGTGTGTCGAGGTCCCTCTGGATGGCATTCCTTCCCTCCAGGGTATCAACCGAACCACACAGCTTGGTGTCATCGGCAAACTTGCTGAGGGTGCACTCAATCCCACTGTCCATGTCAGTGACAAAGATGTTGAACAAGACCGGTCCCAACACCGATCCCTGAGGGACACCTCTCGTTATTGGTCTCTAACTGGACACTGAGCCATTGACCACAACTCTTTGTGTGTGGCCATCCAGCCAGTTCTTTATCCACCAAGTGGTCCATCCACCAAATTGATGTCTCTCCAATTTAGAGACAAGGATGTCACATGAGACAGTGTCAAACGCTTTACACAAGTCCAGGTAGATGACATCAACTGCTCTACCCCTGTCCATCAGTTCCACAGCCCCATCATAGAAGGCCACCAAATTGGTCAGGCAGGATTTCCCCTTAGTGAAGCCATGCTGGCTGTCACCAACCACCTTGTTGCTTTTCTTGTGCCTTAGCATGCCTACCGGGAGAATCTGCTCCAAGATTTTGCCAGGCACAGAGGTGAGACTGACTGCTCTGTAGTTCCCCAGGTCATCCATTTTCCCTTTCTTGAAAATGGGGGTTATATTTCCCTTTTTCCAGTCATCGGGATGACTGCCATGATTTCTCAAATATGATGGCCAGTGGCTTCGAAACTTCATTCGCCAGCTCCTTCAGGACCCGCGGGTGGATCTCATCAGAACCCATGGACTTGTGCACATTCAGATTTTTAAGATGGTCTCAAACCAGTTCCTCTCCTACAGTGGGCGCAAGGTCTTCATTCTCACAGTCCCTGAGTCTGCCTTCCAAGACTTGGGTGGTGTGGTCAGAGCCTTTGCCAGTGAAGACCGAGGCAAAGAAGTCATTCAGAACCTCAGCCTTCTCCAAATCCTGCGTAGCCAGTTCTCCCGAGAGCTTCCTGAGGGGGCCTACATTCTCCCTAGTCTGTTTTTTATTTGCTATGTACTTGTAGAATCCCTTCCTATTATCTTTAATACCTCTAGCTAAGTTTAAGATCTGTAAGATCTATATTTAAGATCTATAAGATCTATATTTATAGGTTTAAATCTGTATATAGATTTATAGGTTTAAATCTGTATATAGATTTAGATTCTTCAAGCTTTTCTCCTCACTTCTTTTTAATTCAAACTTAAAATGCCTTTTTCCCCTGTTAACACTCCAGAAATTGTGTATTGCCCTGGAAAAACAATAGGGTTTTGTGTCTCTTTAGGCATGATCAGTGGCCTCAAGCACATCTGAAATCCTCTGGAAGCCTAACTGATCTCTGACCTGAATTTTGTCTTTCTGATTCCTGCATCTAGTTAGGTAACAGCCCATCTAGAGTAGCTGCCTGACTCAGGCATGAGAGGACAATGAATGGTGCTGACACCCTCTGCCTATTATCCAGCATTGCTGAAGCATGGCTTCTTCTCTGTCCAGCAGAGAGAAGCAGTTACTGCTTCCAAGGGCACATTCCTGTTGCAGTTTGCACTTAGGCTAGAACCAAGGTTTTTTTTATAATTAAGAGTCTCACCAATTTTTTAAATCCATGTTATTCCTAAGCCGGCATCTTGTCTTTCACTGGATCAGTGGTGGAGCAACACCACAGAGTTGAGAGCTGGTGCTGGATTATCAATTGGCACCCAACGTAGGTGTAGTCTGTAGCCCTTTTACAAACTTTATGTATTTTTCCTGGCCCTTGGCTCTTTCAAATGGGTGGGCAAGCTGTTTTACAAAACTGCACTGAGTCTGGCTAGCCACTGACCACAGTGACACAGCAGTGGCTGTGGTGCTACTTACATCAGCTCGTCTCCTCCCACCATCTGAGTTTGTGCACTTAATGCCTCCCTCCTTCCTTCCTTCCTTCCTGAACTTTTTTTTTTTTAGGAAGAGAGTGAGAGAATTTAGCCCTGAGAAAAATATATATTCTCAAGAATACCTTTAAGCCACATTTCTTAGCTAATGACCTAACAGTATGAAGTATTGCTTTATTAGACTAATGATGAACAACATTAATCCCCTAGCTCTATGTAAACCTGACAGAGGGAAAACTTTCAAAAATGTCCCACCTAAATGCATGTATGTGCCTGTGTGTAACGGGTGTTTATTTAGAGAAGGCAGTTATCACATGGCCCATGTATAAATAACTTTTTACAAAACGGTGGTTATATAGCTGTTAACCAAGTGATGCAGTCCACTCATAATGAGAACTGAAAAAAGCTGGTATGTTCAGCTAGGCTATATAATGCCCTATTTTTAGACTATTTATTTTTATTTTTTCTAGAAATAAGTTAATAGAAATCTATATTTGCCTGGCATCTGCCTTCACACAAGCACTCTTGCGAGCTCTCCTTCTCTCACAGTGTCCACCCTTGCTTGTACTGTTCCACTCCCCAATTTCCTCAGCTCTTGAAAGCTGGTGTGGGGGTGTTGTTAAACCACATGTGAAAAGGAATCCAGTGAAATACCATTCAGCCTAAAAAATGGACGACAGCCAAAGTTAAATGGTTCTAACATGAAAAAGAATAATGCTTTGAAGTAGTTTGCAAGTAAGGGAGAGGGATTCTCAATCCCAACCCAATATATGCTGCAAGACTTTGATTTCTTGCATGTTACCTTTAGTCAGTCTACACAGGATTCAGCTGACTTCTTACTCAAAATTAGGCTTTGTTCATTCCTTTGCACAGACATAAACTAGCTAGATATGTTCCTGTGACTTATTCTACCTTACATAGAACCTCCAAAGATTTCAGAAGCCCTATGCTGGGATTCCCTTTGACATTTACAAAGCAGACAACTCTCTGGGAGCTCTGCTGCCTTTTCTGAATTTGGGCACAAAAGCAGCCTTCAAGCTTTCACCTGTGTTAGTGGCACACTGCTCCTCAAATCTGCTCAGGTGATGCAAAGATGGTGAAAACCAGCTAGATGGGGAAACTGTCATGGAAATGAAGTTTGGCACACTGCAAGGTCCAAGTGTCACAGGACATGCTGGTAAATAAATCAGCAAGAAGGAGCTCAAGCTGGATTTCTGTTGTGTTCAGATGACCATTTAGTAGGGTACCAACCTTTTGGACTGCAGGCATTTTTCTCCTTGCTACATAACAACTAATTTGCTTGTGGCACTCTGCTAATCCAGAATTTATTGTAGTGGAGATGGAAGAAAATTGATAGTAAGGGGGTTTGGCATGGATGAACCTGAAAGCAGACAAAAGCCTGCTACCTTCAGAGCAGCACCCCACATTTGGAATGATGGGTCTCTTGGGTCTTAAAGCATGTTTATGCAGAGTGTGCTCTTGTAGTCTGGATGTGTAGTGTCTGTATTAAGATGTAAATAAAAGGAGAAAAACGTGTTTATGCTTGAATAGACAGGACTAGAAAAATGTAGCAATATGCTTTAGCTTGTCTGAAGATACTCACTGACACTAACAGCAGGTACAGAATGGGTTTTTGAACTAATGAAAACTGTAGAAAAAATTCACTCATAAGAGAATTCCGGAGGCCATTTTTTCTAACATCCTGACCCAAACAGGAGGCTCAAATTTAGTGCCAGCATATGTAAATAATATTCACCGTTTACATGACAGCCTTTCATTTCTTAGGAGTTTAGAATTTTACAGTGCGTGCACATAAATGACTACATCCAGTACCAGAAATCCCTGGGGGTGTAATCCCGGGTACTACTGGGATGAAATGCCATAACTCCTTAGCAGTGTGCAGAGGAACTTCCTGTAAGTATAACAGGTGCTAAGAAAGTATGTAATTTCTCTTCTTAAAACACTCACCTCCCTCCAGTGCATGCCATCTTGTTGTTCATTACATACAACTTGCATCATGAGCCTATCTTTTTCACTGAAAATAAGGCATGGTTAGCAATCTGAAAAAGAGCAATTTTCTAAGAAAATCCCTAGGAAAAACTTCTCTAAAGTTTGCTCTAACTCTAGACCCTTTTTCTTTTGTGGAACACAGTAGAAATGGGAAGGGGAAAGAAATCTCTGCAAAGTCTTCAAAGGTAAGCCCATACACATAGTCCTAGTATGTCTCAGCTATGGAAGAACATTGAAGGTCTCACTCTGCCCTTTAACAGGGCAATCAAAAACAGTTAAACAGAGTGTTATTATCTTCCTGGACCTATGGTCTTTTTTCGCTGATTGTAATGCGTTATCTAATTACAGGGTTCATTTGTGAATTCCTCTTTGGAATACAGCCTTGTCATTTCAGAGACAATACTCTGTAGCTTTGACTTGCAGCAGAAATCGAAAAAGCTCTTCTCCCATGTGAAGAACTCATCTCACTGTTGTTAATGGGAGAGTTACCCAGGTGGCCCAAGCACTGGCCTGCTGCAAGGAGAAGCTATACAGGCTGCACAGGTTTGGCCAAGCCATAATTTGAGCAACCCAGGGAGGGTGATGGCTGGCAAAAATAAAAAGCCCCAGAATAGTTCAAAACCCCTCAGGGTTCAACGGGAGCAAAGCTATATTGAGGCATGTGATCGATGGCCACAGGGTGGGAAGGCTTATCTGAGCACTTTCTGCTCAGAAAAGGAAATTTACTTCTTGGATAATTCCTTAGTAAAGACAAAATCAGGGCATTGATAGGAATGCTGCAAAAGCCAATATTGAAATTGGATGTAGTCACATTTTTCTTTTTGCCAAAGAGAAATACCAGACAACTTCTTTTGAGTCACTGGACAATCAACCAAAATGGCCGAATAAATGTTTTCTAGATATCATTATTGGTAATATGTGACTGGCACTCCAACAAGTCCCACTTTCTCAGGCTGGGAGGCGGGACCCCTGTGAGTGCAGAGCAATGTGTGCCCCCCAGGCCTCTGCCTGCAGTCAAATGCTGAGATTGTGAAAATGGGAAAGGCCAGTCCTGTCTTGCTAGCTGGCACAGGGGCCATGGCAGAGATATGAATAACTTTGCTTTCCAAGTACAAAATGATTGCTGGCAGTACACTGTGAACATTTCAAACTTGGGGGAATATATTAAGAAAAGGCCCATCAGTGGTTTTCTTTTTTTAAATGGTAGCCACTGAAAAGTTACTCAAACACTTCAGCTGTGGAATATAAAATCTGACGTCTGGCAGGGATCCTCTGTTGATAGAAGGAGTGGAGTATGCAGGGGATGGCTGGCAGTTGTTTCAGTGCTTATTCAAAATTATAAACTGTATTATATGTGTTTTCTTCACACACATACACACACACGCACACACACACACACACACACATGCCTTCCCCAGCTTCTGACTTCGTCACTCCCAGTAAACAAACATGACTCCCTGGTTTTCTAACAATGAAATGCTCTTAGAGGCCACAGGCTAGGTCAGAGGAAGCTGCAAAAAGGAGCCCATGAAGGCGTGTGAGCCTGTGGCTGCACATGAAAATGAGCCCCAGCCAGAGCTAGCTATCTGAAACACACACCCAGGCAAATGTGGTTGGTTAAAATAAAGAAGCTCACTCATTTAAACCACTCAAGTTAAGCAACTCACCAAAGAAGTGTTGCTAAATCAAAATTATTCCTGTTTCTGCCCATTTCTCATCAAAATGGAAGTGGCTGAAATCTAAGCCTGTTTGTGGTGCCCGTCTCTGTTTGGGTCCCAGTCTGACCTGCTTTAGGGGTTCCCTCCTCACCCTCTCTTCTGCTGGCTCTCTCCCCACAGCCACCAACACCTGCCTCTCCATCCAGCTTCAGTAAAATCACTTGGGGGGAAAAAACCCACAAGTCATGTCTGAAGAAGTTACTCAGGTTTCATTCACTGCCTGACAAGGTATAAAGGACAAACAGAGAAACCACACTTCCCACAGAAGCCTCTCTAGCACCTGATACAGCACTCAGTTTGTGCAGCTCCTGAGGAAATGAAACCATGCTGACTGTGTGTATTCTTTTTGTTACCATTTGAGGGAAAAATAAAAGGCCTGATTAAAATAAAATATTAGTTAAAGCTTTTCAACATGTTTTCTTTCTTCCTGTATTTCTAGTCTGAATGAATACTCCCCTACTAGTTCATTTTAAAGAGCTTAACTCTTTCTAAATGAAGTGAATTATGACTATGAGAAACAATCATGTTGCATCAGAAGTCTTACAGACCTTCTTTGAAATAAAAAATGAAATGCAGCCAAAAATGGATGTTGAGATATTCAGTTCTCAAGATAAATATGAGTTTATTAGCTGTGTATCATTTTTATAGGAATTATGTACTGTGAGAGGATAGGTCTTCAAATAATTTCAAAAGTAAGAGGGAATTTTGACAGAATAGCTGCTTAGCATGAGAACAAAAATCAGTGACAGAAAAAATACGTGAAGACAATACCACAAAATACTTCTCTGCCACTGGAATACAGCTACATGAATTGGAAGCCATGGAGTATTGTAATCTTCTGGTCAAAGCTGTACTTTTTTATTTCCTACGATTTTCTGTTAGTTGAATCCTTGCTTGCCCATACACATAGTATTCAGGGCAAATGAAATGCTGTAGTTTGATGGTGGGCATCTCTTGGAGCTACATATGTTTCCTGTAGGTTTTGCAAGTTTCAGAGTTAGTGATTATAATTATTCCTGTTAATTATACACTATTGTCATTCTGGATTTATGAGCAGGGTGAATTGTATGCCAACCCTCACTAGACATGAAGAACCTGGAATAAAAACCAAATTATCATCTTTCTATTGAAATTGGATCATTTGGTCTAGAGCACAACACATCTTCTTTGAGCCTTCTCATTGGTTTTGGCTTTCTTAATTAGTCCATTGACCTTATTCTTGGTCTAAAAGTCCATGGCAGCTCCCTTTTGTCCTGCCTGATGTTAGCACCCACTTCAGTCAGCACAGGCAGCACCTTGCTGTTCCTCAACCATGCCTATTTGTGCTTGATATTTTTGTGAAAATAGGATTTTGTGCTTCCTTCTCAAAGCCTCTGTGAGATGATGCGGCTGATGTGTGAGTTGGACAGCTTACATCTCACATAACACACTAATTTGTGCTGTGTCCCCTCTTCTGATTTTCCTTTGTCACCCTAGAAATGGATTTGCACCCATACACATCCACAGAGACTTAACATCCTGCCACTAGGCTTTGATACACTGAGGAATACAAAATACATGGTACCCTTGTGGTTGAAAGAACCTATGGAAATAAATCCAACCCAACCAGTGTATGTTGACTTTATATGAAATATTACCCAAACTAGCCCTGATGCTACATAGCATCTGCTGAATCAAAGAGAAATGAAGGAAGGAAGCCATCATTTAAAACACTTAAAGGAATAAAAGATGTTCAGGGTCAAACTCCTTCTTTTAAGAATGAATTAGGTTTCATGTTCCTTGCAGCATTCTTCACTCAAATACAGCAGCTATAACCAAGACATCTGGTCAAGGGCTGTAGCATTGGTGACATTTGCTCCACAAAGGAAAAGCCATGCAGAATTCCATTAGCTTTGCTGGGGAAAAATTACTTTCTCAGTGTTCACCATCAATGAATGACTGTGTGATAAACTGCCATGATGAAATTTTATGTTAAAAAGAGCCTTTTGCATTACACATGCAGGGAAAAACAACCCTAGCCATACATACATATGGATAGACTCTAAATGAGAAAATGTCTCCAAAGAAGAACTCCAGGAAGACTGGAATCACAGAAGACAATTGTTCAGTAGCACCAGCTCCATACTAAGACATTTGGATGTGAGGATCTGTT
This sequence comes from Pezoporus flaviventris, assembly GCF_033815535.1. Classification (NCBI taxonomy): domain Eukaryota; kingdom Metazoa; phylum Chordata; class Aves; order Psittaciformes; family Psittacidae; genus Pezoporus; species Pezoporus flaviventris. Next base: position 4,450,360 of record NW_026892638.1, on the reverse strand, counting down.
AAAATCGATAACAAGCAAAAGAGAAAGTGTCACATGCTGCCACAGAAAACAGAAACATACTTAATCTATGAAAACTGTGTCCAGTACCTATTACCCCTCTGAGAAAGAAGGGTAAAAAAAATGTGAGGAGGAAGATTTAGGAATACAAGGTGGCTTCTGCATAAAGAGAGAGATCAGTGATGGGACTCCTGGCTTGGAAAGCAGTCAACAGAAAAGTCATGTGCTGGGCTAGAAAATCCCCAGTCTGCATGAACGGGTGTCCATGCCCAGAGGGGATGTCTGCATGCAGCTGGTTTGTGTGCTGTGCAGGATGATTGGGAAAATTGGCTGGGTGGTGTGCAAGGGTACTGTCATGCCCAGGCAAGACAGAGCCAAAGAGGTAAAAATTCAAGCCTTGTCTCCTGAAGTGTTTGCTGTGAGGAGTGAGGCTTGGAGAGAAGGGAGGGTTTGAAAATGCACCACCTTGTTTGGCCAAGGGCTGGTCAGTGTCTTCTGGCAAGGGAACTGCACCCCAATTCCCTTCTACACTGCAGCAGCAATTGCATCAGGCAACTTGCTGGTAGTGAGCAGTGCTTTGCAGAGCAGGTGACCTCTTGGCAGAGCAGCGCTGGGTTGTGGTGGGCTGGGAAAGAAAAAAACCGATCCCTTGCTAGCCCACCTCCAAGTTAGGCCAGAAGGTGACTCGGTGGAGACTCGATCTGCCCTGCATGTGCTCTGACCCCTGCAATACACTGCTGGTGCTAAGAGCTCTCCCCTCCTCTCCCACGTTGTGCAGCAAGGGCAGGTCAGCATCCTGTCAGGGTTTGGAGGTTTATCAGAAACACATCAGAAGAAACACAGCCTCTAGAAAGTAGTCTGGAGCTCCCACAAGAAAAAAATTATTGCACTTCTTTCCTCAAGCTGGGTTGGAGCCACTGTATGAACACTTTTTTCTCTCTCCCCCCGTTTTGACGTCTGACAGTTCAACTTCTGCCTGGAGCCTGAGAGCCTAGAGGTTGATAAAAAGTAATCAAGAAGTAATTACCCTTTCAGAAATAATTCAGTTCAGGTTTGGATACAATTTTAGATGGAGGCTTGAGGGCAGTGGAGAATTTTTATTGCGTTGGAGTATTCTGGCTCTGCCTTCGGCAGAGTACAAGAGGCTGTGTTTCAGCTTGCTCATTAGGCCAGAAATAAGCTGGCTCTCAGGAGCACTTGGGAACCTGTGTTTGTAACAAAGTTAAACTAAAAATCAGCGTACATTAACCTTCCTCTCTGCTGCTGTCTTTAAAGAGAACAATTTGAGTTTCCAAGCCCTTGCTACTCTCCATGAACCCTTCCTTTTTATTGAAAGCCTTTCCTGCTTTCATACTCATGTTTCATCAAAAAGCTATTTTCTGTTGCAGAAATGAAGAACTGGGGTCAATGGCAGTGCTTGCACAGTCAAAACAGAGCCCGTCTATTGCACCACTGCACTGTAACTCCAACCAGGGTGCTCAGCCTCCTTCTCTGAGACCCTGAGCAGAAGAAGGGGTCCAACACTGTCTGTGTGCCAGCTGTTTGCCCTGCAAGGAGAAGGAACTACCTGCAGCAGGCAGAGCCCAGGCCCTCAGCTGCTAGTGGTGGTGCTGTGCTGTTTGGCGCCATTTCCCTTCCCTTGGGTGGCAGTAGCTGGCTGTCCCCCAGCCTGCTGCCAGCAGTGGGCACTGATTGTAAATGAAGCCTCGGAAGCTGAGCCTGTTCTGTAACAACTATCTCTCTAGTACAGGTAAAATGCCTGCCTTGCCTCCACTGCAGAGACTTCTTGCCTCTCCCCCTCTGTGGTAAAGATCTCTTGCTCCAGGGATCCTCTGTGGGTATGGGTCTCAGGGAAGGACTGCACCTCACAGCTCCTGTGCATTGAGCTGGTGTCCCTGCTGTCTCCCAGGGCCAGTCTGCATCAGCAGGAGGCTGGGCTGGGCATGGAGATGCAGAGAGATATAGTTTGGAAGCAGTTAAATTATAATTCAGTCCCTAGCTAATCCCAGGGAGTAAATTGTCCTTTGCTCTGGGCTAGAGGGTAAATCTGCAGCATAGTCCTCAGCAAGCCCAGCAAAGGGAGATAAAGCAAACCAGATGTGTGATTTCCTGAGTCTATGTCATAAACCTCACATCGAGAGAGGTTGCTTCTGGAGGCAGCTATTACAGTTATACCACTGTTGAGAACAATTATGTTTTCATCTTGTTTAGCCTGAATTTGATTGCAGCAGCCAAGACACCACATAATGCAACATGCTGGAGCAAGAACTGTGCAGCAGCTGCACTGGTGTGGCAGATGGAGGCAGAGCAGGGAGGAAAGGTGTGGCTGTGCAGACCTGAGTGTGGATCTGTAAACCATGCCATGGGCCAACGTACATCCTTTCCAGCCACTCTGCCAGCTCTCTTCTTGGGGCATTGTCCTAACCCTAGAGTGTGCTGTGCTGCAGCAGGACAGCTGTTGGCAAGAGTGCTTGCTTCATGGAGATGTCAAGCTAACTGTGTCTTGCTTACCATGTACTTTGAAGTGGATGTAAAGTTTTTCCACGGTCTCTTTTTACTTCTTAATTAGGCTGCAAACCTGGCAGTCAATCCTTCAACCTGGACCTGCACCACTCACAGCAACACTATGGTCCAGGACCAGTACACATGCTTTGGTGGACCAGGTGGTGCTTTCTCAGATAGCCTCCCTCCAAGTCCTACAACCACCATTTGAGAACCACCCCCTCCTCCATTTTATGGGTCTGGGACAGAGAATCTAGCTGCAAACCAACAGAGCAAACAAGCAAGAATGTGCTTGATTTTAAGCATGTGACAAGCACCAGGGAAGCTGACAATAGGATGGCTCCCCAGTTCTTCCTTTTAGAGAGCTAGACTGGGCTTCATATCCTTACATCTGCCTGGGTCCTCGACACAGTGCTTCATAAAGGCTTGAGAACCTGCCCATTCAGCTGTGCAGGAACACTGTGCTTAAGGCTATCCAAAGGGTACTGAAAGGGCCATTGCTCCCTCACTCTCAGTGGCACACTCCCATTCACCTCAGTTAGGAAGAGGAGCTGGGAACACCACAGGCCCCAGAATGAGCATGATAAACATCTCTGTATTCCTCCACCATTCCTCTTCACTCTCCCCTACTCCCCTTTTATGTTACATAGCTTTGCTGGGGCCTTACATCTGGGCTGGGCTCTCAGACCTCAGCCAAATTTGAGCAAACAGCACCAAAACCAGTGCCACTGCCCTGGCTTTACCTCAGTGAAAAAGAAAAGGTCCCTTTTCTTGGAGCTTGCACGGCCCTGCTGCATGGGCCCCCTGCTGCAGGACAGCCCTGAGGCTCCCCGGCTTCATGGCATGGTTGAGGGTTCTGGCCTGTAGGGTTCAGCTGGTGGCAACAATCCTACAGATTTTCCCTTCCCGTTATTGCGTGCAGCCAACTCACGGTGCTTTGCAATCTAGTATGCAATTATTTTAATAGCTAAAACCAGGTTGTTCACACCAAGCACCTCAAGGCAAAAAAGCTGGCATGTTCCAATGCGCCCCTCAGAGCTAACATGCTACGGCTTTCCTCCTTGTGTTTCACAGGCCATGCTAGCAGCCAGCGGCGCGGACTTGCATCCCCCTGCTTCTTACCTATATCCAGTTAGACTGCTTGCAGTCTTTCCTCAGGTCAGACCTACACTAATGGCAAACAACTAAATCCTGAGGGCTGTTTCTGGAGATTTTAATTTTGCTTCCTGCATTCCTTTTTGGACAAGGATGCATTACATTGAAAGATATTTTGCAAACTTCAGCTATAGTCAACATGAGTTCACGTAACTAAGGATCTTTGTTTTTAAGCCAAGCCAAAGATAATTAAAAATACTTCGTATTGGGTATAAACTCTTCGTCATATTGGGAACTTTCCAGCTCTGCTAGTAATAGGAACTACAAAAAAGCAAAGTTAGGCAGACAGACAATTTTGAAAAAGACGGTATAATTCACTAGATACCCACAAATTATTTGAAGATACCATCTTAGGCCTGATCAAAGTATCAGCTAAACAGAGAAATACACCACGGCTTACATGTTTGATTTGGGTTTAACTCTGTGGTAATATAAATCAAAGTGCAGCTATAAAAATTCATGTGAGCATTTCATGTGCTTGCAGTTATTGCGACATATATGCTTATAGGGTATGGGGAAAATCCAAAATGCCCCCACTTGGCAACAAGCATCTTCATGTATTTGCAGGGCCACTTGTTTGGTTGTTGTTCATAACACTTTTGTTTCACAGGCTCAGAAATTGAGTTCTGTGCAGTTTGGTTTATTTTAAGGAGAGATTACAATTTCAACTTTACCATGGAACAAAGCCATGTGGAGATCTTCCTTCCATGCTGTGTTTGCATGTTACCAGCACAATACTTACAGTGTAGACTAACAGCATAGTATTTTGCTGCCCTCGTTTCTTTGGCTTCCCGGGGTAATTCTGACCCTCACACCTATTATTCCTCAACAGTTAATAGTTGGTCTGCTTTAACTACAGCCCAGTAACAAAGTGATCATCACTAAGTTTTGTGCATCTTCAAAGTTTCATGTATTTCAGCATGATAGATTAGCTATCTGAGACTTCTTACCAGAAGCATCTTGTTTGGATCTGCTATCCATCCCTTATCCTCCTCTCTTGAATATCTTCATTAGATGCGATAACCAAAAAAGACAGGTAACTGATCAGCAGAACAAAAATCATCTGTAGGAGATGAACAGTTCTTGAATAATCAGCTAAAGAAGATATTTCACAGTAGTCAATTGGGACAACCCATGAATCACTGATTTTTAGCCTGGAAAACCTGTAAGAAGTATAGACAGTTTTGACACTTCTGACTCCTGTAGCTTAAGCCAGTGCTGGCTTCTTATGACTGTGGTGTAAACAGTTAAACTCTTTTGCAGCACATTGTTGTACAGGTATTTTACCAGAGATAATGTTTAGTTGGACACCTGTACTCTTAAAGAATTATTTTCTTTAAAAGAATGCTTAAATAATGTTAGTATCTATCATAAGATGTGAAAGCATGTAAAGAGATCAGGAGCACTTCAGACAGAAACAGAAGAACCATACTTTATAAAAAGGCAGTTCTGCACATGCTTAAATCCCTACCTTTTTTAAGACCCCATATGCTTAAAGCTAAGACCTTTGAATTACTTGTGAATATGAGTAAAACAGGAGAAAAAAATTATTTTGGATTTTAGCCTCCCACTTCTCATTACCTCATCTCCAGAGTCTAATGAAAAACTGCAAATATTGTCTCGCTGGGTAATATGCTGTTATGGATTAGAGAAATTAACCAAGGCTATGGCCAGATGATTATAAGTGATCAAGTTGCTGCTTGTCTAGTTTTAGCCCACCCTAGCTGTGAAGCTAAACTTGTTATTTAAACCATGTGAAAGTAGATGAAGCTCCAGGACTTTATCCCCTATGAGAAGTGGAAAAGCAGTGTTTGGAAAGGGTCTCCATCTCCCAAGGAAGAGGTCGGCCCTGTGGCTAGGGACAGAGAGGTGATGAAGCAGGGCAAACCAGAAAGCTTTGACCACTGGGACAGATGTTATCCATTGACTTCATTGACAATACTGGGAAAGGGAAGAGAAAGGGAAGAGAAGGAAGGCAGCACTATACCATGGAAAGAACAAAGGGGCTTTGCAGAGGATTTTGTTGTTAGATATGAATTTGCTCTGGATTAGAAACACCCCTTCAGTCTCTCACACATCAAGAACATTGCAGGAAGTGTAATATTTCAGATAGAGACCAAATGGCCATTGTCAGATGGATTTTTCCCAAGGGACAAAACCCTCAGGCCTGACATTTCTCATCCCAAAACTGTGTCGTGGAGAAAACCAGGCACTCCACTGCCTGCAATGCTGTGAAGACCTTCAGACAGACCTTTCCAGTTACTCCACATGGGGTTCAACGCAGGAAAAGCCCCAGAGAACAAGTGACCACTCTGCATCTCACCCCTGTTGGCCATTGTGTGACTAAACTTCACCAGCAGTCGATGGGGAGTGACACTCAACTTGCTTGACTCTGATTCTTCGAGTGTTTTGCTGAACTAATTTAAATTACCTCCCTTGTGCTGTAGACTAAAAGATGAATACCTTGCTGGCTTTAAAATTAACTAAGTTCTCAGACATATCTCTCTGACTTTTATTTAACTCTAATCACTTAAGTAGAAAACCTAGGAGTGTAGTCAATTCCTAATGCTTTTAGATAGCATCTGGTACTGATCATTGTCAGGTACAAAATGCTAAACCATTTAGACCACTGTCTGATCTGTGTTTGATAATTCTTTCTTTGCTTAAAGGAATAAACATTTTCTAAGTGTTTCCATGTTATGGCAGTTGAAGTGTTCAAGGAAAATTTTCTGGGTGGCAGTCTTCCTTTTTAGTATTCATACTATTGTCCAGCAGTGAATGATGGCTGATTGCCCCATCCATGTTTGTTACAGCTTCCACTTTTACCACTCATTACTTCTGATACACTGCTTAAATTCATGTGTCAAGCCAGTGCAGAACCTATCAGCTCACACATGGCAAAGGCACCAACTGATAGCAGCTGTCAGTAGGCATGAGAAAACACAGTTTTCTGAAGTGTCTTATAGCTTGCAAGTTTGCTAAATGAACATGCAAGCTTTTATTTTGCAATAAACTCTGTGTGGGTGTATCCATGTGCTGCCTGCCTTACTTCAGCAGGAATCTTTGCTTAGATCTATTTTGGAGGAATTCTTTTCAGAAATGTTTGGCTTATAATTTGCACATGGTTCAAATCTTCCTGAAAAACTTCCCCTGTTCCATCCCTTTTACAGCAGCCATTTGCCCAGCTCCTGCAATCCCTTTGTCATGGTCATTCTTACTCACTAAAATGCACTAAACTCCTCATAAGGATTAAGCAAGCAAGAGGGAAGGATTTATAACATGCTTCATTTTGAACATATAAAAAAAAAAATCTGTGGATTAAATCTAAATTATTCAATTTATTCTCTATGTGACTTCATATATAAACTGTTCTTCCAGATGCACAATGGCAAATATTTGACAAAATTCTGTGCCTGAAAAAAATTTGATATGATTTTGGAAATGCGTTCAATGGCAGCCTGTTTTCAAGCTTCTTTAGCAGCAAATGAAAACAGCGTAAAAGTTTCCAGGTTTTGGCCAGTATTGCCCTATGGAATCTGCCTTCAGGCCATTAAATGCTCAGTTTTGACAGTTAACTACAGCTTGAAAATATTCTTCATCTTGAAGCCATTCTGTGTTACCTTTTCTGCACGTTGCTCTTGCCTGCAAAGCCTAATGAGCCATAATTTTCTTGAACTGCAGCTTGCTGCCTAAGGTCTGATATTTCTATCTTTCCCTCTTTCCCTCATTTTGGCTCCTTCTTTGATGGTTTCACTTTAGTCAGATTAGCAAAAAAGATAAAGCTGCATTTCTACTAATAACCCTCCTCGAGCCCCGCCAATTGGCTGAAGGGCTGAGGATGTTGAAAATACATATCCAATTATGATCTGGCTGCGGTCCCCATTTGGCTAATGTATCAAATGTCAGTTCCAACTGAAAAAAGCACACCCTGTCACTAATGTTGTTTTATACATAGCACAAAGTGTACTCTTGAGAAACCACCTCATCTTCTGATATACTGCAAAACTTTGTCAAAAAACAAGGATAATCTACCCAAAATACAAACCTAGACATACAGGAAAAGAGTTGTGCAAGGTTCTCCACCAAACTAGGTAATATACAAAAGAAGCATATTAAAAACCATGATTGCTTTCATGCCAGGGATTTTTCAAGATACGCAGATTCATGTGCCCAACTATCACAGATTATCATTAAAATCAACATTGAGAGCTCTTTTCTAATTGCAGAAAAAAAGACTAATGGCATACATGTATTTTATGCAGCAGGGGTCAAGGCAAGAATTCAAGAATATAAAACTATGGACAGGGGGAACTATGGTTAAGGTAAGAAAGCTGTTCAGGGATTATGTGTCTTTTTTTATTCCTCTACTCCCAAACCCTTCCTATTCCAAGCTGGGCTCTGCTGCACTGTATGGTGCAGAATCAAAGTTTTGTTCTCTCCCTTAAGATGCTGTGACTTTTTGCTTTTCTGTTGCCTTTCCACCTTTCTACTGAAAGATTTCTATAGTGCACTGGAGTTTTGTCTAAGAGAGAGTCAATATTATTGTTTGGTTTTCCAGGATGAAAGACTGCTGGGTAGAGAAGATCCACCCCTCTGTTTGTGGGCAGTGCTTAGTAAATGTTTATTTATTTTTTTATGTCTTGGAAAGGAGGCAAGTACTGTGGTTAAAAAAAGTTCCCTTTCCTTTGGTTGCTGGCAAAAAATGATTAAACAACTATAAGCTGAGGCAGGAGAAACAAGAATATGTGAACGTGTTCCAGTATTTTAGTCCCATATCAGTCAGCTACAAATAAATGCATTAAATCTTCAGAGAACTGGGCTCTGTAGTCGTTTGTATATCTCATAAGCATAGTTTGCTTTTACAAGCACCAGTTCTCATGCACTTTTCTGTTTGATATCCACTAATACTTGACCATGTAAAGTATTTGTGCTTCTGTTCTATTCCACAATACATTTACAGAGAATATAGCACATTAGCAACAGAAGACTGCTACCACCTGAAAAAAGAAAACGACCCACTTTCTGGCCCTGGTAATTTCTATGTGTAAGTTCATTCAACAGAAAACGAGAACATAGATTAACATCAAGCAATGGCAGTGTCTTCCTTACTCATGAAAGGACACGCTATTCATTTAAGTCCAGATATTTTGTCACCTCCAAATGGTATTTAGGACGCTTGCCTAAAAAGTTGGTGTAAGCTTGTGTCCTACATGGATTTCCATGCATAGAAAACCAGCTGTGGATAATATACAGACCTTTAGAAGTCTTAGCTTTTGAAAATCAGTCTTTAGGCAAGCTGGACCCCAGACAGCCCATGAGATGTAAGAGGCAGCCATGGTGGTCGGTGCTTCTAAGAGGAGGTTGTTTGAGGGGGGGAAGGAGCAGGCTGCAGGATCAGGTTCAGAGGGACACAGGAGGAGAGCAGGTTCTGCGTTAGTTTTTCTCTCATGCTGTCTCCCAGGCATGCATTTGCATTGCTGCTGGCTCCCAAGGACTTGTTTTCTTCCTTTTTAGTACCCAGCAGACAGCCTTCAAGGCACACGAAGGGAAATGCCAGAACCTGCCACTGACCTCTTCTTCTGGGCAGCCTCACATAGGAAGGGAAGTGACTGGAAGGCCACTCTCACATTTGCTTCTATCGACATTTTGTTGACTTTATTTGCTGCGTGTTTTTAGAACCATTGGCAATTGCTTCCATACCAGGGGTTAGGCCTGGCAAGGGCAGAGTTTTGTCACTCCAAAACGGTTTGAGGAGAGCTTAGCTAGCTAGTTATGGTTTCAATTTGTCTTTCTAAAACTAGGCCTTTAGGGCCTGGCAAATGGCCTGGAAAAGTCTATATAGGCCTCGTGCTGTCAGCTCAGTTTTACAGATCTCATTTCTATCTGGCAGGTTTCGGGCTGCCCAGAGAGAAATTTGGCCAGTGGCTTGTTAGCACAGAGGATGTTTTCCAAGTCGGAGCAAAGCCAGGTCTCCATGAACTTTCCTAGTGGTGGATGGAGTACATTGGCTGGAGGTTGGAGGTGTTTTTCCAAAGGTGAAACCAAAATCCCAAGCACGCAAAAGGGAAAATGTGCCAGAGAGTGTGAGACCTAAACCTCAAAATTTGGTCAGGCCACTGGCTTGTTGGTAGCACTTTCAGCCAGTACAAGGGAGGCCTATGCACCTTTTATTGCTTCAGTTGGCCAGGTAGGGCCTCTGCAAGCCCCAAGTGGTGGGAGGGGCCCTGGGTAGCTTCTTGTTGTTTGCTGTCTAAGCTTGCTGCGATGAAATGGGGACCAGCAGCAAGGACCCAGGGCTGGCAGTGCCAGGCTTAGGGTCTGCCTCGGAGAATTCCAAACCCAGGTCTCCAGTGAGGAGCAGCCTGCCCCAGAGGTGAGGAACAGCTGCAATGGAAGCTATGGTCAGCTCTCTGTGCCTGAAAGAACAGGTGATGCAGCTTTTCCTCCCTTCTGCATTTTTGTAGGCAGGTAGTTTCACTTCCTTGTGGTGACAGCACACTATGTCCTTAGTTTTCCAACGTACCTCTATAAATTTACAATGAATGTATTTGCGGTGTTTTCACCCTTGTTGGACATCAGGTGCCCACCAAAGTTGCTCTGTCCCTTCCCCTCCTCAGCTGGACAGGGGAGAGAAAATATCATGAAATGTTTGCTGGTTGAGATAAGGAGAGTGAGAGATCACTCACCAGTTACCATCACAGGCAAAACAGCCTGACTTGGGGAAATTAGTTAAATTTATTACCAGTCAAAATCAGAATGAGATAAGAAGAAATACAGCCAAACCTTTAAACATCCTCCTTGCACTGGTCTCTTCTTCCCAGGCTCAACTTCACTCCCTATTTTATTACCTCCTCCCCTGCAGCAGCTCAGGTCAGAAGGGGAATGGCAGTTGCGATCAATTAATCATGTTTTCCTGACACTTCTTTCTCCTCAGGGAAAGGCTCCTCACACTCTTCTCCTGCTTCAGCTTGGGGTCCCTCCCCTGGGAGACAATCCTCCGTGAAATTCTTCAACATGGGTCCCTTCCATGGGTGCAGTCCTTCAGGAACAGATGGCTTCAGACCATTGGGTCACCAGTCCTGCAGCAAACCTGCTTCGGAGTGGGCTCCTTTGTCCATGGGGCATTCCCAAGGGGTCACAGCCTCCCTGGGCACCCCGCTGCTCCAGTGTGGGGTCCTGCATGGGCTGCAGGTAGACATCTGCTCTTCCATGGACCTTCATGGGCTGCAGAGACACAGCTTGGTGGAAGACCACATCATGGTCTTCACCATGAGCTGCAGCGGAATCTCTGCTCCCATGCCTGGAGCATCTCCTCCCCGACTTCTCAATTGACTTGGTTGTCTTCAGAGTTGTTGCTCTCACCTATATTCACTCTTCTCTCCTGGCTACTGCTCTGGAGCAGGTTTTTTGCTCCTTCTTAAGTATACTATCTCAGAGCCACTACTGCAGTGTCACTGATGGGCTCAGCCTTGGCCAGCAGTGGGTCCATCCTGGATTTGGCTGACACCAGCTCTGTTGAATACAGGGGAAGCTTCTAGCAGCTTCTCACAGAAGCCACCTCTTTGGCCCTCCTACTTCCAAAACCTTGCCATGCAAACCCAATACAGTTTTATATTTTTCTTTGACAGATGAAAAATACATTGTGCGCATTTTTCACTGCAGGGAAAACTGCTTGTGTCCTCTTCTGAGCAGCAACACATGTTGTTATCTCCACAGCTAGAGCTGTACACATCCGTTCATGAACTGTGTAACAAATTTGAGATCTTAGCACTAAATCAAGCAGAGACTATATGTGCATACTGTCACTGGAGGAGTTGTGTGTTATACACAAGCCTGTGCACACAATAATGGAAGTACCTGCAGCAATAAAAAAGAATTCAACACTGAGCTAGAAGTAGAACAAAACTGCTGAATTTTCTTAGTCCAAGATAACATAGATTTGGAGCTTGAACTAACTCACAATCCATAATTAAATTCTTGACAAATGTGCTCTAGGTTAACATAGAACAAGAATTCAAACTTCCATTACTAAGAAGGAAAAAAAAAAAAAAAGAAAGAAAAATCAAAGAAGAAAGAATTATACATTTTTCACCTTTCTGGCTGCCAGTTTAATGTTGGGTATACCTCAGAGCCTTGCAGGTCTGTCTAATTTAACAAGCAAACAAAAAAAGTAAAATGCAGATCTTTGGAAAGATGTGAACTTTCCCATTGAGCTCCATAACTCCTCATTATTACTGGTGTGCTGTTGTGAGAGTAATTAATGACCCATTGAATTAAGTTACCTAATGTTTCAAAGATAATACATTTAAAGAATTTCTGAAGAGTTTCTGAAACCTTTACTACTCTCAAAAGACCTTGGAAGCTTGTGAGTAAAAAAACTACATTTTGTTTGTTGCATTAAATTCCTTGCAGGAGTTGTAAAGAAAAAAAATATGCTGCAAATCACTATTACCCTCACTCTCACTTGTATTTTCTGAGAAATTAGACAGACTTCTTTAAAAGCACTGAACAAAGAAGGAGAAATAGTCACTGCATTTGGATCATGTCTGGCCCTTATTTCTATGGAAAACATCATTGAGAATGTAATGGGAATGAGCCGAGAGGGCTCAACAGGAGCAAAAGGGGTGTTACAGAAAGGCGTCTGAGACACTTGCACTGTATTTTAATACTGGGATACGGAGAGTTCTGAAAATCTTCAATAGAATTTGCTAGAAAATTATATATGTGATATAAGAATGATTATGGTTAGTTAAGCAGTACTTCTAGAAAATTATTGGTTCCAGTTACATCCTCAAGGGCACTTCATAACTGAGAAGGAGCTCCAGCATTCCTTCTGAAGGTCAAATCTGCTCACTGAACCTCAGATAGAGCCAACTTTATGTATGTTTGTAAGGTGTATAAAAGACATCTGTCCATCTGCTTAGTCAGGCTGAAGACACGAAGGTGTCATGACGTTATGCTGATCAAGACAGCAGCATGCCTGAAAATTAGCAGCGCCTGTGATTGTCTGCTGTTCTAGGGTATATTTAAGCTGTGTTCTGTTTTCACATGCAATTTTATACATTTGAAGGCTATAATTAAATTTAAAAATAATGAAAAACTTATTTGAATTCAAATTAGATAGAAACCATGCCTTAGCCTTGAGCATTTTCTGCCTAAATATTCTTGCTTGTGGGTTTTTGTTGTCTCTGTTGCTTTTTTAAAGAACAAAAAGACAGTGGAAAAACTCTACATCTGTGTTTTGATGGTAGCTTTTGGACTTCAAAAGGATTTGGAAGGGACAACGATTATGTCAGAGCTGTGATGTCAGAGGCACAGGGAGGAAGTTTTTAACATTTTTCAGCTTTAAAGAATGTCTTCATGGAGGAGAAGGACCCTCTACTGGGCAGATGCCTGGGAGGGGGAAGGAGGAGTCTGACTCCTGACTGCCCCAAACTCACCAGTAGAGCTTGGATACATCACCCTGAGCAGGAGCCTAGTGCTTAGCTTGATGCGCGGATAGACTAGAGAGCCACCTTGCAGATAGGTATCTCAGCTAAGCTAGTTATTTAGGTCTCCTCTATCATTCAGATAGACAGGCATCTCCAGAGTACAATTCAGCCTATTTTAGGATAGTTGTCCAAGAAAGGAGGAACAAATCATGCTCTGGAGGTACCTGTCTTTCTTCATTGACTGCAGAGAGAGACTAGATGACTAGTTCTGATTAGATGACTGATTTTGGGGTAGGTGAAGTGAGATAAGCAGGATCCTACCATTAGCCTTTCTACACCTCCATAAGCATATCTGTAAAACAAGCCTGGGTTCTTCCCTTACAGGAAGTGCTTGAAATGCCAGATGTAGCAGTCCTGAGGGCCACATGAGCCTCCAAGAAGGCTGTGGTGGAAGACATTTCTAATACTTAAAATGAGGAGCACCTTTCTAATGAGTGAAAACATCCCAGGTGGGAGGAGCTTTCAAAGTGTCACAACTGCCTCTGGAGGAATAATCTGTTGGAAATGAATTTCTCACACAGAGAGAGAATAGTCCTACTCTTTGCACACAGCATCCATACTTCTGTCTGGCAGGCAATGGCTGCATTAGAAACGGAAAATGTCTGAATTGGCTTAGCAAATGGCCTTCTGAGGAGAAAAGAGACTGTATTCTGGGAATGGGAGACAAGAAATTAACTGCTCAAAGATGTTCAGCCTGTAGTGGCCTGCAGGGAAAATTCTAAAAAGGGATCCCACAGCCAGGAAGAGAGGAAAAAGAAATGCCAGGGACAAATGTGCATCATTAATAAATAAGGAAGAAATGAGGTGCTGCTCCATTTGAGTGATTTAGCATCACAATGAATTGCTGTCCTTTGAAGAACCATCAAGCCTTCTGCACAGCATGCCAGGCTTGCAAGCTTCCACTCCTAAGAGTGCTCAGGGCTTACATACTTTGAAGACTGTATTCACAGCAGCAGATAATGGGGATAAAAGATGCTGAGATGTGGTCATGTACCTGGGAGAAGACATATCTCCGTGTTAAAAGGGGCTGTGCCAAAAAGGATGCTTCTATCGCAGTCACCCATGACCCTGTCAAGTGACCCCATCCTGCTGCACACTGCCGCTGTTTTAGAGATGTGATCCCATGGACTTTCACACTTCCCATACATAACATAGAAGGTCTGAACTCACTGGATGTTCCTGATACTGCTGTGGACCTTGGGCTCCCTTGAAATGAGCACAACAAAAGTGTGGTAGAAGCCAACCCTTCTTTCTTATAATTTTGAGGTGGAAATTGCCCAGGTGGCAGAGCTGGGCAGGGAATTATTTGGAATCAGGTCTTTTGATTCCGCATCCATATACTCATGCTGGAGAACAGAATATTGCCTCTCCTTAATGCAGACTCATGTTTCATTCCAAACTACTGATCCCAGTTCCGTTGTAAAGTGTTCTGAAATTAGAGAGATCTATATAAGTTTCAGCATGAACTAGTGCTTCTCTTGCTCAGCCTAAGACATGGATATTGAAGGATGTTTTAATGGCTCACCAATTCTTTTTGCCAGGTTAGCAGGAATCAGATTTTAAAACCTACAGTGGAAGTGCTTATTTCACTTTTGTTTCCAGTGCATGGTGCAAGACAAGGCCCATGCTAGGTACAGCAGCTATACAGCAACAACTACAACATGTCTGTCTGCATTGCTTCTAAAAGACAGTGAATCTGTACAGTTGGACTCCATTTGTAAAGTTTTACAAGGCATTGGGCACTTTTGTTGCAACAGACTCCATGCCAGCATGCAACTTGTTCATTTTATGTTCTGAGCATAATATTGTCCACATGAGCTTCACAGTTGGCTGCCACCAGCAGCTGTTTTTCTTTATTCACCAGCTGGCATACTGAATGTACTCAGCTGTAATTCAGTTTTCCATTCCCAACCATGAATACTGATACTGCTCTAGAAGCTGAGTTTCCATTCAAAGTGCTAATTTTTACTAGACTTTACAGGAAGAGAAAGAAATATCATTTATTTCAGGAATGGTCCTATATGAAGCTGCCTTTTGCAAAAGAATGATGTAAACAGTTTATATCTACTTCTATATTATGTATGTATGGCTGGGCTTTAAAATAGCCTACAAACTCGTCACTCCTGGGTGTGATTCAGTCATAAACCTATAGAATGTGTTTACACAGAAAAGACCTGCTAGAATAATTAATAATTAATCATTAATCATTAATAATTGTTAACTGTATCTGATGAATGCTGTCAACATAGATCATTGTTTTTGCACCCCCTTTCCTATGTTACACAGTTTTAAATTTTGCCTTTTTCTGTTACACCACTGGTCCTCCTTTTTCATTGACACTTTAATTTTCCTGATGTCAGGGCTGACATATGATGCTTCTCAGTGCCACCATTGCTCATACTTTTGCTTTTCTGCTACAGCTATTTTATATGCTCCCAACATGTGTTAAACTCATGCTCTTGGCATATCAGTGCCAGCTGGAGTCTGAAAGAGCAATGTTTAAAATAAAAAAAGACATTTCAAGTCACGAAGTGGCCTAGATAGTTGGAGTTTAAGGCAAAACCTTCAGGTCAAAGGTGAACATTGCATGTTACAAAGATGAACATTGCCTTTAGAGCCTCTACAATGCAAAAGGCTTCTATTTGCTTGATTGCAGGTTTGTGGCTTTGATTTGCAAGCCTATAGGGTTGACATATGAGCACACTTTGGCTAAAGCTGCCCTGTATTTGTGCCACTGTTGGAGCTTAGATCCTGTGACTTGGCAGACAGAAGTGGCATGTGGTTTTCCAGATAACGGAGAAAGGATCATACCCCTCACCCAAATCCAGGCTGCAGGCAAAGAGCAGCCCAAATACAGCAATAGGAAGGAGAACAATGAAAGTGACAAAGGTGAAGCCATGTGCCTTCTTGGCATGTTCAGCCTGTGCTAGACTGCATGTTTATCTCTTTTTAGAGTGTTACTGATCTGCATGGGTTTTCTTTACTGAACAGTCATTAAACACAGTTCTCACAATACAGCTTCTGGTTCCAAGATGAACCAATGAGCTCCAACTAAAAGAGAAGTCATTCAAGCACTTCAAATAATCTTTATGCAAAATTTTGTTTCAAATATGAAAAGGGTAAATAAGAAACCAGTCGAACTATAGTGTAGTCATTGCTCAGGACTATGATGCTATTTATTGGGAAGGCATTGGGGTTCCATTAAAATCACTGATTTGTCCTTGTGAATCTGAAAAGAGTGCATCAGGCAAATGATAGCATTAAGCAATTTCGTGCCAATGGGTATTTCTGAAAAAGTGTCTATTATGTATATACTTCTGCCCAAACATAATTTCGGCCTGTCTGAAGGCATGAAAGGATGTAGATATCAGGAAATAAATGCATTTCCTCGTGTAGTACCAGGAGGCATTACAAGAATTACAGCAAGCACTGTATGTTTCAGGACATTGTCTGTCTGTGTTAGAAAGACACTGACTCAAAGAAGAGAAGGACAACACTGTTTTCTTTTGTGTTATTTTTTTTTCAAACTCGTGACTCTCCAGGTGGATCAGCTTATTTCACATACAGCTTCTTTCTCAGAGAAACTAGTTTCTAATGAATTGAAATGAACTGATGCTGCTTACAGCTGAAGCATGATTAGCAAATCCAGATCATAGGGAAGTGCCACATTATGAATGTGTCATTGTGTATCTTGTCTCATATTCTGCACCTTGGTGAGCTGTGATCAAACCTGAAAGATAAAGTGAGTTGTAGTCTGCAGTTGCTAATGAATAGCAAGAGCAAAAAAAGCACGTCTTTGAGATTTCCAGCCATGGAGGCTTCGCAGGAACAAATGGAGGCTTCTTTTCACCAGTGAGTGGCCCAGGAGAGGATTTGGGCTCAGACCAGGACATAGGTGGCGTTTCCCTGCAATGCAGGTCATGAAACAAGTAGCAGTGAACTTCTACAGTCTGATAAACTGCAGATAAATAGACAAACTACAGCTACAATCTGCAAAGAAACTGATGTATACCAGTGTTTCACTTCTGACTTTCCTTCCCCATCATCACCTACCACTCCTTCTCCATGATCTTTGAAAATCTCTGACATCGTAACTGAAAATAAAAAGAACAGATATTGTCTAAATGTCATTAGCTGTTACCATGCCAACTACACTTAACACAAGTTAAGATGCAGATTTGATTATAACAAATGTACTGAATCTTCATCCCTTCTCAAACTAACCTGGACCTACCCCTTTACATAGACATACTTCTTTACATAGACATAGCTTCCATCTTACTAAACTAAGCAAAAGGTTTAAAGCAGGACAGCCAGAAAGGGCCTGGTGAGAGTAAGAAAGGCTTTCCCAGGGGTGGGCTTCCCTCCTAGGAAAACTGCAGAGCAGCACAAACTGGCAGAGAGACCAGGAAGTGGGTGCGTCAGGCAATGAAGCGACATGGCTTCATGGAAGTACCAAGCATACTGGTTACTGAAGGATTGTTACACATTGCCAGTGGCTGTTTTGCTCCTTAAAAATGCTTTGAGGAGGACATAGAGATAAGCAAACACACAAGCTGACTGAACACATTATTATTATTATTATTATTATTATTATTATTATTATTATTATGGTTTTGTATTTCTGCATATAACTGCAAGTCAGACTTCCTTTGCTTCAGCAGTACTTGAAATGATCTAGTAAGATCAGAACTGATTTCTGTGCCAAAATTGGTAGAGTTTTGTTCACACATTGAGACGCTTCTATTAAGTGAATCCCATTTCACTCCAGGGTGAAGCAGGTTTTTAAATGGCAGAACTGCACACACAGAGGGACTGGAATGGGTCCCAAAAGGTCATTTAGTTCTTCTCTGTAACCCAGTAGACAGAAACAATTATACTTGCATCATTTCTGACAGATGCTTCTCTAACCTGTTGTTGGAAGTTCTAATATTGGGCATCCTAGGCAATGCAGTGCCTTGCTTCTGCCTACTTACAGGTAAAGAAAAGAAGGTACCATGCTTAACTTAAACCTCCTTTGCTGCAGTTTAAGCCTCTTGCTTGCTGTGCAATTTCCAATGGATCTAGAGAATGTTTTATTAGTAACTGCTAACCATTGCAGCTTACAACCAAACTGGCAAAATAATCTTTTACAGAGTAGTTGGAAACAGTAATCTTGTGTTATATGCAGCCCAAAGCACCTCTATGTGAATATTTAACACTGTATTTCTACCTAGTAATGATCTCCTTTCTTATTTTTTCTCTAACTTCACAGGTAATTTACAGAATGGTACTCATGGAGAGTATAGAAAACACAGAGTGGGAAATTTATGAAGCACCTGTACGAAATGTCCTTGACATAGGTCTGTCCCTTGCTGCGCCTACCCATGCAGAGGTTGGCCTGGAAAATTCCTTAAGAAACACTTGGCCATGAAAAGGGTGAGGTTTGGCTGCTGCTTTAGCAGTAGAGGATTCCTGAAAGACCAGTTCTTTGACTCAACAAATCAGACAATAATTATGTTGCTACACAGGCTAATAGTGTGTATGTATGTGAAGAATTCTGTTCATTATCAAAAGACACAATCATGATACTGATTATTACTTGGTTATTGTGCAATATACTATAAGGCCTTTTATGGGAACTCTTGGGTGAATAGGGTGCTTAACATCTCTTGAAGAAACAATAGAAATGTGCAGCACAAAGAGATTTCTTTAGAGTTGTGAATAGAGAAGTCTGTTCCTTAAGTGCAGCCAGATGAGTGGGGCCAAGCTCTCTCCACACCTTAAAAGTAAAGGGTTGAGGAGCACTATAAGTGTCCATTTTATCTTTCATTTTGGAATGTGAGCCAGACTCCACAAAAGAAAAAGCACCCTTAGAAAGTAACCTGCTTATTAAATGCAACTGGGAAATAGAGATGGCATGTAAACAGCAATAACGTAGAGCTGGGAAATCAGCTAAAAAAATCAGCTCTAACTGGAAACATAAATCAAATGCGATGTTACAAAGGTTCTCTGCAAGATTTTGTTTATGACTGCAGGCTCCAGAGAGCCAAAGCCAGTGTGTGGTTGGCCTGGGGATAGTCCACAGAAGTTCATCAGCTTGTTTCGGTGCCTTGCTGGGAGACTGGCCCCAAGACTCACAAACTTGAGTCTTTCCATTTAGCATGACACAAAAAAGTAGTTCAGCATGTCTGAGGAAGGCCCAGAGCACAGGGGAGAAAAAAGATTAATATATTCTGCTGGTGTTTCCTTCATTTCTTCTGGGTTTAAGGAAATAAACTGCTGACAGCAATGCCTACAGCAGAGCTAAAATGCAGCAGGCCTGTTCACCTGCCAAAAGCCCAGTCTCAACATTTGAGTCACCATTCCCACTCTTGCACCACCAATCTCTATTCCTACTTCTCTGGTGTCCTTGAAAGTCAGCAATTTTTGGTGATCTGAAGTTCAGGCTATTCAGACTATTTGTAATCTGTGATTTTGATCTGGGCTTCATGAAACTTAACCAAAACAGTAAAGACCTGAAAACACAGCTACCCAGCTGCAGGCCTTCTGCTGATCTCAACTGCATCCCAGCTATCCCCTTTTGGGTACAGTGGTACTTTGTATATATTGTGGGACTTGCCAAAGCTGCTCAAACTCTATGTTTGGAGAAAGAGTAAGAAACTTTATTTCTTTATTGACACCCCTCCCCCCCAGATAACCAGTGATTATGCAGCACTGAGAAGTACAAGACTCTTATGTTTGTATGAACAACACAGAATTTGGTACAAGTGTCCTGTATCAACTTTTTTGTCTGGTAATAACAACATGGTCATTGTTATATACTTCTGCTATTTTCATATAGGAAAGGAGATGACTGGTACAGGGGACAGTGAAAGAAAGAGTTAAAATCCCATCCCACAAGGGCAAGGGAACCTGTACAGGGAAAGCAACGGGAGATGTAGGACCTTTAAAGAAGCAACATTCTTGGAGGAAAAAAGCACACATAAAATAAACATTTAATACATTTTGAGAGTGAAAATATTTAATTTTGCTTCTGTGGCAACCATGCCTCTTTTAACCACAGACAAATAACACAGAGCAAGTGACAAGTGGTCTTTTATAAGTGGCTTCCAATTGTAAGCATGGTGTAAGAGAGCACAGATTTCTGATAAAAATTGAAAAAACCAACTGATTAACTAATGGGTTTCTCCTGGCTGAACTAGACCATCTGGTCAGGGGCTGCTTAATGACATGAATCTGTATCTGCATGCAGGGGCATGCACAGATGTACCCACAACAGTGCTTTGCCAATCCTAATTCAGTTACGGTTGCTGCTGTTTTCTGCCTCTCTTGTCCTTAGCTGCATTCAGTACCGAGGTTGGGAATAAAAGGCAAAGCTTTTTATGTCCCTGGATTGACTTCTATAAAATAACAGAGGGAAAAAAAAAAACAGGCCTACGGAAGAGAGAAACTAAACAAAGCAATATTCTCTTGAAATCCCCATAGCAAATTCTATGTGTCTGACAGCATCTTGTGAAGTTCACAGTTTTTGATTCATTAGCTTATTTCAAATTAATTAGTCTCATATCTGCAAAGAAGAGAGCTTTCTCCATGTTGCTCTGCTGTCAAGGGAGGAGGAGCCGTAACAGCCCTCACGACTTGTGGGTTTATCATCTCATTTGAAGAATACTTGAGTGTCTCCTTTGGCCCTGCAGCATCTAAACACATCATTTAAAAAACAGATATGCTATTTTTCCAGATTCTATATTGTCTCAAAGGCATTTTGTAAACCTTAGCTGAAAATGCTTTTTTACATCTTAACACAGCAGCAACCTATTAAAAAAGAAAAAGAAAAAAAAAATTTGTAAAGACTTAGAATTATTTCCTTGATTAAGACTAAATAGATTGACACAGGGAATCAAAGAATCAAAGAGCTTTAAGACCAAGTGGTTATTTGAGCACCGTGAGTGGGTGTGCTGTGGAAGATCTCTGGTATTTTGGTTGATGCAGATGATTCCTTATCCTTTCCCCACTTAGCAGAAAGTGGTAACTTAAGGGATACAGGAAAATGGTTCCCTGTATGGAATGTACAAGCTCCTGCCCAGGGCAGCAGGCACATCTCCACTACGACAACCCCACCTTCTCAGGTGCCCTTTCATAATAGGTATACGCCTCTGCAAGTGGAACTGAACAGTGATGAGGACAATGGTTCATCTAGGTTGAATGTGTCACAAAGCTTCAGTCAGCATATGCCTTGCCTCAAAACCACTTCCATAAATTAAAAAAGATGGACCATTGCCATAGGAGACTCTCTTCTGAGGGAACAGAAAGCCCAATATGCAGAGTGGACCCACTTTTTAGGGAACTCTGCTGTCTCTCCATGGCCCAGGTTAAAGACGTGAAAAGAAACCTTCCTATCCTGCCATGGCATTCAAGTTATTATCCATAATTGATTTTTCAGGTAGGCAGCAATGAAATTGCAATAAGAAGTCTGAGGGCAACCAAGAGGGACTTTAGGGCCTTGGGTCCAGGGATCAGGAACACAAGTAGTGTTCTCCTCTATCCTTCCAGTTTCAGGGAATGATGAGGGAAGAAACAGGAAGACCCAGCAGATCAATACCTGGCTCCAAGACTGACGTCACTGGCAGAAGTCTGGGGGAGTTGGGTTACTCAGCAGCAGATGGGCAAAAGGAACTTTGCACTAGGGTTTAGCAGGGCTCATTGAAAGAGCTTTAAACTAGATTTGAAGGGAGAAAGGGATAAAACCAGGCTTGCTAGACATAAGCCTGGAGGAGGCAGGCCTGTGTTTGACGCGACGGAGTGCTAGCAAAGTTTTTCAATCTGCTCCATGATATGCTGAGTACAGTGGAGCACATTTGAAATGTCTTTATACTAATGCATGCAGCATGAAGAGGTAGGAGAAAAACTGCTAGCAAAACTGGCCCTGGACAAGTGAGAGCACACTTCAGGCTGCTGAAAGAGCTTGTTAGGCAGGACAACAAGGAATCTGATTCTTATTGGGGTGTATGAATTCTGGCTGCTGTTTAAGAGCCATCTTTTCAGAGCGCAGAAGCAGGCAATTAGAAAGTGCCAAGCAAGCAGGGAGGGAAGCTGACTTGATTGAGCAGGGATCTTCTTCTAGAACTTAAGCAGAAAAAGAAAGTGTATGGATATTGGAATAAAAGACAGGAAACACAGAAGGACTACAGAGATGCTCTTCACCCCTGTAGGGAGAAAATTTGTGCAGACAAAGCTTGATTAGAGTTCAAGCTAGCCAACATGTGAAGGACAACAAAAAGGGCTTTTCGAAGTATGTTAACAAGAAAAGGAGAATTGAAGATAAAACTGGTCCATTGCTTGATGAGGTCAGTCACCTCACAAATAATGATGTAGAGAAAATGAAGATGTTTAACATCTTCTTTGTCTCTGTCTTCAACACCAATGATGGGCTCTGGGACTCCCAGAACTTTTTGTTGGAAGACTGTAAGTGTGGGATTGACAAATCAACTCCCAGATGACTCTAAAGTTGTTCAAGACTTGCTGCTGCAGCTGAACATGCATGAATCTGTGGGGACCAATGGGATTCACCCCAGACTACAGAAAAAGATGAGTTATATTATCCTGGGACCTCTCTCCATTATTTTTAAGTGGTCTTAGGACTCTAGAGAGGTCTCAGTCAACTGGAAGCGGGAAAATGTTTCAATATTCAGAGGGGGTAAGAGGGAAAACCCTGGTAAATACAGGCCTGTCAGCCTCACTTCAGTGGCTAGTAAAATGATGGAGAATACTATTCTGGGAGTTACTAAAAAACTCTTGAGAGGCAGTGTAGCCATTGGTCACAGCCATCACAGGTTCACAAGGAGAAAGACCTGCTTAACCAGCTTACTTTCCTTCTATTACAAGATCACCACTCTAATTGACCAAGGGAAGAACAGATGTGGTGTTTTGAATTTTAGCAAAGCTTTTGATACTGTCTCTCACAGCGTCTTTCTGGACAGAATGTCCAGCACAGCTTGACAAGTCCAGAATAACACTGGGAGAGCAATGGGCTGCCAGGTTGGGCTCAAAGAGTTTTAGGGAATGGGGTTACACGAGGCTGGTGGCCAGTCACCACTGGGGTTCCAGAGGGCACAATTTTAGGGCCAATGTTTTTTAATGATTTCATAAATTATCTGCATGCAGGAGTTCTACATACACTGAGTAGGTCTGTGATCCTAAGGGCCAGTGATCCTAAAGTAGGAGGAGTGGCAAACACCCTTGAGGGTAGGGAGGCCTTACAGAGATATGTGGATAAACTACAGAGCTGGGTAATCACTAACCAAAGGAAATTTAGCAAAAGCAAGCTGGAGGGTGTGAGAGGCTGGAGAGCAGTCCTGCAGCAAGAGATCTGGAGATCTGGATTGATAGCAAGTTGAATGTGAGTCAACAGCCAAAAGGGCCAATCATGGCCTGTGGTTCATCAAGCGCAGCATGGCGAGCAGGTCAAGGGTAGTGATTGTCCCACTTTACACTCACTGTTGTGGCCCTACACTGAGTACTGGTGTGGTTCTGGGTGCCTAAATAGAAGGACATCAAACTGTGTCCTAAGGAGGACAACAAAGATCATGAAAGGTTTTGAGAGACAGATTCAGGATGAGAAACTGAGGTCACTTGGTTTGTTCTGCTTGGAGAAGACAAGGCCGAGGGGAGCCCTCATCACAGCCTACAGCTGCCTCAACAGGTGGAGGTGCTGATCCTCTCTGGTGACCAGGCACAAGGAGATGGAATGAAGCCTCACCACCAGAAGTTCAGTGAAGGTTCTTCACTGAGAGAGTGGTCAGTCACTGGAACAGGCTCCCCAGAGAAGCTCTGATGGCACCAAGCCTGTCAAAGCTCAAGGAGCATCTGAATGATGCTCTTAACCATATGGTTTAGCTTTGGGTAGCCCTGACAGGAGGCCAGAGTTGGACTCAATGATCCTTACGGGTCCCTTTGAATTTGTGATATTACATGGTTCTGTGGGGGTTATTTTTGGAGCAAAAGGGGCTTAAAAGTACTCAGTAGGGCATCTAAGCCCCACTGGGAGGGGAAGATGGGGAGCTGAACTCAAAAAGCCTAACATTTTCCCACTCTCAGAAAGCCAAGCTCAAAGATCTCTGTGGAGATAATAAAATGTGCTCAAACTGTGATACTTTGCAAGTCTAAAAAGACTATTTTGGAGAGCTGTCTGTACAGATGGATTTATTTTGTGAGTAACACACAGAAGAGTGCTCCTTCTATTCCTCCCTCCAGCTTCCTTTGCAAATGTGGTATGTCAGAGTGCGGAATTACAGGGAGTATTATTCCAGCCAAAGAGGTCACTTTATTTGTCATAGAGGAAGGGGTCATGTTGCTTGCAAATAGTTTCCTCTGTCCTGAAGTACTGACTTTTCCTTAATTAATGAACTACATGAGCTAGGGATTTACCACTTTTTGCACAAAGAAAGGGGCCCCTCTTTGCTTTTGTAAAGAATGATTTACAGCTAAGAAACAGATATTGTCAATATGGGTGATGTATGAAAGTGCTTCAAAGCAAGGTCAAGCTCAGGCACAAGTCACTAAAGTATGTTTTGCTCCTTAAAATGTGGATTAATGGGAGCTCTTCAGTGGTGGCAAGGAAATGGGCAGTTACATTCACAGCATTTTCCGTGCAGTTGCTTTAATGTTGTGCACAGAGGGCGAATGGGGTTCGGAGAATCTCCCCTGCCCCTCCCTGGGAAACTGCTCTGTGGCTGCTCCACAGGAGCACAAGGGGCCTGTCTTCTAATGTACCACATCTGTTCACAGAGGCTACCCTGACAGGTCTAGTTCAAAGAATGCTTCTGATATCAATTAGCCCTCACAGGCTGAGTAGCGTGGACAAGAGAGGACCTGATACTAGCAGCACGCTGGGGCACCATGCCCATCTTTTCAAAATCTTGCCTCTTCCCTGCAGCTCTTCCAGGAATGTTGGCCCCAGCAGCTGCACCAAGAACTGCCCTAGGACTGCCTAGCAAACACAGGGTAGAAGTTGAAGCCAGTACTGAATTTGCCTGAGCCCAAGGTTTGGTCAGCTGGGGCTTGTCCAGAGCCGGGCTGAAGAGGCCACAGCCGTGACCTCAGCAGGCAGTCCAGCCAGGATGCTATGACCAGGAGTACAGAGGAGAAATACTGAGATCATGGACTTCAGATCATCGTCTCACAAATGCCCATGCTTCACTTCATGTCATCTCCGAGCACCCATATTTTCTTAGAAGCAAAACATTTCATACAGCACCATGTTTGTGAGTAGAGTGCATTGTTCAGAGAAACATTTTTTCTGCCAAGTTCCTGCCTAATTAGAGGTGTGTAAGCATGGGATTTGTGATGCTAGCTCTGCAATAAAGATGAGGGATGTTACATGCTGGGTAAATTTATTCAGTGCCTTCACTTAACATGACCATTACCTAGCAGTTGTAGCTATCTAACATGCTATGCAGTTGATCACTGGTGCCCACTTCCTGTGTGGCTTCAGATTCCTTTGTCACTAGCGAATAATCTACAGTTGTGCATCACATCACTAAAAAGCACAAAAGAATAAAACTAATGAAAGCAGGAACTAAGCCTAATGCTATCTATAAAGTAAGGCCCTGTAACTGTTTCAGCTTCAACTCACAGTCTGGTCTGAGTGTGCGAGGCTTTCAGCACTCAGTTTAACATGACTGCAGAACTCTTTACCCTGTTCAAAATTCTGTGCTGCACAAAACTCTCCAGGATGGTTTCCATTCCTTCAGTGGGATAAACCCTTGGAAACTGTACCACTTGTCACCAACTGACCAGTGCATCCTCATGCTTTCTTTCTGTCTTCCAGGGTTTTGAAGCTTCAAAGCTACCGTTTAGTAACAAGAAATAATCTGGAATAAAACTGATCATTTCCTATTGCATGATATTTTGGGGATTGTTATCATAACTGCATTTAAATAGCATTACTTGTTCATCAGGAATAAAAAAAGGCACTGTGATTTGCTGCCTTCTTGGAAATTAGACCCTTTTGCATTTCTGTTTATTTTCTTCTCTCCTCATCCTGATGTACTAACAATGAAGAATCTAATTCTTCCTCATTAACTTCACAATGATTTCAAACACATGATCATGGCTGATTTTTTAATTAGTTCCATTATATGCATTTGCAAAAACTGTTCTTTGGAAATATAAAGTAATTCATAACAAACATAAAATAATCTCGCAACTGTTCTGTGAGCATGCCAGTAAAACAGCTGTACTGAATCACTCTACAGATCTGTTTAGTCCACTGCTCTAACAGTACAGAATGCTTATAAAAATATAAACGATGGGGTACCTGTCCCCCATATCTGAAAGCTTAAAGACCTCCCAGTATTAAGATTGGCAAGGCATGGTCTCTGCTCATGTCTCCTTTGTCTAACACTTTTTCATTCTGTTTATACCTTTTGTCAGATTATCCTCCAGCAATGAGTTTCAGGGTTTGATTCTGTGTTGTTGAAAGGGGATTCGCTGTGGGGTTTTTGTTCTTTCTTTGTGCCACTTAGTACTAGTGCTATGAGCCCAACAAATCAAGTGATCCCTGTTCTCTTCCACTGTGTTGGAGGTCTCTGTGCTGCTCCTTTGCCAGGCTGAAATGCCTTCATTTAACCTCGCTTGACATGAAAACCACTCCTCAGCTTTGACCATGTCAGCTCCCATCCTCTGTGCTGACTCCAATGTGCAAATGAACTCCCACTCCCTGCTATGTGTACTGCTGCATCTCCCACTGCTGCTCTAATACTTCGGTGGGTGCAAAGGCACTGGCAGTGAGGCCGAGACGAGGTGTGCAGGACAGCAAGCTGCACTTTTGTATCCAGCCTGCCCCAGTTCAAATACAACTCCTTTCCAGAAGGGTCCGGGGGGGCTGGGTGCACATATGGTTCTGAGCAGGCAGGATGGCTGGCTGCTGGAAAGTGCCGTTGCTGAGGCATATGCTCTTTTGATGTCCCTCCATGCTTTGTGGGTCCAAGGCGGCGCGGCACTACATCTGTGCTGCAGAAGCCGAGTACCTCCATGATGTGCCGTGGCACTGCAGCCTTGGGGAGACACAGGCATGGCGCAGGATGGGGTCAGAAGGGCCCCTCTGGAGCAGCACCTGTTTCACTCCCACCATGGTGCTTCTTCCCGGTTGGTCCCTGGTAGTGGGAGACCCTGACTCCTTTTGTGCACTCACTGTCCACCTCACAGCCTCTCTAATTCTCTGGAAACCTTCCAGACCAGGCAGACAGCAACGGGAGTCCTGTTTGCTCCCCACAGCAAACTGGCCGGTCCCTCAGAGGTGACAGACAGGGGCAAGGTGCTGATATCATCTCAGAGGAAGAAAAACAAGTGTCTGAACTGAACTATGTGATGCAGCCACATAGGTGAGAAATGGATGCTCCTCAAAAGCTGGGGAAATTGCTGCTGGGCACATCTCTGCCTCCTTGGCTCCAGCCCAAGCTGGAAGTGCTCATGAGTTTTCTCTGTGTGGCTTCCCAGTACACAGTTCTCCCTGCTGCCTGACTGTAGGGTAGGTTATTTTCTGCTCTGGGTCTATTTTTGTGGCAGACAAGTGCTGAAAGTCCTTGGCACATGTCACTGCTACCATACAGGCAGGTTCCATGGTTGGCTGAATCCTCCTGACCAAGTGACATCAGCACCCAGTCCTGTGTTGTGCTACAGTATTGCCTCAGTCCCAGCAAGCTATGGCCAAAGCTGGACTGGAGATACAGCAGAAACACCCTTTTCAGCCTCCTTGCACTATTACAAGGTGAGATTTTAAGAATTTACTTTGTCCTGTGTATAGTATGGCCAGCTCAGCCTGCACTGAGTTTTCCCTCCTTCATTTTCATGACTTCTGACATGCACAGCAGAATAGATAAAATAAGTTGAGCCTTTCAGCGCTGAAGCATAGAAGTCCTGATATGTTTTTGAAAAAGAAACAATGCAAGTCAGCCTTATGTGTGTGCATTTTGGCATTATTCATTGAAGTCCAAGCTACAAAGTCATGGAGATATGCAGCACTGCACATGTGGTCTCCTGCCCCACTCTGAAGGCACCAATATGCAAGCAGATATAGTTAACTAATGAAAAACATCATTTCAGTGTTGCTGGAAAATGCAAAAACAGGTGGAGTCTAAGGAAAAAGCAAACAAACAAACAACAAACTTGTACAAAAACAATGTTAAGAATGAGACACATTACTTGCTAGATGCTTTTTTTCTGCCTCACAGAGTGATGCCGTAGCACAGATTTTACAGATTTTTAATTTTCTCTTAAAATTAACAAGAAAATTTTTTCAGCAAAGCACTATATAAAGAGATTAAAACCAATTTCTAACAGGATCAGGATCCATATTTTATTTAAAGCAACACTTTCGTTATTATTCATAGGAAATAGCATGAGAATCAAGTTGGTATGAATGCTATCATGCCAAGGAGCTTGACATTTTATTTCATAAATACATATATTAAAAAAAAAAAAAAAAAAGAAAGCCCTACTGAACAGCCAGGAAGCGTCCTTTGTAGTTCTAAACACAAACACATTTATGAGCTGAAAGTGTGTTTCAGATAGTATTACAAAGCAGGATTCCATATGGCAGCTGAGGTCCAGAGCTGGAATGACTCAGGAAATAAAGAAGATGAAAAGATCAGCACAGTTTATTGAACAGGCCTGACGGTTCCTGAAGCACCCTCAGCTTCATGGCTTGAACAGGCAGACTTGCTAACTGGCAGAGCTGCAGACACATTTTGCAGTAGCAGGAAGTCATGATTACATTCTCAAAGATTGTCTTTCTAGTAACAAAGCAGACACCACAACCCAGCTGCTATTAAGGGGGTTTTGTATGTGAGATTTCATGTAGGGAAATAGGCAATGGGACATCTGATTGATTACAGCTGTAAAATGTTTCCACAGAAAGCAGGTTAAAGAAAGACCAGAAAATGGGCACGAAACAAGTACTTTTATGAGACTTAGGAGTTTGGAAGCAACTTTTTGAACAGTATCGATAAAGCAAATACTAAACTCACCTGCTCCACATCTATGGAAAATAGGTAAACACAGCACATCCTTAACTGGAAATCACTTGTATTTACCCTTGACTGTATTTCTACTTTGAGAGTTGTTTTCCTGCCTTTGCTTGCTGAAGCAAAAGCGGACAAAAACCAACTTCTATGCAAACCGTCTGAAGTAATGGCACATAGAGGAGGTTGTGCCTCCCTCCAAAAGCCCTCTGTGATGGACTGTGGGGCATGAGACTCAGCCCTCGAAAAGGCAGCCATGTAGTCTGAGAGGAGAGCTCCTGCCTGCTGCAGGGGGAGAGAAGCTCTTCCTGGAGGTGGCCACCTCTGCCCACAGTGGCATCACGTCCCATTCTGCCAGACAGACATCAATGACTGCCTTGCAGCTAGCTACTGGTGAATGAGAAGGCACATGCTTTGCTTTAGAATATTGAGCATATGTAATACATGACATATATTGGGGTATGGGCTTGCAGAAAAACATGTGGCTTCTAGTTCTGCTCATACTTGTGAATTTATTTGGAGTTTGGGTTTCTTTTATTTGAAAAATGTTGATTTCTTTCAAAATGTGAAGAATATAATACTAGGAACCTTCGTTTTCTCAAGAAAGCTCTGATCTCTGCCTCTTCTTCGTCAGTGGTCCCTGTGCACAGAAAATCCTTCCCAGATTGCTCTGCGAGGTTAAGAGGCAATCTTATTCCATATCAAGGCCTGATGACAGGATCTTAAAGCAACCAGCCTTTACAAACATGTCTAAGTGTAGCCCAGGAAGAGATGTCAGACTACCAAGAAAAACAGCAAACAAAGTTAGGTCTGAGAAAGGTGTGTTTGACTGCAAGCCTATTCATTGCTGTCCTCAGATCACGAGCGAGCCATGACAGAGATTAGTCAGAACTTGAGTGAGGTCTTTAGGTATTTCTGCAGCAAAACTATGGGTTGCTTTATTTTCCCCATGCTGTATCTAGAGAAAGACTGCTCTCTGGATGAGGCAGAAGTGTCCTCTGGCTACCTCTGCAAGTCCTCATTTCCTACACACTGTCCTATGTTGCTTCTCAGGCTGCCTTGCTTCCCAATACCCTGCTATCCCAAGCCACACTGGTTTTCTCCTTTGCTCAGCACAGGTACAGCATGCCATCCATGTCACTTGAGGGACAGTTGCACAAGCCTGCTTGCTAACTAGGGCATAGTAAGCCATGCTGTGTGGGAAGCGCTGCTATTGGAGCCTTGCAGCAGCAGACAGCAATCAGTCAATCACCACCCTGCTCTGGCATTGCCATTTTGCGCACCACGTGGGAATGGAAGGGTTGAGGTGGCTGAACTCCACAGCTTGTGGCATCAGCTCAGCAGGCAGGTTTTGCGGGGAGAACAGAAATTGCTTCAGCAAGCAAAGGGAAATCATGTACGGATCAGCAGGGCAAACGAAGAAACAAAAGAGCACAGACATAAGGACTTATACCCTCTCAGGGAGCCAAGAGATGAATGCAGAGGGGGAAGCAGATGGAAAGCCCAAGAGCCTTCAGGATGCCTGAGCCTAAGCTCTGGGGAAGTCACCAGCCAGGCTTGAGCAGGGTCAAGCCCCTGATTCAAACCTCAGGGAGTAAAGAAGTAGCTTTCTGGAAGCTTGTTTAAGCTTTGGCTGTAGCATGCCAGAAAAACAGAACGTGTGGCCCTTGGTAAAGAGAGGGAGTGGGTGAGTGACAGTCCCGAAACCAAAAGAGCCACTGTGTCTGCCCCGTCGTGTGTGAATCCATAGTGCTGCCCAGAAGATCCCTCTGGCAAGATGATTTGACCAGCATGGATATGTGATGATGAGTGCCTGCATTTCTGTTTCACTGTGGGGAATCCAGATGGGGATGGTAATAGCTTGACTTTAAGGGCATTTTAAAATATCTGTATTTTTACAGTGTGTACAAAGAGCTGTGGATGTGCAAGCCCTTGACTTCTTGACATTAAAACTAAGCTTTAAAATTCAGCAGAATATATGTGTCTGTGTGTTCATGAGGTTTCTGATGCCAAAACACACAGAAAATTAATAGACTCTCACTGAAGAGTCCAAAACTGAGTCTATCGGGAAGAAAGGAAAATGTACTTTGCTTCCTCTCATTTCCACAGTTGTTGCTTTATTTCATATTGCTTTTGGCATTTTATTTGGTAATTGAGATATCTAAAACCCATTCTTGGTTATTTATTCAGTTCCACAATTTTTATGTGCACTACATCACCCTCTGCTTTAAATTCTCTTCCAACAGGCTCTGATCAGGAGATTTCCTTGTGAGCTTTCTTTTCTGTGGCTTAGCTTGGAAGCAAAGGTAGCCTTAGGCATGCAGACCCTCACAGAAACATGCAACTGGTGGAAGAGAGACAGGAGGAAGCCCTAGGTCCACAGAGCAAGGAGCTGCAGTTGCTACTTTCTGTGAGCCTTTTTTCTCCTCCCTTGCTAGGGTATTTACACGAACAAGGACAGAACAAAAACCTAAGGGGAGGGAACAATGACATGGAAGCAGGCTTGAAAACAGCAAAGCTTTTGATGCAGTTAGGAAGCTCAGACAGACACCTACAGCCCTCAGCATGCCAAAAGCTACTTTCTTACCTACAGCTATATTTGTCCCCCTGTGAGTGTATAATGCCTGGGAATCACAGAGGGTGTTTGTATCTTGTCCAGTTTTCCATTCAGACCAGCCCACAGCATGTTTTCATATCCTATCCAGCTCTGCATTCCTGCCAGGGGCTGGGAAACATGCTGTCACATAGGCTTCTGGAAAGGGAGAAAGAGGTGAGAAACTGGTCCCAAACTTGGCATTGTCCCTTTGCATGTCATAGGTGGGAAACGGTGTAATTTCAATGTGCTGCTTTTTGGTTTTTCTGCCTTTTTTTCTGGCTCAACCAGGCCCAGATCTTCATCTAAAGCAAATCCACAGAGTTTTCTGACTGTGGGAAAGCCACTAAAATGCCTATTTGTATCAACAGCCTCTTAATTGCCACCTTCTCCTGCTGAGTTTCTCCAAGATACTCAGATTGCTCTCTGCATGGGAGTCACAGCGCATGGGAAAGCACCACTAGGGAGACTGGCAATCACTGCAGTGGTTTTTGTTTAACTTCAGCCATACCTGGAGCCTATAATTGTGGTGTTTTAATGCAACAATACATGGATAATACAATATAACAGTAGTGCAACAATGTGTAGGCAAAGGCAACAATAGGGAAAAAAACTGTATATGGAGGGGCTGTGCTGTTTGAGCAGAAAAAAGGCATGGACAGTGATTGGTCCCCTCCAAGGGCTGCAAGTGCCTGCTCCATGCAGCTGGAACCTGCCAGGTCCCACTCAGGATCTCGATGCAGACTAAGCTGATGGCAAATGAGTCCAAAGAGAGGCCACAGTGGTGGTGCAAAGAATACACCTGTCTGCTCGGGAAGTGCTGATGCCATGCTGACACCCCTCTCCTATGGCTGGAGGGTGGTGGGGCAGCCAGGATGGACACCAAGTGCATGGGTGCTGGCAGCTAAAGGGCTCTGGTTTGCTCCAGGACATGCTTTTTAGCTCCTAATGTCTAAGAAATTTGTAGTCACTGGACAATTTTTTTTAGGTTTTGCTCCATCGGTTTCTCACCAAATTAAGATCAGAGGCTGCTAATTAATATTCACTCCTCTTACATTCAACAAGATGAATTTAACACTCATAGTCTGCGATGCAGATACAATCTGAAAGATTACATTACTACCATTCTTGCTTTTTCAAGAACAGAATTAGATTCTATAAATTTAGTATTGTTTTTTATTTTATTTTATTTTATCTTCTCTTACTTTGGTTTATATTCTTTGATATTATTTATTTTATTTTTAGCAGGTGAATAATGTTAATCTATATTGAATATTGCAAGGACCTTGGCTGTTTTTTCATTTTTATTTTTATTATAGCAGATAGACGGTGCTCATCAGGAAGCTGTGACCAGTGTAATCACTGCTGCAGATGGAACGGTGTCTCCAAAACAGGATCAAAGAGAGAATGAGAGCATTCCTGTCATGGCAACCATTATCACAGGAAGCCTGGACGGCTGAGATGGCAGAGTATATTGAAACCACAATAGGAAAGAGATGCAGCTTTTGACATTGATGCCCATCTCCGGGTGCTAATTGTGGGAAGGAAGGACTAATTGGAGGTTGCCGGCTACATAAGGGACTCAGAGAGATTTCTCCTGGTTTCATCTGGCATGTGAAGACATCTCTCTTTGCAAGGCTGAGTTCAGTTCATAACTGTTAAAACATCCCAGGAAGATCTTTTTTGAAACAGTGTTTTTCAGCATCTTTCTTGACATCCAGAACCTCTCTTCTCAGCTTTACCTTCTGACCTCAAGAAGGAAATGGAAAACCCAAAAAAACATCACAATGTAAACCTAACCTTCCCTGAGAAGCTGCGTCTGTGCTGCTGGCTGAACAGCTGATTATGGTTTACCTGAACTATACACTAATCCACTTACTCAGACTTTATGTATAATATAGCAATGTTTGTTGGCATTGTCTCATTTTACTGTTTGTACCAAGATTATTCAATTAAAATTATTCTTATTGCAGATACCTTAAAGCCTGATCTCATAGAAAAGAGGGGATGTAGCCATAAGCAGACACCCTAGCCTAAATTGGTGACTAGTGGGGAAAGTATTCCTCATAAAAATTATACTCTTTCAGTACTGAATGCTAGAACAAAAAGTACACTGCCCACATATTTGCACAAGACAGGCATCTAAATCACCATTCAAAGCCAGGTCAAAGGTGAATCTCATAAATCTAAATCCAAAGCCGGATTTGCACAGCTCTAAATTTAATTCACTACACCAGCAAATGCTCTCAAGAGCTCAGACATCTTGAACACACTGCTGTAGATTTGAAGTCCAGGCCACCAGACTGTTTTTTCCAAACAGCTCTGCAGCAGCAGCAACAGTAAATTGTGAGTGTGTGATGGAGTTGTGCATCTTTATCATTTTTTTAACTATCAAGTTTTTCTTTCCACAGGAGATTCTTTGTGACGCTGGTGATCAGAGTAAAGGAATTCATGTATCTGGCTATGTAACAATCTACAAAGGCAGTAGAGAGGGCACAATAAAAACCATAACAGCCAAACTAGAAGGAGAATATGTCTAACATGTGAGAAGTTTGGATAAGCAACGTACAGCACAGCAACCAAATGTTTGTGGAGCTTTTGCCAGACAGACAAACTCTGGAATAAAAATACAGTATTAGATCCAGTTCTTGTGTTCCTCCACTACTTGGTTAAAGGCTTTTGACTCCAACAGCTTCTGCTGCTGCTATAAAGCTGCAGGACTGTTTTGCACGATGACAGGGCAAGATGAGTGAGGAAATTAGTAACGGGTTACAGAGCCTTTCACCTTGGAGGTTACTGGCTTAAATACAGCTTATTGCTATCAGCTATTAAACTTTGCCCTGAATTTGCACAAGTGAAACCCAAGTATCTGGCAGCACCATGTAGTACCAATTATAATTTGCAGAGCCCCCTGTTCCTCTGCCCATGTACAAAGGCAACAGCAGCTCAGCTAGAATGAGCCCAGCTGCAGAATGAAGTGTGATGCGGAGAGGAGGACTCTAGAATGCATTTTTGGCACGGGAAAGATGGGAAAAAGATTATGTATGAAAATACCGTACTACTCAAAAAGCAGAAAGTCCAAAATTCAAACACTGGGGGATATTGTTACAGAAATCTGTTGCAAAGGAATTGCAGTCTTTTAGGGTAGCAACAGAAATGTCACCTTATTTTTTTCCATTGAGTGCTGTACCCTGTAGGGATGTTCAAAATCAGATCTTACACATGACAGTTTCTATACTGCATCTGGACTGGTTTCTTTTTCATGCATCTGTACAAGAAATGAAATTATCAAACTTCTTAATGGAATTGGAAGTGCCAAAATAGCTGGTGCCAGAATAGCAAAATATTTTGTCCAAACTTTTCAAGCTAAATGAAATTATTCAGAATATCTGAGCCAAAACATCTCTGCTTTCTTTTTAATTTT
The DNA here is from genome assembly GCF_033815535.1 of Pezoporus flaviventris. NCBI lineage: Eukaryota > Metazoa > Chordata > Aves > Psittaciformes > Psittacidae > Pezoporus > Pezoporus flaviventris. The sequence continues at coordinate 4,415,197 of NW_026892638.1, read as the reverse complement.
CTTTTAATTGGTGACCTCAAGCCAGTGAGCCCTGACTCCTCTGCATTTTGTGCATGGCCCTTCCTGAAGGCTGTAAACTGTCTTAGCACAGGCCTGGCCACAGGAAAGAAAAGGCAGTGAGAAATGCACCTTGGCCCTTGCCACCACTTCACTCCACAGTCATCCCCCAAAAACGGGGACGGTAAAAGCCATTCCAAGCCTACCTTCCCCTTGCATCAGCTCTACCACTGCAGGACAGAAGAGCTACAGCTGTGACTTGGCCTTTGCTAGCATTTCTGTAATGAGGGTTGCTCACGGAATTACTTACCTCGCAAAAGCCTTAGAAGTCAAATACTCTTTCTAATGGACTATTAAAGTTACCAGGACATTGATGCTGAGATGGAAGCAGTTGCATTATCCCTTTACAAGGCATAAAATGATTTTACTGATCCACTCTCAATAACAGAAGTCCCATTTTGACATATTTACTTCCAGCCAGGGAGCATGTGACAAAAATCGTATGAGAAACTTGCTGCCTCTCTGCTCTAGGTGGGCGGGATGGGTGGCTTCCCCCAGGGGTGCTCTGAGAGCAGAAAAAGATGTATTTATCATGAAAATCAGATACCCATGGTCTATGAACATGTGGCATGCTGCTGAAGTCTTTACAAAACTGGATTAGAAAGAGATAGAAATTTAGTAAGAAAAAGTCTAGGAAGAAAAGGGAAAACAAATTTCTATCTGGCCTATATCTGACTATCTAACCACTCTTCTCATGGACGTTGTCTCACCCTTGTACTATACATAGAATTGATCCTGAGAAATCCGATGTGTTCATTGTGTGTTGCTGGAGGATAATGAGCTGTATGAGTCGTGGGAGAGTGGATAATAAACACAGTGGGTTTTCCTAGTATTTCTGATCAACAGCTTACTGATACTGCAGCTTATACTTAAGAACATTACCATTTTAGAGTGCAAGAAGCTTGCTTGAACTCTTGTCCCTCTCTCTGTGTTCTCTTGATAATTTCCAATTATATCTTCTTGATAACTAATTCCATTATTATTATTCAGTGAAGTGTTTGTAATTTTATTTTCTTATTATTTTGTAAGGACCAAAGAAATTTTCAGCTATTGTTTTTTATAAGGTGATACATTACTGTCTACAGAAAAAATAGTTAGTTGTAATTGTGTCTTTCCTGTAACAAGTGAGGTTTTGTTCTTTCATTCATTTCAGATTCTCCCTCATTTACTGTTTCTGTTGTTACCAGACTTCAGGAGAACTCCAATTCTTCAAATATTTGTGTTAGAGTAAGTAGTTGAATCCAAACTCTGTGAGGAAGGAAGCAGAGAGAAATTAAAAGATGCAATAAATGCCTCCAAAGAGCGAGTGAACAGCCTTGACAGACTCAAAGTACTGTGGTTTCTGTGTTTAGAAAAGACACTGCATGTCCAGCAGTTCGTAAACAGCACAGATTTTTCATCCACATCCAAAGACCAAATAGATAACAGACAACAGGCTCTGCAATTTGGACTAATGAAAACTAACTGGTTGTTAAGAGCTGGAAGATGATGTCTTTCAGAGGACTTCTTGGTCACACTTTATTGATTAAAAAAAATAAATACCATGGGGCTCCTGCACACACACTTTTTGACGTAAGACAGAATAATGTAAAAATCCTCATTTTGAGCACAAAACTGATTTCACCTCAGTGGCTGTTGTGCACAGCCTGCACAGCTTGCAGCCATTCTTTCAATCAACCTCATTCTGCAGAAAATCTTCCCTGTCCTGTGTAGGGGCAGGATGAGGTGTCATTTCACCACATACACAATGAGCGTGGACTTACAGCTATTTTGGACTGTGGAGCAAACTGAAGCCATGGAAATGAGCACTGCTGTAAAAGGAATCAAACAACTCAGCACTGCAGATGCTGACTCTTCAACTCCAATGACTTTTTTCCCCCGTGGGTGTCATTGAGGAGAAGCAGGGATGTCCACAAGGTCCTGGGACCCTGTCCAGCTCTTGTAGAGGAGCCATTGGCTTAGTTCCTAAAAGCCATGGGGAGCAGGAAGGGTCGCTGAAGTGAAGCACTGTCAGGAGGCGGCTCAGGGCGGACAACACTGGAGAGGGGTGGCTGAGCTCTGGGACAAAAGGACATTTGACACAGGGATTGTCCTGCTGGATGGTTGAAAAGGAAGTTTCCCCTTTCCAAGATCTTTTGAGAGCTTTCTCGTACTTCCCATCACCTCATAGTGGATTTATTTCCACCAAGCTCACACAGCTCCTGGGGAGGATTGGGCACAGGGTGAGGGAGAATTCTGGACAGGAACTGGCAGCTCTCAAGCTGTCTGCATGGACACATACATGAACTTTCTGCCCACGGGGCTGAGGAACACTGCTGGCAGACAATCTTCCTTTATGCCACTTCTGATTTTGGTCGACATGTATTGATCTCGAATCTCCACAGATGCCTCTGTAAGTACCATCTGGCCAGCCTGATATTTTTAACCAAAGCCCAAGGATTTCTATCACAAGACATTTTCGGATCATACTAAAAAGGTTTTTCTGTTTTTTTTTTTTTTCCTTAATTTATAATGTTCTTCAAAAAATAATTCAGGCACAACACCGATGTCCTAAATAAACATTAGACTACTGACCCATTGCCCCCAGAACTTCCAGAAGCACCTAAATCATGTCTTCAAGTGCTGGTACCTTCAGGTGCAATGGGGAAGGCTGTGTGGGAAATGCCATCAGCTTTGAACAGGAGAGACAGCATTGCTTGTGGCCACCAGCATCCACAGTAGTCTACAGACCATATTGCAGATCAGTTCCTGCTTCAGACTGTTACACCTCAGATTTACACCAAATCGCTCCAGAAACTATCCACTCTTTTGCTGGTTTGGGTTATTTCACTCTTCCCAAACATCTTCCGTGGTTATGCAAAAAAACTCAAGATACTGAGTACCATAAGTGATGTTCAGTTCACCAAAGGGTAATTTTAATCTAAACAATCCTTCTTATTGCTGTAAAACCTTTATAACCAAATGCGATTGGACTTTTTTTTGACAGCAGGTACTTACAGTATCTTGTCATACCTGGGGGATTTTCTTACCAGATTTCATACAGAAACTGAGAGTGACAGTTATGATGTTGCTTTTAATAGAAATAATCTCAAAACTCGAGAGCTACTGTCTTCATAAATATTTCTTATGAAGTTCCTATCTGACTGTGATTAGATGTTAAGTAGCAGTGTTCTGAAATACCATATTTGGCTAAGGAAAATTTCAGTTTTATGATAACAGCAAGTTTAAAAAGTTGCATTTGTCTTTTTAAAAAAGGCAACTATAATATTGTTCAGAATCAATGCCTTTCTACCTGCTTCTGCTTTTCTGATACACAGAAATTAGACTTTGGGGTGAGATTTTGGGTTGTGAAGTACTGACCCAGTCTGCTTTGGAAGACAGGCATAATTTCATTCAAGCTTATTCTGCTTAAGTTACTATATCTGATTAATTTTCTAATAGCTGTTGCTAATAAATTGTGTAAAAGAATCTAACCCTCATTTTCCAGTAGCTTTTAGCTGTGTTAATGGCTTATATGTTTATTGTTTTTTATTGCTACAGATCCAAAGACCCTGTTCAGGTGACATTTTGGTTCTGAAGGGTTGAGTCAACAGGCACTAAATAATTATTCCCGCAGATACAGAATGTAAAGTTCCTGATCAAGGTCTGAAAAGACAATAGGAATCATGTGAATCACAAAGAGAAATATTCCAATGCAGAGATGTATGTTGCATTCAAACTTAAATTTTACAATATGTGACTGAATTTCAGTTTACTCAAAACTTCACTATAACTGACTAGCCATGCTTTTGCAGACATACATGGAAAAATTTGCACATATTAAGTATTCATTTTTCCTGTGTAAAGAGCCTGGAGAAACAAGAGCAAAGAGCTGAACAGGCTGCACAGGACAAGTTTTCAGTCTTCTTGAATAGTATAAGAGAAGAGACAAGAAAAGGAATACATAAATACAGACGTTCTGAGGCAAATGGCCATCTCACTGCTCTTTATACAAATAATGATAATGCAGGGTCTTAACTACAATGGTGCTGTAGATCCTAGCTAGAGGAAAAGTGTATTCTGGGCAGAATATGAGTGAAGAACAGCTCCAAGGGGGAAAAAAGTATGTATGGTTTGAGTTTAAAACCAGAGCTCATTTACATTGAGAGATCAATCAGTGGGAAAATCCATTCTGCAGTGCTAGCCCATCAGTGAGCAACCTAATTGAATGCAGAGGAAGCAAGAGCATGGGTGGCCTCTTTTATCTGCACAACTAAACTCTCACAGCAGCTCCGAGATCCCCCTCTCTGCAGATGAAGAGCCTTTAGGCAGGCCAACCATCCGACTGAGCCCGCAGTTTTATCTGCAAGTGCATAGCATCTTTGAAACCGATTTGCCTGTTCCTGAGGTGGGCTCAGCAGCATGCCTTAGGAGTGGCTGTGGTTCACAACCACTCAGCCACCCACTACCATGTGGATTCAGTCCCCTGGCTGTGCTGGGTGGGGGTCAGACAGCGACCCTGGAGCTGCAGCAGATGTGATTGCAACCAGTGCATGGTGCTGCAAGCTCCAGAAATAAACACGGGCTTACATAACATGCAAAAATTGTCCCATCTTTCCCCTAGGTTTCTTTGGCAGAAACACTCACAGGAAATATCCTGTTAGTGGAGATAAAAGGCTTGATTTACTCTGTTCTGATAATGCATAATTGCTTAATCGCAAGCACATAATTAAACTCCATTGGGAAGGTTACAGTGACAATGATTGCTAAGCAAAGACGAGTTCCCCTAGAGAGGCAATCTTTGCATCAGATGGATTATTTTTTTTTTTTGTGATGGGAATGAGGTGAAATGCACTAAGAAGACTGAATTTTTGGCAAGAGCTGCAGAGGCATGGGGCAAAGGAAGCTGGACGCAGCCAGAGTGGCACCAATAGAGGGAGAAGAGATAAGGTTTTAAATTAATCCCTCCACTAACTGCTTCCACTGCTGGTGGAAGCAACCTCTCTGCAGAAGTGGTTTTTGTGTCCTGAGGAGGTCAGCAAGTGCAGCAAGCTTGAGAAGACTGTCCGAGACACTGAGCGCTCTCCCAGCTCAGACCAGCACAGCAGCCTATCAGCCCTCTCCGCTCCACAGTTGCTTTGATACTGCTGAGGGTTGTTTGTGCAGATGGCACAGGGCCACGAAGCCCAACAGACCCAGTGGGGCAGGACAATTGTAAGGGACCCACATTTGGAACAACAGATTCAGTGGGGAGACACAGCTTCCCAATGCGGAGACCACTAGATCCTATGGTGCACAGTCTGTCCACTGGTTTCCCCAGGAAACCACCTGAAATGAGAGAACAGAAAGCTGTTTCTCCCAGTGAAGGGAGGGAATTTTACAAACTGTGCATGAGTCATGACTCCTTTTATTGAAACCTGCTCTTCAATCATCTGGAAATCAGCACTAAAGATATCTTTAATTCCTTTGTCATGTAAATTCTGTGTCGCTATTGCATTAGGCACTCACCACAAAGGAACAGTAGTTCACTGAGACCACCAGAGCCTTGTATACATGTCCACAACTGTGAGGCTTCCTAAATAACTGCATAAATGAATGAAGTCCTGTTTGTACATGGAAGAGCACTGCATTCATTTTCATCATCATTGATGAAGGAAGTCTGAAAAGTAAAAAAAAAAGACACCAAAAAACAAACCAACAAAGCCCTTCAGTACACAAGAGCTGCTGTGTTCCTAACAGAAAGAAGACAGTCAGTTCAGTCTGGGGAAGCCAGTCGGCAACTGCAAGTTGAGAGCATCACTTTGCAGCCAGCAGAGCAAAAGAAGAAAAATCTCTGCTTCAGAAAATGGTGCTTGCTTTGAGCTGGCAGGAAATATTTCAAAAACAGGTTGTGGAGAATGCAACTTCAAAGTTTCGAAGTCAGCAGAGTTTTGGAGGCTGCTGCTGAAGTCTGTATCCAAAAGTGATTTAACTTCCCCAGTAAGTGGTGTACAAATGGCACACACCACTAAACCACATATGCACGCAATGTATGAATTCCCACATTTTTGACTTCCCATTCCAGCTTTAACATTTTTTCCAATGCAAAAAGAAATGAATCAAGCTTGCAATAGGATGTGTGTAAAAATGCCAAAACAAAAATTAAAATCAGCTGTTATTTGAATATTACTGAGCCTGTAGTACTCTGTTTAGATACTTACTGCCCTCATAAATCCTATACACTATCGTGGGTAACAGCTAAATGTAGAGCTCTTTAAGCCAAAGCTATTACAGGTTTCTTTGGCTTTTTTGCTAGTATGACCTTTAACAGTGACCCAGATAGTTATAAAATCATCAGGATCCATGGAGCAAACTTCCGTGAACTGAATTTCTTGTGCTGTGATAATTCATCTATTTTAAAAGCATTTTTGTTGCTTCTGCCAAAAAAAAAAGGAATGCTGTGGCCAAAAAAAAAGAGAAAATAAGGGGACATGCTGGAAAATACATTGCCCGATATTTTTCTTTGCCCCAACTTTGTCTGCTAAGAAAGCAAGAATTGCTGGGAGCATATGGAAGCAGAAGGGCAACAGCCTACAGTATATGAAAGGTTTCTGCAGCAAAGCAGAATTCCTCTCACTCTGTCTAAAAGTACAATCAAAGCATCTCACTCAAAGTTTTTAGAAGAGATCTTTCTTTTGAGGGCTTGTCAGCATAATTATGGCAGGAACAAATTTACCAAAATAAATCTTCACTTAATGAATGTTGGTAGCTGTCATCTCTAAAATTGTTTAGATACAATACAGGAAGAGAATGAGACAGGCATTACATTTTGTTTAGCACCCTAAAAATAACACCATCACCCTGCTAAATAAGAAGGGACATAATGCAAGGGACTCAATGGAAGAAAAACAGGCAGTGATTTTTCTCTTGATGCTATTTAGAGTGAGTTCCTTTGTACCTATGCAAGGAGATTAAACTGCTTTGCAGGATGTAGGGGCTTGAATCTCACCATCTCTGCTGATGGGGGATTCTCTTTGCTAGCTTTTTTTTAATTCCCTTTCTCCTTCCCCCACCGCCCACCCCCCATTTTTCTGAATAGCATCCTGTCTTCCTTGGGCACATGAGAAGACGCATGCGTCCAGCCTCCATGAAACATGTAGAGGCCAGGAAGGTACGACCCAGCCTGAAAGCAGAGCTAGAGGAAGCTGCGTGCCACCTTCAGCATTTCAAGAGTAGCACAGCCATCTGGTGTGTTTCATTTCCATAACCATGTCTTGAATCCTTCCTTTCAAGGGGAAAAGCAGTGCTAGAGGAAGATACAGGCTGGCAGTTCTATTGGGATTTAACCATCTTAGTCCACTTCAGGATGCATCCCAGCAGCAAGCTCAGGAAAGCAACGTGTGCTAGAGCCAAGGTCTACCTGGCCTCTGCCTGATATGGGGCAGGAAAGTAGATACGAGTGTCACAGTGGGAATGGTGAGGAGAAGGACACATTTTCCAAGGAGAGCTGCATATATCTTACTTTCTCCTTAGTTCCCTCACACTTGCATTTCTGCAGGCTACTAACATCTCTTTCAACAGAGATAGCAGCCAGTAACAACAAGCACTTTAGGGGTTTTCGACACAGTAAGCATAACTCTGATAAACAGGGATGCTGTTATTCAGGAACCTAAACCTCATGATGTTGGGCATGGACCCTGAGCTGACCTGCAGCCTGCTGGACATCTTTTTGCCATACCCTCATGGAGTAATCACAAACCATTTCAAGGTAACAAACCCTCCTGGGAGAAAATGCAACAGCACTGCAGTCAGTTACAATCACTGCTTCTGGGGTTTTGCTCCTAGTGGGATGGGAACAGGACCTGAAACACCAAGTTCCACTGAAATACCTCATGGTGGATGTCGGTGATGCAAATGCAATTAGTACTTTTGCTGGTTTATAATGACGCTGCTCCCCTAATGTAGTAGAGTGGCTAGAAATGTTACCTCTCTAATGGCACATAAACGCTTTCCAAATGGCTGTCCTATTAAGGTTATGCAAGACCCAGGGCAGTCCTCTGCAACGTGATGTCAGTTCTGGCTCCTGGCCTGACATGCAGTTACACAACAGGAAAAGGCGAGGGGGGAAAATGGAGATGCTCTGGAGCTGTCAACTTTCTGAAATGCCATTTAAGCACATCGGTTCTATTGCTGTCACTGACAAAATGTCAGACAGGTAAACAGCAGTAGGGGACTTAAGGCTGATAAAAGACATGCTGGGTTTTTAACTTTTCTTTAGATTATTCTTCTTTTCATGCATTTGTCCTGATTTTCCCTCTTCCAGAGTCTTGGCAGGGGAGCAAAAGAAGCTCAGGAGTGCATAGCTTATGACTGAGTAATGCTCTACTGGAGGCAGGGAATCTCTTTTTATTTTTTTTCGGTTTTTCATGTTTCTTCTTCCTTTGTGCATGAGCTGTTAGCCTAGAAACCCTCCTGATATTTAGCATTCCTTCTACACTGGTTAATTCATGCTGGTTGCAAGAAGCACGCGGTGGGGACTTGGGTTGGGCATTGGTGGGGACATGCTCATTACCACAAGCAGGGAAAGGAAGCATCACTGTCATGTTGAATAGCCCAAGAAGAGGGAGCAAAGGAATCAACACAAACCTTTTTCCTAGCTGCCCATGTAAGCCCACTGCAGCGTAGCGGTGAGTGCTGAAAAGATGTGGAATTGTGTCTGAAGCTGAGGAGACTCTGGTGCCACCCTTGCAGGCTCTCTCAGGTTGTGTGGCTCTCTCTTCCCAGTACTGTTTGGAGACATCACAGCTCTCAGCTAACAGAAATGGTCTTCTTTCCCACATTAGCCAGCCTTTCTGAAGCCTTTTTTTTTATTCTCCCTCAATGTAAATCCATGTTAGATGACCTTGGCTGAGGAGGAAATTGCCGGGGATGAGTAGGGCCTATATGCTTCTCAGGGCACACATGAAGCCTTGTAGAAGGATGTCCTGCAGCTCCTGAGAGCATTTGTGCAGGAACTATGGATTCTTATTGTTGGTGTTGGTGAGTGAGGAGCCATTCTCCAAGCAGGAAGTACAAGAGCTGTACCCATGGGTGGGCATGTGGGCTCTGGCTTTGCCAGCAGGTCTCCGCACAGCAAGTTGGGCAGAAGAGGGCTGGCAGCATGACCAGAAGCAGGAGAGCAAGAGCTGTCTGAGCATGGGATAAGACAGAGAGAGAAGAAGAGTAGCATGCTCCAGCCTCTGTGGTCCAGCTCATGGACTTGTTACCTAAAGGGAAGGTCTCTGCCCAACCACCTTCTTTGGGAAACTCATATAGCCGATAGCCATATGGAGCCCAGGGCTACCGCATTCCTCCCAAACCCACTCTCAGCCTACTACCTAATTCCCGTATTTTTCCACCAGCCTGTGTAGAGATCTTGACTGTTGACTCAGTCACTCAACTAAGAGCCTTCATTTGGCTAACTTGCACTTGTAGCTGTCCTTTCATTCTCAGATTAGGCTTCTCAGAATAAAGCTGTGAGACTTTTCAGACGAAATCAATATAAGTGATGGAGGTACGAATTGTAAGCATGTATAAAGTTCAGTATGAACTTAATCTTTGGTCTACAAATAATTTCTACAGTTTTGTGTCTTCTTTCATCTCTGGTACGTGCCAGCTTGCACTAGTTTCGTTTGGTGATATGCTTGGAGAAGACACCATAGGAAAACCACCCAGCCAAAGATTTCGTTTATATGAAGAAAGTCATACGTGGAACCCAAATCTGTTTATTCTTTATGAAAAGGCAGAAAGCAAAGCCTTGGATTAGAAAAACCCTGGATATTCATGGAATGTTTGATCTTGATCTGGCCCATGTGGTTCAAGCCTTTGCGGCTGATTGCATATCTTTTTTATGATGAAGAAAATACAAAGTAAAATCAGGCCTGTATGGTCAGAATCCCTGGAAGTTAATGCATTAAAACAGAATAAATAAATTCAGAAAACTATTTGTCTTCCTTTTTGCTCCAAGTTACTTCCCTAATATCTGCCTATACTCTCCTGGGTAACGGAATTTTTCCTCAGGGTGTGTGTTTTATTCTTTGACAACTTAGTACAAATATTTTATTGTCAGAACTGGGACACAATTACACTTGCAGCTCAACCATCTATTCTGACTGCATGTGTCTGAACTTGTGCATATCTACAAAAAAAAACAAATAGAATTAAGCTTTTCTGTTCCCCTCCTACTCCTCATAATTCACTTGGAACCAACAGTATCATTCAAACAAAACAGACCTTCTCAGAGGAAAGCAGCCTGCGCTCTCCTGCTGTATAAATAGAACTGGATTTCTCTGAGACAATACAAATCCTTTGCATTAAAAAAAAAGAAAAGTAATCCATTCCACATGAATGTTAATGCTACCTCTGAATGATGCGATTGCCTTTGAAAGATGCCCTTCACAAAATCTGCTTGCATCAGGGGATGCAACTGGTGGACTTCCACCTGGATGTTGCTATTGTTCAAGCCTCCATCACATTTGCTTTTCCAGTCAGTCTCAGATGTAACTTCCTAACCACAGTAATTTGTTTTGAGTTGTTGGCAGTCTAGTTCATCTAGATTTTCTCTGTTTACAGGAAGATTTCAGTGTCCAATGAGAGAAAGGGATCTTATTACCAGCTCTTAGTCACTGTGGGGCAAAATTCAAGCGACAGAGTAGATCAAAGTAATGATCCGCAGGTCAAAGCCCATACCAGAGGAAAACCTTTTGTTCAGGTTACTGGCTTTAGCCTAGCAATAACTTTGGCATGAACTATCCATGCTGAGCTTGTAAAGAGCAGGATTCAAGTCATCTAATGTTAAACTGAGCTGCTGTACTCTCAGCCCCATTTGTATCTCATTTCTTCAAACTACTTGAGCAAAACCTCTGCCCACCCTCCAGCCCCATGGCAGGTTGAACTACACCTATGGCTGTTAGTCCTGGCACTAGTATGTATAGCCTGTTCTTTAAGACCTCTGATGTTGGAGAGGTTGCATCTCACCTCGGCAAGCTGTTCCAGCTTCTGTCTGTCCTCACAGTCTCTACTTTCTAACCTACACCTCTATTAGACAGTCAAAGATCCTCAACTTGAAGGGAATCAAATGAGCTCTGCTGACACCAGTGAAGTTTCACCATTAAATGCGCTTTGAAGATATGACCTAGTACTGTCAAAACTGAGTCCTTTCACTTCCCTCTTAATTTCTCTCTGTTCCTACTCTTTATCTCTTGATAGATTCACAATGTTCCTTCCACTCACTTTAACATCTAAGTAGTGTGAAAGTGCTGACGCTCACTCCTACATACCATAATCAGCATTCAGCTCTTTTCTGTTCATATTTCTAAAACTTTCAGATCTTTGTCTTCACACATGCCCACTACAGCATTCTGCTGGGGATCTAAAAAACACATCAGACATATCAGGAAGTTTCTGAGATCATTTTCCAGCCTTTTCTTTCTGAGCAAACAAACCTTTTCTCTGTGACCCTCACCTGAATTAAAAATTTCAGACATTTAGTACCACTCTTAGTGCAAGAACTCATCCCGCTCCCAGTGTATCCTCCCTTCTCTGTAGTGGCATCAGTCTCCACTGTTCATTTGATCTGTTGCTCAAAAGATACCTTCAGATTTTCTTCACTTTATCCTTTTGAAATAGACAGCTTTCCAGAAATGTCCTTTAAGATTGTTCTTCTGTGTGTTCTCAGACCTTTCCTTAAAGCCCACTCTGACTGCAAATGTTTAATCAGAAGATACAAGGTACTGTCACCTTTTTTAGTTAACTTATTTGACAATCTTTAATACAATTAAGCCACAAATCTTTGCCAAATGCCTAGGTACATGTGTGCTAACAGAATGACTTCTGTATTGTTGCTGCTTTAATCTTACCCCTGTTTCTTCTAATTCCTTTGCTCATTCATTTATTAGGTCTTGGATTAGGAGCATGTGCCATGTAAAACAGGGAGATCAGGCGCTGTCAGCATGGGTTCATGAAAGGCAGGTCCTGCTTGACTAGCCTGCTTTCCTTCTATGACAAGGTGATCTTGGTTGATGAAGGAAAGGCTGTGGACATTTTCATACCATTTCCCAAAGCATTCTCCTGGAGATACTGGCTGTTCATGGCCTGGATAGGTATATTCTTCGCTAAGTAAAAAACTGTATGGCACAGCCCAAAGAGTGGTGGTAATGCTGTCACATCTAGTTGGTGACTGGTCACTAGGGTGTCCTTCAGGGCTCAGTATTAAGCCCAGTGTTGTTTAGTACATTGATGATCTGGATGAGGGGATCAAGTGCATCCTCAGGAAACTTGCAGGTACTGTGAAGTTGGGTGGGAGTGTTGATCTGTTGGAGGGTAGGAAGACTCTACAGAGGGATCTGGGCAGGCTGGATCAATGGGCTGTGGTCAGTGGTACGAGGTTCAACAAGGCAAAGTGTCAGGTCCTGCACTTGGGCCACAACAACCCCATGCAATGCTCCAGGCCTGGGGAAGAGTGTCTGGAAAGCTGCTCATGGAAAAGGACCTGGGGGTGCTGACTGAAGGAGCTGAACATGATCCAGCTTGTGGCCAGGCAGCCAAGAAGGCCAACAGCATCCTGGCCTGTATCAGCAGTAGCGTGGCCAGGAGGCCCAGGGCAGTGATCATTACCCTGTACTGGGCACTGGTGAGGCTGCACCTGTGTTCAGTTCTGGGCCCCTCACTACAAGAGAGACATTGAGGAGCTGGAGTGGGTCCAGAGAAGGGAAACAAAGCTGATGAAGGGTCTGGAGCACAAGTGTGATGGGGAACAGCTGAGGGAACTGGGTGTGGTTTAGTCTGGAGAAGAAAAGGCCCAGGGGACACCTTATCTCTACAGCTGAAAGGAGGATGGAGTGAGGTGGGGATTGGTCTCTTCTAAGTAACAAGTAATAGGACAAGAGGTAAGGCCTCAAGCTGTGCCAGGGGAGGTTTAGACTGGATATTAGGAAAACTTTCTTCACTGAGAATGTGCTCAGGCATTGGAACAGGCTGCCCAGGGCAGTGGTGGAATCACTATCCCTGGAAATGTTCAAAACCAATGTAGATGAAGCCCTCAGTGGTACAGTTTAGTGGTGGACTTGGCAATCCTGGGATAAAGGTTGGATTTGATGGTCTTAAAGATCTGTTCCAATCTAGTTGATTCTATTATTCTATGATTTACTTGTGTATCTGATCAGATGCTGACATCTCTGCATTACTTCCCACCTCTGCCTGGGTTCTTAGTTGTATCAGAAGTCCAGCATGGCCTAAGAGTTAACTAAAAACACCACACCTCAGCCTGCATCTTCTCAGGACATCTCTGGGATATGCTTGCTACATACTCCTAGATTCAACAGTGCAGTGTATGGCAAAAGTGATGGTTCAAATTTTGTCTACCAGCAGTGAACAGACAGACATTGCTGGCACAAGGAAGGCACTCTCCTTGGAGGAAAGGCTGCCTGTATATTTTGACTAGTGAGTAGTCAAAAGAAAAGATAGAGACATGATGAGCAAGTCTTCCCTAGATTTGCCCAAAGGACAGTGGGGTCTTGTAACCTGACAAGGGGAGTTCAGAATCATAGAATATGTATTTGGTAGTGGCTCTTGCAGCCTCAATTTTCCTATATTGGAGTCCTGCTATGCAGGCTGTTTATTTTATTGTTGTTTGGCTGATAGTTCACTTTGGACTTTGATTAAATAGAGAATATAGTGACATTCAGCACTTATAAAGAGCTGCTTATAGGTGGAAGTTTGCAAAAGATTTGAAAACAGAGAAATTAGAAGCTTGACAGAAAATCTGGTTGGTCATAATCCATACATTCTCCAGGCATTTTTAGGTTTTGTTGTTGCTGGTTTTACTGTTTATTTTTGTCCTAGCTACAGGTCTACAGTCTTGCTAAGTCCATTAGGCTCTGCTTTACCTCTTGTGAATCTGCCATAATCTGTACATTTGCACGACTTCACTTGCTCTCCTGCTCCAGTGTTTTCTGTGACTTCATCTAATATAATTAATCACTTCACCAAAACAGACCTGATACTGATACCCTGCAAATACTTAGGCAAGTATCCTAACCCAGAGAAAATGCTGGACTCGTTGAGAAGGCTCCCACAGTGACAGGGCTGCTTCAGTGGGAACACTTCCCTTCAGGTACTGCTGGAATGAAAAGAGATTGCAGAATGGGTCAATGTTGTCAACTGCCAGGTAGGAATAGCCGATGTGCTCATTGATCTCCATTGAAGATGGAGTCAGCCTCATGCTGCTTCCTCCATCCATCTGAAACAGCATCTCTGCAAGGCAGCCATAAGCAGTTATCAGTGAAAGCCAGGCTGACTAGTCCTTTCAGCTCCTGCAGGAAAGAAACACTCAGAAGGTTACTGAAAAACTAATGAAAACACTTTTACTACAGGCCATGAGCAGAGAAACCTGGAATTAAACAAAAAAGCTTCTGTTTTATTTTCTGCCTGCAGAACCAGTGAATATCTCAACAAGAGCAATACGTACTGGCAGCACAGCCCAAGTACGGTCATGGTTCAGGGCAGAGCTGAGCCTGGCTGTTTTGTCAAGCAGCCTCATGCATCAGTGACATCTCAGATCTGCTCCTCAAAGGGAGATGAAGGGCACAAAAATCTCATCCCCCACGCCCTCCCCACATTTCTCTAGAGTAGGCCTTATCTGCCTAATTAAATAGACTGTCTTCCAGGAACATCAGGCTTTACCCTGAAAACAGAGGAAACTGGGTTTGACCCAAATATCTTGTTATTTCTACTACTGCTGGCAAAACAATAATGCACATATAACAGCAAAGCAAAATATAAGTATTTTCATACCACATCAGAGTGCATCTCAGCATGCTAGTAGTGTTGGCATTTTCTCACCTTGGTAGGAGAAAAAATTTTTCCCCCAAGTCAAATGAAGATTTCCTCCCTGTAGGTGGAAGTGTGTCTTTATGAGCACAAATACAGAGAAGAATGTTTTCATCTGCTTCAAGAAACCCTGGCAAAAAAAAAAAAAAAGTAATAAAGATCTCTGTGGCTGGAGCCTGTTATTCAAAGAATAATACTTGACATGTTAATGCAAGTAGCTGGAGCGCTGTGAAGAAGGTTTATGTGTAGTTAGATGGATTTGGCTGAATTCAGGTGATGTGTAGGGGCTGCCAGCCGCTTGCTGGTAAGAAGACACAAACCAGAGGAGTTTGAGCCTTCATTTAGACAGTCACATGTGAGACAGCCAGAGTAAACTCAGTTATTTTGAACATGCCTTTGAGTTTAGCCCACTGTGTTCATTTACTTAAGCCCTTTTCTCAGGAAGAGTTTGAAGACTCATCATGTTGTGACAGGGTTTTATTTGTGATGTATTACACTGAGAAAGTCAGAGAATTTGAAGAAACACCTTGAAGTTACTCCCTGGGCCTTTTTTTAATGTTTTCCATCCCCTGCTCTTCAATTGTACAAGCAATTTGTAGAGGCCTTTAAGAAGCAATTACACTATTGTTTAGCAAAAACACAGTGCCAGCAGTGAGTAATAAGCTAAACAATACCACCTCTTTATTCCAGCAGAATATGCATTTATGCCATTTTAACTTTCTGACTTCTATTTTTCCATTTTTGTAGTGTTACAAAGCTTTGGAAACTGTAATGTAGCTTCTGAGGCCCATGTGCTGCAGAAAGCTTTTGCAATAAAACAACTTTGTTTGGCAGTAAATTCATTTTCCTATAAAATCTGTCAGAGCACCCATCAAAATAAGACCAATTCAGGAATGTCCTTACTCACCCTGCTGTCACACAGAGCATAAACCTATCACTCCTTGCCCTGCCAAGTGCTTGGCATGCCCATCACTCTTTCTTCGGTGAAAAACACACTTCATAGTTACTACCTGTGAAGTCAGGCTCCCAGATCCTCTGTGGTACAAAGAAATAGACTGAATCCTCACTGCGGGCTCTGCCAACTGCTGTGGCACAAAAGAAACTTAAGAGTGCTTGATTTAAGCCTTCTTCACAGTAGTTTTGCAAATGCTTCAAGAAAATGTGGTACAGATTTCCTGTGGTTCTTTCATGACTTCTGCACTTGTGATCGCCTAATTTTTAAGAACCAGCTACATAGTGGAAAATACTTAGCTGTTGGGTAATAAAAGTACAAAGTCATCTGCAGGTTGGGGCACAGGTCCTCCAGAAGGATCACATTAGTGAACAGAGTGACAGACAGGCACCATGGAGGAGGTCAAAACAGGCAAATCAGAATCACAAGCTTTGCCTTAAAGCTTTTCATCCCAAAATATGCAAATGTATCTGGTCTGTGTTTGGGTATTGCAGTACTGCCTATGGACATGAGCAGGTAACACCTGGACCAAGGACCAACGAGAGGTTATAAACAGTTTTTAACTGACGTACAGGTCTTGGACATAAACAAGGGGACATTTTCTATCTGTCTCTTTTTTTAACTCACATTTTCCATGGAAACTAAACCTTGCTAGGACTTAACCGCTGACAGAAATGAGCTTCATATCAAGCAAGGGAGAAGACACTCTATTATGCCAGCTCTGACTCTGACATCTTGGCCTTTCGGGTTTTTGATTTTTTTGAGGAAATGACAATGAATGGAAAGACTTGTTCATCTTTGTGCAAGGCTCAGCTCTGCTTATGCTCTTGGCCTTTTCCTGGGTGGAGACAGACAGGCCACTGCTTTTGACCTTGCCAATGCACCATGAGGAAGAGAGGCAGTTTAGTATGATAAAGAGCTCAGAAGACAATAGAGGTGACCTCCAGGGGCAGCCTTTTGAGTGGTGGGAAGAGGAACAGAGGAAGAAGCAACTACCTCCTAAGATCTGGGGTGGATTGAGAGCAACGAAATCTTATCAAACTAGATGCAAAGTTGTGAGGCCTGGAGAAAGAGGAGAGAACTAGAGAGAGGTCTGGGAGAAGAAAAGGTTCCTTACAGTATGAAACAAGTTTTGATGCTAGGATCTGTGACTTGTTTGAAGTACAGCCTTTCTGTTCTTCTGCCAGACTGTTGATCTTGGGCTTTAATGGGAGAAATTGTTGCGAATCTTGACAATCAACAGTCATACTGCTCAAATATTTTGATGTGCTTGGACTGTGGCTTCTGATGCTTGAAGAGCTGCTGCCTTCACTCCTGAAGCCAGACAATGTTATTGCAGAGGTGGAAGACGGACTCTCTGGTCTAGTGCATGCAAAGAAAGAAGATATTACTCATTGCCGTTATGAAGAAGAGACATTTTTGGGAAAAGATTGGTAGAGACTGTGAGCTACTCTGTTCCCCTGCGTCTTGGGGCAGAAAGTAATCCAAGTATGACAGAATGGTAGAATAATTTCTGCCCTTCATTACTATCACAGAACGCTTTGAAGAGATGCAGAGACAATTAAAGCCTGAATGGATTTCCCTTATTTTGCCCTCAGAACTGCAATGCTAAAACAATGTAGACAATATGCCTATGAAGCATTGATTTCCCTTCCCCCTGCAATCTCCCTCCACAATGTTTCTTGTTTATAAGAACAAATTGTCCTTATAAGTTGTCTCTGAACCTCGCAATGCCTAAGAAACATACTGCTCTGTTATACAAGTGACAGTCACTACCAGCAAAGCTGGCTGGGTACATTACACACCCAGTTTATCCAAAATGTAATTTAAGACAGGCCATTTATTCAGTTCAACTACATGTAAAGCAGAGATACTCTGTGCAGGAATGCACAAGATCAGGAAGAATGCCTTAAGTGGTGTTCATTCATGTTTGCACATGTCTTTTGCACTTGTAGGGAAGTACAATATGCTAGGGGTTCTCTTGGTCAACTTCTTTAAGTTGCTTCAACTTACTATCTGCTAGATAAACACAACAAATCACAAGCTCATTTAAAGGTAGAGCAAGCCAATTTCTCTGGTAAGCAAACCAGCCTCTGCAAAGTTATTTCCTTTCGGTTGTCTTGTTTGCCCATTGCAAAACCAAATCCTGCGGCATTTAATGAAAGAGCAGGATTAGCAGTGAATAGTACTGCAGTTTAATATTTCTTCCACCATTCATAGATGTAGTCAAAAAAAACACATATTGAGCTGTGTGCTTGGCTACCCAAAGGCAGCTGCATTGTCTTTGGTTTGTATGTTAGCTCTTTCTCCTTGCTCCCACCTCATTTCCATCCTTACCTATGTTGTTCTAGCATGTACCTGCAGATTGTTCTGTAGGGCAGGAACTATCATTTGTAACCCTTCAGGAGCTACTGATCTACTAGATGCTAATAACCTCCATTTACTAAAAGCAGCCAAGGCCACCGTGCAGGGAAGGATGTGGCCTCACGGTGACATGGAAGGAACCTTCCATGTTCCCAGGCAGCAGAAATGGTCAGGTTAGCTGCAGAAGTGGAGGGGCACTCAGACCAGAGGAAGCAGGAGAGTCCAGGCACAACAGGGAGCCTGTGTGGTCCCTTTGCAAAGAGGCAGAAACAGCTCCTGTCCACACTGCCTGCCTGCATATGGAGCCTCACAGAGACAAGGTCACAGGACTGCCAAACTCAACCCTCAATATTTTCTGCCAGGTACTAGATCCTCTGCAACTGAAGAGTTTAGGTTGATAATTAATGAGAAATAAGCCATGCAGGAGGCATAAAACACTGCATTAGAAAGCTAGTTTATGACACTGTTCACTAGGCAATTGCTCAACATCAAAGAGAGACAGCCCAGTGTGGTATTTCCATTACCTGGTTTTATTGTACTGAAGGATTTTATAGAGCGTGTGCTCCCTGCTGGGAAATTTGACTTCTGCATGGCTTCTTCACCCTCCAAGGGTGTTACCACTCTCTCAGGTTTCTGTAAATGAGTCTTGCATTCAGAGCTCCTTCAGAAAAACTCTGACTCATGCACTTACACAAGAAAATTGGGGTTTTCACGTAAGAAAGCAAAAGTCATCCTGAGCACTCACATGATTTTGGAGAAAAAAATATCCCACCGGTTCCCTTTAGCATGGAGTTCCTTAATAGGCTGACATTCATATTCATTTCCACACTCCCACCATGATATCTTGGATGCTTTCCTAGAGGCAGTGTGAGAGCCAAGGAAGAACTCATGCTCACCGTCATCACCCACTAAAAAGGAAGAAGTTGACAAAAAGGTACTGTGATGCTTGAGCCACTTCTGGGATCAACAGAACATTGCTGCTCTCCTGCGAGGAAGAGGTATGGCCCAACAACAGCAGTGGCCATGCACAAAATACATTTAAATCCATATGTATATATATACGCATATGCATGTGCACGTATATGCATAGACATATAATGCAAAACATGAGCTACAGTTAAAGAGGCTTAAAAGCAAAGGAACAAACTGTGAGGAAGAAGAATAGGGAACGAAAAGCTTTGAAAAGGGTCAAAAAGGCCTCACTTAGACTCTTTGCGCACTATGAAAATGTCTCATTTTGCCACTTTGCTGGGGGGAGGAGGATAAGAAGGCAGGTATGTTATTCAATTGACAAGAGTTGCAAATGTGAAACAGATTAAAAGAATGAGTCGTTCCCATTCTCATGGTCAACTACCAAAGTCTGCTGACGTAGCGGATACTAAAAGTTTTGTTGGCACAATTTCATGATCCATAGTCCTATGAGTGACACAAGTTATGAGCAGTCAGGTCTCAGCCCATCATTTGCAGGAGTTGGAATGGAATTTTCTTCCCGCACCCAGCTGAGGGGCCAGGTGTGATGGCAGGGCCATTGCCTTGCTGCCCCCCTTGTGCCAGGGCAGGGGAAATGCCAGCCTCATTGCAAAACCCCAGCACTACATCAAAATACCAGTGACATTGTTTATCCTGGCTTTTGGGGAGAGGAGGATTGCGAAGAGATGGAGCACAATCCTAATTTGGCTTTGAGCCCTTCTCTTTCTAGATGTGGATGCTTTTGAGCGTTCGTTTTTGATGTTTTTCAGAGCAAGAGGAGGGGATGGGTGGGCAGAAACCAGTGTTTGTCTTCTCATCTTTTTTGACTGTCGTCAGTAAATACAGGGGCTTTTGGGCCATTTTCTAAACAGAAACAGGAATCAAGACTTCTCAGAATACTTCCCTGTGGTCACTTGGGAATTTACTGCAGTCTTGGTTTCTTGAAAGAGCACAGAGTCAATTTCACCTCTCAGAAAAATGTCAACTGTGACTTCACTGTGCCTCTCATGAAGGAGCAGCTTCACTTAGTCATGTCTATTCAAGAATGGATACTTCCAGTACACTTCCGCTTCCTTCCCTGCACTCTGAGGTTGCTGCTAGCTTACAGCCCAGCAGTTAAACGCAGAGGCTCATCTCCATTTTCTGCCGCTGCCCTGGACTAGACAAATCAAAGAAAGACTGGAAAGCACAGGTAATACAAAAGGAGTGATTGCAAGTACATCTAGGAAATCTGATTGCCCTTTGGCAGCTTTAATTTCTTGCACAGAGTTTCATCATGGGTGCTTTTGCACTGAGGGCCTTTGAATTGAAAGGCAGTAACACTTTTAACTAAGTCATTTTGCAGCACCATCTCCCTTAAATAGCCACAAGGCCTTATCATTCCAGTCCCTCTATTTTATTCTAATGAGACATTACCCCTGTGCTCCTTTTGCACATTTTGGAGGTGTGTGTGTGTGGGGGGAACTGTTAATTAGCCAGACATTGCATTTTTAGTGGAAGACTGCTGCAAAAGTAATGTGGCTTTTTTTAAATCTGACCTGTTGCGAGATTCATGAGATCCATATTAATACATGGCACAGTACAGCTCCCCTGGTTAGCATCCTAAATCTGCCAGATGGCTCAGTAAAAAGATAAGTAGCAGGAAAATATTCACTCTCAAAGATAGCATTGCTACAGCAGCGTCCGTTAGCCTGAAGTTCACAACATAAAGCTACCATGGTACAGCATTTTTGAGCACACTGCACTCTCAACCAGGATGCAGGGGAAGATCAAATTTAGAAAAAAGGGCTTTAAATAGAACTTCAGTTCAAAAATAAAGTGTAACCTTGGAAGTTATGTTCCTGTAATTAATTTAGAAGTAAGAGTAGAATAAAAGATTTACTAGCATTCTCAAGTGACAGGCAGTGTAGTCAGGTGGACATCCCTGAGTATGACATGCTGTTTCAAATACAGACTTCCAGGAAAAACAGGGGCAGGACCATGTCTTCTTTTTTCTGTTTATTACACAGTGCTAAGAACATTGGAGATGTGTGAAAAACTGTAAATCTTCATATGTAGGCCATCTGGCTCGAATGGCATGACAGCTCATATCAATAGATTTGTGTACTCACTTCTTGTCTCCTGATTTCCAAGTAATGAGTATCTTCGTGGCCAAATTTTCAAACCTCTGCTTCTAACAAGGTACATGTATAAGTGCCTATTCAGATGTACTCTGCCTATAACAGCTTCCAGTCTGACATGCCTGGACAGATTTATAAAAGCAGTTGGCAATAATATTCCATCAATAGCCTGAAGAGAACAGGGTGAGATACTGTGGGCAAAACTTTCCTGGTAGAAAATTCACAGTATTTCCAACATTCAAAATTAATTTCAAAGAAGATAGCTTCTTTATATTAGAATCCAAGTAAAAAGGAATTGGGCATGGAAAGAGAAACAAAAAAGGGTGTTTATATTTGTTTTGCCTGCAGAAGAGATTTTTCTGTTCACTGATATTGTACTGGCAAGTTCCACCTAGTGTTTTGTTTAATTCTGAGAAATATTCACAACTGAAACGCAATGTTGTATGAAATATTAGCACATTAGCTCTTGTGATTTTAAAGTACAACAAAATATTTTCTGCACTCTTTCATCTTGTTAAAGAAGTTTTAAAAGTATAGTTGCTGTTGAACGAGGCTGATTTTTTTCCCAGCTGTTGGAATAACTGCCACAAACCAGAAAATCAGTTATTCCAAACCTTGAATACTGTTTTGTCTATTGTTCTTTTTAAACCTATCTCCACTTTTAGATGAGTTTATGATGAGATAGAGAAAATCTGGTCCTATATGTTTCCCTGACACATTTCATTGAGGGAGCTAGGGAGAAGGAACTTCACACCCTTGCAGGTGATTATCTCTGTCAGGAAACATGAGGACAGACTGTCATTCTTACACAGATAATGAAATGCAATGGAAACCCTACTTAAAGATGTCCTGCTCTTCCTACTGTGTTTAAAGAATTTCCTTAAGGAAAAGAGGTGGGGTGGGTTTGTATATTGCACTTGTCATATTATGCAACAAGATACATGACACTGATTAATCGTATTCCTTTTTGGTAACTTTTTCACCAGTTCATCTCACTGATTGTTTAGATGACTTTTATAGTTAAAAAAGAAAAACTTCCCATGTATGTTCTCTTTTCAGGAAGAGATACCACCAGTTTTGGTCACAGAACTGTGATGTTGAATATAGGAAAAAATATACTTTGTGCTTCATTATAATTATTCAACTGTTAATTCTAGTCATATTTCTGACAAATATTTTTCCAGATATTGAATCTAGCCTAAAAGTACATTTAATTTTGCAATGGGTAGCTTACTCTTTGAGTATAATCTGGAAATCTATATTGGAGTGTTTTATTATTTTTGGTTTGCATTGACCTGTAAGAATAATGAATATTTGAAAAACATCAGCAACATCTCCTTGTGGGATGTCTAGGAGCTCAGGTCCAAGTCAAAAATCTAGAGACCTAGAAGGGGATGAAACCCTGGCTCTGTAAGCACAACTCTAAGCCTGGGCTATGGGCTCTTTGGCAGGAGGTATGGGAACCCTGGAAGTAAGGAACTTTGGATTCCTGGCAAAAAAAAACCAAACAGATGCAATTGCCAAAATAACTACTTTTCAAATATCTCTTACAAAAAAATATATAAATCTGGATTTCTTTTGAAAAGAAATTTTCTTGGCTGTTAGGGGATTTTCTTGCATGGAATTCCAGCTTTTGATTACTGTCATCATTCTGCTTTCTGTGCTTTAGTTCCCCATTTACTGGAAACAAAAGCACTTCTTTATCCCACAGGGATAGTTCTTTTATGAGCGTAAACACATGCTGGATTGTGAATTAGTCAGATAAAACAAGACTGGAGTTCCAGGGCTACCACTGATCATCTTTGGTAATTACAGGCCTGTCAGCCTCACTTTAGTGCCTGGTAAAATGATGGAGAGTGTTAGCCTATGAGTTTAAAAAAAACCTCTTGAGAGACAATTGGTCACAGCCATCACAGGTTCACAAGGGGAAAGTCCTGTTTCACCAGCTTAATTTCCTTTTATGACAAAGTCAGCACTCTAATTGACCAAGGGAAGAACAGATGTGGTGTTTTGAATTTTAGCAAAGCTTTTGATACTGTCTCTCACAGCGTCTTTCTGGACAGAATGTCCAGCACAGCTTGACAAGTCCGGAATAACACTGGGAGAGCAATGGGCTGCCAGGTTGCGCTCAAAGAGTTTTAGGGAGTGGGGCTGCTGATCTCCTTTCCCTGGTGATCAGTGATAGAGCATAAGGCAATAGAATTAGAACTGTTTCAGGGGAAGTTCAGGTTAGACATTAGAAAAAGACTCTTCACTAAGTGGGTGGTTGGTCACTGGAACAGACTCTCAGGGAAGTGGTCACAGCACTAAACCTGATTGATAGAGTTCAGGGAGCATCTGGACAATGCTCTTAGTTGTGTGGATTAGTTTTAGGTAGCCCTGCAAGAAGCAGAGATCTGGACATACTGATCCCTATCGGTCACTTTCAACTTGTGATATCCTATGACTCTATCATTTCATCTCAACTCATCTCACCTTATCTCACCTTATAGTAAACCTCATCTCACCTTATAGTAAAACCATATACTGCATTACGAGTAAGAAGATTTAAATTTGAAAAAAAGGGAGTAAAAATGCAAAATAACAGTAGAGTTACAGAAAGATGAAATGGCAATGCAATGTAACAGCTTTCATCTCCAGCTTTTTATATTCTTCAGGATTCAGCAGACAATGCACTATGAAAAATATACATAACTAGTTTCAGAAATCTGTTGGATTATACATATGCCAAAATCTTTGACTAAAATTGGACCTCATCTGTCAGTGAAAGTATACATTTAAGTGCTAGTTGAAAATTTTCTGAAAAACGATTGTGCTGATTTTTTTTTAAGTTGGCCCATCTTCAAGGTCATATGATTTCCACTGGGAGATGTGGCTTCTCTGCACATTTGAAAAGTTAAAACAGGCTGAGTATGGAGGTAAAAAAAAATCATTAGAAATCAAAAGAGTTATTTACAAAGGACATTCCATTGAAACAAGCAGTTGAAAGAAGTAGCAGCAGTCATGCTACACAATGGTGAGAGGTGACACAGAGATACCATCGAGGGAATTGCATCTGTGCAAAAGCAGAATGCAACAGGTAGAGCATCTGAGTTTGGGCGGGTACATAAGCATTAGAGGAGACACTGGCTAGCTACTCTGCAGTTCTTTGACTGTGAATAATCCAAATGAGGTTCCTTGAAGAAATGCTGGAGAACATCTCCCTGTGAGCCTGCAATTTTTCCTGCAGAAGGGGTCACAAAGTTCAGAAGATGCACAGAAAACAATAGCAAACACACAGATGGTGAACCATCATACATATTGACCATACTTAAAAATCAGTTTATGCATGACATAATTTTGCTTTTACAAAGGAAAATTCTCATGCAGGGTGAGCAATGCAAAAAGCACACATTCTAGAAGAAGTGTGGAAATCAGAACTTGGAAGCAAAACAGGGTATAAGCCAACCTGACATTATGAACAGAGCCCAGCCAGTCAGTGTCTCAAAAAGAAATGGCAGCGTGTGAGCACTCTTCAAGAAAACAGATAGATGTGAAGAGTTTGTTTGCCTTTTCCTAATGCTAGCAACTTCCCTTCTGTAAGACATTTGAAAATGAAGGCAGAAAAAGAAAAAACCAAGGGGGCATAGAAAAAGAGAGAAAGAAAACCCCGAAGAGAGTAAGCAGAAAAGCTTTGCAAGAAAGCAAAGTCAAGACTACACATGCTGCTTGGCTAAAAAGAGAACTCAAGATGGCACAGAAAGTCCTGATAGCTTTCCAAAAGCAAGAGTAAAAAAAGGTGTTAAAACATGCAGAGATGAATAGAGCAAGCAAAGAACCCGTGGCAAGCACAGACAAAGAGAAACACATTGCCAGTACATCCCACCTTCTCTTCAGGGGCTTTCAAGGACACCAGAAAAGAGAACAAGAGAGTTCTTTGGAAAATTTCCACAAACACCCCACTGATCCAGGAAGACCGCTGGTGGCAAAATGCCTTTGAATCATCCCAGCCTCTATGAATTCTGTCCAAAGCAGGGTACCTCAGCCCCACTACAGACACTGCTGGGCAAGAAGACTTTTTTATGTCATCAAAATGTGGAGATGTTAATGGGTTTTACACCCACTGTGAAGATGGTGCTTTTTAGGGCATGGTGCTAGGGAGGTGCACATGCAGCTCCACTACTAGATCTGTAAAAACAAGGAACAGAGAAGGACATTTCTAGAAAGGCAGCAAGAACTGGCTTACTCTAATCTTCACTTCAGAGATTTGCATTGAGCTTCTTCTTCTTTTTTGCCATCTGAGCTATTTATGAGCCTGCTCCAAAACAAGCCCTGACTGACCCCTGCAGTTTCTTTCCTCTGCATTACACAATGTGCTCCCAGCCCAGGAGAAAACTCCTGCCTGATCTTGGGCCTGCTGCTCTAACAGATGAAATGGATCACATGCACTGACCACAGTCCATGTCTTCAGGACTCATCCTCATCAGATGTAGAGAAGACAGGGTTTTACTGTTCGTGCTTCAGTGGATGCCTAGAGACAGGTTCCTGACATATCAGCAAGATGGTGATAGAGTGAAGGGGACACCACTTTGCAGACTGGTGTTATTTAGCTAAGCTATTGCTAGCCTCATGAAACCTTTCCCCATATGCAAGATCAGGGACTGTGAGATGTGAGATGGGGTGCTGTGAGCAGCAAGCCTGAAAGAGGCCAAAGCACCCTGTGTAAGCAAGGGCTTAGCTTTTTGTAGGCTGTGTTCTGCTTATTTTGCCTCAAACCAGAAGAGTACAATGCAACTGAGAATCATCCATATATCCCCTTCAGAGAGATAGCAAATACAGTGATCATTTTAATTACACTAAAAGCTGTGTGTCAGACAGCTAACCTTGGGCAGCTGCTTTTGCAGTTTGACTGGATTTGAATGGATTCAGCTTGCACTCAGATTCAAATCTGGGATTACTGCTTAATCCTCCACCTCTTCATCATTTCATGTAATTTTGTTCCATGCAACTTCCTCAGCAAGGGATCCTGCCATGACATACAGCAGATTATGTCACTGCGCCATTCGCTTAATCTGGGCTCTCCCCAAAGATCAAGGATGCAGAGTTATTTTGCTTGTTTATTCATATATGTATTTAGCCATGCTTAACAATCTAGCTTTTAGGGGAGTACACAAACAGCCTTTGACCTTTAGCAATTAATCAGCAATGAGCTTTTGATTCCTACAACTGCTTACATTCATTTGCCATGGCTCACAAATTCAAGGCTGTCCTCCCACAGACAAAGACAAAAGCAGCTCCCTCGTCCTTGTTGCTCAGTGTGCTTGTTTATTACCTTTTTAGATTAAAGGTTAGGGTTTGGTTTCTTTTCTGGTCCTCATCACTGGTGAGGAGGAGCTGGGGAATCAAGTAGCCTGGAGAAGCAGGCAGGGGAAAGAGAAGAGGTTGCAAAGACTCACTGTGATTGCTCATGTTGAAACCATAAGCAAAAGCCAAGACCAAAGGATTATTCCTTGCTGCAGCTTTACTTATATACTTTGAGATGCCCCCTGACTTACTCCAGTCAGGATGGCAGAGTGGACTTCTTCCCCTCATATCTGATTTTTACTTTAAAATGCTGACTGCATTGGGTGTTAAGAAGTGTTTAATCTAGAACTTGAATAATCCTTTGGCTAATACCTTATCCTAGAAGAAGACAAGAAACAGTCTGTTCCAAAGCCCTAAGTCACGTCTTTTCTTAGAAGGTAATTTAGAAATGTACAGAGTGCCTAAGACCGTGTTCAACTCAAGACATTAAGTAGCAACAAACCGCAGACTGTGACCCACTTGCTATCAGTCGTATTATCTTGCTTAAAAGAAAACAAGAAACACTCACATGGTACATGGTACATTTTAATATCACTTCTTCACTGTGGAATCTCATGAAAGCGCTAGTTTCTTGGAGCACTGTAGTGCCTGAAGCGAATGCTAGGAAGCTGCATGATTTCCACAGCTTGCTAAGGTATAGAGATTGCCCTTCCTTCTTACAGCTGCAAGGAAAGGAGAATGCTTTGCTCATTTATCAATGGAACAACAGAATTGGAATGGATGGGGATACACCACTGAAGGATTACCCAAAGCAATAGATTTCTCCTCTTCTCAAGAAGAGATAATATAGAGTTAAATAGAATTGCAGTCACAGCATGGGTCAGCTCTCTGGCTGCTATGAACAGCACAGCATTGCTGCAGTCAGTATCATTCACAGCAGCTCATTCACAGCAGCTGTCCTGTAACTGTAAAACTGCTCCCCACAGGCTGAACTCCATTCTTCAGGCTGTCCTGAGGTATCCTGCTGCAGAGGCTTCTGTGCTGCCCTTTTTCCTAGAGCTTTTACTCCAGCCTTAAGTCTTTTATTCAAATTCCACAGTCAGACTTTTTCCACTTTATAGCAATGACTGCTCTCAAATAGTTATCAGACTTTATTTCCTAATTAGAGAGGCGTAGGCACTACAACACGCACAATGCCAATAATGTGGTTTTATCTATGGCTTATGGATGTTTGGCATCTGACAAAACTGTGACTTTTTTCCTGCCTGGCATAATGTTTTGGCAGTCTTTTTACATCAGAAGAGAGATAGCTAAGCCTCATCTATGCCTCAATGAAATTCAAAAGATAACACTCCTCTGTAAACTTGGAAAGCCATTACCACTCAATGTTGCACAAAAATTACAATGTGAAGAACGAGGCAAAGCAAAGATGGGATTTGATTTGAAAGTTCAGCCTTAAGACCCCAGAATTCCGTTCCATCCATGCTTGTGTGTGCGATGGAAAAGTTTTAGCAGCAACAAGTTTTGCTAATTAAACAACAGCAAGTTAAGACAGAAGAAAAAATATTTCCACTCCACTGATGTCTAAAGAGCAGTTAGTTATGCCTAGCAGTAAGTTATGAATAGCTTTCATATTCTGAAACTTCACAGTGCTGTTCAATTTTCATTTGCCTGTATTTAAGGAGACTTTTTTTTTTTTTTAACCAGAATGGAACTATTAAAGCCTCAGAAGTGACCTTGTGCTCTTCACTAAACCTACAAAAATATGACTTTTTATAGTCAGGTAGTCAGTTTACTTCTGTTAACAAACATTAATTTTATGGATTCATATGAAAAATAAAAAGAAAAATTTCTACCCATCTGATTAATATCTTCCAGTTTTAAAAGCTCAGTCTCAGTTTTTTTTTGTCATCCAGCAATATTGTTTAACACTAAAGATGAATTCCTAATGTGAATACTGAAAAAGAGAAATAGATGCAGGAGAGAAATTAGTCACATCTCCCTGTCAAACTGTTTTCAGTTTTGAATATACATAGAGAAGGCAACATTCAACATTTACAGTTTTATGACCTGCAATACCTTTGGCAAATGTGCCTGCATCTTTCAGAGTACAGTGGAGAAGAAGGCCAAAAAGATAGCAAATTTTGTGGTTTTATTCTTAATGTAAAGCAGTAGAAATCCTCTGGACTTGTATCTGACTGGAGGATTTAGCATTCAGATTGTATATGCAAAGTATTATCCATGTACTTCAAAAAATATGCATGGCACATCTTATGTAGCTATATATAAAAGAATAAATTCATACCATGACAAATCTGACAAGCTTTATGGCAAAAATCTGTTCATTTAGGGCAAGATATCAGAATAAGGGAGTTTCAGCCAACTTGTATCCTCATTAAGTACCTAAATCTGTAGCAGCATTGAAGTAGGTATCTTAGGACATTTATAGAAATTGTCTCCTATTTAGTGCACAGCTTCTGCCTCCCTCCTACAGAGCTAACATTTGTTGGCTAGTGTGTAGAAAAGGAGAGCGATTGTGGATTCTGAAACCAGACCTCCTTTGCACACAAATAAATGTAATTCCAGTTTAAAGGAATGTTGGGAGAGACAACAGCAAGAGCAAGAATACCACTGACAGCATGCTAACATTCATAACCTGACGTTGGCTCAGTAAGACTTCTGAAGATGTTAGGTATTTGATGGCTTTATTTTCATTAAATAATGAAAACATTCACAACTCCAGTTGTCTGGGCAGTTTAACCACTCCAACTGCATGGCTCTGCAATCCCACACTGCAGATGCTCCTTGCCTGATTTGCAGTGGCAGTCTCCTATTTCACCAGTGCAAACATGAGGAGCTCTTGTGGCCATGGTAATTCCCACAGGTTCCCTGATGCCTATTTCAGAACCGTGAAGTATTCTTGCAGTTATTTTTTAAAGAGTTTCTGCTTGTGACCTGCATGTCCCAAAGAAGGACGTGCTCTAAGTGTATTTTGAGAACTGGCAGGAAGCATCTCACGATTACACTGCTTTCAGCTGCTCGCCCTCCTTGGCAACAGCTTTCTAGCAAACTGTTTTCCACTTATTTCTGTGTGAAACTTCTAGCATCCTATATAGGAAATTTCCTTTCTGTCTGAGGGCACGGGAATCTCAAAAAGTGGATGTTGTGGATAGTTAAAGACAAAGGATATGTATCTAATCAAGCACACAGAAGAGGGGCAAGAGGGCACAGTCACAAGCTCAACAAGGGAAATTCCATTTGGATATAAAGGACAAAAGTCTTGCCATGCTAGTGGATTAAGGACAGGACAAGTTGCCCAGAAACATTGTGCAATCTCCACCCTTGGGTACTGCCAAGATGTGATTGAACAGATTCCTAAGCAAAGTGAGCTGGCTTTGAAATCAGACCTCCTTGAAGCAAGAGGCTGAACAAGATGACCTGCACAGCCCCTTCCACCCTCAGCTACCATGCAGCCTCACATCTTCCCCACATCATCACCCCTCATCACAGCTGTCATGCTAGGCTACATTCTACAGCAAATTCTAAGAACGAGCTTACTTTGGCACTGCTCAATTCCTGGTTTGAAAATTTCACTAATACGCAGGCAAAACCCTTTCTACCTTAATTTGACCCTGTTACTTCATAGTAAGCTTTCTTGTGAAGGTTATCATTTGATTCAAACTTGAGTTTTACAACTTTTAAATACACAAAGAATTCCTTTTGTTATCTCTATGGTAACTAGTAATATCTATAGCTTCATCTTCCCTCTTAAATCACATCTAAGCCCCTAAATAATTTTACTTTTTCTTCTATTATTTACCCTGCTGTCCAAAAGTGAAGGTTTAGGGTAAAATCTTGGCCGTTTTTGTAGTCAATGGGACTTTCAAAATTGATTTTGATTAAATAAGATGTTGTCATTTATCTCAGAGCTCTGTAAAAATGACCTTTTCTCCCAATTTACAAGGCAACGTTGTGTACTCAGTACAGCACCGGCTAATTTTCAAGTAGTAACACTTGCTTCAATTCATAATTTCATGTTCTATATTCATGTACAGAATTATTATCTATATCTTGATTTTTTGCCCACATGTTTCAGTTATCATTTTACTGAAATTATCTCAACTTATTATTTTATAACTAAGACCACAAACAGATAGTGTTTCTATGTCTCTCTATGCATGTCTGATTTCTCAGTGCAATTCTGCTCACAGTTCTCTTGTCTCTCTGGAAACTCTGTGCAAGACGTCTTCAATCTCTGAATGTCTATTAACTAAGACTGGACCTAGCCCTGTTCTCAGAACCCAGTCCTAGTTTTATCTATAGAGTCCCAATTGTATGACTTGTTTTACAACTATTCACAGCTCATGTCACCTAATTATCTGCTAGCACAAGTTCTGTACATCCTTAATCGTGACACTTCTTCACTCTTTCTGTAAGGGAAAATACCAGTGCAGGACATACGCTATAAAGCATGTTCTGACAGTATATGACTTCCCAAAAGGAAGACAGGCTACAAGGCCAGTTTTACTTCCTTGGTGATCTGTTTTTACCACACCTGACTTTCTTTTATTAGATATATGCAAAATTAGATCTGTAATTATGGCTCCTATTATCCCACCCTTTCTAATCTATTGACAGATGTTCCCTCTGGCATTTGGTAGTTCTTAGGTAAGATAAGAAAGATAAGTTTAGGAAAGTAAGTTGTTAACTTGGATTGCCAACTCATCATTGCCCGATCACAAGTAGGAAGGTTAGATGATCAGTGGAAGCAGAAAAGGAAATTGTTATACCCATAGACAGCGAGATTCTAACAGGAATGAAACAGTACATATGAGCACATACCTGGGAAACCAGCAAAGAGCTGCCTGATGGGTGAAGATAGCAATACTATTTAGAAAAATCATTGGGTGGAAAAAAAAAAAAAGGAAAAAAGCTTACAGTGGCAGGCAGGGCGATGAAGTAAAAATGGAATTTGTTCTTTGCATCAATCAGCTTGGTTTTCCACGCCTTTTCCCTCCTTCCCAGATTTATTTCAAGCTAATTTGACACAAACTGTTTGGAAGATAACAAGTTTGTCTGAGATTGCCAGGAGGCATGACTACGCCTTATTTTAGGAAAAAAGGGCTCTGTCTTCAACAGGCAGTTCAGGTCATTCTGGAGGGTGTACGTTCAAGATCATACAGAAACGCCCAAAGAAGTGATACAAAGCTACAGAGACTCAGAGGATAACACCTCAAAGGAGAGTTCTTAATATTCAGTTATTCTAGAAAATGTGGAAACAGGGAACGAACTACCTTCAAGAATAGTCAGGGTCAGCAAAGAACCAAGCAGGGAAATCTGGATGTATCCTGTCACCTGTTTGGCCTTAGTAATCAGGGTGAAGCAAACCCTCATACATCAGTTTTGTGTACTGAAGCTGGAGTACTGGTTCCAGTACAAGAGGAGAAAGAACAGGGAAGAGAAGAAATATTATGAATATTTTTGTCTGGTATGTTTCAGCCATAGAAACTGAAACAATTAATAAAGGTTCCTACAGCAACTCCTTAATAAAACAGCACGCAGCTAACATAAGAAACCCAGAGGTAAATCAAGCCTGTGAATTGAGCCTCTAGGCTAAACTTCATCTTCCATGTCCAGTACAGATTTCTGTCTGAAATATGCTTCTCCTGGCCTAAATTTTCCTTGCCAGAGTATGGTCCTGAGTAGACTAAGGAAGATCTTTACACACTTATCAGGCTGTCACCCAGGCCCAACTTCAAGCTTAGACTCCTTCAAAGCTGGGGCAAACAATATAGCTCTTTCACCCCATTTTTAATAAAACATCAGTCATCAGTCACGTGCAGAAGCAAACCACACTAATACACTAGTTTCGAGCAAAATAAGATCATATGGAAAGGCTTAGAGAGACTGCTATAGACCTGCTGGTCCCATCTATGCTCGTTTCTGAGCTTGCTCCTCAGGTCCACCCTGGGCTCTAACACCCTTGCTCCCTCTCTGCTGCAGGCCTTTAGGGCACATCCATAGCATGTGAGGCATGTGTGCGCTGCAAGTGGCTTTCCCTCTCCTGCCCCACAGCCACTGTGGTTTGTTTGCAGCCTCTCATAGAAGAAAACAAAACAAATTAAAAAGGGGGAGTGCAAAGGGGGAGAGGGACTGTAAGTCAGAGACCAGTTCTCCAAGCTGTCAACTGCTCGTTCCATGGCCCCTTTTGGGCAGTGGCAGTACCTCTTTGTGCCCGCACCTGGCATCTCACAAAGGTCTGGTAGGCTGGCACCCAGTCCCAAGCATATGTGCATGTGCATGTGCATGCCTGTGTGCACATGTACGCATATATATATGCATATAAGGAAGGCTAATTTTAGACAGAAGGTTCCTGCCTGGATACTGAGTCAGGAAACACATCATTCATTGCAACGCAAAGCATGCGTTGTCCCCAGCAGTAGGCAAAATAAGTCATTGGTCTTCAGGACAGCCCATGTTTGTTTGCTTGCAGAGGCCATTGGCAGAGAAATGGTGCCAGAGCCAGGCCCAGCACTTCCAGAGCCATACACAGTGCCTTCAGTTCCCCACTCTAGCAAGCTTTGGAGCTGACATCTAGTGGGAAGCTGTCTAAATGTCTGGGACAGAGATGGGGAAGAGAGGCCATGTTAAAAAAAGCTGCTTATCTAGAGCCGGACACCTCCAAATGAACATGTGTTGGAACTGTTGGTGTTTTGCACAAGGAAACACAAGTCTCTCAGATAGCTGTGTGTCATTGTATCCTTCGTATCAGCCTCCAGATCAAAATGGCAGCTCTCTGCTTGGGAGATCCAGGCACATGACCTAGAAAGAAAAAGGCGGTGTAGTTGCTACAGGGAAATCCATGGGGAAAAAAAAAAGACTGTAAGAGCATTGTAAGTTCCCCATGGTCCTGCCTTCCTGCAGCTGCTATCATCACCCAGTGTTGCCACCCCTGGTAGATACCTAGTATTCCCATCACTGGGGCTCCTGGACCACCATACAATCAAGCTGATGAGAGACCTCCCATCAGAGATTATTCAGGAAAAGCTGGGAAGGGCTTTTCCCAGACACAGCTCTGGGTCTCACACTGATGAATGCTCATGTCCTCTGAATCCAGCTGGCTGAGAAAAAGGGATGCATTCCCTACCTTCTTCAGAAGAGTGAAGAATTAAATGAGAGGAAACGCCAAACGCTTTGTGACAAAGCGGTTTGGGGAGGGTGAATACAGTGCTACTTACAGAGCTGGCATTTATCCATACAGACAAGTCCTCCAAATCATGCTACAAATGCACACTGCAGCACATCACTTCAGGGAGTGCTGACAAGAAAAGGAACTGGTACACAGCACAGAAACAAGGGCAAGGGGAGTTGTGTCTGTGAGAGAGGATACACACCTGGTTTTGATCTTCAAGTGCAGATGTTTTTTGTCAAGGAAGCCCAGTGCCATGCCATCACCTCTTTGCCTTTACTGGAAACCTGGCAGGCAGACCCCCTTGACAAGCCTTTTGTTTACAATGAAGGTGATAAAATACTGGCACAGGTTTCCTAGAGAAGTAGTGGATGCACCGTCCCTGGAGACATTCAAAGCCAGTCTGAATGTGGTTCTGAGCAAGCTGATCTAGTTGAAGATGTCCCTGCTCTTTGCAGGGAGGTCGGACTAGATGACCTTTGAAGGTCCCTTCCAAAACAAACTATTCTGTGATTCCATAAGTCTGAGCAGAGTGATTGCATGCTCCTGAGCTATCCCACCCCTCCAGCAAAGCAGTTCTGCCAAGCAAAGGGGAGCAAAATAGTGTCCAAGGGAAGGCCTTCTGGAGATAATGAGGTCTGCATCTCCTGATGTCCTTGACAAAACCACTAGTGCCTGGCTTTCCTCCACCTGCAGGCATGTCTGCCCTTGTGCAGTAGCTGCTGGCAGCCGTGCATCTTGTTCGCAGCAGCAGGGTCTGCCCTGTACTGCTGCTTGGCAGAGCAAAGGTTGATGGGCAAGATGCTTGATAGCTTTGTGGTGGCAGAAGCCTGGGTGGTAATAGCAGCTGGAGGGAGAAAATAGAGTACCGTAAGCGTGCATGTAGCCAGCAGTGGCTTCTTATGACTGCTGTGAATGGCTGTCCTGGGTTCAGGACTCAACAGCTGGCAGCTGAGCAGAGCTGAGTATCCTGATAGCAATAACATACATGAACTCTGCCTTTCTGTTTCATGTTTCTGTTTCATATTCTGCTTTCTCTGTTTCATTTTCCTCATGTCAAGGAGGGCACAGAGATGCTCTAGTGTGGAGATAAAGGCTGTGCTGACCTATTTTCTTGGATGCATTGGTAAATCACAGCCACTCTGACATGAGTGTTCCTAGAGGGGATGCTCAGTGGGATTCCCTAAACCTAGAGGTTTCTACGCAGACTTGGTGTGATTCAAGGCAGGACTTCAGAGAGCTGCCAGATTAAGTCATGAAGCTGTGGTAAAGCATTCAGGGCTTGATTGCCTCTTTAGTGACCTTGAACCACTTTGTTCCGATTGCCTCAGGTTGTCAGCTATACAAGAAAAATAAATATGCCTTACGTCTGAAGGATACTCTTAAGCCTGTTAATTACTGTAACATGTATAGTTATTATGGTAATGGAGCAGATAAGATTTTCTGTGCTTAAGCAGAGAAAACGTAATTTAATAGTTGTTAGTAGAAACTCTAAATATCTTGGTTTCTTCACAAAGCAAGCCATTCACTGCTGTGGTCTAAGTAAGTGCATCCCACATGAGCTCTGTCCACATTACATGGAAATAAGCCTTTTTTCGAGATTATTTATGTACCACAGTACAGGCAAATGCAAGCTCTGTCTGCTCTTACTCCAACCTAAAATATAATGAGGCTGATAACACCAATACAATAAAACCCCATACAGTAACACCAATGCAATAAAAAAAGCAATAGGGCAGATAACACCACAAGAAAACATCAAGGGCAAACTGTGCCTGCCTGCCTACAAACTGATGGCTCAACCGTTCTTCTGGCCCTCCTGCCCACAGTACAACAGCTTTCTACAGAAAGCCCCTACATCCTCTTCTACTCCAGGGCAACAATAGCTGATCTGGGGGAAGGGGTAAGATGCAGCAAAAGAGAAGCAAGAGAGGGGAGGGAATCACAGCTTTCCTATGCCTATAATGATGGCTGTTTGCTAACTTCTGTTCATGGGAATATTGCAGTGCTTTCTACTGAAGTCAGAGGAAGTCAGCCTTAAAAGAAGAAAATAATGTTTAAAGAAAGGCTGTTTGCCTTCACACCAGACTGATTTTTCACAGTCTATGTATCTGAAGCCAGGCATTGATAGAGGAAGCCCTGGCACGGAGCACTGCTCTCAAGTGAGCGGCACTGGCAGCTGCTGCTGCTGTGGACTCCACAAACAAGAGAACAAATCCTGCACCCTCTGTGCCGCAGCGGCTCCATTGCTGCAGACCACCAGATTTGTCCTAACTTGCTTTTTAATTTTCCTCCAGTGCTCAAAGTCCCAAATATTCCTCAATAGATTTTCACTGTTGAAAACCTGGTAACTGATTGACAAAAGTCTGCGGCTGATAAAGTGTATATCTGAATAATTCACTGGCATGTGTTCAAGAAGAAATATGATCTGGTCTAAGTTAATGCCTAAGGAGGTTCTTTAAAAATTTTCTTTTTCCTCTACCAAAATCGCTACTGCCAGTGCATTTTATGAGAGAAAAAATTCCTTACTCTTATTAAAGAGAGACCAATGGTTATACCTCCCCTTTCAATCCAGAAGATTTCTGGAATCAGTACATTTTCTTGTTTAATATGTTGCTAAAGTATTCTGTTGATAGAGACTCTGCCAGTAGTGATTTCCCCTGGGAAAGTGAAGTAGTATGGACTTCCTTCCTCATCTGAGAAAAAAACCCCACTGAAATGTGTTTTTCCAGGCAGCTGGTCAAGGAAGCAGGTGTCAGGCTCATAAGAAAGTCTGCAAGTT
The DNA here is from genome assembly GCF_033815535.1 of Pezoporus flaviventris. Lineage (NCBI taxonomy): Eukaryota > Metazoa > Chordata > Aves > Psittaciformes > Psittacidae > Pezoporus > Pezoporus flaviventris. Next base: position 4,378,655 of record NW_026892638.1, on the reverse strand, counting down.
CTGCATCATAGCCCCCTTCTTCCCCTGCTCAGCTGATGGCAACACCCGACTCACACTGAGACCATTCCTTGTGTGAGTAAGAAAATACTTCCTTGTTGCCCTAAGGCAAATTTAGCCTATGCTATATATAATGTGACAGTCATTTCTGCTGCAAGTTATAATAACAACTTCCAGTTCATGTTGTCTTTATTTCCTGCCACAGCTATCTGTCATTTATGGAAGCATTCATGTCCCTCTGCAAGTTGTCTGGCTGTTTGGTTTGAATACTTGGCAGGCTTGGTTATACTTTCCAGTTTTATAAACCTCCTTTCCAGCCTTCCTCCTCTCCTTCCCCCCCTGCACTGTCTACATCTCCAGCTTGTCCACTAGTCTCCCACTTTCATTTCCAGATCAGTACCAAAATCCCCATCCATCCACATATTTAAATCCTTCAAGGACTTGCTTTCCTTACATGCTGTGCTCTGCTATGCTCGTCCTCTCCCTACTCCTCCTGTTCATGCGGTACCAGCCTCCTTTCTGTGCCAAAGCACAATCTCCCCTTGTTGAACCAGCCACCGCTGGCTCGCCTGCCCAAGCCATCTGGAGCCACAGCTCTTCGTTCCGCCAAGTCCCACGGAGCTCAGCTTTAGGAGCTTATCTGCACACCCTTCCCTTGAGAATCAATTTCTTTTCTCCCTCTGCTGTTTTCCAGGTTGTAAATCAAGGATGACTATTGAGTTCTGCAAAGCATTTGAGGAAACAAGCTGAATTGGATGATCTACAGATTGAGATGAGATTACGTTGTATTTTATTGTCCTAAGAAGCATTTGGCAGGCAGGTACTGCATTGTGTGCCATGGTAACAGCTAATAGAAGGGAAGATGTTAGAAATACACACACAACACAGAAGTCACTTGAAAAGTTGGCATTTGCAAGGGCTGCTTCATGGCTGCGTATAAGACATCATTATTTACTTCCTTTAATTATTTCCTCCTTTTATATACTCCAGCTTTGTAAAGAGGAAATAAAAAATGGCAGCTTCTCAAATTTGGGTAAATTATGGCAAAAGTCGCATTTATAATGGTGATTATTGTATGCAGGTGGTTTCCTTCAGTAAGGGTTCAGATTGGCTTTTGTATTTTAGTGGATACTGAGAAGTAAATCCCTAAGAATACAGCCAAAGGAAATAGAGGTGAAGGGAGAAGATAAAAACAAGTGCCACACAGACTTAGTGAAGCAGATTTACCGCCACAAACAAAACACCAAAATCCTATTAGTGGTCATGGGAGATGCCAGCAACAAAAATAAAAGCTCGGTGTGTCGTTTTGCCATTAGTTCTGGGTTTGTTTGCTTGTTTGTTTTTTGTTTTTTACTAAAGTCTTTAGTCTGTTTTCCTTCAGGTCTGTGGCTTTTGATTCCTAAATCTTCATCTACTACCAAAGCAAACCAGGTACCCCTGACTCACAGTATCACAGTATCACAGTATGCTAGAGATTGGAAGGGACCTCGAAAGATCACCTAGTCCAATCCCCCTGCCGGAGCAGGAACACCTAGATAATGTTACACAGGAATGTGTCCAGGCGGGTTTTGAATGTCTCCAGGGAAGGAGACTCCACAACCTCCCTGGGCAGCCTGTTCCAGTGTTCCGTCACCCTCACTGAGAAGAAGTTTCTTCTCAAGTTTAAGTGGAACCTCTTGTGTTCCAGTTTGTACCCATTACCCCTTGTCCTATCATTGTTTGCCACTGAGTAGAGCCTGGCTCCATCCTCGTGACACTCCCCCTTTATATATTTATATACACTAATAAGGTCACCCCTCAGTCTCCTCCAAACTATAGAGACCCAGCTCCCTCAGTCTTTCCTCATAAGGGAGATGCTCCACTCCCTTAATCATCTTTGTTGCCCTTCGCTGGACTCTCTCCAGCAGCTCCCTGTCCTTCTTGAACTGAGGGGCCCAGAACTGGACACAATATTCCAGATGGGGTCTCACCAGGGCAGAGTAGAGGGGAAGGAGGACCTCTCTCGACCTACTAACCACCCCTGGGTTTTGAGTCCCTCCCCAGGAACACAGTGTGGCAAAACAGGTAGAGATGCTATGTGCTTCCTTAGATTGGTATTTTGACCCCTCTCCTCCTCATATCACCCTTTACAAAATACAGATGGTAATAATGCTTTGACTCAACATTTCTTTCTGGCTTTGCAACAATTCCAGCACCAGCACCAGCACTTTTCTGACACTGGTAAGAAACAGGGGAGGTTGTTGGCCGAAGACAGATGACAAAGTTGGATAAACTTTGTGAAAGGCCAGGCAAAGTACCCGCTGGTCCCTTTCATTTATAGTCAAGGAAAATCTGCTGAGCTAAGTAAATCACTAGCAACAATGACACTTGTTCTCCCCCAGGAACTGGTTCATACATGTGACAAAGCACTAGGAATCAGACAGTGATAGTCTTCTGCTGCATGGGAGTCAGGACAACATGTGTCCAACCTGCTTGCCACTTGCAGCTTGACTACATATAGTAATCATAGCTGGTGTATACTTGGTCTTCTTCCAGGACCTTCTAGAGAGTAACAGAATTAGATCTCCAGTGAGCTAAAACTAATACCTTCAGCCAGTATTTTGTGAGACTGTTGGCCTGCTGCAGTTTACATACAAACCAAATCCTGCCAGAACCAGGACAGAAGTTTAGCATGTCAAGAGAGTGGTTTGCACATCTACACAAAGCCAAGAATGGGTTTCTCATTTATTTGGAGGGAAAGATCATGAAAAATTCAATTTCCTATCAGTATTGCCTTCAGTGACAGTCTTATACTCTCTGTTATGCTGCTGATTGGCGTGTGAGTAACAAGTCCTTTAAGAGACTAGAGCATTCATTTGAAGCCATATACCTGCAAGTATGAGTGAGAGCTAGCAGCCTGATAAAGAGAAGACACAGAAATCTCTCTCAGTTCCTTGAATTATTTTCCCTGTAATTAAAATAAAGAGTCATCCTAGTTCATAAGCTTTGAGTCAAACTTCCCTTTAGCCATGATGAAAGAACACTGCCATTAATTAGCTATACATGTAACAGCCAGTGAAACCCTGGAAATTACAGCTGAAATAAGGAACGACCCTATCTGGGTGCAGCTGTATTTTGCTTTCCTGCAATGTAAATGCATTTTTCACAAATATGTTCCTGTATAATCCAAGTTTTACTTGTAAGGACTTACTTTTGATGTAATCAAAGTTACATTCAAAGCAGATTCAAAAGGCTTACAGTACACAAAGCTGAGAAAATACGAGCTAAATTAAAGCAGAAAGTGTATCCATCATCTAAAACGATTTCAGGAAATGAAATGAAATGAAATGAGCTGTGCTATGAAAACTAGAACTAAGCAAGCTTCATCTTCTAAGGATTAGTATGCGTTGCCCCATAGCCTCCCCCTCAAGCAGTTTCCTTGAAAGAAAACTCTGTTCCCTACTACCCACTCCTCCTGCACCTTGTCCTTCATGCCATGAAGGGCAGCAGGTGTTGTAACCCAGCACTGTCAAAGCAGTATATAACAGTGAGGCTCTGCCCACCACTCCCTCCACGGGGTACTCACTTGATTCTTTTCCACCCAGGGCCTGAGTTTCAAAAACTGGTAGGACTGCCCTTGCTCACTTTTCAGATTTCTCCTTGTACTGCGTTTGCTTGAAATCTGTGAACAGTTACTGGGGTGGAGAGAGGGAGAAAAATTAGACAGGCGGGCATATGGTCAATGAGACTGGAAATCCCTTCTTCTATTAGAAGGTCTGGATAAAACTGATCAAAAGTCAAGTTATTTAGGAGCCAACACAGCAGAGGTACTCTCTGCAGTAAAAGAGATGTTCTTGAACCACATGGAGAACAAGATCAGTATTGCTGCTTAGCACACTATTTTATGTCTCGCTGTGTGCTGATCCTTCTTGTTTTCCTTTTCCTGACCTCTGGCTTGGAAGACTGAGATATGGATTGTCGGATCATTCAAGAACTTTGAACTTAATGTAGGTTTTGAGTTAGTGGGAACGGAAGCGCAACTATTTCAGTATCTTTAACAGGTAACTGCTGTTAAAAATAGACTGCCCTTCATTTGTATGCTTAGTTACTTTACCAGAGTGTTTCTGATGTGTATTTGTATATCTTTTGCACTACTTGCAGCTGTTGCAGTCTTAAGTTAAAGATGGGGCAGAAGTACTGCATTCCTGAGAAATATCCCTTGTGATACTTTGCAGTCAAGGTTGTGTTGCCAGGCATGCTCTATAGTGAAGTGATAGGCATATAACAAGCTGGTTGTCTGACTGCTACATACCACAGATCAGTTGTCATGCCTTGGTCAAAACAAAAAAGCGTGAAATACTTTTGACTTTACTGAGAAATACAGCACGTCATAGTAAAAGATGGGCTCCACTCTTACAGAAACAACCTCCGTTACATATTTTTCTAATAAACAGTCTGAGCAATCAGATAAAATGAGGAATAACTACACTATCTTGTGCCCATAATTTGTCTAGACGTACACAAATTAAGAATATTATTTACGTCTCTTCGGTCATAAGATAAAGATTACCACAGATGAAAGCAAAATATTCATTTTTGTGGATTATATGTTCAAGGGAGTTTTATCAATGTCACCACATGCTGTCATTTGCATCTTGATATATTTCACCTGAAATAGGGTTAAAATAACAAGTAACTAGTCAACTGCCCCTCATATTCTGGGTGTTTATGCTATTCCAGTACACATACAGAAAGTGCTGGGTTTCTGAATAGTGCTAGTAGGAGTACAACTGTAACAGAGAGACAGCTAACACCATTTTGGCTTTCTCAAATGTGGCGTTTCCAAACCCATCCTCAGGAACCCTCGATATTCCTTGCATCTTTTGCCCAGACTTTTAGAAATGTTAATTAGGTGCCTAGCTGATCAGTGGGAGGATTCTCAAAGGTCATTTAAATGACAAGGTTTGATGGGAACAAAAAAAAGTACAGTGTTAAAAAAGTCTACTTACATTAGTTCTAGAAAAAGAGCCCAAAACTTTCTCTTCATCCCATGGAAACACAGGCATTTTGCCTCTCTTGGTAGCTTGCACATGAATTGTAAGGTCGGAACAAACCTCTGCCTGAGAAGAATCTGCAAAAAGGAAAAAGTTCAACCAAATTTTCAAATGTAAACCATACAATGAAGAATCCAGAGGAACATTTTATAGTTCATTTAATTGGTTTTGTGTGCAATTTTTGAGCTACTCTTTATACTAAGTTTGGCACAACAGGTGTAAAAAATTTTTTGCTCGTTATCGTGCCACAGTTTCCATTTGTTTTCTCCTGTTTGTCATAAATCCTTTTGCTACACCATTTGAACAACGCAATAGTATAATAGTAGGCTTGCTTTGGGTATCTTACAGTAATTGTAACCTCTTATCTCCTGCGTCATTTTCCAGGTTATGAAAAGTGAAGGTCACCAAGGAGTGCCTTGTAAAATCTTGCCTTGTCTGTCAGAATGGTAACTGTGTGTTTGCAGCAGCTGTGATGATCTGAGGACTCGGATGTGAGAGGGTGGGGGTGGGGGGGGGGGGGGGGGGGGGGGGAAGGGATTTTTTTTAAACAGGCCAGCTAGTAGAGCTGGGAAAGCCAGATCGTGCTTTCAAGGCCTATACCCTTCTCTTCTGGCCAGAAACATTAGGAACAAAATTAAAATCTAAATACAGGTCAAATAAAATGAGTATGATACCTAGGGAATAGTGAAGGTACCAGATTCTCACTGGTGTTACATTCACATTAGATAGAGGTAAACAGAAGCAGCCCCAATGCTATGAATATCTTCCTAATTCCAGCTCCTTCTAGGTCTTTCATCCATTCGTCCTCCCTACAACTGGTTCTTTGAACTCAGCAGACACCCATAGTCCAGTCTAAAGCTGAATTCATACCTGAGCATAACACTGTCTGCATTTCCCCATCTTCCAGCAGGAGAGAATCTTCTTATTAGTATTGTATTTCCACCTGGTTTCATGCATCTTTCTCTTGACCTTTATTGCTAATGTGCAAGGAAAATTTTGTTATATAAAGAACAGTGAGCATGCACCAGAATGGAGCATTCAAAAATCACACACAGTGCTTAAATGGGAGCTGTGCATTTTAAGGTTACTGCATTCATGAAGATTTTGGCAGTTGATTTGAAAGGAGAACAGAAATAGAATTAGGTATAAAGCAGCAAAGAAAGCACTTAGTGTGAAGGAAGGCTGATGGTACAAGTTTTAGATAATATGAAAGAAGAAACATACTTCTCTGTAGTTCCCTTTCATTCTGCCCCTTCATTGGCTTAGCTGCCTTATCTTTTATGTTTATGTCAACAATCCATTGCTTATTTCAATGTCTGTTTATTTTTGTGATCTAGAGACTCATGCAATACTCAGGGCTCTTCAGACGCTGGTAAAGAACTAAGTTAGCAAAGCTCAGGACCTTACTCATAAGCCAGTGTGACAGATGTCCAAGGCTGAGCTTTGGCACTCGTTGCACCTTATGGAACTGGCTTTCACAAGAAGGACAATGAATGTGGAACTATTTTCAGAACAAATCACAAAACTTGTGTTCAGCTTGGCTTTCCACAGCTCAAAGCTAAACAACACAACTAGTCCCTCACACAAAGAGAGACCACAAAGATCACAACTAGAAATGCACTCACAGCCCCTCTGCCACTCAACAAAACTATTCTTCAAAAACTTCTCCTGGAGAGAGATACATTAAGGTGATGGGGTAAGATGGAGCTCCTGATAGACAGAATAGGTGCAAGACAAACTTATGAAAAAATCCTGTGTGCACACTGCATAAGAAACTACCCAGGCCACACACCTCCATGCTGAAGTAAATTCAGTCACTTTTTGAGAGGCCCAGGCATACTCCATTCTTCAGTTTCCTATGCCCATTGGGGTGCTATATGTGGCCCTCACAATGGAGAGGAAGTGGTTCATTTCTCTCAGATCCACTGGCTCTTGTTTTTTTTTGGGGGTGGGTGGGGATTTTGGGGGTTTGGTTTTGTTTTTTCTGAAATACGCAAAGAGTAAGAGAGTGCAGAAAACCCTCAAAACTTGCCCAAGCCTTTAGTGTCATTTTACTCAGTGATGAGAGCTGCCTGGCCCAAGGACAAGGGTATTCACTCACACACTACGTTCATCACCCCATAGAAATGGAAGTGGCCAGTGCTGAGTATGTTTCAGCAAAATAAATCCCAGTGAAAGGATATCTCTATTCCCCAGCACACACCCACTAGCTCCTTTGTTTCTGTTTCTGATAATGATGTGTCCTGTGAATAGTTACAGCCTTCTTCCATTTCATGGGATTTGAGAAATCTGTGGCAGTGCTTTAGAAAGAACTTCCAAGTGACTGGTTTTCAGTGAGTGCAAAGGGTGTAACTCTTTTCTCAGTGTGAGAGGTACTTGCAGAGTGATCAGAAAAATATTCTCCACAGCACATGGTTTTCAGCTTGCTAAAAACATCAGAAAGAAAGTGTTGTCCTGTATTAAACAGTGAAGGTGGGAAAGCACAGCATTCAAGGAGCATAATTTTATGATATGAAATTTCACAACAGGCACAGATCTAATTTAACAGTGATCATCTACTAGAGCAAAACAAAATCAATTTGACATCTACCAGCTGAACGCTAAAACTGACTGCTGTTGGGACAGTTCACTTTAACTAAGTTAACCATCAACAGATTGCTATATCTAAGAGAAGCACTGTGGAGACAGTAATGTGCTTTTGTTGTATTTTTTCACCTGTAACTTAAAGTAGCATAAGAACAATGTGTTTTGAATGAATGTTAAGGCAGAAAAAAGGTGGATGACTTCTTTCTAAGGAAAAACTACCTTATTGTTTTTACATAATTGCTACCAATATTTTAAAGAAAGTAAAAAAAAAACACAACCCCCCAAAAAAACAAAAACCAAAAAACACGCCAAAAAATCCCCAAAAAAACAAACAAACAAAAAAACAAACCAAACAAACAAACAAAAAAACAAAACCAAAAGAAAAAAAAAGCCCCAACCAAGAAAGAAAAAGGCACTGGAATTAAAGCCAGTGTGCTGAAGCGATAATATGACTTTGGACAAATTCAGCCTCCTTAGAAAGTGCAGAAAGAATGTTTTCTTCATTTTATTTATTCAGTATGGGTCATGTCAATGGGATACTCTTTCAAAGCTAGGGAACTGCAAGTTAAAAGAAAATTATGCTTTCCCCAAAAGAAGGTGTGGGAGTCAGAAATCTATTAATTCTACAGTCTAAAGAACACAGGCCCTATGCCAGTAAATATCCAGATCAACAAAGTATTTATGGCTTCTAGAAAGAAGTTAGAATACTGAAGGGCTTAAGTATTTAATTCAGTTCTATAATGTATCCTGTACTTATAAAATTGTTCTGCTCTAAATGCAGAAACAAAATTACATTCAAAATGAAACCTCAATGTGCAAAGAAATGTTGAATGGCTGAGAAGAAAGTGCATAATAAAGCCTGTTCAGAGAGTCTTCAGAACCATCCTGGGAAAATGGAAGGGCCACAGTTTTAAAATCCTGGATGGGACAATAACATTCTTGCTCCAAATAAAGAACTGTTTTTAAAAAGAACAGGGTTAAATATATTAAAGTATCACCTCCTCTTTGTTCTTCCTCTGCTATGCCTGCCATTCTACATGAATGACATGAAGCCATGGACTTCAGCCTTCCATCTCTCAGATGGTATGAGTTGTCTTATATAGTTTAAAAAGAGATCAAGTTGCATATTCCATGACTCAGGCCATGAGTCTAAGTATGTTAAACCCATCACTTTTAATTAGTTAATTAATTAATTACCTCACCCATCAGAAAAGGAAAGAGATGCAGAGTGGTATGAAGTTAACTGGTGCTCATTTGGCTATAGTTAAAATTTTGCATCTCTAAACTGATTCACCCTGATAGAAATGGAGTATTTTCAACACTGATGAAACGGAGTCTATTGAACATCTCTGTGTTTTGAACGTAGGTGGACCTATCCTCAATCTGTATCTAACTTTGATGCATTAAAATGATCTTTCATTCATACTCATCAACAAAAGGAATGTAGCTGTCAATCAGAAATTCCCAACAGAACAAGGAGAAAGCTGAATAAAAACAGACATTTCCCTTAAAACTAAACAAGGAACAATAGCAACCCACACAGAATGGCTCTGAAAGGATGAGGCATACAACAAAAATCCCAAAATCCAAATTTTGTTCCAAATAAACAGCACTTTATGCCATATGAATTCTAAATTGTATTAAGCAGTGACTTAACACACAAAAAAAAAACCTGATCCCTGAGAGTTATGTAAAGATCCTATTACAATTAGCCACCATCATTTTCCGTTGTAGATGTTCGTAAGAATATCCATTCTTACCATACTGGCTGGAGGCCAGATACTAAAAGTTACACAAATGCATTCAAGACAAGGAAAACCTAAACTATTACTTCTCAGTAGTGCCATTCCCACCTAAGTTGACACCAGGACTTTGGCTCCATAGCAACGAGGTCACATACATAATGCTCACTAGCAGCCTTCATTTTCCTTAGAAAATCTTGCTTCCTACATCCAACAGTAGTACAAGGTTAGCACATTAGGGCAGTTTGGATTCTGCAAAATTTCTATAATCCAAATTTTTGTTTCAGACTTACAACAAATCAAGATATTGATAAGACAAACAAGAACCTGTTCTTTCTGGACTGTTTTTCGGACATATCCTCCATCCCTTCTCTGTTTTGTCAAGTTGTAGAATGGCATTTTACACTCTTTCCTTTTGTTCATTTTGCCAGAGCAGATACGGACCTCTGTGTCCTGCGGTCTTCTGACCAACCTTCTTCTTCAATGATGTCCAGGCTCTACCAGCTTTGCAGCTTGGACCATACTTAAGTCCTGAAAATTATTGCCCATGGCAATGATGGATTTGAATGGACTTGAGCAGCACATACTTGCCCATCACTGACAGCCTCTCCTTAGTGCTGGTAATACCTGCTGCCAATTCCTTCTCAAATTATTTGCTACCCTGCATTTTCCTCTCCTTTTCTGTCTGCCACCAAGATAATACTCCTTTGTTTCCAGTCTTTCTTCTCTTGCACTTCTGTCCTTAAGGCTGTCCCAGTGTTGCTGCCTTTCCATTTCCCACGCAATTGAATACCTTCTTTAATTTCTTCAGTGTCTTTTTTATTTCTGTTTTCTGTATGTTTGAAGCATCCTCTCCACCTGCACAGTTCTCAGTCTCTTCATGACCTATTTCCCTTCGTAGTTAGTAGAATGTTTTATCTGTTACAAAACAACACAAACACTCAAGTTGACATATAAATTACACAACATGCCAATGAAAATAAAGAAAAAAAAATACTGCAGCCCAAATACTCCCTGCTCAGCTGCCAGAGCTCTCCTTGTTTCTCTTAGAGCAGCTTCAGATGCTGACTCCCATTTATACTCTCTTGATTGACCTGCTGGCACTGCCAAAACAGTGCAATGTAGTTTAGACATAAATCTGAGTCAGGCTGTAATTCTCCAGTGCAGTGCTCTCTCTGAACAGAGTTCTATTCAATGGACTTCAGGGCATTTGGGATCAGCAAAAGGGTTATCCACAGAAACAGCAGTACTGCACCAGGCCCTTGGTGTTGCAGCTGCAGTGTCAAGAACAGAATTGCTGTGTCTGGTTTGGGCCAGGCACTGTTCCCCAGCATACTCTCATAAGTTCTTCTCCTCATCTTGGTGATGGCAAAATCATATTTCAGCCACTGTACAGCAGCATATGGCAGTAACAAGCAGCAGCTCCGCAGACACATACATCTTTTTGGTTTTTAACTTCCAGCTCACTACCATAAATATCCCTGTCCCTGCCTCCCCATCTTGATTCTTAACATTTCCTCAGACAAAATCGCTCATGCCTCCATCTTCCAGTGTCTGGCAACAGCACCTTCCCGAACTGTAGCAACAAAACACACTTGTGTAAGATAAAACACTTTGGCAGATAAAGTGAGCAGCACCTCAAAACATAACCAACAGAACCAACCAAACAGCATGCGTTTCTGACCAATAGAAACATGCTTGAAATTTATATTCTTTTTGAAATGTATTAGAAAAAGCTCTCAGAAGCAAACATGCCATATAAAAATATTATATATTTTTGCTGTGCAAAAATGGTACACTCTACTTCCTATTTTAATGCTACTGAAAATCATCCCAGCTTAACAACTCATCTCACAGGGTACAGATAGTGGGAAGAAATCTTTGCCATGGGATGGCTTCTGAGGCCAGCTCTGTAAGCTTCTGAAAAGGATTAGACATTTGAATGGGAAATAAGCATCTCCATAGCTGAGATAGCTAATGCCCTAGATCTAACAATCCTGAGTAGTCCAGAAATCAAAGCTTTCTCTAAGCCTTGTGCTTGGCATGTCTCTTCCAGTTTGGTGTACAATGCCATGCCTTATCCTTTCCTAATTCAAGCTCCTCTTCCAGACCTTTTTCTTTCGGTGCAGCTGCTTGTTGTTTACCTGACTTTGAGCCTCATTTATTTGCTTCTACAATAAACAAACCCACCGTATCTTAAAGTGTGTGTTTCATTATAAGACAAAGGGAGAATTGCCATGGTTTTATCACAAGGCACAAAATTCTTATTTTGCAAACATCACTATGTTTTTTTTTGTTTTGGAAAAAAAAATCTGCTGCACACAACTATCTTGTTATTTCTTTTAATGGCTATTCAGGGCAGATTTACAGAATATGAATCATGCATTTTTACATCTTGAGAGATATCTAGAAAGCTCTTGTGTCTCCATGATTATTAATAACTAAAGGTCATATAGTCCATTTTCCTACAAACAAATCTCTTTCACATCTACTGTTGTCCTGTCCATTTCAGAACACACTGAATCCTAAAAATAACCAGAAATAAATGTCACCAGGAGAAAGGTTTTTACTTTAATTTAGAGAAATATTTTACCCTACTTATCTATAGGTGCAGTGAAGCTTGCTGTCAGTATTTTACTATAGTTCAATAATTTTTAACCCTGCATTTTACTATTATCTTATTCATGCCATTACTTATGGATCTCTAAAAAATTATGTTAAATAAAATTCTCATGCTAAATAAATTCCTATGGCAACTGTATAACTGAGTACATCCCACAAGCCGTTCTTATGAAGCTGTAATTATTGAGATTCACCTTGCAGAAGTTATTTCTTCTCCTCTAAGGCAGACTACCCTTGCAGCTCTACCAGAAGTGGCTGGATATGAGCTATTGCTTGAATTCTCAGCTGCTAGTTATTGCCAATCAGTGAAGCAGTTAGCAGAGGCACTTATTTCCTTTTTCAGTCCAAAATCAGAGAGATTAGTTTACCCACAACAGGGAGGCGGTGTGAATTAACCTGTCTGCCTTGCCCCAGAATGGATTAGGCTTGCTCACACAATCAGCAGTGCATGAAGACCGTCTCTCCCCTTCTGCTCTCTCCCTCTTAGCTGTTAGCTGCCACATCTTAGCTTGAGTCTCTTTATGATTTGCATAGACCCCATCTGCTGTCTAGACAGCACCCAGGAACACATAGTTGCCCATCAGGGTGGTCTCTCTCCTAGCCCTTGGCTCCAAGAAAGTCTCAGCAATTGAAAAGGGTGAGTGTCAGAGGAGCATAAAAGCCATGCATTACTGTAGTGTTAGAAATCCAGGTTAGATGCAATCTGAGCTTAACTAAGAAGATAAATAAACTTTATAGGGAATATTGCTGTCTAGTCACACTGAGCTCTTCCTTTTAAAAGCACTGCAAAATGTGACTTCTACCATAATAACCATATTAATGCCTAATTTCAGTACTCATCAAACAGCAAGCTAAGAATTCCAGAGGGTTCATGGTAGCTTCCCAGTAGTGGACCAGGAACAACTCAGTGTTCAAAACAAACAGTATCTCAACATTAAGTTATGTGCAAACAGCAGTGCTGTGGAAATGGCACCATTTTTATCCATATCTCAGTCAAGGGAGATGCTGATATGTAGAGGCCGGCATGGTAGAACACAATGCAGAGATTTTCAGACTAACATCAGACATTATCACTGCAACATCTTTGTTGGTGACATGGACAGTGGGATTGAGTGCACCCTCAGCAAGTTTGCCAATGACACCAAGCTGTGTGGTTCTGTTGATACCCTGGAGGGAAGGAATGCCATCCAGAGGGACCTCAACACGCTTGTGAGGTGGGCTGATGCCAACCTCATGAAGTTTAACCATGCCAAGTGCAAGGTCCTACACCTGGGTCAGAGCAATCCCAGGCACAGCTACAGGTTGGGCAGAGAAGAGATTCAGAGCAGCCCTGCGGAGAAGGACTTGGTGGTGTTGGTTGATGAGAAAATGAACATGAGCCGGCTTCATTGCTTCATGGCACTTGCAGCCCAGAAAGCCAACCGTATCTTGGGCTGGATCAAAAGGAGTGTGACCAGCAGGTCGAAGGAGGTGGTCCTGCCCCTCTGCTCTTGTGAGACTTCACCTGGAGTATTGTGTGCAGTTCTGGTGTCCTCAACATAAAAAGGACGTGGAACTGTTGGAACAAGTGCAGAGAAGGACTGTGAGGATGATCAGGGGACTGGAGCACCTCCCGTATGAAGATAGGATGAGAAAGTTGGGGCTGTTCAGCCTGGAGATGAGAAGGCTGCGTGGAGACCTCATAGCAGCCTTCCAGTATCTGAAAGGGGCCTATAGGGATGCTGGGGAGGGACTCTTCATTAGGGAATGTAGTGACAGGAGAAGGAGTAACGGGTTAAAACTTAAACAGGGGAAGGTTAGATTGGATATAAGGAAGAAGTTCTTTACCGTGAGTGTGGTGAGGCACTGGAATGGGTTGCCCAAGGAAGTTATGACTGCTCCATCCCTTGGTGGTGTCCAAGGCGGGGCTGGACAGAGCCTTGGGTGACTTGGTTTAGTGTGAGGTGTCCCTGCCCACGGCAGGGGGGTTGGAACTTGATGATCTTAAGGTCCTTTCCAACCCAAACCGTTCTATGATTATAAGAAATTACACTCTCAATTAAAAACATGAACAGACTTCACCGTACATCAACAGGTGGAAGATTGTACTGTTTCCAGACCTTCTTCACGATGGAGAGTAATTATTATGATTGCATGGCAGAGAGGCAGCAGCACAGAGAGACACTACATCTGTGAGTCATTCACAGCAGTCGAGTTAGCAGAGGCACAGCCTGGATAATAGGATTAGCAAGGCAAGACAGATACATGCTTTGGGAGTGCACACACGTGTATATGATCATTAGGTGTCAAAATAGATAGCTAAGGATTACATTGTATTAAGAAGATCAAGTAGGACTTAGGGCACATTCATGTCAGCTGCATTGGTAAATTGATCACAGCACCTACAAAATACTTTCCTCTCTCCTCCCTATCACACATTTTCCCTGCTGTTTAGTTAACTGAAAAGCCTCAATGCCAAAAATAGAAGCTTAGGCAAAAGAATTTGTCTCAGTACATTTCTAAATATTGCGGAATTATTCAAGACTATTTCAGTGTATTTATACAGAAACATATAAGGTGCATTTCTCCTCTTCCACTTCCTTAAAGATGGCATGACAGAACTTCTGTCCTAGAACAGTTTATTTCTATTAATAATTGTATGCCCACATGGGGAGGGAGTCAGTGTGACTGAGGGGTCAGGTATCCCTCATGGCAACTGCAGACTGGAATCACTAACCATGCAAAGCAAATTCCCAAGAGACGGACAGGAATATGCATCAGAGCTCTTACTTTTCTGATACATGTAGCTACAAAACAGCAGCTACAACAGGGCACTCAAGAATCTTTGTTCTCAGTTTCATTTTTGCTCTTCTTTGAGTACAGCTGCATGTTGGAACTGGGTAACTGTTCCCCTCAGGTTTTTCTCCAGTTCTGTTCTATAAAAGTCTTCTTTATATAAACTACCCTCTTGCACCATCTTTGTTATATTCTCCTATTGCAATTAGAAGGTAATAAAACCAAGGTTGTTTCTATCGGGACATTAATATCATGCAACAAAATAACTCCTGCATTGTGGCCAAACCAAATATTTGTAAATAGTTTGCCTCTCCATAATTGCAGTGTATTTTCTATTTATTACATATCCTACTGCTGTGTTCAGCTGTAATTCAGCAGTTGCACAATGGAAGCAGTGATGGTCAGAGACAGTGCTTGTGTGGAGAAAGAACAGTGGCTTTCGATAAAACTAAGTGAGATCAGCATGCAGTAATGCTCTGCACTGAATCTCAAAGCACGATTCTTCGTGGCTTCGCCTACCAGTTTTAAAAATGCATGATGATGTTATTCTGTACATCTAGGGTATGCTGTCAGCTAAATACCCATAAATCTTTCACATCACCCTATCACGAATCTCTTACGTCCTTTTTCGACTGAGAACCATGCAGTGTCCATACCAGTTGAAAGTGTACGGCTGTTGCTGCCTCTAGCACAAAACAATCTCATTAAGTTTTCATGCTCATCAAGAGCTGCTCTACACGCTAATATCTTCTCTAATGTGAACAAATCAGCAGTTCTGATTTTTATCAGAAACATAACATGAACAGACATGCTTTTTTCCTCCCAAAGCAGTTGGTGAGAAAATACAGCCTCTCAAGAGTCTGTGGGGATGTGCAAGAAAGTCGCTCCTCCTCTGCGGACCATCTTACATCTGCTACAGTGTAATCTACAGAGAGGAGTATGTGAAATTAATTCAGCGCTTGTGCTCTCTTTCATTTGCACAGATTAAAACTGGGAATGACTCCACCAGAGAAATGTCGTTACAGCTGTGTAATTAAGAGAAGATCTGTGCCCTGGGCCTCCACAGTGACCTGTACCCCCAGTGGGAGAAACCAGTGGCCTGAACCGCCATGCCAAAACAGGACACAAGCCTGCCTCACAGCAAGGAGGGCTTTGCTGTATGCCTGTGGCAGAGGCTGGATGTTGGCAGCCCGCAGCACAGGGGAGGCATCCCCGCTCCGCAGCCCCATCTCCATGGCTGCAGCAGCTGAGGGAGGGAGGGAGGGAAGGAGGAAAGGAAGGAATAAGGGCCTTTGTAAGCAGCCTTTTAAAAATACCACTGAGTAGGCTTCAACTGAAGTGCATAAAAATAATCTAATTCCACTCCTACTCTAATAGGATAGCATATATTGTTCTTTCTCTTCATCTATTTCCCCTGAAAGCTTTCTGCACCCAGCTGCATTAATGAAAGCTGAACTGATGGGGATGTAGATCAGATCAATGTGGATGTATGCAGAATTAGGTCATTCTGATGGAGAGCAGGCCCAGCCACTCTAAGAACACTTGTCCAGATGAGAGGGAGTGAGCTAAGCCCTCATCCCTTGCTTTCATTTTTCTTTATATGATATGCATGAAGGTGAAATCCAGCACATTAGCAGTGCATTTTGCAGAGACAGAAACTTGCTCTGAATGGGAGCTCAAAACACAAGTACCTTGTACACTGAAGTATCTATGCTTGGCACCTATCTGCAGTGTTGAGGCCTCTAAGAGCTGGCAGGAGCTGCTCTTTACAAGCAAAGAAGAGGGACAATTTGGGAAGAGGAGACAGATCTGTTCATATAGTGTGGGAAAGCAGCAAGTGTCTAAGACTGGGAGAAAAGCAAGAGTGAAGCCAAAGGGATCTGTCTCTGCACAGATTTGCTGTTGCATCCCATCTCCTGCTCTCAGTGAGGCAGGTAGGAGAAACTGGAAAGTGCAACGGAGTTCCAGAGGGTCAGCTGTTGAAGAAAGAGATGTGCTGGATAAAGTCACTTTAGGTCAAAGCCATTTGTAGCAGGCAGGGGTTGAAGAGCAGGTTAGAAGCAAACCTTGTTGCTTCATGATATTTGCATGCCAGTATCTCGAGTTTCCAGAAAGCAGCATGAGTTTTGATATTAAAGACTATGAGCTTTATTTCTGAGCAAGTTGGAAAATGCATGTTGTTGGACTTCACCTCTAAGAGTTACACTAAAAACCCAAGGAGCATATCTTGTGCTGAGGGCATGATATACTTCATTAATAATACAAAAGATATGTTACCCAGCAACACTGCAAACATGTCAGGTATTATGGCATGTAAAAATACTGTTATGCTAGTAGTCACCTCCTCATACCTTACAGTAGCAGTAATGAGAAGAAGCAGGTAGCTTTTTGGAGCATTGTAGGCCCCCACAAGTTAAGGGACCTTACGGGACAGTGACAGTAGTGCATCTCTATTGCCTTGACCACGTTCCAACTGTATACTGCACAAACTGTGAATGAAGAGCATGCCAGTGGTTGGCATCTCCACCCTGTCTCTCAGCAGTGCAGACCAAATAGGAAGTCGATACAGACTACAAGGACTACCAGGAGGTCATCATCTATTTAGGCCCTGAACTATGGTCTTACAAAACTAAGAAATGAAATTTGAAATTCTTGGTTACTCTGATGAACTGCTAATTACCATCATATTTCAGTTCACAGATGGTCTACTATTTAAACAAACTGAGACAGAGTTTTCCTGATGTGAAGAATGGGAATATGAACTGCATGCTGGTGCATGATGAGTAGATGCTTCCAGCAGAGGTATGCATGCTGGCTGTCAGGAGAAACAGCAAAACATTCCTGCCTGTCTGGGGCAAGAAACACAGCCCATGCAGTATTAAGTGGCCAGTATGAGACTGAAATCTGGTTCTAAAAAAGGCTGTGCTAAGGAAGAATGAGGGGGATGGGATTTTTCCCCATTTGTAGGTTGGTCTTATTTTGCAGCAGCTATATTCTACACCAACATGTGGTAGACCAAAGATTAAGTCTCAAATTCCCAGACGCTGGGTTAGAAGAGGCCACGTATGTCACAGAAGTTTCAAGTGTAGTTTCAAGAGCTGAGGATTTGGTTGCCATACTTTCCAGCACCTCTTGTTATTCAAATCGTTCAAGAACCTTGACATTTGTAACAGAAGTGGCTAAGTCCCACCTATCTCTTTCCTAGCAATAAGCTTTCAGTTGGAGGCTTAGCTGAAAAGAGCCCATGTATATTTTTTCAAATGTCAGGGGCTTACACCTTCCTACTGGCAATATTAAACCTGTCCTTCGGGCTTTTATGAAGAGGTCAGGACTTCATCAGAGTGCAGAGACAGGAAAATATCAAAATAAATACTATGGTTATCAGACAGAGTTCAAATATGTGCCCTACAGTCATTCAACTACTTTATGACATGTACATCCTGTTTTAAAATAATGGATAGCATATATGTATGAATTTGTTTTGACTGCTGAGAAAATGATCATGTGCATTTTCAAGGCCAAACTCTTGGTTGAAGTTAGAAAATACAGACTAGGTGCATAAAAATTTAAGAAAGATCAAAGGGGTACAGCTACACTGCAGTGTGAAGGGCATTTCTAGGACATCCTGCAGCCCATGCACATTCAGTCAGAATCACACCATGAAGTATGGGCACTGGCTGCTCTCACAGGGATGTGCCTGAGCTCACCTAGTGGCTTTGTACATTTGAAACTGCTTTTTTAGGTGCTTATGCAGAGTTCCGGTTGCCTGCAAGATATTGAGCCGTACAGGACACATGTGGATGTGGGGATCATGTTGCTCTTCTGGATGCTCCTGGGAGCACTCCATAACGTCAGGGAAGGCACAGCTCTCCAGAACTGTTTGAAGCTTTTTTAAGTCAGCATTAAACCCAGTCAATTTCTCAATATAATTCTTGCTCTTTAATCCATATACTTCATCCTTAGCTTGAGAGTTCTAAGCTTCAATCTTTCTTGCTGTTCATATGGAGTGAGGAAATTCCAAACTCACCATTTTTATCTGCCAGTGGCTCCAGGATGGAATGTTACTTCAGTTCAGGGATTTCTGATTATGTGCTTCGTACTCAGAAGCTGAGGGCTGACATATGCACTGGCTAAGAGCTTACTCCAGACCACTTCAGCAGAAAATAAAGTTCAGTTTAGAATAGAAAAGTAGTATAGTTTTCAAATATGTTTTTCCTGGAGTGACATACTCTAGAGTGTCTGAGGAACCAAAAGTCAGCTTCAGATCTCATGAGAGACGGCAGACAAATGAGCTCAGAGCATTTTAGTCTTTGTCAAGCTTTCATACCTTTTCCTTTTACAATCCAAATGCAACAGCAGAAAATAGCATTTAATTTCACTCATGTCTCTGAATGGGAATTACCTTTGTCTTTTCTTTTTTTTGAAGAAATGCTCATCTCTACGGTGCCTTGGAAAGTGAAGCCTATGGAAGTCACAGTAAGCCCACCTACCTTTCAGAGCAGTGAATTTTTTCCAGATCATTAAACAAACCATTAAACAAACTGACGTATCAACCTTTTCTACTGATACTCACCAGCCTGTTCTCCCAGCTACAACAGCCACTCCAACCCACCCCATTCATCCAGCTGTTCAGGGATCACCTCTGCACTCATTAGCACACTGTGTTGTTGGTTTCCAGCAGAGCTCTAGGTGTTGCAGCTATTTCAGGCTGCTATCAGCATCAGACTTCCAGAGTCTATCTTATACCAACATTTGGGAAGGAAGCAGAAATGCAGTAAAGCAGCTCTGATGCCTCCTTGTAACAAGTCATACTACCACAATGGCTAGATCTGAACCTCTATATCAAAGTAGGCTTGCCAGTGAAAAATTTCCTAGCTGCTACAGCTGCTACCTTAAGGCCTAGTCTAAAGACAGGTGAAGGTAATGGAAAACTTCACTTTGATATTAGCATTCCTCCAAATTAAGGAACCACTTTCCATAACTACCAGTTACCTTGTCACTGTTTTCATATTGACTATGCAATGGTGTCTATAAAAGTGAACAGCACTTCTCCATTGTATGTTTATATTTCGCTTGTGTATTGTCTGTGAACAAACTGAAACTTCCCCAAATTCATTCTCTTTTCATCATTCTTGTTTTCATAGTCATCCTGTTAGCCTATAGATATTTGTTGTTTGCACATTTATGTGGTAATTGCCATTGAAATCTCAGGCTTTTTTGGTTTAACAGGCAGGTCATGTTCATTGATGGAAGAATAACAACAACAACAATAAATAACGCACCATATTTTCAGTGCAGATTATCATTACAATGAATCTGAAATTTACTCTATGAATGCTCTCAATAATAATTTAAATTTCACTCATTTCAAGACTATTCCTCTGTACAAATTTGGCTCTAGAACATTAATGGAAAGCAGATAGGGAAGAGGCATAAAGTAAGCTGAAGCACACATTAACAATTGAAAAGGTTATCTATGAATATGTTTTTTGTAGTATCCATTGAACTTTATTGGTAGTTAACTGTGTATTTGATTCAAACCGCCATCTAACTTATTCAAGGATTACAGTCATCTTTTAATTTTTTAATGAGTCACTAATATAAATCAGGGGTTGTGAGTGTCAAGGAAATACAAAAGTGGCAATGCATTTATTTTATATCACGTGTGTTTTCCTGTTCTAACATTTACCATTTCCCACTCCCAGATCACAATTTACTTTTGAGCATATGGAGAAGCAGATGTATCAGAAGTATCCCAGGGTATACTGAAAGAAAGAAAAAAAATTATGCTTCTTGCATGGTTTAATAAGGTTGTTGCAAACATGAATATCCAGTAGCTTAATGGCTTTAACTAAAAGCTGAGCATTGTAGGTCCTTTTGTCTCCTGTGCTGACTTGTCTTTTTGCATAGTTTTACTGAAATTGCACTAAGTTTTGTATTTCAGCACATTCCCAGTGCATATTAAAATAGTGGAGATGTGCCATATGAAGATACCTGATATGCAGCTAGACCTGGGCAAAACATTTTTGTCCAAAATTATACCCAATTTTTTTTTTTTTTTCTGCTTAAGGAAATAAAGTAAAATCTGGAAAAATGTCAGTATTTTAGTTCTGAGATACTCTGATTTTTAGTTCAAAACTTTTGGAAATCAACTTCAGTGTTATGAAAGAATGAACAAGGAAACAAGTAATCCCTCCCAAAACCCAAAACTTGTTCTCAGTTAAAAATCATTATTTTCCCAACTTTTCATTTGGCTGAACACTTCATTCCAGGTTGATACAAAATGAATTCTTGTGGATCTGTCATTGAGCCCCCAAATCAATTATTTGCCTAGCTCTGGATATCAAATTCTAATTGGGAGCACTTTTTGGCAAAAACACCAGCTGTAATTTTTGTGTGAGTGTCATACTCCTAGGTCATTTGCAGATGAATGGTATGATTTCAAGCAACTGTCTTCCAAACATTCTCTCTGTTTGCACTTATCATGCATCAGTAGTTTGGCTTTCACACTGAAAATGTACAAAGATATGATGCACAAAGATACAGCTCATGGTCATGGAATCATGAAAGAATGATGCTAATAGTAGGCCAAAAAGGAGTATCTGACTTAAAATCTACAGCAATACAACTCTTAAGGCCTTGATGGCTTGAGGGGGATGCCAGAATCTTCCACTTCCATTTTACTGTTTCAAACCCTGGATCCACTTCCCTGTGATATAAAGGGTGAATGGAAGAATTTGCAAATAAAATTTGTTGAGATTACCATAATAATAAAGGTTCAAAGAAAACACATGGACTAGTAGGTGCCTGAGGCAAGATGTACTAACATCTCTGCTACATAAAATCCTTGTTTTCCTGTCTAATGGTAGTGGGAGATATGAGTGCTCTCCTCCTCTGAAAATCAGGACAAATGCTTATGCAATAATATTGGCATGCCATGGGCCTATGCAAAGCCCGTTAAGTTTTCCAAGGCAGCACAGGGAATTCATGAAGAATAAAGGAGGAAATACCACCTTAGACAGGTGAGTCAGCCACAAAGTCACCATTTGTAAGAGATGAGTCACTTTGTGAAAGGTGAGAAATTGTGACCATTTGTGAGAGGTGACAACTGTCTGAACAATTTCCAAGGTCATCTTTTTGTGAAAGAGCATTGCCAATAACGATTTGAGCATTACTCTTTTCATGGCAGCACAGACCTGAACCTAATGCTCTTTGCCTACCTGGAGAAGATGGCAAAGCCTAATCAGCCTGTTGCTTGGAGAGTTGGATCTGTGAGCTCAGAGCTCTCCTTGCTCTTGCACCATGTAAACAGTGTGATTACCAGCAGTTTCTGCACATGGTGACCTGCAAAAGGGTTCTCACTCTTTTGACTCTCATGCACAGTCTTAAGAAGATGAGCATGTATCCAACCCAAACCCTCATGTACTAGACACAGAGAGCCTACACAGCAATATGTAACTAGGGTCCTTCTTCTGCTAAAGGACTTGGAGTAACTGAACATCGATTCATCTTTTACCTCTCTTCATACCTTTTTTGTTTGCTTTCCTTTTTGTGAATTAATGCTGTATTCATTGCCTTGGGTGAGTTTCTCAAAGCACTCAAAGTTGGCCTAATCCTGCTGCTGTTGAAGCCATGGAGATTTTTGCCAAAGCTCTAAATGAGAACAGTTAGGCCAGTGCTGTCAGCTTTGAAGCCCCTGCTATGAGTGTATTTGTGTGAAGGTGGCAAACAGAGTGCAGATAAAATGAGAAGCAGTCTAAACCTGGATCCAGCAAGGGAAAATAATGCAATCACAACCTTTCCTGTGGTTCAAAGGAATCTCTTCAGCCATTTCTTGCATCCTTTCCAGAAATCATCAAACTAATTTTGTTATCAGCACTCAGGGATGTTCCACTCTATGGGGCTATAGCAGTAGGGACCATCATGATCATATAGTTACACCTTCAGCATAGTGACAGTTTGTAAAGTTACAGTCAACAATTTCCATATTCACTTACAACTCCTGTTTTACTCATAATAACATAAAATGTTTCAGTGTGTGTGTTTTCAGTGCTATAAATAGGGAAATACAAAACAAACTACCTGGGTTGGGTGTGCCACAAAGAGAAAAAGCATTAACCAGACTGAAACAGGCAAATGATTGTGAAAGACAAACTAAAACAAAACAGAGATTTTTTGGTTGTTACTTCTAAATTGCAGTAGCATTTTCTTGTTGTCTTTGAATATAAAAAATGCATTGATTTTGATTGACATTGCCTGTTAAGATTGCTAGACACAGTTTATACTTGTCAACACAAAATGCTCTCATAAGTTAAATTTCTTCATATGCATCCAACAGTAATACTAAGAATAGCATTTCTCCAAAACAGATTACTACATTGCCCTGACTTAGGCATTGCCAAGATAGACGATAAACAGGCTTCAACTTGCTTGAAATACTCTTGCCAGTGTTAGCATTTCAAGCAAGACAGCAATGACAGTTTTTACAATTATAGTATTTTTCATAAGCCATCAAAGGCAGTTGATTATAAGATATTATTGTTTTAAAAGCCCTCAAGCCCTAGAGAATCTTCGCTAAAAAAAAAAAAAATTAACAAAAAAAAAAAAATCGCAGAAAGCATGCAACACTGGAATAAAAAAAATCTGAATTAGAATCCTGATCCTATGGTCAGATGTTCTGTGGTCTTCTCAGTGTGACTAAGTCTCATGATAACTCAGTTAATTTACTAAAGCCTCTGCTTCTAGAGTAAAGCGACTGCATGAGAAATGCAGCTTTTAGGTCAACAAACTAAAAGCACTGTGTCTTTATGGCAGTGGAGTACATCCTCAAAACAAACTTTCAAGGTTCAATAACGTACAAGCAGTTAAAAATTTCCCAATCCCAATAAAGGTGTTGAATAGGACTGGAGCATCTTTTGCACGTATTTAGGCAAACGAAAATTCATGCTCAGTTTAATATAATTAAATATAAATATCCATAAGCTTGTAGCAGCTCAGAAAATCCTTGAGGACAAAGTGCTATGGTATAAGAAGAGAAGTATCACTTTCTGATTGGTTCGCATCTTTGTGAAGTAGTGTGAAGAATGCACTATGCCAGAGTGGATTTTTATAGAATAAAATTCAAGGTAATGGCTTAATGCTCTGCAATATAGAAAGGTGTATGAAAGGATACTAGGGGATGCAAAGGTTGATGGAGTTGCTTTGGAGGAATGTTTACTGGGAAGGGACTGAACCTTGGTGCAACACCTACACTGCTGTTTCGGGGAATGGTCCCTGAGGATACCTGCCCATAGGACCAAAACAGCTTCATCTTGGACAAGGCCAGTCAGAGTGGCTTGAACAGTGTGAAGGAGAGAGTTAGTAATCAATCTGTCTTGGCAATCAGGATTCCAACACTCTTGACTTCCTGGACCCTGTTTATTTAGAAGTTAAATACAGCCAATGTGGCTATTCTTACAAGTTTTGTGTAAAAGAAAAAAAAAAAAGTGGTTCTTGGAATCACTCTCAGAATAGCTGATCTTTTTACTGTCAAGACTACTCTCAGATTCAACTTGCAGGTATCTTCTCCAGCACCATTCAAGAGTCTTGAAGGATGTCTCTTTGGAATGTGTTTCCTAGTCTATTTTAAACCATGTTTTCACTACTGCTTTAAATGTAATATTTGACTGTGTTTCTTTAGAAGTTTTTATGTACTCCTAGTGTAAGGGCTTTGAATGTGCCTCTGAAAACCACTAAACAACAAAGTTGTTGTTGCCATTGCTGCTTGATCTTTCTGGGAGGCCAGTCCCACACAAACCTCCTTCTCTCTCCAGAATACTGCATATTGTAAATACAACAACAACTTTCAGTTTAGTCAGAGGATAGAAATGCAGTAGCTTTCTCTTCTTTCACATCATGAATTAAGTTTTTGTTTCATGAATACCAGTTTCTATAGCTGCACTGCCATTTATGTTAACCAAAAGACCTCAGATATAACAAAAAGCATGAGTGCTGTGGTGAGATGCCGTTTCAAATTTGCCATTCTGGGACTGAACAGAGCATTATATTTAGATGTGTTCCCAGATTTTTATTCCTTATTACACTTTTAGAGCTCTTCATGTGCTGTAATCACAGGCATTTAGTTGAGAAATTACATTAAAAGGTTTTTCACTTCATACAGCAGGAGGATGTAAGCCGAATCAGTGAACTCTGACACTTCATACTGTGATAACTCTAGCACTATTCATCTGACTGAAGACAAACTAAGGGAAAAGCAAACTACAAGAAGAGGAAAGAGCAAGATTATTCATGCTATCTTTGCTCTCCCAATCTAAATTGAAAATCTTCCTCCTTGTCCATAAGAGGTTTTGAGATTTTGCAACTTCTTTTTCCATGCAGAAATGGGAGGAAGTATTGAAGGGTAGGAAAACATAAACTGATATATTAGAGAAGAATAATGTGGAGCAAATGAACTGTATAATTTTATTTAGGCATGTTGGAAATTTTTCATTTTTTTTGTGGCCTTTTTAATATGATTCATTATTCTAATTGAGCTAAAAGATTTACAGAAAAAAATGTAAGATTAAAAGGTAAATTGAAACTTATCTGGGACAGTGAATGAAGGAAAAGAAGGAAGGAAGGAAAGAAAGAAGGAATAAAAGGAATGGAGGTATGCAGGAAGGAAGGAAGTAGGGGAGGAAGAGAGGAAGGCAGACAGGCAGGAAGAAAGGAAGTCAGGAAGGCAAGAAGGCAGGCAGGAATAGAGGCAGGAAATAAGGCAGGCAGGAAGGCAGGCAGGAATAGAGGCAGGAAACAAGGCAGACAGGCAGGTGGGCAGGAACGGAGGCAGGAAGGCAGGCAGGCAGGCAGGAATTCAGGAAGCAAGTTAGAAAGGAAGGCAGGCAGGCATACAGGCAGGAAGGCAGGCAGGCAGGAAGGAAAACTACAGTTACATCATTTGTGCAATGTTCTATTGGTTTAGGCTGTGCGTTAGGGCGTTCTGATGTTCCCCCATTCAGGACTTCCCAGTCAGGTGAAGAACTATCCTAGGAATTAGACTGTTGTTAGGAAAAGTGGCAACCCAAAATATTTCATAGAAGTGTAGACCAGATATATTTCATATATAGGATTTTCAAAGAATTTCCTTCTAGCACATTCAGTTGAATTCTGAAGGCCTGGGCTTCTGCTGACAGGATAGGGTACCATGCCCCTCACCCAGCATGTGCTTGGGGACTGTTGATGCAGGGCAGTTGAACTTCTAATATCCCAACTGGATCCGTCCTGTATACTACCCCATTTATCACTGTTGGAAGAGTTCTTTAATCTTGCAGACTAAAATGACTTTCAAAACAAGAAAGGGAAAAGAGTCAGATCACCTGAACTAAACCACACTTTTTACATCTCAGAAAATGGCTTTTAGAGATAACACTTTCAGTATTACTCCTTTTTGAATGAGGGACAGTTTCTCCTTGTGTCAGAAAGTCTCTATGCATGTTGTCTTCCTTTAACTAATTTTTCTTTTTACAGATTTCTGAACTTGTTAGCTCTGCCAGCTACTGTGCTTCTGATTTTAGTTAGTTTCTCTGTGTGTTGAATATCCTGTTGCCACTGATCAAATCCCCATAATGTAAAGACTTTGGTATTATGATATTCTTCCATATATTTTGGCTTAGAGTCACAATGAAGCAGTAAAGGTGTATTTGCTATTACCGAGTACACATAAAGCAATGTTCTGCTTACTGGGAAGCAGAATTAAGATCTTGTAGAGCAAATGTAATAGAAGTATAAGCCAGTACTTCTCAGTACTTCACATCTTATTTCCCTGTTTAGTCTCTATAGCAGGACATGCTGGATTTGACCTTCTTAGTGTTGAAGCCCAGACTTCTATTACTGTATGCACTGTACTGATCACCAGTTTAGGGATTACTTAGGTGATCTGCTCCACTGTTCTGGTTGAAAGGACCCCTTAATTTAACAGCTACACGACATTGCTACACTTTTGGTTCTGCCAGTGTAATTTGTGCAACTCTTCTTCCTCCATGCTTTAGAAAATTATCATAATACTTCATATCTTGTGTTTTATGATGTAAAGTGAATTAGGCTTTTCTGGTGTGTTATGGCCTTCTCTAATCTCCTCTTTTCCCTCCATTCCTCCCTCATCATAGTCTGAACTAATCTTTCTCAAATATGACACCCAACTTTGAATTTTATTGTGTAAAAGAGGTTCTTGGCTGCAACAGTACTCCATTTCTGTTGTTAAGTACTTCGCCTAATACATACTAGTATCATGTTTGCCTTCCTGACTGAATCGCTTCGGCAGCTTGTAATTGTTCTTTGTTCAATTTCATACTAAGCTCTTCCTCTTCACAAATCATTTCCAACTGATCTTTTTGTTGAGTCACTACAGGGTCAAATTTTTCCTAATCCAAGTACAAAGAATTTCCATTGGGCAAAAATTTATTTTTCTCCTAAAAATGTGAAGTAGTTTCATTGCAGTTGTTGTTCGTGACAGCATGAGGTACTAAGAAGTTTTAGCTTGGACAGATTTACAGTACTCTGAAGAGTACTCTGTGGATTTGCCGTGCAGAGAAAATGCTGAACAGTCATGCCAATAAAAAGTCCATTGAACATCACATCATTAGTATTACTAATTGCATATCATTCATTTGGATCTTTTTACATCTGAGTCAGCACCAAAAATATGAAAGATATACTGGAAAACATCCAATTTAAACTAAAAATAAATTGAAGGAATTTCAGAAGACTCTCTTAAAGCTTAGCTCTCTAAATGTAAAAACCTCAAAGTAAACTCTCAAAACTGGTTTTTGCCTTTACCATTGATCCTTCATACTATCCTATTCTTTCTGATGATTGACATGGGACTTGCTAACAACTGTACAGAATTGTGCTGGGTATGAGTTTAGCAAAACTCTTGACTGTAATGCAGAGAAAAAGTGGTCTATTACTTCTTCCACTTGAAGGAACAACCTCTACAACTGTATTTTTAATACCATTGTATTGAGAGGTCACTTTCCTGAAGGAGAATGACTGTACTATTTACCTAGAATTCAGAATTGCCCATAGAAAAACAATCTTTAAACTAAAAGTCCCATGCCAAGAAAATGGCAATACCTGATATTACGCATATGAGAACACTGCAAACAGATGCATTTTGTAATCAGAAATTGAAATTTGAGTATTGAAACTTCCTGCATTTGTCTTGGAAATGATTTTTTTTTTTTTCTCAGTATTTCTGTCTCCTCTGTTGCAGGCTTATGTATCCTGTGTTTACCAAAATCTGTCTATAGCCATCAGCTTCTGTCTCTCCATCAAATAAAATATAAGGCAAAGATAATGAATCTTAAGCAGGAAAATGCTAACAGTTCTAGAAACATGCTTATGTGCTATATCTTACTAATGGATGACATTTTTCAGTGATAAACCTAGAGACGGAATGTCTTTAGAATTTCTTGCTGTGTAACAGCATAGTGTGCTTGCCAGCTTCAAGGTTTCAAGCAAAAATACATGCTGGGTCCTGTTTGTTTACCTAAAGATGTTTGAACCTGCAGTGTCCTTTTTTTGTGTTTTGCTCAATAGGCCAGTCTGTGGAGTGTTAAGTATTATCATTTTAACGTGTATCTTTTTAGTGGAAGATGAGATACTGAGGTAGTCACAAGATCCTTGAGAGCTAAAAAACTGTGAGAGCTGTCAAAATGGTGTGTAATTATCATTGACTTGAGAATATTTTATGCAATTTTGAAAGACTTTTATCATTTAGAATAGATTTTAGAAAGTACAGTAACAACTGTTTTTGAAACTTGCGGCGCCAGAATTAGAAAGACATGTATGCAAATATAGCCACCAAGTAGCACACTGACATTGCTGTGGAATGCAAGGCTACTAGAAATTATGCACTTAGTGTCTCAACATGATGCTGGGCTTTTTCTCTTAATAAATGTAAGGTTATAGTGCATTTGGGCAATTGACTTGGCATTAGAATATATGACCTCAGCTACTCACACAGAATAATTACCTACAGCGATTAAAAAGCATGCCCTTTAAGAAAGCAGTCTTTGAAACAAACGTAGTCCAACAACATCCATAGTTGTAAGTCTTGCTAACAGAAAAGCTGATCATCAGTACTGCTGTAAGCGCAGTGAAGGAGCACAAAAGAAAAATGTTGGAGTTTGGCTGCTTCTGAACAGCCAGGCAGCAGTTTCTCAAGAACACCTTGTTTCACATGTGGAAGGCAATGAGTTTGTCAGATTCCCTCTGAGTTGCAGGTTTCTTCACATCTCAACATAACTTTGTCACATGAAGATGAATCGTAAATGCTGGATGGTAGGCTTCCAAGAGGCTCACATGCACTGGGACAAATCCAGAGAATCTCCAGGAATTATTCTTGGTGAAGCAAAGCAATCAGAAAGTGTTTTTGTGACCCCTGACTGTCACAGTATGGAGCATGAGCTATGTTAGCCTGCTGATTTTAAGCAGCTATTTGACGTATTAATTTGGTTTATGAAGCCTTAAATTGTTTATATCCTTGCCATATGAGAAGTTCCTCCCATTTCTTAGTTTAGTTGAATTCATATTGATTTATGCCTGTTCATGCCACAACTTTCTTTAGTTTCATCCTCCCCTCCTTCCTCTTACTGTAATTGACAAAAATTTTGAAATGGAAAACAATTCTAAACAAAAACCCACTTTCTTTTAACTTCATCCTGACAACAGAGGATGTTTTGGCCAATTTGTGAATAAGGACATTTTTTTTAAAACAGCTCTGCTACCAATTTTGGTTTGAATGAATGGGTGTTTGGATATATGGGATTGGGAATTTTCCAACCAGCTTCTTCTGTGAGATTTGTATTTTAATATCTAAAGCTACTGAACTTCAGTGCTAATGTAAATGTAGAGAAACCATAATAAGTGATTTATCAGTAATAGAGGGATTTTAGAACCACATCCATTTTAAGACAAAACCAGGAACAGAATGTGCAATATTTTGTAATATTGGCAAGTGATACCATGAAACATGTGCAAATCTCTTAGCATGTTTTATCAATGTAAGGCCATTAAGAGGGAGTCATAGTTTAGCTCTTTTCTTCTACAGCAGCGCGGTTTGGTAATCCAAGTGTATTTCAAGTGACTCAGAAGCACACGAAGAAATGAGAACAACTGCCTTCCTGACAAATTATCATTCATTCTGGAAATGTTAGGCAAAAAACATTCACCTAGACCTACTCTACTGTGTAATACAAGACCATCTTAGATTTAAAACTTAATTTTGTGGAAGAACTCCTTAAAAATATCAGCACAACTAGTCCACTAAGAGACAAGCTACTGCATAGCACTGATAGTTCAGGATATTAATATTATCTGGTACTGGCGCTTTGCCAGTGCATTAATTACGTCAGCTGTAACACAACCACATTTTATGTGTTGTATATAACCAATTGGACAGGTAGTTATATTAGTCTCACATGCAAAATACTTAAAAATAAAGAAGATTCAGTGCCTGCGTTTCTTTGACTCCTGCCTGAGGGAAGAACAAGGAGTGGTGCACAGGCAAGCCTTTTTCAGCCCTCACTCTCCAGCTCATTGACACTAATCAAGGAAGGGCACTAAGGAGATAGATGATGAAAGCTCTTCCTGGGCTCCTTTAAGCTGATCTGGTTCAAAAACCACTTCAAAGGATAAAGTCAAACACATGCCTCTTAGTTTTATATCTGTGGAACTGCATCTG
Organism: Pezoporus flaviventris; assembly: GCF_033815535.1. Taxonomy (NCBI): domain Eukaryota; kingdom Metazoa; phylum Chordata; class Aves; order Psittaciformes; family Psittacidae; genus Pezoporus; species Pezoporus flaviventris. The sequence continues at coordinate 4,348,179 of NW_026892638.1, read as the reverse complement.
CAAGGACTCCTTCTCCTCACCTTCCCCAGACACTCTCTCCTGGGCTGGCTGGGGCATGCTGGAACCTGGCTGCATGATTTTGCATGTGAATCTTTTCCAGAAAAGACACAATTATAACTTTATTTCTTTTTTCCCCCTAGGTACCATCTTAAGGATATTCTAACCAGCATTACATACAACATCCAAAACACAGGCCAGCCAATCAGAGTAAATCATCTAAAACTTGTAGCACAATTCATTCAAAAGGAATTCCCCTCCATTACAGCTATTAGATGGGAAATACAATCTTTTGATATCTCAGTGGTCTATATCTGGTTCTAGTCCATAAACTTCCAGTTGTCTGCAGATTTCTCATTATTCACAACTATCTTCCACATTTGGAATAAAAAGCCAAGTATCTGAATATTAGGGGCACGTGGGACAGACTAAATTGCCTGTTGTGGCTTCACTCTTATCTGTGGGGTCTGTTGCACACACTCTTTGGATTTTCATAGTCTCCAAAAGATCTGGAGGCTTGAAGGTTGCTTCTATTTCAAATTCAGCTGGAGCCTGGTATAGTTCTGCAGTTAAATGTTAAGCATTTTTGTCAGTCTATGGGAAGGGTGGGTCTGCGAATATTGACAGAGATGAGAAAGGCTAAACTGAGATTCATTTATAGACTTCTATTTTAATGAAAGGCTGTAAGGGTTCTATATTTCACCTTGTTTATATTAGCTCATTTCTAGAACATGGAGAGAAAAAGTAAGGTCTGAGGGCACTGGATCACACTCCACCTTCACTTGCTGACAGTTTTGCTTGGGAAGGAACAGCACAGCATGGTGTCCAGTAACAACAGATACTTCTGTAAGAGCTGGTCAGCTTTCTGCATACATAGACATTAATCAGAATTATAGACATGGAGTGTTTAATTGTCACTTTGCTGTATGGTAACAGCAGATACCACTCAGCTCTTCCCCTCTTCTTTTTGGAAATTTCCCTCTAGTGCACAATGTCTAATGCAATAGCCAAATACAGCTTAACTGTGCCTAACTCTGGTGTGGGTTGGTGACAATAATATTCAGGATATAAATATCCTAATTCTGGCTTAACCTTTGGCCACCAGACTGCGTGACAAATATGCAGAGCAACAAATATGTGCTTGGAGGACTATAACTTATAGCTGCCACAATTGACAGGCATTCTCTTTCAGGTCTCTAAGGATTCACACATAACTAATGCACTGCCCCCTGAAATCTTGCTGGCTAGGATTTATCCAATTTTATGACAACTGGTCTTTCTTAGGACAGTTTCACATCTGCCTTTTTTTCCCACCAGCACTTGCCCTTTTTATTGCGTAATACTTAAAGTCAGTATTGATAGCCCTTTAAAATTCACCTATGATTTGTAGCAGAACAGAGGGGCTTTGCACAGGATTAATGACTCAAAAACTGTTAATCAGTGTCATTAATAATTTCTGGAAACTAACGCTGACATCATTGGTTAATTCCAGAAGAAAACAGAAATCATACTCTGCTACTTCATTAGGAAGGTAGATAGAGTTAGTGAGAAAATTACTCAACTCCATAAATATCTACAATTTTGTCTAAGAAGATACAACAGAAGCACCAAGATACCTATGCCTAAAGTGTCAGAACAGGATTTAGAAAATGGATCACTTCTTTTACATTACGCATTTTAGGCCCACTAATTCACTCCCACTACATGTCCAGCAAACAAACTGTCGCAAGGAGGAATATCCTGGGCATGCTGGAGGTCAGAAGAGTTTTAGCACTAGGAAAAGCAGCAGCTGAAATTCATGACATGAATATGGCCAGTATATGCAAACCAAATATTACAAATCAGACTAAAGATAAAAGGAGTTTAAGAAATGGCACACACACAGAGATTCCTCTCTTATTCTGGTAACCCCTCAAGGACTTGTACAAAAACACACACTGAAAGATTAATAGGGAAAACTCATCTGTCAATGGATTTATTTGCAAACATCATGCTTCATTGTCTTTGTCTTACAAATCTACACATTACTTTATCCCACTAATATCTTTATAAGGTTGCATGGTATTGACCAAGGTTAAATAGCACTCACTTTATTTCAATCTGTAAACTGAAGCCAAACAACATGCCTTGATATCACTACTCCAAATTCTCAATAGGACTGAATAATAGAGAAGAGGTAAATCAAAGCTAACTACTTCAGCTCCAGCCAGTCTGTCTCCACTCAAAGCATCCGTTCAACTGGAAAGCACATCAAAATTTATAGCATAGACATTTACTGTGAAAGGCTTTGACACCATGAGGAATCCTATCCTCGTGCCTTGAAAGCCAATAATATGACACAGAGCCTATATTTGCACTGTCCTACAGGAATGCTCAGTGGCTGACTACAACAGCAAACAAAAGCATTTATTAGCCTGTGGATCTTATTTCATCTGTGTACACTGACTCTGATTTGTTCTCCTCGAAGCTGAAAACACAAAAGATAAGAAGTGGACAGCTCCAGCCTTTTTCTTCTGCTTCTAACTGTGAGTCCAGATTCACAGTATACCAGTACAATTCACCAAAAAGCTGCCAACACAGCCCTGTGTTTCCAGCATCATAACCAAGGGACAGAGCATAAAAATTCTTGCACAGGGAATAAAAAGCAAATAAGTTTTCCTGGACAGTAAAATTAATGTTCTTTCAGGTTCATGAAAAGAACCAAGGTTGCAAACATTTTTATTGCTGGCAATTTCATGCCTTAATTCTTGACATTACCAGTGATGATATGAAAGACATGAGCATCTGAGTCACCCTCTTACTGTGAAATGATTATCACCTTTTCAGGACAAACTCTCACACCTTTAAAGAAAGACCCGTGACTGCTGTCAGAGACAGAAGTATATCCTTGCTTTCTCTTTTGAATGTAAGTTTAATTTCACTGCGTATGCCTCGTGAGAAACGTACATAGCTAAAGCAATGCATAGAATATATATATTTCACAGAGTTACCCTTTATGTTTGAACAAGGGTATACCAGGTGAATGAGTTCCACACCATTCTCCCAGATTGGAGCTCAGTCAGATGTAGAAGGTAATTGAAGAGCTGTTGGAGTGAGTGCCCTTTGCAACACCTGCATTGTTTACTGCATGTTCAATAAAGCCTGAATGTTGGTAACAGAGATGACTCTTTCCCTCGTGAATGTAGCAAGGTGCTGTTTGGCAAACAGGGAGGACATGAGATAAGATAACCTTAAAAGGCTCTTGATTTCATTGTTGACCTATGATTTCTTTTTACTTTGGAAAAGAAGTATTTCTTTTAGCCCTAAACCTGCATACTGTCCTAGCATTCTCTACAGCCAGAGATGATGAAAGGCCATTGTGGCTGTGATGCATGTTTCGTACAGCAGTGAAATAAAGCGAAATGCTTTGCCACTTGAAGAATATCAACTGCTTAAGATTGCAACTCAGAAACAAAGAAGGATCCTTCTTTGGTTGGTTTGTTTGGTTTTTTTTTCATTCTGTTTATCACTCAGTAATAACAGTATCAGGCATTTAAAATCAGAGGTCAGCCTACTGGAGGGATGCTCAAACAACTTTCCCAGATCCTCAGTGGACTTACAGACAGGAAAACAACCTCACATTAACGTAGCAAGAACCTTCATGCATTCATGAATAACCAGCTCACAGCATATTATGATTGAATTGTATATTTTCACCACAGATAATATGATAGTTTTTAAGGGTTTCTGCTATCCTAGCCAAACAGGATAATGTGACTGATTTATATGATGCATTTAGGGGAGGGGCTTCCAGCTATCATTATGATTACTTAGCATTTTATTTCATTTGTTTCTTTATTTAAATGTTCAGTAGACCTGGAAACTCTTCTGTGTTTTGTGGGGTTATTTTTGTAACTAATTTGGTAATAATATTTGCCCCTTTCCTATCCTCATCCAGAAAAGTTCAGTGGTTCACTCTCCCGTTATCTTTTGTTCTCTAAGTTTGTTTAAGCAAATCTAAGAAAGGAAGTCGTGCTTAGAACTGAGAAAAAGTACTAGCTGGTAATGGATGGACAGTTTAAATTTGACAAAGCATCATAGCATTCCTTCAAAAGCAACTTCTCTTCCTGGCCTACATGTACTCTGAATAACTCACCTCTTCCGCGTTCTGGTGGCTTTGTCTTTTCTTGTGTTTGCTAATTGTATGCCAATGGCTATGCATTCACTTTCTAGGAAGAAGGTTTTTAAACTGACATGACTATGTATATTAATGAGAAAAGAAAGCGAAAAGTGGAAACAATGTACCATAAGGCAGTCTATGTGAAGTCAAGCATGGCCTGTATTGGTAACCCTGATAAGCTTATCTCCTGATAGAACTATACTTTGCTGCTAAGACAAGTGAGTGCAAGAGGGTTAGGCATTCTGCCATAAAATTACTAGAGCTGATGAAAGTAAGAATTTCCTTTGCATTAGTTATTACAAAATTGGAAGAGAAAGATATTCTATGTTGTTCCAAAATATTGTCAAAATTTAAAAGCTTCTTTGGAAAGGTGAAATTCCCACCACATCTGATTTTGAAATCATGACAAGTGTTTCATTTCGGACATTTCAAATCAAACTTCTACCAACAACAGGAGCAACCATAGCTCTTACGTGCCACTTAGATGCACTTAACAAATCTGAAAACCTCTGGACTGCTAAACCTCTAGGGCAGCACACAGGATGGGAGCCTCCAGGGGTGCTAACCTATTAAATCTTAGATTATGAGCCTGAGGCTGCCTTATAACTGGGTGGTCAAACATACAACTGAGCAAATTGGCAAACTTCTGATAGAAATCTGTCTGTCAGGCAGCTTTTGCAGCTCTCCTGCAAGAAAAGTTCCAGGCTTGTCATTTTCCTGGGAGCTGACTTCATGAAACTTTTTCAAAATTTTTACTAGAAAAAGAAGATCAATTTTGAAATTTCTGAGTGGTTCTAGTAAAATTGGTTGCATAAAATCAGACATTACTCCCATTTCTTTTCATCTCAGATCCCCTTGATTTTCTTTTGGGTGAAATATTTTCACTGTAGACAACCTATTAGATACTTGTCACATTCCTTAGCTCACATCTCCTATCGAGCAATGCTAAGAAATATCCAGAGATATCTAATTAGGGAAGACATAGCTCTCGGCCGACTACTGTGCACTGTGCTATGCAGGACTATGCCCTGAGCTGGCTAGCATTGCTAAAAGGCTGAGGTCCCCTTGGAGTCCTGATAAACTATTTCTGGATATCAACAGGCTGTCAATAACTGACAATGGCGTGTGCTGTCTTTCCAAGTTAATACATATTTTCTAGTAATCCTCACCTTATATCAGCAGTCTCACCACATTTGAGTCAAATTCCCCAACACACCTCATGCTGAATACGTGTGAAACACCAGACGCAGATTGGTGTCAGATACAATTTTTTTAACGTGACACATATTTTGAGCTGAAAATTTTTTCTCATTCTTGTTGAAACTCCTTCCTAATCTGAAATATATTTAAGGCCAGATGTGCACAGCTCCTACCATTTGTCATGGCTGGCCTCTGAGAGGCAGTAAGATTTGCTTAAACATGCTTCCTCAGAGGGCGTGCCACATAAACCACTTCTATTTTCTGCAAATATTAACAGGAGATATTTTCAAGACTATATGTTATTCTAGAGATTGTACTTTCACATTTCACAAGAAACGTGTCAGCCTTCATTCTGTGAAGGAAGTTGGCTGGACGTATGTATTCATAACATGTATACATCAGAGCTCAAACACCTGCAACTCAGATACTTAAGGTTTTGGGATAATCCCTTAATGAATCTGATTCCATAGGGTAAAGCTGAGCTACATTTAGTCTAACTTCCATATGCTGCCTGACAATACTACTTCAAGAGAAACTCTTCTCATATGTCTTAGATCAGTGTTTGAAAAGCAGCTCCACAGGAATCCGTAAGATCAGAAGAATAATTTGGTGTCACCTTGAGAGATGTCAAGCAAAAGGATGACTAAAATAGATACAGCTCTCTTACAGCACGTTATGGTTACCATATGTGATGTAGAAATTATATTATAATATTACATGACACTGCTAGTGCAGCACAAGCAACAGGAACTTTTCCCACCAATATACTATTACAACTCATTAACTAATTTCTCAGCTGTGTTTGCAACCCTTGCATGTTCTCACTCCATGAATAATCAAACTCTTGCCTTTAAGAGCACAGTTATTAATTAGAAGTGAACCTATATTTCATTTGCTGAAAGTATTTGCTGTTGCTGCAGTTTTTAATGCTGTTATCTAGTAAGAGGATTTCAAATACAGTATACAGTTGGTGAGTTAACTACATGTGGCAAGGTCTGTTACCAGGGCATGACCAGGGTAAAAGGCCTTGGGGCTACAGGCTGGAAAGGCAACAGTCATTGGCCACAACAGTCAAAGGTCAGAGTCACCTGTGACACATTAGCCTGCTAGGAAGCAGCCTGCAGCAGCAGAAAAGGAGACAGAGGGGAAAATAGCTGCTAGTGAAATTCAAAGGGTAGGACTTGATTTTACATTGTAATGAAGGGTTTCTACATATTTTTTGTTTCATACTATTCCTAGGTGCAAAATACGTTTAAGCAGCATTATTATCTTGCTGTGGCTTTCAAAGAACTCTGTGGCAAAGAACACAGAGAACCATTTTTCTGTATGGGCAGGAAAATATATGGGATGTTTCAGGTTTCAGATCATTACTCTGGCATTCTTTCCAAACTGGATGGAAAAGAACACAAAGGTACTTATACTTACCATTAAACTGATAGGGGAGGTAGAATATCGGAATCATATCTTCAGGTCTAGTTAATTGCAGTGAGATTCTGTGGCTCTTCGAAGAAGCAAATTGTTTATTTTCCCCAAAGACAAAAGGTCCTGGTGGACCCTAACTAGATTTGGTGCGTAGGCTGGTGGTTTCTTAAGAGAAGAATGGATGAAGATATTTCTTAAGAAGAGCAGATGAAGGAACTTGCATTCTGCCTGAGCTATAGGTAAAGCAAAGATCAGAGATTGTCATTCCTGAAAGAATTTGATTATTTAGCAGCAACGTGCTTTTAGTTAGCATGTAGCACAGGTCTGTAGCAAGTCACATCATGCTATTGTTGCAAGCAGGAGTCTGGTAAACTCTTTAGCATGATGCTTGTACTATACCCAGTACCATGGCAGCCTGCTTCAGCTAGCTTTGTACCCAGGTGGAGGAAAATGCACGGCATGTTTGTCAATAAACCACACCAAGTAAATTACAAGGGAACTCTTACTTCAATAAATGCCAGAGGCTGGCATCTACCAGGAGCACAGCATAACTCCAGTTTGTGGTTTGTTGTAAGAGCTGGAAGAGGGAAGAAAAGGAATTATCCCCTTGAATTACTTTGACATGGGATTAAAACAGACCTTGGTTGCACAAACTGGAAATTGTTCCCAACTGGGTCAGTTTAGATGCAGTTGTAGAATATATCTGCAACTATTCCTGTAAAATGTATTACAATATTGTTGGGAATATGATTTTATTGATGTTTTGCCTGGAATAATTACAGCAGAACTACTGTGCAACCTCCTTATGAAAGACAAAACACTTATATATACAGCCTGCACCCAGGTCCACAAATACAGGTCATTCTTCCTCAGCCCCTTTGGAATTTGGATTGTTTTCTAGCTTTTAATAAACGGTTGATAAACACAGACTTCAGCAAAAGGTCCAGCGGCATGCTTCCTCAAGTCTTCAGCAAGTGGGTCTGCAGACACATGAAACCAGGTCAGAGCCTAGGTACACAGCAAGCTGGGGGATGTAAATTAAAGAGGAAAAGTAAGAACCAAAATTTTTTGTTATCTTGATGTGAGATTAGAAAAGACCACGAATTGCCTGAGGCCCTGCCAGCAGCCCTCAGCCTATGGCAGAGACAATCTAGGTGTCTGTCTGCATCCTGTGAGCCTGGACAGAAAGGTAGTACTGACAGATGGAGCTGTAGGCAGGATCCACAGTGGTTGGGGGGGGGGAAATCACCTTGCTCTATGGCACAGCTACCAAAGGAGGCAAAAAGCAACTGCATTAGCAGGGTCTGTCAGCCATTAACTGCCATATTTGTGATTATTATTCCTGATCAATAACCCATTTGATTGCAGCTGGATTGGGAAACCAGCTGCTACTGCTGCCAGCTCAGATAAGCAGCAGTACTCACATAGAGACATGTGGCTGACTACTGGTGAGGTGTGTTCTGAGGCCAGTGGGCAACTGCTGGCTGTTGATAGGAAACCCACAAAATGAGAAGTGTTGCTGCTCAGATATCATCACAGCTGGCACACAGGGAGTTCCCTTCTGTGCTGAGCAGCAGTGCAGTGTGAACCACCATCACAGCAGAACAACAAAACATCTCGGGGAGCAGGGTATTGCTTTAGGCTCTGTGCAGTATGCTGTCAAGTAGCAAACTGAAGTTTAGGAGCAATGATTAAATTCATTATCGCTTTAGCTTTAGGGGATACAACTGAGGCCAGTTCCAGCTCATGTTCCAACTGCAGAGGTTTTCATCCTACATGTTCAAGTACTGGGTGAAGGGATTTAGTGTAATTCATATACTTGAATTACATGGAGACTGAATCCTAGGGTTTTAAGTCCCATCTCAAGTTGTCTGCTTAGCTACATTACATGTAATTATCATTATCAGCTCAGTAGTAGTAAAGAAAATTCCAGGTAAAGTAAGGTGCTGAACTAAACAAACCCCTGACTTCAGCATAGAAGACGGTTACTAGTTCACTGACTGTGCAATACCAAATGGTTTTTACACTTTGCTTTGCAAGTAGTGCTGGGTACGCGGACATCTTAGAAAGCCTTACCCCAGAGAAGGCTTCTGCTCAACCACATGCATCTGTCACTTGGGTGGCTGAAACAATAGCAATATACATTTCACCTTCAGGTTTCTTTTCTGTGGATGCAAGGTGAAGAAGAAGGGAGCAGGAGAAGACAGTTTATGATTTAGTTGAAATTTCAGGATTCGGGCTTGGGTTTTACTGCTGTATTGTGTACTGAGTTGGGTATTGGAATAAACATTAGGCAATATAGAATAGAGTGAAGAACTTCAGTCATTCTTCAAAGCAAAGAATTTTATTGTATTTGCAATTAACTGCTGGCACAATCCCTCCATTTTGACAGCTAAGTTCTTTACTGTGGACTGCATAAAAGGAAAGCATTTGAAAAAATATTAGTCTTCTTGCGTTAAGAGGAGATGGCTGAAAGACAGAGAAATTTTTAGGAATGTTAATAATTTATGTGTGACATGAAGTGAGGAAGAACACTTTGTATTCCATCCATTTCTGCCTGAACAGTTCTCACATTGTCATGCTGCTCTGTGCTAAAATAAATGCTACACATTTGTAATGGCCAATAATCTTCGTTGCATTCTTCAGAGCATTTTCAAAATACAGTTTTTCCTTACCTCAAGAAGTGATACATTTCTTTCCCAGAAAAAAAAAAAACTTGTTTTTCACCACGCGAACACCCCAAATCTCATTTAACTACTGTTACTACAAAGAAAACTAAGCTAAGGAATGTATGTTGCTGAAGAATTGAATTAATAAGTCATGAAATAATCATAATTCTAAATCATAATTCTAAGACTGGTTTGTGTGATGCATTATTCCTACTGCTTCTGCAATTCTGCAGTAAGAACTACATGGAGCAGACAAGGAATGGTGAGGAGCTGACAGTACTAGGTTAATAAAGGTTTATTAATGTCTTCAACAGAAATAAAGATGAGTGAAACATTTGGAAATAGGACTAGAAAGAGCTGTACTGGCTTAGAAGTATGATAAGCAAATTGTATGTTCTTCCTGGCCTTATTTAATAATTGAAGATCAATTTAAAATGCCATAGCATGAAAAACAATATATTTGAAAATCTCAATTATACTTCCTATTAGCTAGTTTTTGAAAGTTTCTTTTAGAGAAGTGAGTAAATTTTATTTGCTAATAAAATAAATACCTTTTTAATACCTTTTTAATAAATACCTTTTAAATAAAAGATAGTGAGAAAAGCAAGTGAAAGCAAAATGAATAGGAAACTTTAAGCTAGGTCTTTAGAACAAAGAACGTAGGACAAAGAAGCTGATGTGGATTTGCCCTGTGTCAACCAAGTAATTTGTAAGTCATGCTACAAGATGGTTTTAATTACGTCCATACAGGTTACAAAGGGTGTCTCTTTTGCTTTTGATCAGGGGAAAGATATGCGGATACTAAAGTCAGCTGTACTAAGGATGAAAGCTTAAGTAACTTACTTGGTGTAAGCTCTGTGCCTGAGTTACATGCACAGAGTTTGCTGCAACTCCCAGTTTAGATGACTTAGGTCTAGGTATCCAGAGGTGTAAGTACTTCACACTGCCAGAGGTGAAGGAATTGCAAGTATGTGCAATTTGGGATTTCTGTCAAGATGTATAGCCAGATTCATCCATTTAGTCATATAGGTTCCGTACGTTCAATCCCCAAGGAGCTGTGCATGGCGACTGAATTTGATGTAGCTGTTCTTTAATTATCTCTGGACAGGCAGGAAGATCAAGCTAATTTTGGACATTACCTCAGAACTCATTAAGCCAGGGACTCAAGCCGTTCATTGTTACTCATTCAGTTGGGAAAGTTAAATATGATACAAAGTATGCTAGATGGTGTCTATTTGTACTCTCTCCAACAGCAATGGGATACTTGCCAATGACTTCAGTGGGTGGGGTCTGGACCCTGAATCTCCATTCTCCAGCTCCAATTTCTGAAGTTCCATTTTTGAGCTCCACCTACAAATGACCAAGTCAGGTTCTTGTTGACAGCTCTTTTATCCAGATAATGGAGATTACATACTTTCTATCCACCATTCAAATTAATTTGCAAAGGGAAGACAAATGTATCATGCCTTGCAGATGGGAGTTGTCTCCCTTTTCCAAACAGAGTTTCAGGCACTGGGGAGAAAAAAAAAAGAACCCCCAAAACAAAAAATTGCATTTGGGAGGCCTGGTGCTTGGTATTGTTGCGGGAACTTCTCATGTTCTGCATCAATTTCCTATTGTTTTAGCGGTATTAGTAACAGCTCAGTGATGGAGGACCTTTTAAAAGCCTAGACAGATTGACCCTCAAAAGGTACTCTACCTAAGGTAGAAATCAATTTATAAAATGAAGTGAAAGAAGTTCTGCTTTTGGAGCTTGCTATTCACTGGTGAAAACACTTCCAATTAGTTTGATCCAGAAAAATGGGAGACACTAAGAACAGGAAACCACATTTGTGCCTTCTGGCTTTCAGGGTACATAAGACAAAAATTGTTACTAGTGCAGAGGCTATTACAGAAGCTGTGAATCTTCCTCTCTGATTTATGGTCTGTCAAAACATGTCAATTTAATGAAAGCAAAATACTTCAACTGGAGTTCATTGTGTTTCTGCAGTTTATTACTATAACAACTGGATTGTGCATTAAGCATCTTATTTTCTACTTAGGAAAAAAATGCAGATTATAACGGAATGTTGTGATGACACTGCAATTAACACAGTGATAAAAGCAACCCTTTGGGCTTTCCATAAGAAATGTAATGTTTTTTCTTATTTCGTTCTACAGTCTGAATCCCACCCCTCTTGATAAGCTTTGTTTCTGTCCTCTGGCATTATATTTTTATTGGGGATGTTTCCAAACTCAGTTAGAGAATTAACACATAAAAGACCATCCCCTAGATAGTTGGTTAGTACATCTTGCCTTGTTGTACGTTTCTTTAGTAGATAAAACTCCATAAAATCACAGTTGCCATGTTGCCATGTTGCAGAAAAGAACAGGCAATAGTCCACTTCACTTCGAAATTCTAATTCTGCATTAGTTTTGGTTTTTATTGCCAGTAAAGTATAAACATTTTTCAAACAAACTTTTAAAATAGGAGGAGACTTTTTTATAAGTAGTATTTATAGCATCTTTTAAAACCTATTGAAGCCCCATTCTTCCACCTGACAAGCTTGATGGATTCACACATTCTACATGTCCTGAAAGCTGAACATGTTTTGTGGCAGCCTTCTGCTACAAACTGAAAGTGAAAACTCCTGGTGATGGGATCAAAGCCAGAAAGAAAAAAAACTAAACAGAGAAGTATCTAAAAAACCAATAACAAATCTGAGGCCAAAATACAGTCAGCAACAGAGCTATACAGTGCCCTGCAGTGGGAGCTGAGATTTGGTGTCCCTCCATTGTTGCAGAAATGTAAGGAAGGCCCTACATCTGAAAGTGCAATAACGTGCATTGAAAAATTCATGTTAGAGAAAATGTCTGCTTCTAATAAAAACACACCTCTCTGTGCATAAAGCCCAAGTGAACAGGCATGGGATTTATGTCTTCCTGCCTGACACACAACCTACAAAGTAGGGCATGTGTACAACTCACCACCTTCCCAGATCCAGAGGCTTCACTCTACCTTACTTATGCCTTGCAGTAGGATCACAAAGACCTGACATAGCAGAATCTATAATCATGTTTAGAAAAACAAACCAAATTGAGTAGACTAAATCAAACTGAGTAGATTTAAACAGACAAAACAAAAACAACAAAGAAAAGGAGCTTTGGAACAATCTGGGACAAAAGAATTGTCCTTTATCAGAAAAAAGAGAAGCTTTCTCTTTATCCAAGCTATAGTGCATTTAAAAAATAGTATTTACCCATTGGTGATTATTATATCTGCAGTTTTACCTCTTTTTTCCATTTCTGAAGCCATAAACTGGATTATAAAGGTGAAGTAGTTGTGGGACAGCAGTTAACAAATGAGGGGTATAGCACTTTCTAAATGCCAGTTCCTGTTCCACTGTTGGAAGAGCTGCATAGTGAAGATGGGATATGTGAATTTCTTTCAATTGTCTTTTACTACTTTTAAAACTGGACATAGGGCAGTGAAAGTAATATATGGCTCTTGTCCCACCAGAGAGCTTGTAACATTCTTTTGGAAAAGTTGAAGTCTACTGTAGGAATTTTCCCACCTATGTAGCTCCAGGAGCACCTGCCAGTTAGATTTCAAATGGTGTTTCTTAAAATATAAACCAATGCATGCTGTGAACAGAGAATGTTTTACACTATTGGCTTATTCATGCATACTAGTGGGTGGCACAACTGTTTAAAGAAGTCAGAAAGAGATGGTAAGAAGGAGTATATATGTGCATGCCTACAGTTAGTGTTCTCAAATACTCTTCTAAGTATTTCAGATGAAAGTATTTTAATTTATTTATAAACCTCACATACTCTGGAATTTTATTAGTCTGCATTCCACTCCCAGGAACAAGTTCCAGGGAGCTCCAGGAGCACAGAAAAACATAAAGGAGACTGCTGTTTTGGGACTGACTAGAGAGGCTATAAAGTTATGCCACTGAATGAGGGCTGGGCGATATCTTCTAATAAAAGAAATTGTCAAGTATAGGTGAGAGCTGTTTGCTTTGCAATTAGAGGCATAATGCAGTAAAATGTATATGAAAGGTGAAGACCTCTGCGGTTGTTAAAACTAGGGTCTGAATATGAGAAAGACAAGTCACATAATGTCAGGTAGTAAAAATGAATACTAAAAATTTAGGAAATGGCTTTTGCGGACTGATCCCAGCAAGACCCTAAACATTCCGGCTGTTGCCTCTCCCACCTCTGCTGAAATTCACATAACAATTCAAACCAAAACATGAGGTACTTCCTGTACTTTGAAGACATATTATAAATCTAAAATGAAAGAAAAAAAGAATTATCTACAGTCTCTGCAGCATTTCCACGCCTGAGTTTCTCTCTGAGCCAACTGGGAAAATTCCATACCTGCATTTACTTCTCAGTATGCATTCAGTAGAATGGTAGAATTCCTTACCCAATGATGGAAAAATAACTGCTTCTCATTTCGCTCAGCTCAAACATTCAGGCTACAGCATTATTTTCCTTGTCATATTTGAAGAGCAGTGACAAGTATGTTGTAACTGTTGACAGAACAATCTATACAGCTGTACCTACCCTTCTTCAGAAGCAATGTCACATTTATCACAATGCCATTCTTCCATACCTTATTACAAATGTTTCACTCTGAAACTGTTCTGAAGTCATTAAAAGCCATGAGTCAAAGAACTTGAATTCAGTAAATGGTAACTTGATCCAAGATACCTGCCATTTCAAGAGCTGTCTATGAGAAACCTGGCACTTGGCTTTGCACAAGGTTATGCACATTGAAAGGCACTGAGACTTCAGGACTCCTACAGCCACCATATGGAGCAACAGCACTGGAAAGAGAAGTAGCCTTTGCTCTCTAAGAGTATGTCTGCCTGCAGAATGCTGCCTGGTTTGTGTCTACCACATGTATAAAGAATCCACTAAATTTGGCAGGATTTACAATAACTTATTTTGGCATTTGGTGACTTCAAGATGAATTCATGTTAATTTGTTGTCCCTTATGAATAGCTGTCAGTTCTTGGATATAGTTCCATTTTTGCAGAAACTTTGCAAGAGGACGCCTATATTTCAGAAGCAAGAGGCAGACTAAACAAACTAAAATCAGTCTCTTATCTTGGAAATTATATGCCCAGCACAGAATTCAGCTCTGCTGCACAGTTCCGTGTTAGAGAACAAACTGGTCGTGAATTTATTTAGCTGAAAACATATCAAGTATCAATTCATCAATTTATCACTGGCAAGGGAGAGCTAAAAGAGACCTAAACTAGTATTTGCCCTAAATAAAGAAGAAACTGCATCTTCACATGGTAAGCTGTGGACATGTTGGTGTACAGAAACTCCTTTCCCTGGCAGGGCTCTTTGGGGACTCAAGTCCTTGTGGTTGAGGCAGCAGCCTGCAGACAGTGTGAGGCCAGTAGTGATCCCTTGGCACACTGGGTCTTGGGCTTCTTGGAGTCGGGTTGCTTGGAAATGCAGCCCAAAGTGGGTGGTAAACTCCATCTAAGGATAAATACCATCATGAGACTGATAGCCAACAAGTACCATAAGAGAAAGTTGAAAAGAACTCTGAAGAATGGTAAATGCTCCATCCCTGGCAGTGTTCAAGGACAGGTTGGGCGGAGCCTTGGGAGACATGGTCTAGTGGGAGGTGATCCTGCCATGGCAGGGGGGTTGGAACAAGATGATTTTAAGGTCCTTTCCAACCCAATCCATTTTATGATTCTATGATTCTATCATTACCTAAAAATAAATAAAATGTCCTCTTAGCATAATCTACTTTAAAAACTAAATCTCATTTTTACGTTATTAGAGCTGCTACAGTCTGCAGTATCCATTCACAGAGCTCCCATGAATTTTGAGAAAAGGGAGCTGCAGTTAGATGTACTTGAGTATTTCGATATGTTTCTGTAGTACTGGATGCAGCTCCTCATTAGCTGCACCATTACTCACAACCCGTTTCAATAACTTGCACAAAACGCTGCTCACAAGATCACGGAATTAATGAGATCCTCTCTGAGTTCCAGGGTTGATCACTCAGCTCATTGTCAACTCCTGCCTCCAGCCACTGCCTGCATGTTTTCCATTTAGATTGAGCTGACAGGAGCAATAACTGTGTCTTTGCTGCTCTTTGCAAGCCACCTATCACAATTTGGGGACAAGTCTGACCATCAGTTTTCCACCATAAATAGCTAAAATTACCATCATTCATCTTAAATTTAAAAGTATGTTTTAAAAAAGTAGCTTCAGTTCCCATAGGAAATTGCAAGAAGGAAGTTTCCCTGCAAGAAAGATTTTAAAAAAAAAAACAACAAACCTCTTTGTTTTTTTTTGCATTACTATTTGGCTTTTTCTCAATATCTATGCATACTAAAGTTTTTCATAGCATCATAGAATCATAGAATCGTTAGGGTTAGAAAGGACCTTAAGATCATCTAGTTCCAACCCCCCTCCCGTGCGCAGGGACACCTTACGCTAAATCATATCACCCAAGGCCTCGTCCAACCTGGCCTTGAACACTTACTTTCATGGAAGAGAAGAAGAAACTGAGGCATGGGTACTCTGGCCAGCATGGGATGCAGAGCTGCAGCCCCTGTGCTCTGCTTCTGTTCGGTCCCCACTCACTCTATCCCTGACCCAAGAAACCTGGATTCTATTAGTGGCTTTGGCCATGTGAACAACTCCATGTGAGTCAAACAGCATGGAGAACATGTGAACATGTGAACAACTCAGTGCTCACATGAGTGCACAACTCCATGAGTTGTTCATGTGAACAACTCATGTGAACATGTGAATAACTCCAGTGAGTCAAACAGCATGGCTTTCCTGCGCCATGATTCAGTTTCCATCCCAGGGGGCTGCTGGGGCTGACTTCAGAGTTTCAGGAAGCTCCAAGGAAGAGGAGCAATGGGATGCCAGAGGAGGGCCACAAGGATAAGGGGGCTTGAGCGCCTCCTGTATGAAGATAGGCTGAGAAAGTCGGGGCTGTTCAGCCTGGAGAAGAGAAGGCTGCGTGGAGACCTCATGGCAGCCTTCCAGTAGCTGAAGTGGGGCCTATAGGGATGCTGGGGAGGGACTTTTCATCAGGGACTGTAGTGATAGGACAAGGGGGAATGGGTTCAAACTTAAACAGTGGAAGTTCAGGTTAGATATAAGGAAGAAGCTCTTTACTGTGAGGCTGGTGAGGCACTGGAACAGGTTGCCCAAGGAAGTAGTGAATGCTCCATCCCTGGTGGTGTTCAAGACCAGGTTGGACAGAGCCTTGGGTGACATGGTCTATTGTGAGGTGTCCCTGCCCACGGCAGGGAGCTTGGAACTAGATGATCTTAAGGTCCTTTCCAACCCTAACTATTCTATGATTCTATGATTGATTCTATGCTGGGAGATGGGCAACCTCAGCTTTAAAGAAGTAATTATCAGAAACATTAATAATTTGCTTTTCAGGTTTTGGAATTGTAAATCAGGTGGAGTTTCACCGTGAAAGACAGTAATGCCTCATACCTGGCAGTGTACAAGGCCAGGCTGGATGGGGCTTGGAGCAGCCTGGTCTAGCAGAAGTTGTCCCTGTGCATGGCAGAGGGCTGGAACTAGATGATATTTAGGGTCCTTTTCAACCCAAACCATTCCGTGATTCTGTGATTCCACATCAAGGAAGGAATTTATTGCCAATAGGTTGATATTGATCAAAGTAGAGAAAGAGACTATTTTCCTTTTGAATGAGTTTTACTTTCTGACTAGTGAACTTCTGAGTGAAAATTACATGGAACTTTAATTTAAATAAATTGTAATTTTGCATTTCCATCATTCAAAGAAACTCTATGATCACTGGGAAGTTGCCTGCAACAATATAATCAATGAAAATGAGATAGAAAAGGGATCTCAAGAGATTCTCTAGTCCAATACTTTGTTTCAAAGTAGGAGAAACATGCTCTCATCACTCATGTCAGATATTTATCTTGCAATTTTATTAAAATGCATGGTGGGATTAGAGTTCAGGGAGAACAGCAGAAAGAAACACTTTTCAGACTCTGTCTAAGAACTGAATTATAGGATGCACTTCACTAAGTATTCCACTCTTTAGAAGTGACTGTGTAGTGAAATATGAAGTTCATGTCTTAACGCTAATTGTCCTGCAGTGCTCCGTTGATCCATTTCTTTACCACTTGAAATTATTCATTACTAAAGATAAGGCTCAATTTCTTCACTTCATTGCACTTTTCTGAGCAAAGATTACGTGATATTCACTATACAGATGGCTACAGAAATTGAAAGACAGAAAAAACAGGCCTCAAGGATTTAAGATCAAAGTGGAAGAAGAAAGTCACAAAACCCTTTTTTCTGAATATATTTCTGGGGAGAAGGACAGGAAGGAAATGTTCATTTTATTCACTTCATTCCTTTCTTTCAGAAGACAAACAGCTGTGTTGCTTCTTCCAGCTTGATACCAGCATGCTTCATTGGTTGGTGTGTTACTACTCACTGTCTACTATTTTAGGTCTTCTTGGGTCAGAAGAAGTAGGTTACCTTCAATGTCTTCCACACCCTGCATTGTTTAAGCCCTACAATTTCATTGATCTATTTAAAAAAAAATGAAATAAAAAAATGCACTGAGCTTTCTGAAACTGTTTTCTCAGGCATTTTCTTTTTTAAGTTAGCCACAAAGATTTAAAACCAGTAAAACAATTGTGTTGTCTTTAATCAGAAAGCTAATACACATCTGAGTGGTGCTCTCACAGAATTTAAAAAAAAAAAAAGTTGTATGTAATCTTTTTTCTTCATGGGTGATCATACGTGTTCATAATTGTTGATACATCTGAAGCCCAGCAAACATGCTTATGGCTCACTAGCCAAAATGCAGTACTGTAACAGTCAGATAGCCCACCTCTTACTCTAAGGTTTATCTCTAATTAGAAAGCCAAGTGTGTCCCCCTTTGTCATATGCCCACACTGGAAAAGAACTTGCTAAGCTGTTTGGTTTTGGAAATACAATACTTTCCACAAGCTTTATTTCACCTGCATTAGTATTATTGGTGTCAAATAGCTGGCAAATAAACTAATAAGCTGTAACTAACTGAGTACCTTAAAAAATACCAAGAATATTGAAACAAGACTAGCAAATATCTATAAAACTAAAAAAATATGTGTTATGCCTCCTTTTCTCATCAGATTCAGAAAAAAAAAGCATGAAAAGAGATATGTATAGACAGAGGAAATGTTTGTAACATCTCCCACTGAAATATAAATACTAAGTAAAATCAGTCAAGCTAAAGGGAATTTATTGCATGTTACACATTTAGAGTGATCCTATTTGAATAGCTGCTGCTACTCCAATAAGCAAGAGTGAAACCTTACTACTTCTCTGCTACTCAATGAAGCAGTGATAAAAGTTTCAATGTGATATCATAGAATCATAGAATAATTAGGGTTGGAAAGGACCTTAAGATCATCTAGTTCCAGCCCCCCTGCTGTGGGCAGGGACACCTTACGCTAAATCATATCACCCAAGGCCTCGTCCAACCTGGTCTTGAGCACTGCCACAGGGATGAAGCATTCACAACCTCCCTGGGCAATATCTGATGCATGTCCAGTTACACATCTATATATATCAGCCTATTAGTGGTTTAATACTATTCCAATTCACTTTGAGTCTCAATGAAGCTGTTTATTTTCAGTCTATGACTGAATAATTGGCATAGAAGTCAGTGGAACCAGCTGAGACTTGCCAAAAGCTAGGCCCAAAATTTCTTAGTCTTAGCTATTGTGGTAAGAAATCTATCCTTACCAGTAAGTAGACTAGAAGAAAAAAAAGCAGAAATAAGCAAACAAAACCAAACAAGAAATCACAAAACCCTGACATAACACAATGATGCTTAATCAGAAGCACAAATAAGGTAACTTTCCAGCCAAAGATGCATCATTAATTACATAGTGACAGATTAAAGACTAGGATATCACAAAATGTTTTTAAATAATCCAGTCTCCTAACATGGACCCAGCATACCTTCTTCCTGCCAATGTTTTTGCAGAGGTAATTGGGTAATTATTGATGACCCAGGCCAATAGCAACTTAAAAAAACTGTCTTTATTTCTGCAATGCAAAGACTCATCTAGCAGTATCAGATCTTTGGAAAACAGGGTAGTAAGAGCATACCAAGAGGATGAAAAAATTCTCATAACAAAAATGTGTAGGAGTAACTGTTTACCCCAGCAGCAGCCCTACATTGCTGGGAGTAGGCAAACCCAGAGATCACCTTTTTGAAGGGATTTGCAGCTTGCCTTTCTTTGAACAAATGTAATTCACACCTTATCTGTCCATCTGCAGGATAATGCCCAAAGCCGATCTGTGCTTGATGTGCAAATGCTAGGTCTATCATTTGCATGCACAAGTAATATGCAGAGACCCATTTGCACTTACATATGTAGAAGATGACATTTAAAAAACTGGCTCCTAGAATCCTTCCTTCTGTGAATGTTATGCAGCCATCTGTACAGAAGTAGCAACCAAATACTTTGCCATCAGCAGAGTGTTATCCTTTCAGATATGGCTGGCTGAGAGGGGGTTTTTATCCAAACTTCATTTCAACAGAAAACTGTTTTTTCAACTAATACAGTTTTTCAACATAATGTTAAATATGCCGTTGGTTTTGTGTTGAATCCTTCCTTTTCTCACTATTGCCAAATTTGATTGATCCAATAGATGCTAAGCATGTTCATGCCCTGGGACTTCAGTTTTCTCTCTGGTACTATGATCAGGGATTCTTGTGACACTTCCTAGCAGCTCAGTAAGAGAAGTGTAATCTCTTGAAGGACTGTAGCTCATGCAAAGTAACATTGCCTCAGATAACACCACAGAATTTGGGGGAAAAAGAAAAAAAAAAATCAGGATTCTTTTTCTTGTCCCACTTCCAAAAGCATTTATAACAAAAAAACAAATAAGGAAAGAATTTTCTATCCAGTCCATTTCAGTGAAATCTGAAAATCCAAACTTGCCACATAATGGCACATCATTCTTCCAGTTGGGAACTGTCCCAGGACAAAGGTCTTTTTCAGAGAAAATTATTGTGACAAATTGTCAAAAATATTTATTTGCACTAGATGAATGTAAAGTCAGCTGCTCAAACTAGGTAAAAACTGGTCAGCACTCTGTTTTCAATGCAGTATGTTGCCATTTGATCAATGGAGTGGATGGACAAAGTACGTATTGAGAGAGGCATGAAGGGCAGGACCTTGAATGATAACCACATATGGAATCTATGGGTCATGCGCTACATAAAATGTTCAGTATGCTAATCTATCAGGGGATACACTGTTGAGACTCTGCAGTGTGCCCAGTTACAGATACTAAATAAACATCCTTATATTAGATTACATCTGACTCAAATAACCTAAACACAGGTGATGGCCAATGGGAGAACCCATTAGAGAGTCATGAAAACAAGAGTGTGGCAGTTTTCCAAACTCTGATGAAATAGCACACATGCCAGGACAGGTGTTCCCTGCCTCCACAGACTGTGCTAGAGAAGCTAATTAGAAAAGTGGAAGAGTAACTTGTATTTGTCCTAATTATCTGTGTAAATATTCATTTCATGTTATCCTTCCTCAGTATTTCATATGAGACTGAGATCATGTGTGCACATGTATATGGAGATCAGAGACTTGGATGGGATTTTTTCAGTGAAGCATTGTAAGTTTTACATTCTTTCAATCTTCTGCTGGGGAAAAAATAAATAAAAAGCCTTTTACACATTAGATATATATTTAGGACAAATTCTGGTCTCAGTTACACAAATACTGCTATCTGTTGAACCAAACAGAATTTTATTTATGTATTGAGAAAAAATTTTCTCTTCCTAAGGAAATGTTGCTGCAAGCCAACACCTTTTAAGAAAGTAATGTTGCATTACACTTTACTTGCAAAACCTCTCTGGAGAGACAAGGTGCCTGAAAATATCTGTGCTCGCTTTAGAAGGAGATACTTAAAATGTGCCATTTTTTTTCCACCCTTCCTTCACATCTTGCCTTAAGAACACTGAAAGTGGGAATAAAGCTTTGGTAATGCATTTTTCTCCTACCCTACTTCCATAGCATTTTTTAGACACTTGCTGATAGGGTGAATTGTTGTGCAGGCTGCAAAACAATGACAAATCAGAATCTAGAAGCCAGTAGACTTGGGACTTTCTTTTTTATACGTTTGAAAAATACATTTCAGTGTCCAGTCCTCAACCAGCAGCTGAAACCTGTCAGCAGTGCTTTGTTTTTCTACCAGAAATCTTTCTAAGTCAGGTTTTAGTGAAAAAGAACATGAGGTGGGTGACAACTTTTATGAAGTATATGTTTAAATCATTCCCCCTTCTCTAGGCTGACATCCATTTCTGTAGAAAACAAGGTGGAAATGGACCATTAGCATCCATGAGTCAATTTAAGCTAGTAGTGGTCAATTTCTGTCCCTGAAGAAAGAGTTTGAATTAGTGAAAATGGAAGTTTTAAAAAGACCCTAAAAAAACAAAACAGGAAAACTTTTAATGCATTTTCTGCACTTGCCACACTGAGTCTATGGGGGATACATTCACAAAGGCACTCAGAGCCAGCAAGGGAGCAGAGGAAGAGGATGAGAATTCTAGATCACATGCAACAGCTGGAAGTAACAGCCAAACAAAGGGCAGATGAAACTGCGCTTCTAAAGCCCTAGAATTGAAATGCTGATTTAAAATTGCATAGACTTGTTTTTTAAATGATGACTTTTTAATATCCTTGTTTGAAAACCAAAATCGCAAATCCCTTTAACAACTGCAATTCACTTTCCTTGGAAAGGTGCAATTACAGGAGAGACGCAGCTATCAAGATCACAGGGATATTTAGATACTAATCATATATACTGTGATATGTTGTTTTACCAGTGCAGTTTACCCCCAAAGACATGAAATAAGGAATTCCAAAGTTATCTTCTGCTATGTAATTGCAGAATGCTGAGCTGTAAGGATGCTGGACTTGAGGTACCTTGAGATTATGGTTTAACAGCATGGTACAGATACTGAACCTCACATTTCTTTAATTGTGGTGAAACTCCATTGCCATTAATGGCATTACTCCTGCTTTCTAAGCATGAGAAGCTTCCTTTGTGGGAAATCAGGGCAATCAAAACCAGTTTTGCAGTGGCTGCTTTCAAGCCTAAGTGCGCATGTGCTCTATTTGCACATTATATCAACCATAATATTCAACTGCCATTTTTGCTCTTGCATCTTTGTGTGCAGTTGAAAGTCTACACATTCTTTCTGGTGTTCGTACCCAGCACATGAGGCTTTAAAAGCATCAGCTATAAGTCTATGCTGCAAATCATATTTCTACTTGGAGACAGAGCAGCAACATTTCTGCACAGCAGTTTGCATGCCTAGCGCTCAGTAGCTTCTTCTGTCTTTGGATGAGCTTCACTCCCCTTGCAGATGGTTAAAGGATGAAAATTACAAGCTTAGTTGTTTTATTTTTTTTCAAGAATTCTGCCTGATTTCTACAGTGCATTGATATAAAGGTCAAATTCCATCAGCTTCTGCCAGAGAATTCTCTGAAATTTGTGCTTTTTTTCCAAGACACACAATGAAGCTGTATGCTTGCCTAAAAAATGTTTTGTTAATTTATTTTCTTCTGAAATAAGTGTTACCTTTGTAATATTTGTTGATTTCTGTATTTAGCTCCATTATTTCAGCATTTATTCTTCAGTACTAGGTTGAGTCGTTTTTTTTCAATCTCCAAAGCTCTCAGAAGTGAAAAAGAACATCATGTTCCTGCGAACTGCCCAGGACACATGCTTCACAGCTGTGCCAAATTTGCAGCTGACCAATTGGCCTACACTGCAAGAAGACTCATTTTCAAAATTTACAATCGTTTTTTTTAATGTGTGCCAGATAGGCCGATTCACTGTGAGACTTCTTTGATTTTATTGACATTTAGAGCCTCTTCCAGTTCCCAGTGAAGTCAATGGGTGTCTTTCCAGTCCTTATAGCAGGACTTGGATGAATCTTTTAAGTGAGTAAAACAGTTTCCTGTCACCTATTTTGCCCACTGAAACATTCAAAGATCGCCAACCTCCATTCTGTAAAATTTATAATGGCATTTATCCTGGAATTTAAAGGAATTGCACAATCTTTAAAGGTAGCTACCAAATTAAAGGTGGCAACTGACTTAAAAGAAACAAATTCCTGTTAAGCTCTTCATGGAAATGGTAATAGTAATGGAGTTATTTTGTTTGATTTGTCCCAGAAATAATGTGTACCTTTTAGAGTCCTAAGACCTGCTCGCTGAACATGGTAGCTTGTCTTGGTGACAGAATTGCACGAACAAGCAGGTGTCATGGATTTAATCTAAAATACTGTGAAGTGATTTCACTAGCAGAATTTTTAAAACAGCGGAAGCAGGCATAATTCAACCATAAAACGTTTTGATTAGCATGTAATGTCTGAAACTATTTCAGATTGAACATTTCAGTTTACAGTGCATATAAACAGACTTCTAAAAATCAGCATTTGCAAAGATGAAATCATAAGCTGGAAGACTCCAAACCCAAATGACATTTGAGTCCATAGCCAACAATAGCTTACTCTCTGTAGTGTAAAACCAACAGGGCAGCAGCAATGTTCTTATACGTACTTGTATGTGTATGTCAGCATACAAGAACAAAAACCCTGTATTCTATACATAATCTGATGCCATTTTTCTGGTGCATGCAAAACAAAAGAAAAAAGAAGATGAAAAACCAACCGGACAATTTAGGGCTTATTGCTCCAGTCACTCACCAAACTGTTGTTGGGAAATGATAGAAAATGAAGTTGAATAATTGATTTCCCCAGTTTCTAGAGAAATTCTTTTCAGTAACCTGAAGCAGCATGATACCAGTATGGTATACATAGGGAGGAATGAAGGCGGCAAGATAATCTATTTACTGAAAAAAAATGGACTTTCTGGTACCCTGCTTTTCTCCCTCTGTCTCAGTGTCATCCTCCATCCCTGGAGTCATTATAAGGAAGCACATAAATCAAAAAGATAAATTGTTACAAGAAAATAAAATAATATTTGTCTTACAGAAGAGTTGGCACACTCCAATTCTGTACTTCTGGTGAAAGCTCACAAACAATATTTAAACCACAGTTGAAGTTATCTCTTTCACAACTTTCTGGTGTCTGAATTCAGGACTGCTTAGGACCCTAGATTCCTTGAATTGTTAGATCTTCGTGCATGTTATTAGACACCAGATTGTTCACTCCAGAAAATTGTTGGAATAAGACTCCTGAAAACAAAAAGAGAAAGTTGCCCTTTGTAGGCACAAAGCAATGTGACTTTTCTGAAGTGGAGCTAAATTAGGGTGACTTGTTAAGAAGGATTTTGGGTAGTGATGTCTACAGTAACACGAAATGCTACACTTAATCAAGAGTGGGAGAACCCTTTACAATGCTACTGCTCAAGGCACTTGAGAATAGGCTATTCTGGTGAAGAGCATAAACTGGAAGTTTAATGGGTCCTTTCCATCCCTACTTTCACCGCAATCTAACATAATTGAAAGTGCATTGTTAGAAAAACCGATAAAAGGTCTGAAAAGTTTTTCTACATTTCTGTTAAGAGAAGAGAAATTTTATAAAATCAGTTAAGAGAAGCACTAAATCTAAAACCTGGCAATTATGGAAGATGTGATGTTAGACTTCAAGAAAAAAGGAAGAACAGTCTTTCCTCAAAAAAAAAAAAATAAAAGCAAAGAGAGTATAAAAATCTATGTCACTGCAAACATTAACTTTGATGGTTTTCTTTCTGAAATAGTTTTAATTTTCAGATGTATTGTTTCCCAAATAGAAAACAAAGAAGTCAGTCATAGAGAACTGACAAGATCATGCTACCTCAAATAAAATGAGAAGACCAAACCTAAGAAAAGCAAAAGCCCAATAGCTTCCAAGGAAGCTTGGAGTCACACAAGGGTGTTAAACCTATTTTCTATTTCCTTTACTTTGTTTTTTCTTTCCTCAGTCCCATCACACTAACCTCCACTCCTGCCCTTGCCCCACCTGGACAAAAGACAACTGTGATCAGAAGGAATGAGAAATGGCTTTTCATGAACCAGTACATCTGAGGATATGAATAGTCTGGATTTTGTCACTATACCAGGAATGCAAAATATGAAAGAATGGAAATCTGCCTCAGCTGCTGGAGTTAGTCCAGTGGCTAGCTGAGGTAGTAGTCATTATTTACACTTCAATATCATTCAGAAGGTTTCTGTGGTCCAAAGTTTCATAAACTTAGGTGCTATGTAAGCACAAACAAATGCATCCTGCCCTTGGGACAGGAATTGTAAGGTAAAATGAGTGTCTGGAGCATCTGGTAAGGACTGAGGTGAAAGAAAAGAACAGAGGCAGCAGCTGGAACACGCACCAAAGAAATGGGCTGAGAAACAGGTCTCAAGTCACTATTTCTGCCTAAGACATTAATGGCCACTTCACTTAGACAGCTGATACTGTTCACTGTTAGCAGCACATTTAGTCATTTCATCTCCTTGTCTGGACAAAAGAGTGGCTCATTCAGGGGGAGAATGTGATCATAAAAACTGCAGAGTGTGAAAGTGATACAGGTAGTGTGGGTGTGCATGTATGTGTGATGGGGGAGTCATGTCGTATTTCTTGGGTTTTGCTAGGAAGATTTCTTTCCTGTTCCCTGCATTTCTTTACTGACCACTATAACAGCAGTACCAAAATTGTATGAGGGGCAGTACTTTACATTAATTACCCTCTGTATGCTGTGTTTCCCTGGGTGAGTTAGGTAGTACATCCAGTACCAAGAGGCTTTACTTGTTTCTTGGAAACACACATGGGAGGGTGATTCTGGGCTGCACACCTGGCAAACAGCTGAGACTACTGGAGCTGACCAGGGCTTCATTATTTTCTGCCTGCCACCTACACCCATGAAAAGGGAGGCTGCCTGAAAACATCCTTAGGGCATTGTACCAGGGAGTGCTAGTGGTGAGAACAGAACATAGATTTACCCCTGCAGTTATCAGGTCTGCACTTAAAAGTCACACCGCTGATCTTTAAATGGAAGCATGAACCTAACTGCAGGACAAAGGGAAATGGCTCCAGAATACAAGAAGACAACAGTCTCTTCTGAAATCTTAACTGAAGTAGAACTGATCCTTACATTGATCATGACATCCCCTTTTCAGGAGAATAAAAATGAGCCAAATTTCTCTCTGAGCTTATTTGTAACAATGGACTTTTGAATTCTATAACAGAAACAGATAAATGCTCAATTAATAAATGAATGGTTATGGCTCTGACATAATAGTCGGTTCCACATGGACTAGCATTTTGCTTGGAAAGTGACAGATAAAAATCTTAGACACAGAAGAGGAAATTGTTACTAGTTCCTTGCTCAATTATTTTTACTTTCAACACTGCCTCAGATAGTATTCGTACATTGTCCACTGAAGAATTCCAGCTCCCTTGCTCACAGATAAGCATACCCATAGCCAAGATGTTCTCATAAAAGATTAAAATTCCTTCCCATATCGACAACAAATTAGTCATTCATTTTCACACTGTTGCACTCTGGAATCAGAAAAATACAAATTATTAACTATTCTTACACTCCATTTACAAAAGCAACTATTTTAGTTAATTGCTAATTTGAGCATAGCTTAAAAACAAATGACAAAATGTACTGTAAATATTAGGCACCCAAGTATATAAAGTGGATTCTACCAGGAACAATATTAGCACTTAGCAGGGAGATTTGCAGAACAATTCTATATAGGAATAACACTTAAAATAAAAAAAAAAAAAAAAAAAAGCTGAAGACTTGATTTTCCTACATGGCAGTATAAAAATGGATGTAGGATACTATTTCTGTGTTATATATCGCTTTTAACTAAGACCACATTTTTTCCCTCCTATAGCGGAGAGTACTTTTATTGATAGATACAGGAATACGGTTACATGCCCTTGTGACTATTTAAGAAACCTGTGTGGTAACCTAATGATAAAATCCAATGAAATTTTATCTATTGACAAGATGAATGATTATGACAAGAATATTTAACACTTTAACTTCATAATATTCCAGAAAGGGAATCCTATAAAAAGATCTGTCTGCATTACACCCTTTTACTAGCAATGGGTCCAGATGCATAACCCTGTGGCATGCTGGTTCACCTCAGGTGAGAATTGAAAAGCAGGCTTCAACAGGGCTCAACTCAAGGACATGGGACTATGTGGTCTGGTTCCTTTGCGGGACTAGATATGACAATAGTTTTCTAAGGAGTAAAATATTTCAGGTAGGTAGGTCCTGAAATTATAAAGATTGTTCAGTGGAATGTAATCCACCAGAAATTGCCATGTAAGGTAAAGAACATATGTAATTAAAATATCAGTCATCAACTTTCTGGTGTAACAGAAGGCTGTACCTGCCTCTTAAGATGTCAGTTGTATGAATTAAACATTATATTCAACCATTCAAGCCATCTCAGAGAATGTTCTTTTTTCTTTCTTATTCATCAGTGAAGCTCCCATTGGACTCATTTAGCGACCCATCACATTGCGCCACCAGGATCTTGTCCAGCTCTTCTTCAGATGAGAAGGCTTCAGTACACCAGGCTGTGGCCAGGTGAGTTGGACAGAAAAGACTAAAGGCACAGAACTTTATACTTTCTGCTCAGATTGTAGTAACAAATATGTAGACCTAACAACCCTGGCCTATGCTCCATGAGCATGTATGGCAAGAAGGAATTTGGACACTTATTCTGCTGCTACAGCCCAAGTGCAGGATAAAGTTAATATGCAAAGTGTGAGCTCACCTGCTGCAAACCAGGCTATGCAGACTCCTAGCAGGCTATGCACTGCTCTTCTCCAGCGGATCTGTGTGTTGCTAAATGTATTATGGAAGACTACTTACTACCACTAGCTGGAGTCTAACTGCAGAGAAAATACTGCATCTCAGAAATTCCTCAGCTTGATCCCAAGCCTGATTGTCCATTCCTAGCAACAATTAAGAGGGCAATCACGCTTCCTTGCTCTACCACACTTCTCCAGTGAATCAAGACGCAAGTCATGTGCAAATCATCCCCAGTAGCTGTTTTCAGGGAGAATGAAGCCTCCACAGAAACACCACAGCAATAGTACTGAGCATAGAGGCACTCGTCAACCTAAGCCCTTTAGCTATATCTCACCAAACAGGTCTCCATGATTGGCCTTTTTTTGTAAAACCTGCTCCAAAGATAAGTAGAGCTGGGGCTCTGATCCTTCTATCCACAGGGCATAATAAGCCAATGAAATATTTGAGAGCTATCTATCACATCTGTTGCTATGAAGATATTCCTGAAGCAAAACTACTGAAGGGATTTGTCTTTTTATATGGAAATGGTAACAGAAGAGAGGTTTTCTACTTTTTCTATAATCACACTGGCCTCATGACCCAGCGTAAGCTATCACAAGAAGGAATTTGTCAGACAGCCAGGGCAACTTCCTGCTGTCTTCCTGGAAGGAGGGAGGACTCTTCAAGAAACACTGAGGTTTCAGAATGTATACTAGCATGGGAAATTAGTCTGATAAATGGACCACCCAGTGGATAAAGAATTGGCTGGATGGCCGCACACAAAGAGTTGTGGTCAATGGCTCAATGTCCAGCTGGAGAACAGTAATGAGTGGTGTCCCTCAGGGATCGGTGTTGGGACCGGTCTTGTTCAACATCTTTGTCGCTGACATGGACAGTGAGATCGAGTGCACCCTCAGCAAGTTTGCCAATGACACCAATCTGTGTGGTTCGGTTGATACCCTGGAGGGAAGGAATGCCATCCAGAGGGACCCTGACATGCTTGTGAGGTGGGCTCATGCCAACCTCATGAAGTTTAACCATGACAAGTGCAAGGTCCTACACCTGGGTCAGGGCAATCCCAGGCACAGGTTGAGCAGAGAAGAGATTCAGAGCAGCCCTGTGGAGAAGGACCTGGGGATGTTGGTTTATGAGAAAACGAACATGAGCAGCTTCAGTGTGAGCTCGCAGCCCAGAAAGCCAACCGTATCTTGGGCTGCATCAAAAGGAGCGTGATCAGCAGGTCAGAGGAGGTGATCCTGCCCCTCTGCTCTTGTGAGACCTCACTTGCAGTACTGTTAGCCTTCAAGGCCAGGATGGTCAGAGCCTTTGGTGACATGGTCCAGGGTGAGGCATCCCTACCCATGGCAGGGGTGTTGGAACTAGATGATCTTAAGGTCCTTTCCAAGCCAAACCATTCTATGACTCTATGAAATCTATTTCAGAGTACCTTCAAAAATTGCCTCCCTTCAGCATTTTGTTGCCAAGGCTCAGTAATATTCCATGCAGTACTGATACGATATGATATGATATGAAATATAGCACCGTGCAGGAAGAAAGCTCAACAGGCTCAACATGGATTTTCTCTGGGTGGCACTGTAGTTGTGAATATCTGAATTATATTTATTATCTAAAGGCCTCTGCGCTGGATGTTGTACGAGCACTGAGAGAAGCCAACCTTGAAGAGATGTGTGCCCTCCCTGGACCACCATTTTCTACCTCCTGGCCTTCCAGAAGATTGGATAGTATTCCTCAGGTGCTGCAGGGCAATCTGAGACAGGAGATTCACTTTCCACAGTCCAGCCCCTTGGCAGTTTTGTGTTCAGTCACATACAAAACCAACCACAGTTTCAGAACACGTCAGGCTGCTTTAACAGCACTTCCTCTCATGAGCTTCCAAGAAAATGTTTTGCTGTAGTTGCAATTCTTCTGTCCTGAATTTAACCATGATGTTTCTTACAGCTCCTCTCACTATATCACTCTCTTCCCACCGCCTATAGTTTGTGGATCATCACTAGCCATCGGCATCTTCTGCTTCTTTTAAGATTTTTCTCTAGGAGTCAGGAAAGTAAAAAAACATTGATTTTTTAAATCAAATCCAAGATCTTCTGTGTTGGCTGCTGTCTCAATCCATTTCTGTACTGAGTTCAGCTTTTTCTTACATCTTCAAGGCTATCACAAGATCCCTCTGAGATCTCACTTATGATATGACACAGCTGATGAACTATAAGTTCCCCAAATTCCTTTACTTTAAAAAGTGATGCTTCAGGAAACAGGCCAGAGGGCAGTTTTGTCTCTTTAAAGTCTGGTGATCCTACCATAAGCCAAGTTGCACCACATTAAGGCATCTCTTTTCAGAGGCAACTTGCATGAATAAATTGCACTTCACAACATAGTTTTTGCTTCAGGCAGACAGCACAATCCAACAAAGGATGGTGAGAGACCAAGTCCTGCTCCAATCAAGATAGATCATTTTCATCATGATCTGAGGGGGATCATGGTATCTTTGCACTAGCCACTGATTTTTCTTTGCCATACAAGCCTATTCCTATCCAAAATCAAACCCCAACCCCCTGCAGCACAACAAATACTGCCAGAGACTACATGTCTCTGTTCTAGGTCCATTTCCCTCTCTTGTAAAGGTTACTGGGAGGCATTTCTTTTCCAAAATGCATGTAATTTCCAGAGTTATACAAGAGTGAAATACTTCTTCTCATATGAAATATTTAACAACAATGTACAAATTTTGGCTAATGGGCAGACAACACCACCCTTATCTTTGAATACCCATTCTTTTCCTTAGACCCCAAACTCTTACTTAAAACTGTGGTTTTCTCCCCCCCCCCCCCCCCCCCCCCCTTTGTGGTTTAACAGATAAAGTCAGAATGGGAGGAGGTTTCACCACTTTCGCTGCATGTAAAAACATTAAATTATTCTGTTATTCTGAGGCCCACTGATAGTATGAAGACAACAACTGAACATCAAGGATAGCGTTTTCTTTTTCTGCTAGTAACAGAGGGCTTCTTTGGTTGGGTTTTTCAGTTTAGCAAATTCCTGAATGCAATTGTCTTGATATGAAATTCTTTTTTATCTCATTTTTTTTTCCCAAAAAGTAACATTCTTTTTTTTCCATATTTTTATTTTTGCAAAGAAATTAATTTCTAAACAGTTTAGACTGAAATATACTAGCTCACATGCATTTGTCAAATCCTATTTTTCATCTTAATAAAATGATGTCCTAGTAGAAATGTCACATATAATATATTGACTCTACTACATTCCAAATGAAAAGAAAAGCAATTCAAATTTCACAGAATTACAGACTTGCAGAATAATTTCAGTTGGAAAGGACCTCTGAGAGCAATCCAGTCCAGCCTTTCCAATTCACTCCAAGCAGAGCTAGCTCCAAAGTCAGATTGTGTTAACAAAGAAAGAGTTCCAAACACTAATTTTTTCAGAAAATTGCTTGGTTTACACTGACATTCATTTAATAGTTTGGTAACTATTAAACTATTTGTAACTATAGGTCTACATAAGACCTATGTTCTTGTAGCGCAGCAAGCATGTTGTTGCCATAAAATGACACAAACGCCTACTCACATGACAGACATTGTTACTGATCAGTTACATGTGTATCTGTGTTGGTGTCCATACTGAGGAGATCCATGATGAATCATCCTGTTCTTTATCTGCAAGGTGGAACTGGTGTTATTAGTTCCATTTCCTGTTCCTAGTGAGAAAGAGGAGTAGGTAGGAATAATAAAGGCAATTTGCCACCACGTTATTTCACCTTGAAAAAGTGAGAGGCAAATATTCTCAGCCTTCTCAGCCAACTGAGATTTAAGGAAGACTGAATTTCTGAGGTGCAGCTCACAGCACCTATATTATCATTCTGAGTTTGCTAGAGTGACAGCTGTCATATGTGTGATGATATTTGCAACAAACAGGTGGAAGCTTTGCGGCTGTGCCGTTAGCCACAGAAAGCCATGATACAATTAATTAGTCATGTTGCAAATTTGCCTCAAAGTTTCAAAAATTTCTCAAAGTAAAAAAAAATATAGCTTTGGCCCATCAGATAAAACGGCAAAAGATTCATTCATTTATTGCTTCAGTAAAAAAGAACTACTCTCCCAGCACAGGCAGCAAAGGAAACTGAATACACTTTTCTTCTGGACCTGAACTCCTTCTAGCTTCACAGGATAAGCCCTAATTTTGTATTTGCATCCTAGTACTGTAATTGTTAGAAATGTCACTCAAGATGCATTTTATGTAGGAGCAACAGCACATGTTCCTGCCTGGCAGAATTTGGATTATTCATGCCCATATTGCGGTGAATTTCACAGGCTCTACAAAACACACATCTAAATTGGCAAGCATTTCAAGGCTTGGTCTTGCATCTTATGCACTTTGCAAGAGAAGGGAAGGTGCCATCTATCAAGTACCCATACTGAGACTTACTGTGACTACTCTGAATAATTGATATAAGTGTCCAGGATATCTCAGACAATATTATTGTCTATTAAGACGTCACATCTTCCACCTCAATAGCGTTGGAAGAAACTAGACAGCGTTTACCCTATGCAAACTGACATGTAATTACTAAATGGTCTCAACTTAAATTAAGCTGCATTTACTTCTCAGACCAAGCTCACTACTGAAGGATGCAAATTTCCCTGTGATCAGATGTCAATACCAAAACCTACAAATGGCATCATTAGGAAAACAGCCTCAGCAGAAAACACATCTACAGATGGCCCTGGAAAATTTAGATACATTATTATACATGGGGGTCTATTACTCTTGATGGTCTTATTCAGATACTGCTGGTAGACGTCAGTGCACAAATGATACAGTGCATGTGAAAACTTCCAAGATTTCTGCTCACACCACATCACTTGTCCACACAAGAAGACATGAGTCTTGCACGGCTGTCAAACCTAGACTTTCCTATCACTTCGTGTACAAGTACTGAAAGAGCAGAGGAGGAATTACTCATGGATTTCATAAAAAGCAGAATCTATGTTTATATAATTTTATATGGTTGAAAGATAAACACAGATGTTGCATTTTCATATATGACATTTATAATGCTATTTTATCAATTATGCTGTGCTTCACACATGGAAAAACATTGTCTATTTATTTGTCTTAATAAGCTGTAGATCCAAATAAATTTTATTCTACAATTTTAAAAGTTTCCTGAAAAAAATGAAGATTTTCATACATTTAATTACACAAAATTATGAAACTAGAGAAAATAATAGATGAAAAGTCAACTTTCAGATGACTAATTTTTTTTTTTTTTAGCAAAATATTGTGAAGACTTTTCATGAACACAAAGTATTTTCCGGCTGTGATTTGCACACAGAAATCTTGTTTTCCACTACTTTCATGTATTGGAAATGTGCTCCAAAGCAAACTGGAGGAACTCTTTTTCTAACAGATCACATTGCAGAGGCAAGGCTCCCTGCTTTTATAGCTACAGTCATCTGGCTTTCAGGTACCAGGTGGAGCAATTTTTAGGCCACTTTGCTTCTGGTGGCAAATCTATTAAAAGAAAGCATGGTTGCTAAGGTTTGTGGCTTCTTCTCCTAAGTCATATACACACGCACTTAAGAGACCCAATGAAAGGGCCTGCAGTGGTCATCTATTCCATCTCTCTGGGACAGGCAGGACAACCAGAATCTCTGCCAGGCAGCTGTTTGACTAGCCTTTCTCAAAACCTAAAAATGATGGAGATTCCACCACCTCCTCAGTCCTCCCTGTATCTTGAAGAACGCAAAAAACCCTTAGATGTCCACTATAGCATGAAATGAATCATACACTGGAAATGCCTACAAAGGGAGATCTGTCTGATTAGCTGAGATACTGACATTTATCACTGATGTCAGGATTTTGGCCAGATAGAAGTCATTCTATCATTCCCACAAGAACCGAAATAAATTCAAATCACGCTGTGATGTCCAGCATGACTGGCATGCTACTAATCAGCTTCCTTCCATTTTTAACATGAAGGCTGTCAGGCTTACTTCTCTAATTCTTAGCATGATAGAAAGCTTTGCTACTTTCTTTCTTTCCTGGATCTTATTTTTAGCTCATTCTTTTCCTTCATACGCTAAAGTGCTTTTAAGCAGTGAAGGAACTTGCATTTTTAGCTAATTATTTGTCTCTTGAAACACACTTTAAACTGCATTTTTGAATAGCAATATTTTCTTTGTCCTTGCTATGACAGGAAAATATCACCATTCACAGTCTTT
Organism: Pezoporus flaviventris; assembly: GCF_033815535.1. Classification (NCBI taxonomy): domain Eukaryota; kingdom Metazoa; phylum Chordata; class Aves; order Psittaciformes; family Psittacidae; genus Pezoporus; species Pezoporus flaviventris. Next base: position 4,313,656 of record NW_026892638.1, on the reverse strand, counting down.
GATGCTTGTCCTTCTTGTGATCCATTTTATTTATTTTGCATTTAATTCACGTCTACAATAACTATGGGCAGTTTTTTCCTGTTGTTTTCCTGACTCCCCACCATGGTCACTCCTCTGGGAATTTTAAATGAGTCATTTAGCAATGTGTGCTAGTAGAACAGCACAGTTACACTGTATGAACTCATTTTCATCTTTGGAACAAGAAAGAATTTGATTATCTTTCAACTTCAGACTTCAAATCAGATGACTGAAAACCCCACTGCTGCAGGATGGTATGATATTATGACATGAATCACAAGCATCTGTTCTGAACCTTACAAATTACATGTGCCATTAGCATTCATCACACCTAAGGTATATTCCAGTAAAACTCCCCTGCACAGTCTCTTCAGCCTTTGCCCAAGCTATCCAAAGAGATCAGATTCAGCATTGGTAAAATCCACTAATGTAGGTATCTTACTTTACAAATGGATTTACCTTGATGTCTTAGAAGAAAGAGAAGGAAATCTCCCTGCTTAAAAATGTGTCAGTAAAGAAGAAAAATTGAGTTTGCCAGTGATAGTGGAAGAGTTCTGATGCTTTGGGAATTCTGCTTTTCCCACAGATCCTTTGGTGAGGGTGTTTTTTCCTCTCAGTCTCCATACTTTAAAATTTTCTTTTCTAAGCTCAAGCTGAACCTTTTTTGCCAGAGGAAAGGGAACAAACTTCTCCCCAGTGCTGCATGTCCTTTACCACAGAAAACTTACCCAGAGGTAAGATGCAGGCTCAAACCACTTGACTGCTACTAGAACTGAAAAAAAGAGCTGGTCACTGTCTTATTGCATTCCCCTAAGCAGCCTTCTGTAGAAATGCTCAAGAGGTCTCCTGACAGATGGAGACTTACAGTTGTCTTCCTTAAGAGCAAGTGCGTATGGCTTGTACCTTGATAATCATGTCCTCTGCTCATATTTCACCCTTCTGTCTTTTCTTCTTTCCATTGACTCTTGTCTTCCTTAAGAGCAAGTGCGTATGACTTGTACCTTGATAATCATGTCCTCTGCTCATATTTCACCCTTCTGTCTTTTCTTCTTTCCATTGACTCTTGCCTTGACTAATCCCTCCCACTTACATGTTGTGTCAATGACTTTAACTTTCAATTGGTCAAGAATATCCTTCTCAACAAACCTAGACCTAATGAAACACATCTACATACATTATGCCCACTGTAAGCTCTGTATGCAAAAGTTCTATGTGGTCTTCATACCTCCTGAAAAGTAGCTGACTGAAGAAGGAACCCAGGGTTTCAACCTGTGCATCCTCCTTATCAAGCTTTATACTAGAGTACTGCTTCTCAGTATTCATAGCAAACCTTGTTGCATAGCCTTCACCTATTAAGATTAGACATAGGAAATTATCCCTAGAGACACTGGGACATGCTGGGGTCTGTGGGGAAGGGGATGTGAGGGAGCTTAAGTGACCTTGAGACAGAAGTCACAACAAGCATCAAAGTAAAGATAGCAAAGGGTGCAACAAACCAACCTGCTGCTATTGCCTACTTTCTCCTTTTCTGGGTGTCTTTCTCTCCTTGATTGACAGAGAAAGCAGCAAGTGAGATGCTCGAGGTGAACTCAGAAGTCAACTTCAGAAAGGAAAACTGGTAAAGAAAGCAGAGACCAAGATGCTCAGCCACTACAGAGGGGAGTCAGGAAGGAGGTTCTGGACACAGTCCTGGAGACTTTCCCCTTCAGCGAGGGATGCCATGCCGAAGGAAGGTGGCACAGCCATTGACTCTAGCCCTGTATTTCACCTGTGGGACACATCTAGTCTCACCATTTGGGAACCATTACTTGAGAGATTTTAGTTCCCTTAAATACCCATTGTCAGGCCAGTGCCCAGGACTGGCATTCCAACCAGCCAGTCTGTCTAATCCCCTTCAAAATCCATGCTGTTTTTGCCCTCAGCAACAGCAAATGCCAGAGACAGCAGTCTGGACAGGAGAAATGGAACATTCTTTCTTAACTCTGCCTCTGCCTGTGTTTTCAGTCCCACAGAAAATGTATGAGACAAAGAGCTGCCATTTCCCTCAACAATTTTACTATTTGGTATTTAAATTACAGCAATGCTTTTGCTTATGTACAAACACCAGTCTCTGTTCCAAAAGGAGTGTTTAGTTTAAAAGTCCTTCATGCGGTTAGATTGCCAGATAGGCTAATGAGGGCATTTTTACCAATTTCCAGGGACTGGATCCTGTAACTCCAAGGCTACAGCCTCACAGTGGTCTGCCACACCCCTGTGGGGTCAGATCCGCACTGCCACCCCAGAGGCCTTACTAGTGTCATCTTCTTTCATCTGCAGTCCTGAAGTGAACTGAGTTCTAACGAATCAATGATTTTACTGCAATATATGTCATGGTTTAAGCCCAGCTGGTAACTCAGAACCATGCAGTCACTCACTCGTTCCCCCAGCTTCTTCCTCGCCCCCACTCCCGGAGGGGTGGGGAGGAGAATCGAAAGAATGTAACTCCCACGGGTTGAGATAAGAACAGCCCAGTAACTAAGGTATAACACAAACCCACTACTGCTACCACCAATAATAATAATGATAAGGGAAATAACAAGGGAAGAGAATACAACTGCTCACCACCTGCTGACCGATACCCAGCCTGACCCAAGCAGTGATAGAATCATAGAGTCATAGAATAGTCAGGGTTGGAAAGGACCTTAAGATCATCTAGTTCCAACCCCCCTGCCATGGGCAGGGACACCTCACACTAAACCATCTCACCCAAGGCTTCATCCAACCTGGTCTTGAACACTGCCAAGGATGGAGCATTCACAACCTCCCTGGGCAACCTATTCCAGCACCTCACCACCCTAACAGGAAAGAATTTCCTCCTTATATCCAACTTCCCCTGGTTAAGTTTTAATCCATTACCCCTTGTCCTATCACTACAGTCCCTAATGAAGTGATCTAGCCCTTTTGGGTAACTCTCCCTAGTTTATATAGTGGGCATGACGCGCTGTGGTATGGAATACTCCTTTGGCTAGTGTGGGTCAGGTGTCCTGTCTCTGCTTCTTCCCGACCTCCTGTCCTCTCTGGCGGAGCATGGGACTCAGAAAGTCATTGGTTGGAGTAAACATTACTGAGCAACAGCTGAAAACATTGGTGTTATCAGCGTTGTTCCCAGGCAGAAAGTCAGAAACACAGCACTGCACCAGCTACTAAGAAGGAGAAAAATGACTGCTACTGCTAAACCCAGGACATTGGTGGACATGAGGAAACATCCTTCTAGTGTCTCTTGGAAGTTAAAGTTTCTTGCAAAACTCTAGAAATTCTATGGAGAAAAAAGTAAAATCGTCTCCAAAGTGTAAGAGCTGATGAAACCATCTTTAAAAGAAATTATAGCTGATAAGAGATTTCCACTTTGCCCCATATGCGGTACAACCAAATTTTTTGGTTTAGAACATTTTTCAGCAAAAATACCTCTAAAAGTCTAAGGATTCCAAAGCCATATTCACCCATCTATTGCACTTTGCAGAAACTAATTTCACATTGTTCTAGTAAAGCTATACCACTTTTTCTTTCCATTGTCTGTGATCAGACCATAAGTCAATTCACTTAGTTTCAGAATGCCCAACTACCGAATTGGAGTAAGGCTCTTCCCCTCCCCCTCAGCCAATGCATACTCTTTATTTCAGTCATGAGATTTCGGGATATCTTACTTGACCAGTTCTATTGTTTGTTATAGGGCATTTCAAGGCCTGATCCTTGCACTCTGTACATGCCAAATGCTTTTTGTGTTCTACTTATCTCTCATTTGTCTGCTTTTAATCACGTCAGCCTCTGGCACTTGTATTCACAGCATGGGTCTCGATGAACTTTTAGCTTGCTTCTTGCACAACTGCCCTTGTATTCATTCCCTGCCAGCCTGGATGTGTTATGTCTTTGCTCAGACCACTTTCTCATCTTCCACAGCGACAACTACAATGACTGAGATATGGTTAACTCATGTAAGCATATTTAGTATTTAAACAGAGACCTGTTCAAACACAGCACATACCTCAGCAGCAGGACTCTTGCTGTGACCTTGTGTGTTGTATCACACCCTGATGTTGTCGGATACCGTGGAGATTGTGCACTCCTTGGGGCAGGGAATGACTGTGCTGCATGGCACCCGGCTGACCTGGGCACCGTGCAATGGTATCTAAGAGTATCGACTGATGATCTCAGCTGCTGCAGACAGATACCACCTCCACCTATTCCACTGCGCGGGCTGCAAGGCCACCCTGCATAGGCAGGGGCTGAGGGAAGTTTGGTGTGTCACAGGGCTGGACAGGGACGAGGGGAGGACCGTGGCTCTTTCTGTCACCCAAGGCAGACCAGCCACCACTGAGACCCCTGAAGGAGCACAAGCAGAGCTGGTGTCCCATGCAGCTGGCGAGGGACGGCAGGCTGCCATCGCTTTGCTGCGCTGCACGACCTCACTCCGAGCCCAGCCGGACACCAACAGCCCAGGTGCCAGGGAGCCGATTGCTTTGTTATGGGCACACTGCACCAGCATAACATATTACACCAATCGGGGGGGGGACGACGGGGACGGGGACGGGGACGGGGGGGACGGGAACGAAAAAGAGGAGAAAAATCCCCGAAGAGGAACTAGGCAGAAGCACATGTTCCTCTCACTGCCGCTCCCCAGCCGCGCCTGGCTTCCCATGGCAGAGAGTGCTCTCGGGCTTCGCCGGCCGTCACCATCCTCGCTGCTGGGGGCAGCGACCCCGCGCCCCCTCCGCCGCCTGCCTCGAATCACCCTCGCCGCCGCCTGCTGCCGATCCCCTCGGCCCGGGCTGCGGCGAGCCCGCCGCCGGATCGGGGGCGGTCTGCGGGGGGGACCGCCCCTCGTTCTCCGTCAGTCAGCGGGCGCAGCGGGGCAGTGGCGGCGCGGATTGGCGGGCGTAGAGGAGGTAGGGGCGGGGGCAGTGCTGGAGGCGGGCTGGGCGCCGAAGAGGCATTGGAGCAGTGCGTGCGGTTGAGGGGAGTGCGGTCCGGGTGTGCGGAGGGGTGGGCGCTGGGCTGAGAGCTACGCGGAGAACCCGGCGGTTGGAGGGAGACGGTGCTGCCGCTGCAGCAGCGGTTGCTGCAGCTGCCGCCGGCGCCGCTACTGCTGCTGCCGCCGCTACTGAGGTAAAGCGAACGCCGCCGTCTCATCTGGCGCTGCCCCGCGGGCGGCTGCCGGGGCAAGGGAGTACGGCAGGGCGCTGCTGAGCCGTGCGGCCGCCCTGGACGCAGGCACCGGTCGCCCTTGTGTGCTAACAGAAGGAGCGGCAGCACTGCCTTCCCGTGCAACTTTTTCCCCCGTCCGGGGCCAGCAGTGGCGCCGCCGAGCCCTCCGGCGCGGCAGGCCCAGGCGAGCCGCTCCACTGCGGCCGAGGACGAGCCCCGGGGGTGGCGGAGCTTCTCTCTCCGCGGACGGGGGCGGCCCGGCCCGGCGCTTCCTGGTCGGGCTGGGCAGGCGGCGCGCGGTGCCGGCGGCGAGGTACAGAGGCCGTGGGGCTGCTCGAGTGCCCCGGCCACACCGTGAGGCATGGAGAGCCGGCCCGGTGCTCCCGCCCGACTGGCGTTCCCCGAGGAGGCGGAAGGGGTATCCGTAGGAAGCGCTGGGGCGACTGTCGCCGAGGGGGGATGCGGACTACGCGGCGTCGAGCCTGCGTGCCCTCCGGACTCTGCTGAGGGCAGTCCCGGCGGCGCCGCCACCGTCCCTGGGTGGGGGAGCGCCGTCTCCGTGCAGCTCTGTCCTGGCCGTGAGGAGTCTGCGCCCCCGAACCGGGGCCGGGGTGCGGGTATCGACCGCCGGCCCCTGGAAAGCAGCCGCTCTGCGGGGAGGACTGGTGCACGGGAGCGTGTTGGTGCAGGGCTCCAGAGGAGTTAACTTGCCGGCCTCTTAACAGGAGTTAACCTCAGTTCGTACTGCTTTCCTGGTGTTTTTTTTTTCCTTTTTTTTTTTTTTTTTGTTGTTGCTTGTTTTAAATTATAACTATTTTAATGACTTTCTGAAATGATCTTGATGCTGCCTTGCGGCCTTCCATAGCTTTGCAGCCAATATAGAGTCTTTGAGATGTTTCAGAATAGGATGTGTTTTACAGTGCTCACAGTGCAGTTAGTATACTTGTGTTGTATGTTGAGACAAGTTCTCCGAATCAATGTATTTGAACGTGGTCAGCAGTAGAATCTCCATAAGCTCAAAATCGCTCTTTTCAAAGACTGGAAGTATTATAGAGGTATTATAAGTGTTTATCTCCTTTTTCACGATGTATCATGGACTTCTCTTTATTGCAGAAAGTCATTTCCGATGTGGTACTTGCCTTGGTCATCTCCATTTGGAGAGCGGCAGCATCCTACTTAAGCGATAATGCAGCCTGAGTTACAGGTGTGTAGACACCTAGTGGGGAGAAGAGTCAGTATCCGAGCAAATTCCCCACTTAACGCTGCAATTTTTGTTACTTCAGTGCCTCCCTAAGTATGGTTGTCTGCTCTTCTATTGACAAAGATCATAATCGCAATGGAAGGAAAGTGGTGTTAGGCACTGTTTCCTTAGGGATTTTTGGAGTAAACGTGAGAGAGATGGCAGTATAAGGAGATACAGTTGTTAAACATGTTAATATAAAGGTGTAGAAAATGTTTGCTGCTTTGTATAGGGGAGCCATGGCAGTGACGTGCACATACCCCTCTGGTTGGGCTGGTAGTATTGTATATTTGTGGAGCAGAAGTTTTTATTCTCGGTCACCAAAGGAATGCTAGCTAGTGTGGGAGGAAATGCTTGGGTACCAGTGAAGTAGGAGCCAGTCATCATTTTTAATAGGGGGATAAGTAAGGAATGGAAGGAAAGCTTTCATGTCCCCTTCCTTTCCCATTTAAATTTACAAACATCTCTTGCATCTGTTGAATTTTAAATTTTAGAACTGTTTAAATGCCCAACAGAAACCATTCTGCTGAGAGACCAGAATTCTGCCTGAACTCAGGAATCTTTCGTTGGGATCAAGCTCCTAGATAGTAAACAAAAAACAAATGAGCATTTAATTCTCTTGCAATACTTCTTCCTTCTTTTCCATTGCACCAGCCAAATAGAAATCCAGTAATACATCATCTCAAATACAGCAATGTTTCTTGCCTAAAGTGTTTGGTTTGTTTTTTTCCCTGTACTTAAGATGGCCTCTGAGCTAAGCCTAGGCATCTTAAGTGAATTTGAGTGAAAATATGTGAGGGTAGAGACCATGTATCTTCACTTGGAGTTAAGGGAATTTGTTTATACAGGGTCTTAACAGAGCAGTAAGTAAAGAACTGTCAAAGAGACTCCTTTGGAGATGCTGCATTGCTACCAGGCTGAGGTGGGGAAATGGTGTCTGTCTCTGCATTAGGCCTCTCTTTGAGGCTGGAGTCCAAGTCTTCCTCCATCTCCAAACCCTTCAGATAGTGACAGTAGAAAAAGGCATAAATCAAAGAAATTCAGCATGGTTCACCCACAGGGGTGTCTCCAGGTACATGAACCATAGATTAGGCAGGAGGTAGGATGCTGACGGCCTTCTACTGAGGGCAGTGCTGAGAAGTGAGTTTGAGCCAGTACTACAGCTCTGAGCCCCAGAGAAACTGGATTTAGGGAAACTTTGCTGCTGCAACTGCATTGATTTATTCTAACATGCAAAGAAGTTGGACCTTTTGTCCTATCTGATTCAGGTTTTGAGTTTTTAAAAGACACTAAAAAATTGTCAGACACAGTTTTTGTGTTGCTGTAACTTTTCCAGTTCTGTATTGTCAGCCCAAGCATAAGAGACACAAGTACTTATTTTAAACATCTGGCCATAAAGTTGCTATGATACATTTGATAATAAAAGATCAGAGGAGTAGGTCAAGTCAGTTAAATTATGCACTGTTTAGAAGACTAGCTTCACTGACTGCCAAAATGCCCGTAGGCAGTAGGAGTGAAATAAGTAATTGTAGCAGAGCACTTGTCAAACCTTCTTTAAAAAGAAAATAAATATTTCCGAATATTTAATGTAGTCAAAATGGTAATTTTCTATCAGGTTTTGCTGTGCATAGTTGGTTTTGATTGGAAACATTTAGATTAGCTCCAAAACCTAGCTCTAAGGTGTGTAAGTGTATTTGTTCCTTTGCTATATGAAATGGGAGGAGCCCATGCTTTTGAAAAGGCTTCTGTGCTATTTAATTGATACTTGTGCTTTAGATTTTTTCCTCTTCCCTCCCCCCCCCCCCTTAGTTCTTGTCTGTACACTTTCCACTGGTAGAAGAGGCAGATGAAATATAAGCAAAACTCTTTGCATTAAATGCAAAGTCTGTGATGTTTTGTAGTGTGAACTAAGCAGCATAATTTGGTTTTTCAGAAGTGGCTGCAGAAATTTCTCATTAAAATTTTGGTGGGAGCTGGATGCTTAATCCACGTGGATAGATGTTCAACTTATTAAAATAAATGCTTGTGTGTAGGCTTTTTGAAATGAGAAGTCTAATCTAATTCAAGCCCAGGTAATTCTTTCCTACAGCAAAAAATGGTTGTAAGGGATGATAAGCAAGTTCTTCAAGAACTTTCTAAGATTTTCTTCTGTGTTCTGTTACAAGAGATGTTGTGCAATAGACCACAGGTACTCAGGGACTGAAGAGGAGCCACATACAAATTTGGCATAAGGGTTATTCACTGGCAAAGGAAGTCCATATGCATTCTTATAAACACTTTTTAGCTTGTCAGTTAGTCATGTTCCAGGGACTTGATGTCTGAGACATTAGAGAGAATGGTGTGGAAAAGAGTTGTCAGTGGTTCCCTGTTCCAGCCCTATCTACTGGTGTCCCTTTGCAATGTAAAAGAGAGTGTCTCTCCCATCTCCCATCTTTCTGTACACTTAAGTACACAGTATACAGTCAGTAGTTTACCTGCTGGTATTGTGTAGCCCACTTGGGTCTTTTATTAGGAGTTTCAGTGCATCTTTGAGTAGTTAGGACTTCGGGGTTCCCATTGTAGCATTTCAGATTATGATTGGGCTTGTCTTTTTAAGTAGGTGAGAATTAGTGACAGTTTAAATAACGTTTAGGAAGACTTTCACTGTTCTATATTCTTTAAGCCACTGTTTTCTAAATTTTTTTTAGTCGTATTTTTCCTTTTTATTTTATGGTCGGGCAACCTTGAGTCAAATGTTCAGGCCTGTGTTCTCTTGCCTTCAGTGTAATTTAAGCATACACCCTGATACTTCCCTCCTGCTAGTGCTGCTTAGGTGGTCGGGGTGTGCCCATTTCAGTTGCTGATTGTTTGTCTACTGTTACACCATAAACACATTTAAAAACATCAGGAAGATGGGGGAATGGGGAAGACACTCTTTTTAAGAAAAAATAAATATGATACTCATGCAAGCATTTTGGACTTCTGGGTTCTCCTGCAGGTCATGAAAATACCGTCCCTCCAATAGGTTTTCGGAATATAGGCTTTGGGATGGGGGATTGTTACCCATCCTCACCTTCTGTATAAGCAGCAGTGGTGCTTATTCTGAATAACCCAGTTGGGAGGGTCTGCGCTAATTACAGTGAGCTCCTCCTCTTTCCTGGGAGACCTCTTGTGGGGAAAAGTGGTCATGTGTCTTCGCGGAGATAAGATCTTCCTGCCAGGTTAGATACTGCACTGGAGGGATAGCTCCAGGGTTTAGCCCTCACTCTGAGGCTTCAGTAGCCATAAGCCATATTGCAGGAGTGCAAATCTGATTCAAGTAATTGGGCATATATCCTTTCTAAAGGCACAAGCGCTAGCTGGCAGATTTTTTTTGTGAAACTGCTTTATTTTATTGTTATTTAGGGCTCTTCTTTGAGGCAGAACCTCTTCCAGGGTTGCAAAAAGCTTCTCATAAGTTGAAAATTGAGTTCAAGACAATTTGAAACCATTTCACCAGTTTTCTCTTCTCTTTCCAGGCAAGGCATATGTGGAGAGTTCAGTGGCAGAATATTTAAGGTATGTGGGCAATCTGTGGCAAGTCCATCTAAGAAGGTGTGACCAGCTACAAGAATCAGCTGACCTTGAGTACGGAGACTCAGAAGTGCCAGCAAGACCAGAAAAGGAACTGACTGGAAGAATATTGCTATACATAGAAGAAGTGGTTCACATACTTCTGCAACAATCATTGACTTAGAATAAATACATCAGTAAAAACATCAGCAGTGAAATGACAGATTCTGGTGCTCTTTGATTTTCTGGTGGATTTTATTACTTGGACATTGCTATTGACATTTTTACTATCCCAGTTAATAAATCTTGAATCTCTCTGTACATAAAAATATAACTGGACAATTGCATTTTGATACTTTAAGTTTTTAATGTTAGATAATTTGCCAAGATGAGTGCCGAAGGATATCAATACAGAGCTTTATATGACTACAGAAAAGAGCGAGAAGAAGACATTGACTTGCACTTAGGAGATATATTAACTGTGAATAAAGGTACCTTACTAGCACTTGGATTCAGTGAAGGGGAAGAAGCAAAGCCTGAGGAAATTGGCTGGTTGAATGGCTTTAATGAAACCACAGGGGAGAGGGGGGATTTCCCAGGAACTTACGTAGAGTACATTGGAAGAAAAAAAATATCCCCCCCAACTCCGAAGCCTCGTCCTCCTCGACCCCTTCCTGTAGCACCAAGTCCTGCAAAAGTTGAAGCCGAAAGTGAGCAACAAGGTCAGTACTGTTCTCAGAAGGTGTGTGTTCGTGTCCCCATGTTTTTCAAACATTTTTGTTTCATGCACTTGTCTGACTTTACATTTTTGTGTTTGACACCTGCTGGTCAGCTTTTTTAATGCATGGCTCATCAGTCAATTAAGAATTGTTTCTACTTCATACTAATTATCTCACACACATTGTAATTTAATGTGCTTTGTCTCAGGCACCACAGAGATCGTACATCTCACAGGTTGGAAAGTATGCTTATAATTCACAACTGTAAAGACTTAAATGGAGAATAAGCATTTATTTTAGGTTTCTGAGAAGCTGATGGAAGCATTTCCTTCTGTGGTTCATCAAACTCACTATTGAGACACTTCTTGGTGAATCTGACAGTATGAATGTTCCTATCATAAACCTCTTGCTAATAACAAAAAATATGCCCTTTGTTATGGAGGTTAAGTTGTGGCATTTAAAGGTAAGACCGGGTATTTAAAAATGAACAATGGAATCGCGATAAAGAGAAAATCAGACTGATAAAGAGAAAATCAGATTCAAAATTTTTGGACAGTAGGGCATGCAGTAGAAAAAACAAAGATATTTCCTTTGTTTAAACATATATTGCTTTCTAATCCTCAGAATTTGATAGAACTCTTCTGTTAATAGAAGAGTCTTCCCTGGGAGAAGCATTTCTAGGTTGATGAGGGCTTGATAAAAAGTTAAATCTGAACTGGCATATGAAGCAGTGTCTTTAAGCATGCAAGAATTGCCTGTAAGTGTCTAATGTCTGGGTGTACACTGATGATAGAATGAAGGTGGAGGCAGATGGGGATGTAGGTTTACTGTCCGTCCCTGCTTCTTAAGTCCTCAGCCTCTAGTCTTAAGTCTCATGGTTTCACATTAGATTAATTCTGAAAATGGGTTATTTGCTTTTTAAAGGAAACACTGTTACTTCTTTGATCATTCCTTGTATATTAGTATGTTCCATTAAGTAACATTGACTTTTTTTCTTAAACCAGAGATGTTTGCCTCCATTGTATGTAACTGCAGAATAAATGTGGCTATTTGGATAGACACCTCAATGCTGCTTTGCGAGGCAGATGGTGAAAGAAAATGGTGTTCTTTACATGAGCATGCTGTGGTGAAGTAACCAGCATCCCAGGCTTTGATGCTTTTACTGCTTCAAATGTAAAAGTAGTGTTTTGTAACTTGCTTGGGCTCTGTACTCGTACTTGCTTGATACTCCACAGCTCCACACTGTGAGCTGGCCACAGCACTGTGCTGGGAAATCCTGGTGTTAATCTTGAAGTTTTCAAGCGTGCCCCAGAGCTGTGTTTGTAACCAACATTTATGTGAGTTTCAGCTGCTGGGAGTTACTCTGGGAAATTCTGCTACAGATCTGGGGAGCCTTGCTTACATGTAGACGTTTCTACTTCTCTGGGATGAGACAGTGCCCCCAGTCCTTAGTGACTAGATCTCTCCTAAACTGAAATTGCCTCTAGGCAGAGTACTGTTTATATACAACATGTTTATTTTTAATAGTTTGGGACTGTGGGGATTTGAAACAAGAAAATGTGTTAATTCAACTGGCAATCGAAGTCTACACACATGATCATACCATGCTCTGAAATGTTTAAGAATCAGCTTACAATCCAGCCTTGGTTTTTTTTTTTTCTGACAAAAAAAAAAAAAAAAATTAGCTAAGTTCATATAACTCCTTTTGAATTAAAGATTTTAAGGTTCATGTAAAAGGATAGGCACTGTCAGTAATACCCTAGGATTAGAGCCCCCTCAACTGGATTGGAGGAAATATTGACATTGGAACTCCAAATAGTTCAAGAGTTAGGTTTAATTACTTTTAAAGTAATGTATGTTTACTTAAAACATACATAACTGGTCTCTTTACATATCTTTTTACTTTACAGTAAAAAGGCAGAGAGTGCTCTAAAACTTAGAAGCAAATTTGGGAAATATTGCACCAAAAGAGCATTATAAAAAACAAAGGTGATACTTGTAAGTAAGCAGAATGATACAGAATGATACCTAGGGTGAAAAGAGAGGTGCAACTGGAAATACATTTTGGACAAAGAATAATGTAGCAATGTACGTTTCACTTTCAAGATGGCTTCATTATATTTGTATATAAGATTTGGTGCAGGGAATAGGACAGTTAATATTGTCCAGCAGCCAACATAATGGGCAGTGGGCCAGAAGATTCTTCCCAGGATGACACTTCTCTCTACACCCCTAGAGTATATTTCAAATAAATTAATGCCTAGTATGAAACTTGCATGACCAAATGCAGTCAAGTTTACATTTTCAGTACTTCATGATTTGAAACTGCTGTAAATCAAAATGACAAATTAATGGCTAACTGGAAGCAGACTTCTTAAATGTACCTCAGTTATTTGTAATCCATTTAGTTCTTCATTCTGTGAAGAGTCAATTCTGAATGTACCCCTGTTGTGTGTATGTTGAATGAGAATATCAGAAACTTAATTTGAGATTCTATGAATTCTTTTAATTTAATCAATACATAGATTTATTTATAAGAAAATACTTGGGAACCATTGCAATACTTTTTAATACTGAATGATTTCTTCTGAATGCATTTTTTTTTTGCCTGGCTTTGATAAGCTTCAGCACTTGCTCATCAATGTCCAGATTGTTTTGTATTAGATCAAATTTGAAATGTTTAGGCACAGTGTTGCCAGTATTCATAATGCTGCAGTACTCATATGCAATTAATCATAGGCATCTGAACAGGCTTTGCAGTCAATGAGGCTAGTAACATGGGCAGGATTGCTCATCAGGCCGTTATCGTATGCAATCACACTCTTACTTACAAATAGGTAGCTCTTTACATGTTAAAAGCAGATTTGAGACAGAATAAAACTGCCAGTGGTTTCAAGTTCTAGTAAAACCTTTATTTATTTGTTACAACACTTAGGTGAGATTTTTCCCCAGATTTTTAACATGACCCATTCAAATTTCCAGAGCTATCAGTCAAGATCAGTACTGGAGTTCCTTGACTAAAATTTTAAGACTGTTGCTTTTTGCTTGTCTTACCCTTACCCATGTCGATACAGAACTAGATTTAGTCTGAATTTGTGTTGGGGGGGGGGGGGGGGGGGGGGGTGTGAATTTTTTTTTTTTGTGGTCTGTTTTTTTGTGTGTTTTGTTTTTTGTTTTTGTTTTTAATTGTATTTAATCTGAGAAGATACAAAAGGAAATGGGATACAAGTGCCCCGGGAATTCTAGTGCCCGAGGAAGCAGTTTCAGGCCTGGCACACGTCAAAGCTATGGCAAGGCAGATTTAATTCCTCTTGCTGGTGTGAAGCTCTCACTGGCCCAACCTATCTTTTCCCCAGTTTTCTTCTCCCACCAGGCAAGGGTGACTGACTGCTGCTAGAAGGGTCAAGGCACTTGCAAGAGTGGAGACCCAGAATTGGGTAATCTTTATGCCCTTCACTAAACATAAGTTTGTGTGAACCAGTAAAGATCTTGTTTTTTTTCCTTGAAATGCTATTTTTAAATTAGAGCTACATAGAGCTTGTTCCTCTCATTTATCCCCGTCTCAACCAGTTCTTTGAAAATGAAAAGTGCGTAAGCTGTACTGAGTCCAGCTGAGTTTTGTGCACTTTAATTCAGCTGATCTGATACAGCTGCATATATTCAGAGTTGGTTCATATGGTATTCTTTCTCTACATAGTTTGTGAAAGCTGATCTTAAGCAGACTTTAGAGCATAAAGCTTTGCTTGATCAACAGAAACACTTTCAGATTTAACTTGGAATGCTAAATTCCCACTTGGAAATGAAGGACAGACTGCAGAAGGGCAGACCAGATCTTTATATGAATAATTTGTGTGTTTTGATGTTTTGGAGCTTCCTGCAACTTCCTGTGTAACTTGAAAGGGTTGTGTATGTGGAACTTTGTGCCATTTTTCTGGTTTAAAGCCTGAAAATAGTCCAAAGCTCTTCCTTGTTGTGATCAAACTGTAACATAGATTCTCTTAAAAACGAACAAGCAAGCAAAAAATCCTGGAAGACCTTTCCTTAGACTTTCTTCTAGAACAGATTCAGATCAGCAGATGAGACAAAGATAATGACACAAAACATTTGGAAACTCTTCCTTTCAGGGACCAGGTTATGCAATGTTTGACAAAGATCCAAACTGACAGCATAAAACTGTTTGTGCATGTTTGAACTGAATATGGAGTAGGATTTGTTTCTTTAATTTTGCTATAAAGCCAGTACAGTGATTGCATTTCTGAAAATTACTTACACTTGTAAATTAGGGGACATAAGACTGAGTGGAATGCAGTGAGCCTGGAGCCTCCGTTGAGAAGAAAACAGTCATCATCTCTCCCGATTTAGGCAAATGGAAAAAGGAAATTATGGGGTGAAGCAATGAGTCACTATCTCATTTGGTAAATGTATGTGCCATTCAAGCCAGAACCCTTGGATTAATTGTAAAAACCCCAGGTTGAACATAAGCCTTTGTCCTGCTGCAGTTGAGAAGTTCATGACTACAGGGCAGTTATGACAAGTGGGTTGCTTCTGACTTTAACGAAAAAATGGGTTAGGCTCCTGCCAGAGAGCCTTGCCAGCTGCTTGTGGCTATGTTACTTGCTGTACCGGTCAAATTTCTAGCTGCCAGATGAAAACTAAAGTTCTTGCCACTTGCTTTATAACTGTTGAAAACAAAGATATTTTCAAGATGCAGTAAAGTGAGCCAGAGCGTTTTTTTTTCACAGTGGTAAAATCAGGATGGTAGTTACTGAAAAAGCCTTTGTATGCACCACAGAGAGCACAGGGATATGCTTGCAAGTACTAGTACGAATTGCACATTTACAGCGGACCTGGGCAAGTTCATGGTTGATGTGTGGCCCCACCTGCTGGTGGAAGAGGAGGAAGGAAGCATGAGGGAGGAAGGAACTTCAAACCTAGCAGCTTCCAGGTTGTGTTTTAATCGTCGCCGAAGAATAAAAGAGAGGACTTCTTTAAAAAAATATTTTAATGGACCAATTGATATTTCTGTGAAAAATGTATTAATTGGGGCATACAGACCCCTCTTTTGATCCTCCGAGATGGCCTCAGACCTGAAAAGGCTTGTATAGCTGAAATGCATCTTTTTTATTCCAGGTGTATCAATTAGTCTAAAAAATTACTACCTTTTGTTACGCATATTGTTTTAAGAAGCTGAAAGAATAAGACAGTTCTATTTTGATGCTGGAAGAAATATTTTTCTGGCTTGGTATCACACTGATTGTAATATGCCTTTGTATAGTTACAGCAGTGGCATTATGTTGAGTGACTTTTCTTACCTTTCTTTAGTCTTCTGTAATACTGTTAATACCACTTGCTGACATGAATGTTCCTGAGGCAGACTTAAGGCAAAGGTGAAGTAGCCTGCTCCTCTCCTTTGGAATCATCTTGAATCTGTTCCTTTAGCTATGATCCAGGAACATCTGAAAAAAAACACAGGTTAGCAAATAGTTCTTACTTAGGTTTGCATATGATAACATTATTTTCTGAGTTTCAGCAACGCATGGTCCTAACTATTTGCCAAGAATGTATCACTCTGCACCCCAAGCAAATAACCATGCCTGCTTAAATAGTTGTGTGATGCCATATAGCCATCCAGATTTTCTTATCTGAAAGAACACAGTCTTGTAACTGCAGCTGGCTGTGCACTCTTTCACATCTGTGTCTTGCTCCAAAGCCGCTTTCTGTGATGAACATCCATGAAATCAAACTGAAGGCTAGAATACAAAGAGCTGCTTTATTTTCATAGCTAAGAATGAAAAGGGGAGTTACAGGATTTTAAAGAAATATTTATTTTAGCTGGAGAAGGATTTTAAGTCCTGAGAAAACTTTGGTGAAAGTCTAGGTACTTCAGAGAATTTAAAGGGAATTTTTTGCTTTAAAAAGAGTAATATTTGTGGTTAATACATGCTAACTTGCTTTTATGCTTTCAGCAAAATGTATGTCTGAAAGACCGTCCCATTTTGTGGTTTCATTAATAGGAGGGGTTTTTTTGTGGGTTTTTTTTTAGCTATTACTTTTTCGGTTTTTTTGCACTTTCCTATAGAAAAGCCTCCATCCTTGGACATTGCCTGTAGTCTTTTGGTAAAGTGTTATCAGGTGTAACTTTTTATACTAACTTTACTGCTTTTTGTTCAGTCTTTTAGGAATGCTGTATACAGCAGTCCACAAGAATAGCACCAAAATGCTATTCTTTATTTTCACATACTGATCTACTTTGTAAGAGTTTTTGTGTAAGACTGCATTTAAAAATAATTATCTAAGCTGATGGTTTTTCAGCAAAAAATCCCACAGATTCTCAGGACAGAGTTTCAAAACCACACTACTGCCTTGAGTTAGGGAAAGATTTAATTGTGTATGTTTTCCTGCGCTTTAAAAATATCCTTTAAGACTATCTTGTACTTCAGAACTGCTATGTAAACTATGACATGAATGATGAAAAAGGTCTTTAACAGTTCAGTTAGCTGTCAGATAGTTTGCTTGTATAATCTGCTAGATCGGTTTGTATACACTTGGCATCATATGCTGCGTTAGAGCATTTCCCAGAGGTTGATGCCTGAGAGATTCTTCACTACAGATTGTGGATGTAGGGGGCAAGAAGTGAGATCTACCCTTGGCGGGGCTGAACATGCCAGTTTCATCTGTGCTGGAAGATCACTCTGTGGTGTCCTGGATGGGAAGATGCTCCTGCAAAAGGCAGACCTGCTTCAGGAATTGCATTACTTCTGGTCCACTCAGCTTCCAGAAGCTCTTCAGCAGCTATTGTATTTTTCAGTAAACAGGCCAGGCGCAGATGATGCTGATTTTTCCCTATGGCTTCTTTGCCTTGGTTTTGTTTTGGTTTTAGATTGAGTTTCTGTATAAAGTTCTGTATTCTAAGTTTTAATGCTTCCTTCTAAAAAAACACAGACACTTAAAAATGTAAAGATACTGGCCAAATGCCAGACTATTCCACTTAAACACATCAGGTTGATGTAATTGAAAGAGTCTCTTCCCTCCTTTTTCTTCCTCTTGGGATCAGATACGTTAGATGAGGCATGTTCAAGCACTTTTGTGCCATTGCCTCCTGCTCACCAGCTGGGAAGGAAGGGAGACTAGTGCAACCTGAAATCTGTAGTCCGAGGAGGGATTGTACCTCCCACAAAGCATGGCTGCACCAGGTTTTTATGTTGTATTTACAGATATATTGGTGTAATTTATTTGTTGGGTTTGGGAGAGAAAACTTTAGTGCTGGCACCAATTGGTTCCTAGATCTCCTCATCCAACTGGGACAAGATTAGTGGGTAGCAGATAATCACGGAGGATTATTCTTGGTGAAGAAACTTTTAAATGATATCAGACATGGCAGATCTGTATTTCAAGGTGTGCTATGGCTTCTCCAGCAGACTGTCTCAAATGGGAAGTCTTAATTCAAAGTTACCTTTTAATTTCCAAGCTCTCTTCCTTCCTAAGCTGTTTTTGGGTGGAGGTAGACCAAAGTGCTTAAATTAGTGGTTCCATTCACTAGTTTCCTAATTATGGACTGTGGTAGATAAGGCTGCACAGTTGTGTCTGGTTTTGTTATCTTTTTATCCAGGAACATTCCAGAAATGTCCAGTTAAGGACAAGGATTTGCAGTCCTTTTCTTACTTGCATGGGGTGTTCAACCCTGCGACCACACATTCCAGTCGTCTAGTGCTAATTTGCAATTTTTCATGTGCTGCGCTTGGATGGAGATGCAAAAATGTCTGTTGTGTTTATGAATTTAGCCTCGAATTGTCTCCTCGCTGAGATATTCCTGCTTGGCATAGGTGAGGGGTGACAGAGGCCATGGCAAAACCTTCCATCACATTCCTCTTTCCTTCTAAGTGACTGGTTCACGCTTGAGGGGCACCTGCCCTGCTGTGGTCTGCAATGGGCTGTGAGGCTCCAGGACACCATGTGCAGTGGGAGTGCAATCTGTTCTCCTGGTCTTCCCGTCTCCACCAGTGGGAGGGTCTTCTGTTGAGGGGTCAACACTCTTTAAGAGCAACTCTGAAACAGGATACTCTTGGCTGACAAGGCTTTGTGCCTCTTACTGTAGTAAAGTCTTTCACTCTTCATTTGATATTACACTGTTTTCAAATTAGCCATTCCCTTGACATTTTGAAGCAAGTTATTTTGGGTACTTTGGTGTCGAATCTGTACAGATGTTGGAGTATAATTTAGAATCTGTTCTTGCCGGTTTAAATCTAGTCCCATTGTTCTGAAGCCAGAATAGCATGGCTAGTTGTTAGCCTACATAAGCAATTTTCTCATGGAGAGAAAGATTTAGGGACACCTTTAGCTCCAGAGCAAGCCAGTTCTGAGAATAAAGGGTTTTTATAGTCGTCATTGCAATTGGCCTGGTCAATAAAGAAAGTGTTAGGAAAGTATATGCAAAACAGCAAGTAACAAAAACTTCATCTCAAATATCTAGAAATAAAGGACCTCTCTTCACTCGGTGAGGGGTCCTTATGGGCACAGAGGGATGAATGTTTGAATTCTCTTTGCTGTGCTGTATTTATAATTTATTACCATTGGTTGAAAGATTAGTGTGCATTCCTCACCACTTTCATGTTTTTCTAACTTCCTCTTGGGTCAAATTTAGTGCTGACAACTCCATCACCCTTCTGGTAGTCGGAGTAAGCTGCAGTCCCTTATGTGAAGTGAGAGACTTTGACAATCCTGTTATTATCAGCACACTTTTGGGGAGGGGGGGGTTAGAAAATCAGTTGTTTAAGTATGTTTATTACAGAGTGACTAGCATGAAGTTTTGCTTCTTTAGCCAGTTTCCTGCCTTTTGGGAGAACTCTGTCTGCTAGAGAAACGTTGGGCACTTTTCTGTTCTGTGTAATGCTAGTCACTGCTTTGGACTATTCTTGTAGTGATAAAGTCTCTTGTATCTTTAGTATTAAAACTTGGCACTGAAAAGGATAGTGGGCTTCCCCAGTGATTTAAGATGTAGGACTTTGAGTTGCATGTACAGTTTAGCAAAAAAGGGGAAGATGGTTACCAAGTGTTACGCTTTTTCTCCAGATGTTTCCTCTAAGACAAATATCTAGGGTAAGAACACACCAATAAGATGAGAATGGTTTTGGTTTTTTGGTGGTTTTTTTTTTTTTGTTGCTTTTCATTGTCTGTTTAAACAGCTAGTCAATCTAAAACTGGTAAATCATCTGGTAGTTGAGATGGGGCATGTCCATGCTTGTTAATGTGAGCTGCTCTCTTCTAAACAGATTATTAAAATGCATTATTCAAAATCCCTTTGTATGCAAACTAAAAATAAGATTATTTTAAAGTACTGATGTTCTTGAAAATATTATACATGATTGTTTTGTTGGGGTTTTTTTGTTTACTTGAAAGACTTGTTCATACAAGAAGCAGCAGGATCCTATTCTACTTTCCTGTAAATTGATGGCAAGATGCATTTTAACTTCAGAAGGAACAAGGTCAGACCTATAGTCAAGGTTTAGCAGCACTGGGGTAAATGCGCGTGATTATTACTCCCATTTCACTCAGGCAAAATTCCCATTGTCACTAGGGTTTGGAGCACAAATGCTAGCTCTGTTCTAAAGAGATTCCAGTATATCAGTTGCATATAAAATGAACATGCATCAAAAACTACACAGGAAACACTGATGTAAAGAGTAGTGTCTGACTGTCCTTTCACAGATTTTGGAGACTCAGAAGGGAAACACTAGGGTCCTGGTCTAAGGCAGGGTAGAATTTTACTCAGTAATTCCTGTACAGAGCTCATAATTTCTGGATAGATTTAGGGCATGTTCCTAATTAGTCTAAAGTTCTCCCTTTAGTAGTCATGTAGATAAGTTTTTAGCCATTTGTATGTCCATTATATAGTAAGAATTGCAAATTTAGTGATAGGTGTATCTTCATTTGGGACACACACAAACATTTTGTTGTTTTTGATGATAGCACTATAATTTTCACCAAGTTATTTTCTTCCACTGTATTCAGTCCTCTTAAGTTTGAAAAAATGCATTTGAAAAATTTGCCTAATGCTTCTAGATCCTTTGGCAAGGCTGTGTTCTTTTATTAGGACTGCCTGTTTTGGTAACTAATGTGATGGTAATGAGGGTTTCTTATAATTGAGGAAATTATATGGTGACAGTTGTAATTCTATATTCTGTTATTGTAACAGATTTCTACATTTATGATAAACACAGTTTTATTATCTTGATGTATGTGCATATATATACAGTAAATTGCACTCTATAGTAGGAGAACATTTTTAAGATTGCAAAACTATGCATCTAGAACTCGTATCTATATGTGTAAATGCACCTTCTTGTATTGTGTTCCACCTGATACAGTTTTTAATTACTCAGTCACCTGACCCCTTTTCCGGCTTATTCTTTTGTTCTTCATTGTGGTCTTCACTGAATGAGAATTGTTTCATTCTGGTTGTCTAGTTTGTAGTCTTAATACTTTTCTTTGCAGCCTTTCCAGATTCCTGTCTGGAAACAAGTTTCTTCATTGCCTCTTCTGTTTTTTTGAGTAATGCAGCTGATAACAGCTTCATGAAACTTCCTATTCACAAACACCAAGTCATCTTCAGGAGCAAAGGTTGGATCATGATTCCTGTGAGGAATGAGGTAGACCGAAAAGACAGTTAGTATAATGACCGCTGGTTCAAGAGAGCTTAAGGTTAATCTCTTTGTAATAGGGGCATCATGTGGAAAAACGATTTAAAAAGCTGAATCTGGGGATGGAACTTAACTTAAAGAACTCTTAAGTCTTAACACTTAAATGTTCATTGAGATAACAAAAAACAGGAATGAGAATTGCATTAGGTTTGATAGTGCAAGACATTACTCATCTCAAGGAGTACTATCTGCTCACTACAGCTGGCTTCAGTTACAGAGTACCTGGTGTCCAAGAAAATTCCTTGCAAAACAGATCTTCCTGGCATACCTCTGCCTATACCATCCAGCTTCACCAGCTAGAATCCAAACATAAAAAGCTCAAAGCAAAAGCATTGCTAAAACGTGAGTGTACAGATTCAGCAGATGTTGTGACATAATTTAGTGTTCTCCCTTGTTTCGAGATTCTGAGAATTCATATTTTCAAGTTCTCAATACTTTCTTGTACATGTAAAGAATGTCTTGCAAGAGTAATATGCATTACAGGGGCATGCACATTCTATGTACCTTTTGGGTTAGGTTTTTATGGTGCGTCACTAGTAGTTTTGCATTTTTTTCACTGTATTGTGATTGTTATTCACAGTGCAAGTATTTGTGCAAATGAAGGCATGAAGTAATAAATTATAGTCCTTGAAACTTGATTTTAGTTTTCTAATGCCAGTCAGTAACTTCCTTACTGGAAGGATTTTGCGAAGATCTTCACTCTGCTACTTTTGTAACCATCTTTACCCTGCCATGCTGTAAAGCGCAACCTTATTTAATCAAAAGGTGTGGCAGTGCAACTTCATCCTACTGTGATAAACGTTTTTTTTCTGCATTACTCTGTTGCTAACATCCCACGTTACATTTCTCTTTTGGGAAATACTGGTTTAGAAAGTGCAAATCAAGGTGGCCTCAGAGTAGATGATAGATGGTTAATGCGGGAGGTATGAAAAATATTCTTGACACCTGGCATGGTTATTCATTAACTTTCCAGATAAACTAAAAACACAGGAAGAGTGTTGTGCCATGGAAGAGTCTGGCACCAGACCTCTAGGTCAGATTGGAGAAATTGAAGGAGATGCTTACTTTAGATGAAGTTGTCTGCACAACCTTTGTGGTTTTTAGGTTCTTCATATTCTGTGTCTTGTAGGTTCTGATACATAAATTGCAGGGTCATTGGATTTGTAAGTACAAACGAGACACAGGACTCTGAAGAACCATGGCATTTGGTCTTTGAAAACCCCGAGTGTGTGAATGCATGCTCCTATGAAAACCCCAAATTGCAAAAATCATTTGTAGTGGGCTAGAGAGGCATTTGACGGATTACGTGCAAGTACATACATGTGTGTTTCATTATTTGATTGCCTTAGGAGACTGGTATTTAAGTTGGCAGATCTACTTATTAAAAGCAAAGCTCTTTGGCTGGCAGGATTACAGTATGCCTGAAGGAGAAAGAGACCAAATACTGGGAGAAAGAGAATGTGTAATGTGCAGAAAACATGGGGAAGCTATAAAGCCAGTAGAAAAAAGTAGACTTAAATGTGGTTCCAATTTGTTCTGTTGGTTTCAGGTTGATAGCCATGCAGAAGTAAAAGCATGAAGTTCGCTCATTTCAGTATGAATTTAATGTTCTGGAAAATAGAGCTTTCTGTCACGTTAACTAAATTTGGTCACCTGTTTGCAGCCTGTCAAAAATCTTTAATCCATGCTTTTTTTCCTGACTCAAATGAAACCAACCAAAGCAGCTTGCTCAGAAATTTTATGAAGCACTGTCAGACTGTGGCATAAGTGGGCACTCTAACTGGCTCTGAAACTTTGTCCTTAGACTCGATTAGCTTGATGCAAGACCACAGTACTGACTCCCAGTATATGTTAAATTTCTGCATATCAATTTGGTGATATGTAGCTATTTGGGACAGGACCCAAACAAGAAAAAACCCAGAGCAAAACGAAGCCCAACCCAACCTTTATGTGTGTCAGTTTAGAACTAAACTACCCTACAAGGCTTTGGAAGCAACAGCCAAACAAGTTGAGTATGTGTGTTCAGAGAAGTCTGACTTCTAGCTTTGCACCTTCTTAGTCAAGCTGTGTCCCTTCACAGCCTCAGGCAGAACAGATTAGAACAGTCATTTGGTCACTGGCATTGGAATAACCAGCTGCCTTGCTCTGTCTCCTAAGGCTTCTCAGTTTGAGAGCAAGCTTTGAAACGTGGGAAGCTGATTGGTGTGTTGAAACACACACACAAAAAAAAAAGAGAAGCAGAAGGGCAAGCTCCCCTGAGACATCAAGAAAAATGCTGTTTAAAAGTAACAATAATAAACAAAAAGCGTTTCTGTTAAAACAAGACTGAGATTTAGATGATTGCTTATACTGATCTCTCTAAAAGAGGCTATTAGGTGCACATTTACATGAAATATTATAACACTTTGGGAGGTGGCCAGCTCCTGTTTAGCAGTTCTGAGTCCTGCAAGAATTAGATGCCTGGTGGTAGCATAGCAGAGCTTGGGTGAGTTACACCAGTGTCAGCCAGCTGTCTGCTGCATCTACCATTTTTGAGGAGCTTTATCTTATGAAAGCCTCAATAAAATTCTCTGAAGATGCCACGGCTGACCTAATTAAAATACAAGTTCTTCCAGCTTCATGTGCAGATTTGGAAGGGTAAAATTAGAAGGACAGATAGGTTAAAAGATGCTTATTCTGATGTAGCAGGCAGTTCATGTGAACTACAGTCAAAACTGGAGAGTCATAAGCCAAAAAATCAGGTCAGTTTAAAATTAATGCATTCCTCTTCCTTCTGCTCTCAACAGGGAACTGTTTTTTGGAAGAATTCTCCATCAGGGAGTCAAATGAGACATCCTTTCACTTCTTGGCATGGCCCACATTTAAATAAATAAATAAATTCCTTTACAAAGGTAAAATGAAACAAGAAAGAGGTGCTCCCTTCTGGTAGGGTCAAATAAAAGTTAACTCTGGTTCTTTGTTTTGGCAAGACGACCAAGAGATTTCTCTGGAGCACAATAAAAAAATTGACAGGTAAAGCTTCCCTTTTTTTATTTCCCTCTCTCCTCCCCCTCCCCAGTAGGATAGCAGGAAAACAATTAGGATATACCTGGCCTTTTGACAGAATAGCAGCCAATTCCCAGTCCTTGCTGGCTAGCATGGGAGAAGGCTTTTTCCTTCCAGCCAGCAACTTTTCAGCCTTGCAAACCTCCACCCATTTCTTAGTGAGTCATAGCTGGAAGACCTTTTCACATGTTTGGTCACATCTTGTGCAAGTCAGGGATGTATTTTTACTTCTTTTATTGCATCCTATAATCAGCGTTCTGAAACAACGGAGTGTCTGTAGCTTTAAGCTCTGTTTGTACATATGTGGAAACAGAAATAGATGTATAGATAGGTAGTGCCATTATATTTTCAGGTATGGATGGGTTAGTTAGAAGACTAGCTTATTTTCTTGGCAGGAGCAGGATGGTGGAAAAACTCTGAGGTTCTTTATGTGTGTGACCTGTAGAAGCTCTGTGCATTTGCAGCACTTAAATATTCAACAGATCAGTATTTCTTGGCTTCAACAGATTAGTATTTCTTGGCATGCTCATTTATACATTCAGTACTCCCCTAAGCTCAGAGGCAGTCAACTTGAGCATTGATCCTGGTCCCCATTAGTTTTCTACAGGGAAGTCGGAGAACATCAACAGCGTTTCCCCCTGTGCTGGAGTAGGCCAGTGTAGGGCAGCTGCTTGGCAGAGGCAAGAAAGAGAAGCAGCAGATCAGAGTGCTTCTTGCTCTCCTTTTGAGGCTCTGTAGAGGACATAAAAAGACCTTCTGCCTTGCTGCCTTCTTCTCTGTAATAACAGCTTTCTCTTTTTCACCTGAGTTAAAAATCACGTGGAAGCATGCACTGCATGTTTCAAGAAGGACGCATTTTTCTTTGTTTTAGACCCCATAGAACTCTTTAACACTGTGGGGTTGCAGGAGGTTGCAAAAGGATTTCTCCAGGTTGAAGTGCTTAGAATTATGTATAGGTTTTCTCAAAGAGAGGCTTTGCCTCTTGCTTTTAGTCTTTTTACAAATACATACTTCCAATGGAGGCTAAAATCCTATTCCCTACCTCCTTATCCTGACATCAGTTAATCTTTGGCTTGCTGATGGTAATGTAAAATCATAGCCAGTTTTCTATGCTAGCTTTTCATTATGACCATCTTTGTTGCTATTTTCCTTTTTTTTTTTTTTTTACACACTTCCTATAAACAGATTTTGCACTATATGAATTTCCACAACACAATGTGCTATACAGTACACAAATGAAGGTCTTTGTCCGGTCATAGTTAGCCAGCCAGTTGAGACCCTGACTGCTTTGCAAAGGTCCATGAAATTCATTCACCATTTTAACTGCTAAGGTCTAAATTAGAGTTACTTCAGCAATGGAGTGTGAGCAAACAGTGGTTTATGGAAGAGAGGTCTTTAAGTTCAAGCATTAAGCACATGTACTTCATATTCTGTGATGTGCTTTTTGTATAGCTTAATGGTTGAGATACATTGGGATGAGAAATCAACACTGACATTACTGTGCAGAGAAGTCTTGCTAGGTGTATGATGCAGTTAAAAAAATTGTACTACATACAGACTTAGAGGGGTTTTTTTTCCTTATTTGAAATTAAAGATGATGGTGGGATTAACTCTGTTAATCCAGTTCAGGAATTTCCTAATAATGTTCTTTCTATGTATGTCAGATCAGCCATGGTTTAATGGTCCTTAAGGATTAACCCAGTTTTACTTTCTTGCAAGACTGCCTTTCAGCATTGCTGTATTTCTGTTGCTACAGCTAGAGCCCTCAACTATGGGGATTTTTCTCTCGCCATTTTTTTTTTTTTTTTTAGGAGGAGGACAAAGACTTGATTTGAAATACATTAGTTTCCGGAATAAAAAAGTCTTCTGATGCTGGATTGCTATTGCCATTGTTTGCATTTTTCTTTTCTGGGTGACTGCTGTAAACTCATTATTTATAACTTTCTGTGTACTTACAAATATTTTCCATAATTCCCAAAAGATGAAGGAGCTGTTTTTGGCTTTTATCTGCCAGCAGCCCTGCCAGTACTTATATGTAAATCTTCCAGATCTAAACAACGTGACTTCTCAAGCACTGTAATACACTATCTTTTTTTTTGCAGTAGTGAAGAGCTTATTTTTTTCCTTTAGATTGCTTGTCTGTGGATAGTTTGAGGGGGATTGTTGCCATTTTTAATCCCATTAGTTCCTCCACAGTAAAAAGGTATCAAAACAAAGTATTATTGCAGAGCAAAACAACATGCTGTCCTGAATTTTTATGTATTACAATGACTGAATAAAAAGAAAATGATTTAAAATGCGCTTCTCAAGCCAAGTGAACTGGCCTTGCATTAGAGACATCTTCATAGTAAAAATAAAAGGAAACAGGGATGTTTTACAAGGTGGGACAGGTCATTGTGGAGAGAGTTTTGACATGCCCAGTATCTTACAGTGAACAGCCATCCAGCAGACCTATCTCAGTTACAAAGAGCAGATAATGCTGGAGCACCATTACTAACCATCATCATGGTTATATGGAAAGGGAGTTGAGGTTAGTAATCTCAGTAGGATAGTGCCAAACTATTCAGAAGAAAATAAATGTCACTGCTTTTTAGATAAAAACTGTTCCACATAAGAAACTCTGTCTGTGAAGTTTTACCTTGTGGAAGTTACTGAAATCATCTCATCATGACTTTCCACTGGTTGGCCAGAACCAAAATTTTCAAGTGCCTCTTGAGGTGGACCTCATCATTCCTTCCCATGAAAGACAGGCAGCTGTTTCTCTCTGATGAAGATTGCCAGGAACAAACGAGTACTTATTTCCTTCCCTGTTTTGTAGGAAGAGCTGAACTATATTTTATGAATTACTTTTGCATAGGAAGCTGAGTTGAAAAGAGATGATAAAAAAATCAGGTCTGAAGAGGAAAGTAAACAGGAGAATATGAGCCTATTGGACGACCTTGTGTCCTTTTACAATCTGGATAACATTCCAGGTAAAAAGAACCTCAGCTTTTCACCTCAGTTCTCTCTGTTGAGAGCACTAGGCTTTCTGTGCTGAAATGGACAGGGTAGTTTAATGGGAAAAGTGCTATGTCATTATGTGGAAAGAGGTGAAAGCAGGAACTGAAATTGCACGTGCAGACTTAGTTCTTTGTTGCCTTAAGTTTTGAGTGCTTGACCTTGTGGTGTTGATGCTCTTTTAATGTAGTTTTTTTTATGTGTCTCTGTAGTATAGCCAGCATCAGACAGAGGAAGCTTTGCTGCTGATTCGTTGTAGAGTGCCTGTAGTAAAATACAATGTAAATGTATTAACTTGTATATAGTTTCTTTAAAATAAATTATGCTTTTATTAGAGGTCCACTGTTTTAACAAAAAAAAAATTAGAGTGCAGAAGTTAATATCATGGCTTTAATATCCTTGGGAAATATGAGGCAGAGTTTGTGGGAAGACAGCTGGCATCAATTCTAAGAGATTGCTTAGTTAATCATAAGACCTGTAAGGGAGGTTTTGTTTGTTGAGAACTATCACAGGTTTGTTCCGATTCTGATAAGGACTTCCAGGTACTGCTGCAATCTGGATGTTTAATGATAAGAATAACCCTGAAGGTTGCACTGAGAACCTGGTAAGTAGGTCACAAGATGTAGCTGCCAGTGGAACATGCAGTTTGTCCTCACACCTGTGTTATCCACACTACACGGTCTCATGTGTTCTTTCTTGATATAATGTGTGGTTTCATGTTAAACCACTGCCAGAAGCTGTAATGGTAAGTTTTTCACTGCCAGTTAGTATCTCTGAGGAGAATTGGGCAGAATTATTCAAGTTCTTGCAGAGCTTGGCTCTTTTCTAGCACTGGAGCAGTGATCCAGAAGGAGGAGAAGGGAATGTAACATGCAATGTTTTGCATTTCACTGGGTCCAGCTTCTTGGTTGACCCTGTCCTGTCCCTCCCTTGCTGTGACCTCTGTCATCATCCCCTTGCTTGTGGGGATGCAGTAAGTTGGTGCCTACACAACGTTTTACTTCTCATCTGTTGATATCTCTCTGACTGAAAACTGCTGGTAGGGAACCTGCAGGCATCACCAATACACACACAAAAAAATAGGTGTTGGCTCATTAAAATACTTTCTTTCTCTGTCCTCAGTCACACTCTGAGACCATGCTGGCTCATTCTATTTAGAGATATTAACCTGTTCTTTGGTTTAAAAAGATGCTCTTAGGGACTGTAAGAACACTGCTACCCGCTGTGTTTCTGAATGTCACACAGGGTTTGGGGTGATCCCTGAGAATGAGGGGTAAGAGGGAATTATGCCTCAGTCTGCCACCCCTGGGAAAAGCATGTGAAGCTTCTAGCCATGCCCAATGCTCTACACCGTGGAAAGGAGGTGAGGTGCACCTCTCCCAGACACTTGTAGTGTCAAAGCCGCAGTGCCAGCATCTTTGGGGTTCAGCTGCAGGGCTGTCTGTCTTGGGCCCCCTCTGCTCCTCAACTTACTGAGTGCCCTCCTCTGGTTAGAAACAGAAGGGCATCTTTTACCACATTCTTGCTTATTTCTTATTTTACTGTTTCTGCTTCTCTCACAGCTCTTTGAAAGAACAGTTGAATAACCAGGTGGTTTTCCCATCTTTCCTTTGTGTTCTGGGGAGAGGTTCTTTTGCAAAACAGTTCACGCATTATGTATGGCATTATAATGCAGTGTACTGCATGCCAGAATATTGAACATGGTTAATTTTCATAAGCCTTGCAATTTTTCTGCAGAACAGGCCTGTTCATTTCTCTAATTATGTTAATACTAATTGTAAATAGTTGCAGCCATTTCAAAACCTGAATTCAGAGTTCTGGTTTGAAAAGGAATATTGCAAAAGCTCACCCATAGAGGGAAGCAGAAGACTGTCTTTACAGCAGCCTTAACTACAGACTGCTTTTTAGAAATTATCTGTGCTTCAGTTGAAGCCAGCAAAGAACATCTGTTGTCTTAATTATAGCTCCTATTTCTAAGAAGTGTATTCTGTAGCAGATGAGAAAAGTGCCTGACAGCTCATAATTTATAAAGTTACGGCAGTCTAATCTGATAGAATATTATGTACAAAATTCCTTCTCTGTACAGACAGTATCACTTCCCTTTCAACAGATAATAGAAACAGGACTTCATGAAACATTAATAAGTGTGAAACATGATTAGGAGCCAGTATTAAAATTATTAAACTATTATAAAGGAATATAGTACTTGCACTATGTTGCTTGGTGATTTTATTTTTCTGCTTATGTGTGCAGCTAAGCTTCCTTAAAGCCAGACACTGTCTTCTTTTTTTTCTTTGTTTTTCTGTCCGCGCTTTCATTTTGTCTTACCTAGAGGAATTGTTTGTTGATTAAGGCAGCAGCTCTGTGACAAAGATTCATTTTTGTGTCAGTGAACAGTAAAGAGACCCAGATTTCTTTTCAGAGAATTGGTACATTAGAAAGTCTGACTTTCTATACCAAGTAAAAGCTTTATTCTGTCTCGTTCTGCCATCTGGATGATTTTCTTTGCCTGGACTTCTTTCTCTTCTGTTCCATAGTTGTTGCCCCTTATTCTGCTTAGCCCTGAGAGTGCAGGTGGTGCAACTTTATAAACAGGGTTGAAGAGAGGAATTAGTTCTCTGGGCCCCCTAAACTTCCTGCATACTCACTGTGCACATGGTATTTTATCAATCAGATCATTGCCTGCATATATGTGGTGATAACCCTGGAAAGAATCTAGGCAAAGTATTTGACTTATCTCAGTTACAGGATTGATTTAGACAGACAACTATGTCTTTTTTAACATATGTGAAGCCAGAATAAAATGAAGTAACATTCAATTTATATTCTAACCCTCCTAGATGCAGTGGATTGGACTATAAATGGCACAATCAGAACATACGTACGCATTTGTCCTCCTGGAAAATGTTGCGCCTATCCTTATTAAGTGCCACATATGTTAAAACAAGTTGTGTACATGCTTCTACGAAGTCAGATTGGAATGCCCTGTTTCAAGCTTATATGCAATGTTGTCAGTACCTACCTCACTCAGAGGATTCTGGAGATGCTTTGTGTTTCGGGTGATACACTGGGACTGTCTGGACTTCAGAAGGTCATGCTGGTGAGAACTTCTGCTGGTCATCCTTTGGAATAAGCCCCTTGGAAAAGTTCTTATCATTCTCTGTTACTGGTGTAGGATCACAGCAGAAGTATAGATGCTTTAAAGAGCTATATGAAGCGTATTAACCGAGTACTGTTTATCCCTTAAGGTCAGATGTTGTCATTGAGATGCCCTAGGAATAATGTTTTGCTTTATCCAGGTGTTTCTCCATTGAAGATGAAGGGAAAAGAGTGACAGCTGGTGTGATAAACCATTTTTTTCAGTACAGATCTGTATTTCCTTCTGTGGCTAAAATCAGCAGTGTACTATTAACAGAGAACATCTGAATGCAGTTGTCACTTTGTCCTCTGGTTCATATCCAACACCTGCTGACCAGTGGAAGAAACAGGCTCTGCTGGCCACATAGAATTGAAGGATTTTAGAATTGGCAGCATTTCCATCCAGCTTCCCAGTTACACTCCAGTCACGTTAAGGTCACCAGCAGGCATCGTTTCCTTATTCCTTTTCATAGCTCTGGGGTCATTCATATCTCAGGAAATCTTGACTCACAGCCATTTTTCTGCCTCCATAAAAATGAGCTTCTTGTGAGCCCAAAAGGTGATAGTGTTGGTGGGCCAGAACACTTATTTTTCTAGTGCTGGTATAGTCTTCACATCTTCTCATTTCTCCTGGATCTAGTCTCCTCTGGCTGCCAAGGCTTCTGTGGTATTCTGAGTCCACAGTCTGCCTGATTGACGACATCTCATAAAAATAAAAGGCAAGTAATAGTAGACAGATTTATTAAGCCACTTGCAATGATGTGTCAGATTCACTGAACCTTAAATCTCTTTCATATTTTTCCATGAACAGTGTAGTCTTTTAAAATCTTTCTAATGTAACCAGTACTGGAGAAGGTGGTTGAGCCTGAACAGCTCTTCCTCCCGCTGTTTTCAGTGATGCTTCTGTTGCCAAACTAAATCTTCTAAGGGTAGAAGGGTCTGAGGAGCGATATTTTTCTCTTCTAGCATTTGCAGATTAATTTACTATTTCAGTCCTTGATTTGAGACATACTATGACATCAGTTTCTTTGTCATTGCTCTCACCTTCTTGTCTTTCATCCTTGCCCAGTGAAAACCTTTTGCTAATAGCAGTTGGGTAGTTCTGAACACTGTTCTTCTGATAAATGCTATTAGGCTCTTCAAAATTACAAATGCAAGGGCAACGGTTCTCAAATCTAAGAGTGAATTACTCTCTGGTATTTATTTGCAATACCAGACTTATCTTCTGTCTTGGTCTGGCATTAAACCTGAAGCACAGACCTCAATGGAAACTTTCTCTGTAGGGTCTGGGTTTTTTTTTTTTACACTTTCACACTGCTCTGCTGAAAGTCTCTGTATGAACTTGCTGCTTCATAAGGCTATAAAGAAACATACACAGGGCCATGGAATGACCTTTCACTAAAAGCTAGGATTTTGTGTCAGTAAGAGTCGTTTCACTCACCTGGGTTGTGAGACCTCTGTGGCCTTTCTTCCCAGCTGATGGAAGCAGGTGCTGAGAGGGTATCTGGCCCAACTGCCACTGCAGGGCCCTGCTGTCACCCATGGGGAGGCACCTCCTGGTGCTTCCCAGTGTGACAGGATCTGAACTCATGTTTCCACAGGCCTGTCTTTGATGTGTTCGCACTGCAGTCTCCTGAAGCACTTCTGTCTCTGCTCTGGGGGTCTCTAGCAGTCAGCACAGAGGAGCATGAGGGACTGCCTCAATTCATGCTGCCTTACAGGCAGGAAAGCCAAACTGCCCTTGTTACCAATGCACCTTCACTTGAAGCTGACACTGTATGTAATGACAAATGATTAAATTCAGCCATTAGGGATCCTTACTAAAATTCAGATTCTATTTTAAGTAAGATGGGTGAGAATAGAGCAACATTTTTTGAATTCGTTTCTCATATCTAGTAGAGTACACAACTGCTGACATAACAGGATTTCACTAAAGAAGGCAAGCTCCAAATTTCCTGGAGTTTTGAATGGCAAGCATCGACACATGGAACTTTGTGGACACCTCTTCATTGTCCACAGTTTGTGATGCATTGTGTACTGATGGTGCCACTGGCAAAAGTATTTTAGGTACTCAATCAGCCATTGTTTCAGTATAGTTTGCTGGCTAATCCTGTTGGAGGCATTGTCACAACTTGCTTGACAATGACCCTAACCACTGTGTTTCTTCTGTGTTAATTCATGTGCTTATGTTTATTATAGTTAATTCCAGTGCTGGTTAAACCATTCACATTTGGACATGCTGTATGACTTTCAAACAAGGATATGTGTAAATCTATGAATACATAATTCACTATGCTAGAGAATCCAGTTGCATGTATAAAGAGTAAATCTGCATACACATAAGCCAGTTGTGATCATCCTAAGACCTGAGCTCTCAAATATTAGGCTTTATGCAGAACTGTGTTGTCACTGAATGCAATATGTATGTGCAAACATAATGTAATTTCTGAACAAAAGAAGAACATGCACGGAGTAATCTTGACTCAAAGCTAAATTCCAGTTATGATACTATATAGTTCCTGTAAAATATTTAGAAATCAAACTGCTTTCTGTGGTATGTATTGTTACATTTTAAGTTGGGGGGGGGGGGTGGGGTGTTTTGTTTTTTTTTTTTTTTGGGGGGGAGGTTGGTTTGAGGAATTTTTTTGTTTGGTGGGTTTGCTTTTTTTTTCATTTTCATTTTAATATTCATATTCATTCTGCTTCTAGCAGTAATGAAACATTTGGCTCAGAAGCCTCAGAAGCCAAATGCCAGTTTTAAGTTTCTGCTTGTCGTTGCCAGGTACTAACTCTAAAGTATCTCTTCTTACTGAGAACCCTTCCAGAAGGTGCAGCTGTGTGCTGGTTTCATCTTGCACTTTGTGGCTCTGTTGGCAACCTTTGAACATAGTATGCTCCTGTCTCTCACACACTGCCATTGCCTTAGCACTGTTCAGGCCTGTCTGTGTCAGGGAGAGGGAAGAGTTCATGATTGAAGCAAACCCTGGCTTGTGGTTCATCTCACTGGTTTTCACTGTGTCAAGGTAAAAATAAAGCCAGTGAAAAATTCAGCTTTTATCATGTGTCATCAGAAGCTTCCTTACTATCTGGAGACCCACTACCAGACTTGTGACTAGAAAGAAGACACGAAAACTGTGTTAAAGCTTTTCAGAACCGTAATATTTTGGAGAGTGTGGAATTTGAGAAAAATTACAGCAATTCGGGGGAAAAATGATTGCTTTACATGAAAAACTGATGCTGGATTTTAGCAAAGGGATCTACAAAGTTGCTCAGCTTATTAGGAGTGGATTTGGTTCACCAAACCTCCGTGCTATACTGCAGCATGCTTCAAAGCAAAAGATGTTTTTGAAATCAGGTAATAAATGCAGGTTGCATGTGAGCTTTTTTCACTTCTCTTTTATTAAAACTGATGTATCTGAAAAGTTTTCCTTTCCCTCTGTAGATCTTAAGATGCATGCTGAGTTTTATTCTGGAACACCTTATCTAGAATCAGGAGTTCTTCAAGGATAACTTGTATTCTGCCTCTGAGTGTCAAAGTGGGTGTTTTTTTTCCAAAATTAGGTGTAGTTTTGTTTGGTTTAGCCTCTGCCATTTGCTCATTTTGAAATTGAAGGGCACTGTTCCAAAATTGGGCTGTCTTCTGTGTAAGTGTTCTAAACTGGCTTCAGCTCTGTAAGTACTGCTAAGTCTTTTGTTTCCTGACGGATATGTGTTTCGTGGGGCCTTTAACTGAAGATAATTTTCTATTTTGTGCAAAATTTGGGAAGTTTAAAGTACAAATCAGTACGATGCTGTGAGTTAATTATATTGGAGATGGCGCAATAAGTAGGAAATCCTAGAACAGGTGGGAGGTTAAGTGATTTTAATTTGTTAATGTCATCTCCTACATGCTCATGGAGGGAGTGTTTTTTTCAGTGTTGCTGAGTGCTGTAACTGTGTGAATTAGATGCATTCTTCTGTTACTGCTGTGTTGAAGATAACTGCAGGCTTTATACCTGCCATCATCTGTTTGTATATGTTTGTGTCTTTTTGCTGTAGAGCTTATATTCACCAGTGTATGCATAGTATTAAAAGAGAGGTGAATATCATGTGGTTTTAGCCAAATACACGAGTAATTTACAGTTTATGTATTTGTGGCATAAATTGTTACTATTTTAAAGGCTTTCTTCATATCTAAAATTTCAGCAGTCTCTTTGGTAGCTAGAAACTCATAATTTTCGAGAAAAGGAACTTGATATATGGAGGAAGAGACACCAGAAATCCCATAAACTCCTAAAATTTTAATATTTTTCAGATTGCATATTTTAGGGTAGCAGAGGAGTGATGGAAATCTTCCTTTTAACCAGTGTGCCGTTGGCTTTACATACTGTATGTTCTGTAGTCGTTAGAGGTTTTGCGTGAAAAAAAAAGGTAAATGCATAGCTTCCAAAAGCCTTTCACTAAGTTGATTATTGATCCAAGAACACTGTACAATGAAGAGATTCTGTAACAGATTGTGATACAAACCTAGTTTATAAGCTAAGATCCTGCTTAAAGTGTACACAAAAAGAATAGAGCATCAGGATAGTTGCCGTAGGAGGCAGTCTTTGTTTAGGTAATCTAGGTAACGTCTACATCCACCTCATTCCTTATGTCCCACAGAGACAAACCAGTTTCTGTAGAGTCTTTTTTCACCCTTCAAGGGCTTCTTCCCATGAACTGAACCTGACATTGCGCTCTCCTTTTTGCTTTGCTTGGACTCCATCCCTTTTGTAGAAAATCAAAATTTAGTGTGAAATAGAATTATTTTTCTAAATACACCTTGTTTATAGGTCTCTTGCCATCATTTCAAGGCACAGTTTGGTTAATGTGAGAAAGCATGGTTCTCTTTGCTTTCAGTAGCCTTAAAGGACTATCCCTGACCTGCCTAGCTTTCACCCAAAATGTTTCAAATGCCTGTTGCATTTTACTTCTGTCCTCTGTCTCTGTTTCTCCTTGTGTCTCCTTTCTTTCCTCAGCTTCAGTTTAGACTGTTGCTGCATGCTGCCTCTAGCTGGAAGTATGAGGTGAGCGTCTTTGTTCAGAGGTGACGCAATTTCATTGCTGTTATGCAAGAGGGAGAATGGTACTTAATGTAACTAGCAACCTAAGGGAGCAGAAAGTTACTTTCATACGTAAAAATATGTAAACTCTGTTCTTAAAACCTGTTCTTCCTCTGCTTCCATATAAGGGATGCATTTTATGCCCTTAGCATTTTGTGAGTCTGTTACTATCTCATAATTCTAGCTTTTAATCGGAGCGTTATACTAAGTCAGCTATCTGACAAAACTTTGGAGTTTATTATGTCTACTCGTTTGCATTTTTCAGCTACCTAGGGTGCCACCAAGGAAGGAAGTACTGTGGTTTTTAACAGAATCTACCCTCTAAAAAGCTAAGCAGACAACCCTTAGTTACAGTGCTGTCTTTTATTGCTCTATCATGTCAGTCTAGTATCATGTTTTCCTTCATTTTGTCCAGAACTGGTAATATAACTAGTATGTAGTCATCTTACTTATTCTTTCTGAGTGCAGATGCGGTATTAGAACTTTTTTGATCCCCAGGAATTTATCTGATTTTTCACAAGTCATTAAAAAATAATATAATCTGGTCAGAGATCTGCTTAGGCAACTCTTTAGGGACTCCTGGATGCTCATTTTCTGGGCCTCCAAAGTTAAACTGTTATGACTAACACATGTTTTTCAGTTTGAATGAACTAGAAAGTATTTCATCATTGTAAGTGTAAGTAGTGATAGGACAAGGGGTAATGTCGTTAAAGTGAAAGAAGGTAGATTTAGATCAGGTATTAGGAGGCAATTCTTCCCTGTGAGGGTGGTGAGGCACTGGCACAGGGTGCGCAGAGAAGCTGTGGCTGCCCCATCTCCGGCAGTGTTCAAGGCCAAGTTGTATGGGGCTTTGAGCAACCTGGCCTAGTGGAAGGTGTCCCTGCCTGTTGCAGTGGGCCTGGAACCAGATAATTTTAATGTCCCTTCCAACCAAAACCTTTCTGTTATTATTGTAGCATCATTCTTCTTTTTGCAAGGGGCATGTCTCAGTCTCCCAGTATGCACCGCTTCCATTGCTAGTTTGTAAATAATTGTTATTTATTGTCTTTCATTTCTCTCCTCAGTTTTCTTCATGTCCAGACTTCTTCTGTGTGTTCCTTGCTGTCTTACCAATTTTTAATTTTTGCATCTTTAAAAAGTTATATATTTTTTTGCTTCCAAAATAGGGTGAATTCTGAGCCAAAAATTTCTTTTTCTCAGTTTTGGTACATTTAATTTTTGGCTATCTCAAAGGTTTTCATTAAAAACTCTCCACTCATATTTAGCTGTTGTAGTTTTTAGTTTTGGTTTGTTGGTTTTTTTATTTCTTAATTATCCTTATTTTTTTTCCAGTTTCAGTCTTTTAGGAATAAAGTATGTGCATTTATGTATGTATGTATACATATGCATGCAGGCATACTTGTGCATGTGTGTTTAAGGATTGCTGTCTACTTGTCCATGGTGAGTTTGATTCGGCAGGGATCACCATCGCTTAGGCAACTGGCAACTTTTACTTCAGTGATTAAGCTTTGTTTATCAATCATAATCCATCAATCTATGCTAGATGTTTCTGGCAGTAGTTTAATAATATCTTTATGTAAACGGTCTTTCTTTCGAGGAGTTAAACAGGACTGCTCTAAAACTTTTGAATTACTCTTTTGGCAAAAATAGTGCATTGAGAGTAGAACATCCCTCACATCACAAAGCTAGAACATTCCTTTATGCAGTGTGTTCTCTTTGTGAAATGAGTGGCTTGCGTGAAAGCTGACTTTGTATAAAATCTGTATGCAGGTTTGTTTGAATCTGCAAAATGTCCCTTTCTGATTATGCTGCTGTTGATTCCTAACCAGTCATTGTAAAAGAAAGTTCTTGCTTTACGTGAAGCACAACACTATTAATAGTAGCATGCTTGGAAATTGAAAGGAAACAGAAGTTACTGAACTTTTGTAAGAGTGTGAAATACAGGTCTTTTTAAGTCTGTTTTACCCAGGGGATCAGCAATTCCCAGATGGTGATGTGTTTAGCTCCCTCATCTGGTGCACACTGGGTGTAAACGTTTCAGACCAAAAGACTTCCCTTCCTTGCACTGTATTTCTGCCCATCCATACATTGCAAACTTTCATTATGTTTTCTTTTCCTAGGCAATATGGAGAGTGATTCTAGGACTGACTGAGATCCCTAAAAGAATATACTATAAAAATGGAATTGTCATATTTAGTCAGCTTTCTAATTATTTGTGGAATGTTCTTGTTTAGGCCAGTGGGATGTTTGGTCCGTTCTTAAAAATTACCTGGTTGCATTATGTGTCATGACTTTCCTAAACAGAAGTTGCATTCATCTGTAACTTGGCTTATATCTGTTCTTTTACAGCTTTTTCACTTCCAGATCTTACAGAACAGTTTGCACCTCCTGATGTTGCTCCACCGATTCTTATCAAGATAGTGGAGACCATTGAAAAGAAAGGTATGCTGAAGAGCAATTTACCAAGATTTTTTTTTTTTACTTATTTGAGCCGAGACTGCAGAACTAGATCCAGAGCTGGCATTTCCCCTTTCTAGAGCTGCTAACGCAGCTTGACAGACATGGAATAATCTCATTTAAGGTTTCTGCTCAGTGGAGGCTACTTGGACTATCTTCCTTGTTTTCACTGAAGTAGTGAAGTTGTAACAGTATCTTTCACATGAAAACACTGTACTGGTGTATTCTATTCAGGTGGATTATCAGACATACTTCTCTCATACACAGTGGTGTGACACTCGCCTTATGTACACAGTGACGTTATGGTTCTGTGGATAATCAAAAATGACTTGTTACCTGTCCTGTAGAAGGGGCTGTGTGTGTCTGTTGACTCATAGGGTGCCAGAAGTCATGCTTGTAACGTAGAAGCCTCATTTAAATCTTTGAACCTGTTAGGATGTGTCAGAACTTTTGTCATGTCCTTGTCCCATTCCTGTGGGGTGGCCTAACTCAAATTATTCACTTCTTACCCAACTAAAAGACCTGGTGTTTCCAGCGGGCATGCAGAATGTCAAGGAAGATCTGGCTCCCATGTTTCCCCTGCAAGCTGTTTTTTTCCCTTAGTCTTGGCTTTCTGCAGTCAGCCTGTGGAGAGTTGTACAGAATATGTGGGACTGCTGGCAACTCTGATTTTCCTTGTCCAGCTCTTCCTGCAGACAGCAATTTGCATGTACAAAGAGGTGTCTTACAGCCTTAAAAAGCAATCACATTCCATGTGTGGTAGGTGGATGCTAGTGGGAGAATGTTGCTATTTATGCTGTAGGCACTTATTGAAGAAAACAGAAATATGTTGTATCATGGCAACAGTCACTGGAATATTAATGTATCCCATCAATTTTGTTTTGAAGGTCTGGAGTGCTCAACTTTGTATGGAACACAAGGTTCAAGCAGCTCAGCAGAATTAAGACAAATTCTTGAATGTGGTAAGTATAGTTCTCTTCCTTAAAGCACTAGTTAGAATTTGTGGTCAGACTGTTTCTCTCTTCTTTGCTCCCCTACTCTGCTTACATACATGTGCTGGCTGGGAATAATATAATATTAAAAAGGTAAGTAAAAAATATTTGTAACTTTTACACTTAGTATGAAACATCTTTCAGTTTTACAGGGTTTCTTTTTTTCATGGTTTCACTGCATTTTTTTTCTAAGAATAATTACTTTAATCATTTCTTGGTCACTTGCTTGTTCAAGGACTGACAATCTAGCTATACAGAGAAAAACAAGATGTTTTATCAGAAGCAAGATAAAGATACAGTATTCCTGTAAGGCTGCAGGTTATTATTTTGAAAACAAATGTCCATTTGTTTGCATACAGTTCTCTGTGTGCATTTTTTTGGTCCAGCAGGTGGGGAGGCAGTAGATGCACATTCCATGCCTGCTACAGAGATAATACTGGAAGGCAAAGAGAATTTAATTGATGTAGCTGCAGTAGGCTGGATTCTCAGGTTTGGGGCAGTAAAATGCAGCTACACCGCTAACACCCTACACCCATTCAAGTTTCCCAAAATATATTTCCTTCTCTTTTTTGGACTCTTTATTTCTACTTCAGGCCAGAATATACTGGCATGGCAACGTTGTCACAGTATAACAGATTGGGAGTTGATGTAGAAGTGCTTGATCACACCTTTGCAAGCTGGGTCGCAGTGTCAGGTGTGAGCTTCCACTTACAGAAGAAAGCACAAAAATACAAAATGAAACTGGTTATGTGCCATGTTGCTAAAGGGACACAAAGAAGGCAGATTCAAACTGTGAATTAGCTCTCTTTATTTTTAGTAATTGCAATTATTAACAAAATGAAAAACGGCTGATAATAGGAGTTGTCTGTTCCTTCAAATCAAAAGAACATCCTCTCCTGATGGTGGTGGGAGTGAAGTAAGTATATGAGTGCAAGCAGGGAGAGGAGATGTGCATGCGATGCTAGCAACCTAAGCTGTATTTTTAGTATTGCAATTTCTCAGTCCAATTAAATCCAGATTTTCTATGGCACCAGTATGGATGTATCTCTTAATTTATCTGAATCCCTTTTTAAATCTCTAAACTGAGGTGTACCTTTATGGAAGGTTCATCTCCTGAGATCAAGAACATGTTTACATGTGTTTTTATTTAGAATGTAATTACATTTGGCAAAATGAAACAGGACTTTACTCTTTAATAACAGTGTATCTTTATGGGTTCCCTTTAAGATATCATCGGAATCTTCCAGGACAGAGCTGGTGCAGTGTGTGGGTGTCCAAATGTATGGATAAAGACAGATCTCATCTCCTCTGCCTATTGTCTTTAATTAGCAGAGCACTAATTCAGAGTGCAAAGTTAGCTTGGGTCTCAAAGTTGTGAACTGCATTAGGGTGCTATTCTGCTTGTGGATAAAATGTTCCCCATATTAACTGGATAACTGCCCATTAGCTTCAATACAGTATTATCTAGGCAGTGGCAATCCCAGGCAAAGCTACAGGTTGGGCAGAGAAGCGATTGAGAGCAGCCCTGGAGAGAAGGACTTGGGGGTGTTGGTCTTAACATGAGAAACTTAACATGAGCCAGCTTCAGTGTGCACTTGCAACCCAGAAAGCCAACTGTATCCTGGGCTGCATCAAAAGGAGTGTGACCAGCAGGTTGAGAGAGGTGGTCCTGTCCATCTCCTCTGCTCTTGTGAGACCCCACTTGGAGTATTGTGTGCAGTTCTGGTGTCCCGAATATAAGAAGGACATGGAACTGTTGGAACAAGTCCAGAGGAGGGCCATGAGGATGATCAGGGGACTGGAGCACCTGCCGTATGAAGACAGGCTGAGAAAGCTGGGACTGTTCAGCTTGGAGGAGAGAAGGCTGTGTGGAGACCTCATAGCAGCCTTCCAGTATCTGAAGGGGGCTTACAAGGATGCTGGAGAAGACTCCTCATTAGGGACTATAGGACAAGGGTTAATGGGTTTAAACTGAAACAGGGGAAGTTCAGGTCAGATACAAGAAAGAAGTTCTTTACTGTGAGGGTGGTGAGGTGATGGAACCGGTTGCCCAAAGAATTGGTAAATGCTCCATCCCTGGCAGTGTTCAAGGCCAGATTGGACAGAGCCTTGGGTGTCATGCTACAGGGTGAGATTGGAGTTAGATGCTCTAAAAATCCTTTCCAACCCAAACTATTCTATGATTCTATGATTTTGATGCATAATTGCTGTTGTACAATTCATGCCCACACTGCAATTTTTTATCATGTGAGCTATAACTGTTTTTTTTTTATCGTGCAAATTCCTTGGTGTCTGATAAAATTGAGCTCCTACTGCAAGCTTTCCTTTGGGGAAACCCGAAATGAGGTAGAGTAGCACTGAGTTTTTCACTACCCCCTCTTGGCTACCTGTTTTTCACAGTGTAAGTAGACAAACCGCATATCTGATTCCTGTACCTCTCTGTCAAATCTGGATCAAACTGGCCAAATAGATTCAGCAGTTACTTTACAAGGGACTTGGCTAGCCTAAAAAAGTTGGTCAGCATTAATACCTCTAAATTCTTGTACCAAATGTATCTTTCTG
Organism: Pezoporus flaviventris; assembly: GCF_033815535.1. Lineage (NCBI taxonomy): Eukaryota > Metazoa > Chordata > Aves > Psittaciformes > Psittacidae > Pezoporus > Pezoporus flaviventris. Next base: position 4,271,998 of record NW_026892638.1, on the reverse strand, counting down.
TAAACATTTAGGAGTTTACTGCACAAGAGTTTGTTTTAAGGTGAACCCTAATCTTGCTTGCCCTAAGTAAGCATTCGTGTCTTTTCCTATTTTTATTTGTGCTGCTGATATTCCTTGCTCCAGCACTAACAAGTAGTTCTTTATGCGACACTCCCAAGTATTAGCCCAAGTCATAACCATCCTGGAAGGGTATCAGGTTTTACAAGATAAATATTAACGGTTGCATAACACACCAAGCACCAAGTTCTGCACGTGTATATTTGTTTTGACTTGCTCACATGAATATTTACAGACTTGGAGCCCCAAGTTGTTAATCAAACTTCCAGTTGTAATAGAGGTAGCTGTCAGTAGAGAAGCTGCATTTGCCCAAACCCTTGATTAATACTTACTTCACACACAGAGTATTTACAGGTAAAACAGAGAGCTGTTAAAAATATTCTGATGTTCCATAGCATTGCCAACATGCAGCAAAGTCACTGACTACGGTTATTCTGAGTTCAGCTCTGTGCCGTATGTGACAGAAGGCCACACATAGCTGTCGAAACCATTTGGTTCATCAGATGTCAAAGGGCTGGCCATGCTGTTGAGCACTGTGTTCTTCATCTCAGAAATGTTTCTTGGTGTCTTGCACTCTTTCTTGTAATTTGTTCCCCATAAACCAGATAGAAGTTAGCAGCTTTGGATTGGTATAATATCATGAGTTTGTGTATTTTTTACAGTTCCTAATGTTTAAAAAGTATGTTGCTCTTTCCCTCTAGATGCTTCTTCACTGGATTTAGAGACATTTGATGTGCACACTTTATCAGATGCTCTCAAGAGGTATCTTCTGGACCTGCCAAATCCCATCATTCCAGCAGCTGTTTACAGTGACATGATTTCTGTAGCTCAAGGTATGATTATCACATCATTTCAAATGTCAGGCAAAAAAGCTGTTATTAGGATTCTGAATAGCCAGTGGTCTAGCTGTCACCCACAGAACAAGGAAGATTCTGCACAACCTGGCAGCATTTCAGAAAACATATATACCTTCACCATTTTTAATAAAAGTTGTTTCAATTCAGATGTAGACATGCATTATTTAGTTACCTAAGTAAACATAATGGAAAATATATGGGATAACACAGTTCATTTTAGTAAGTAGAATGACTATAGAAAAACTGGGGTGAAAAATCAAGGACTTATCTGTATGCAGAAAGCTAATTTTTAACTTTTTATCAGTGCTGACAAAGTAAATGTATTAGAGGTCATGACATTCTGCAGTATGTTGGAAGTTGCAGCTTATGAAGTAAGAAATACATACATGTAAGATTCATCATCTGCAGTGGTCATTTCAAGCAAGTACAGGTTACAGGCTTTCAGCTTGTGGACCAAATAGTCTGTTATGTATCTCAGGACAGGATATTGTTACTGGTAACCTTCAAAGTCACAACAGCACCTGTGAGACTTATCTAGTGCATCTCAGAATTACCCAATCATGTGTGACACTAAACATAAGGCAGACTTCTACCAGTACACTGTGAACACATTGTGGTTTTTACCAAAATGCGTATCTGTTTCCATTTGACTTTTAAATGCTTGTTCTTTTCTCTTGCCTGAGCCATTTCACTTTTTTCAAAAGGAGAAAGAAGTCTTACTGCACTAATGAAGGACAGAATTTTTTTTTTTTTCCTCTAAAATTGATGCTTCTAAAGAAGTCATATGTAGTTTCATTTTACTTGTTGAATGTTCCTGTGCTGATATTAAGAGCCTTTTATCTGTTTGCTTGCAGAAGTGCAGAGCTCAGAAGAGTATGCTCAGTTGCTGAAGAAACTCATCAGATCTCCAAATTTACCTCCCCAGTATTGGCTCACACTCCAGTATTTGCTCAAACATTTCCTCAGAGTTTGTCAAGCCTCCAGCAAAAATCTTTTGAATGCAAGGTCTCTGGCTGAAATTTTCAGCCCTCTGCTTTTCAAATTTCAGATAGCAAGGTACGTGGGTCATCTGTATTCTATTTTGTACTGTACATATGGGTTAGTTTTACATAAGGGTAAGTTCAATGAATTAATTTCCTGACCTTCTAATGTGGAGGGCACTTCTGTAAATTTTTCCAATTTCCTTTTTTCTTACAATTTTAACAAACATTGGCAATTTTTTGTAGTTCTTACTGCTTAAACCATCTTTTTCAGCTCTGATAATACTGAATATCACATAAAAATCCTAGAGGTTTTAATCACAAGTGAATGGAATGAGAGACAGCCTGTACCAGGTAAAAACTATTTTTAATTTAAAAAGTTATATACCATTGTTTTCTTAAATATAAAATTCAACCTAAGGACAGTAAATGCTCATCATTTTTTCTTTTTTAATAAAAATCTCCAGGTTTCAATCAGATATTTGATAGGAGGAAGGCAGAGTTGCTGACTCTTTACAAAGGAAATTGTTAACTCAACACTTCATAGGTTAGTTTAAAGTAAGTCCTTTTACAGCTTATTAACAGAGAATATCCAAAAAAAAAGTATAGGGTGATGGGGAACAGAAAATTGGGCAGGCTGTGGCTTTCCCACCTCTCTATTCAAAGTACAAGGTAAAGTTCATGGCAGTAGGATTTGTAGAGATGCTTAAGATTTGAAGAGCTAGAGCACAGCAGCAGTAAAATGCCTTATTTCTCCTGTTTATAGGTGGGTGCATTGTATAATCGCCTTCCTCAGCTACTGAAGACAAGTTTAAAATGGCTAACATTTTTGTTCCTACTGCTGTGAAATGGAAGGCTTTTTCAGCCTTGCCAGCTGTAGTATTTAGGAACCTTTCCCTAGTGTTTTGTATCCATCTGTTTTAAGCTACTTTATACCTATTTGGTTTATTCAATTTTTGTCAAAATAGTTAAGCAGGCATTTCCAGAACCACTGTGTATTTTTCTTCTTCATGTTTCATAGCAGCCAGGAGAGGCCAAACTTGTATGGACACTAATTGTCCTTTTTTACCAAGAATCAGCAAATAACTGCTAATTGTTAAAGAATTCTTGTCTTTGTCACCTGCTACAAGCCTGAAAAGGCAAAATACATTGTTGAATCCTCTACTCTTCTAAGGAGCTTGCAGGTAGCATTTTTTAAATTACATGTTTGCAACTGCCTTAGAGTGTATACATTTATATGGCTAGAGGCAATGGTTGGGAGATTACAAAGGTAAAGTCAGCAGTGAGAGTTTCTTGAGTTTCAAAGTGATGAGTTTCTTAAGTTGACCTTAAGAGATCACTTGGTTGCATATCTTCCTGAGTTGCTTCATGTGAGGGAAGTATAAAAGTGAAAGACGTTGGTGTTAGAACTGCTAAAAAGGGCTCTTGAGAGTATCATTAGGGCACTTGAAGAATGTGGCTCTATCCATCAGATTTATGGGGTTTGACTCTTACTAGAACATTTGTACATCTACTAAGCTGAAAAAAACCCTCAGATAGAAATTTTCAAGCTTTGTAGTTCTATGGTTAGCTATCCACTGCTCTTTAAAACACTTGAATGATTTTCAAAAGTTGAGTCCTGTTAGAATGTTACATAAGTTCGCAGGATTAGAACATAAGTCTGATTTTCACACCAAAATTACTCAATGACCAATCATTTGAAGTGCTCTTGTTTTTATAGTCCTCATAGAAGACTGTATCTTTCAAAATTACCATCCTCAAGATTATTGTTTGTAGGGGCTTGAGTTTCCATAAAAATTGTTTAGAGACACTGTAATAAAAGGAAGATTCCTGGAAGAGATAACTTACTTGTCATATAAGTGTTCTGAGAATTAAAATCTGTAATAGAATTTTAGAAGTGCAGAAGTTAAGAGGTTTTAAGTAGAAAGAATCTTGTTGAAAATAATGAAATGACAAGTAAGTGGTAACCCAGAAGCCAATCCTGCCTGGTTTCTTCTATTTTTCACAGGCTGGAGTGATAGCTTCTACTTCTGTTATTCTCAAGCCTGGATGAAAACACTCCGTCTAAAACGAGCTGTGCATGAAGTTTTATTGGTATATTACACAGTACATAGATATATTTAGTGTTGGAGATAACTTAATAGAAGGAAATCTTTGCACGGCTGTGGGTTTTTTTCTTATCACATCACCCACTAATTATCTTTCTTGCCTCAAAGCAACAGAAAGTATGCAGTTGGACCTTATGTATGTCTTAAGATTAGTGTCTTAAACTGGGTATCTTTAATTGGACATCTTAGAGCTAGAGTGATGCTTTGCACAGGTAATGCAAAAACGAGTTACTCCTAAGCCACTACTTGATTTTTTTTTTCATTACAGGACAGCTCCAGGCTGATTTTCTTTCTTGCTGTCAGTGTTCAACAGCAAATGATGCATTTAATTTTGTGAATTAGAATAGTTCTTAGCCTTCAACAAAACTTAAAGTACCAAAGCTGAAGTACCTGTTGTGCCTACGTGTGTACTAGGTGAAGACAAAATAATGTTGCAGGAGAAGTAAGACTGGAGAAATGGTTGGTGTTTTGAATAATTGGTAACCAGATCCATTTTCTGATTCCTGTCTCATTGTTCAAGTTTATCATTAGGATAGCTGAAAGATGGTGGGCAAGCTAGGTGATGTAGCATCCCTTTTTAACACCCGAATTTAATGAACAGCCAGCCGCACATGCTTTAATTTAAAGAATAATGCTGTTTTAACACTCAGAGGAAAAGTTCATGTCGCTAAATACGCTATTCAAAATGATACCATTCAAAGAAAATATCTTAATTGTAACAGAGATAATAGCTAACAGTGCTGCTTATGTCTCACAGAATCTCATACATCGTACAGAGGTGTGAAGGCCTGTGTGCTTTAAGAGGTAAATATTGAAAAATAGGCTATATGTGCAGCTATAGAAGACCGGATCATTTTTTCAGTTCATTTTCATGGATCATAAAGGCTCCTGGCTTTTCTGTCTGGAGGAGGCCTGCCTTGGATGCCAGTCTGAGTTGTCCATGGGGCCTGATGGCTGCTCCGTGCAGTGCAGTCAATTTGGAGCTGGTGTCTGGGAAGGCAGGTCTTACGTAGGAAGGTGGGGTGATGGGAGAGCTCAGAAGTGATTTTCAGGGGGAACTCGGGCAGATGAGGGTCTTTGAGGGAGTGTTAACATGTGTGGAGTGGCTTTGGGTGTGTGAGATTAATGTGTTTCATATCACAAGAAAGGCAAAGAGGAAAGGGGACATGGTGGGAGAGCAAAGGAACATGGCTCTGTGGGCAGAAAGGCTGGTGAGGAGCGGAGGGAGAACTACCACAGCTCCCAGAAGGAGCTGCCATGGCTGTATCTATGAGTTGAAGCCTCTAATAGCCTATGCACTAACTCAAGCTGAGCTGCTCCATGTAGGCTGCCTATCCTAGTTTATTCCTGTTTCCCAGGCTTGTAAATAATACTGTAAATAATAGCTCAAGCTGTGAAATATTGCAGTTTTAAGCATGAAGATGTAGGGTTTACTCTCACAGGGTCATAGCTAAAAGTAAGGTAGTGAGACTGCCTTACATGTAACTGCTCAAATACTGGGGATGTGTTGAGAGTCCAGGCAGTAGACACTTCGCTTTTAGGTGCACAAAATATTACCAAGCGTACTAGCATGACAGCCAGCACCAGGCAGTGTGAAGGCCAGCCTTGTTCCTTCTTCTTGGAATCCAACACAGAGCTCTGCCTGACTGCTGTGGTGGTCAGGCTCAGCCCACAGTCCAGTTGGTTTTGTCTTAGGGACAGAAAAAATATTGTACGAACGCTCTCCCTTGTCAAGACTTTGCTGCATCACATCATGGGCTGTGCTGGACTGTAAGCAGTGCTGAGCGTGGTTTGGGGCTTGCAGGAGACAGTCTCGGGGAGAGCTTGTGCTGCAGAGGAGGGATGTTGCTCTTCCGCCCATCACCCGGCAGAGGGCTCCCCTTCTAAGCTAATAAACTCAGGCTTTGTACCCGCTTCAGAGGACAGCAAAATGCTTTATTAATCACAGTGCTTAGGAATGCCGCTGTAGTCTTGGTTTTGATAGTAGTCTATGCTTTATGTTTCTCAATACCTAGTTGAATATATTTGGTAAAACTGAACCAACATGTACAACGTTTCTAGAATTTTGTACTGATTGATGTATGTGTTTTTGTATGTAAGTATATGTAACACACAGCAAGCCTATCAAACCTTCATACATCATTTTTTTGGGGATGGGGGAAAGAAGCTTTATAGATAGAAGAACGCCAAATACGACTGAAAAAAACATAATAGGTTGATGAATTTCTGCAAATACAAATCAATAGATTCAGTTGACACCACTCAAGGTCAACTTACAACTAATAAGTATTAAGATAGAGCCATTGTGTGACAGTGCAACTGTGTGCATGCCGGTATGTTTTTTTGGTAAGACACTTAATTCCTTTCTGTAGAATGATTAGGAACTAATTTTTGCACAAGGCAGTGGAATACAAAAAGAATAAAATAAAATTTATTTGGGAAAAAGCTGTATCTTTTATCTCTGTGTTGATACCTGTGCTTTTTAAAATTATAAACAATTCAGTGAACCAGGTTTGGGTTGTCTTCTCTTCTTTGAAAGTATGCTTGTTGTGTATTGTCTCCCTATAAACCAAGAAGTGTTATCAACCCCTTCTGTGATTTTAACAGTAAACAGGAGGCATAGCGGTTACTGTCAGAAGTTAGATTAGTGCAGAAACACAGGTTACTATTCCCATTTGAAGTAGGCTGTACATTTATGATTGTGCTGCATTAAATTATATACAGAACTGACAATTGTTCAAGCAGGCAATGGCTAAAATGAGAAAAGTAGGGGGTTGTTATGGGTGAAGCTAGTCAATCAACTGTAAAACATCAAAAATGTACTGCTGATATTTGGAGTTTCGTTATTAGGTATAAGTGGTATTTTGTAGCATAGGAGGATTTTGGTAGGTGAAGTATTCAGGAGGTGAACACTTTACAATAGCATTTGACTGCCTTAAGGAGCATAAGCAAATCTCAAGGGATGCAGCTACTAGAAGTTCTCACAGTTTCCAACAGGAGGGAGGAAAATATTAATGCTCTTCTTTTCTTTCTCTAAACTAAATCTTGTGGTCTGCTTCTCTTTTCACTTTGAATTTATTTCCTTGTAAAAGTATGGCTGGCAGAGATGTTAACCTCTGTAGGCAAAGGGGAGTGGGCTCTTCAGTTGCTGCTCTGTTCTTTAGCCAGTCTGATTTCCACCAAACACTGGGGCAAGGAAAAAAAATTTACCAAACTGCTCCCTCTCTATGCAGTCCCTTTTCATGCCTGCCTGCCCAAGAAATGAAAACCCTGATGTACTGCAAAACACCAAGGATACGGACAGGTGTTTTTTCTATTATTTTCAGTTTATAGGGAATGGATAAAATGCCTCACAGCATCACAGCAGGGGTCTTCAAATAGCACCTGTATTTGTGATCCAGCATGAGTGTGAAAGAAGTGATGCTGTGCTTGCAAGCAGGCTATTCTGCTTGCACGGGGCTGTTCTGAGAGATGCAGCTCTTTTCAAGAAAAAATTTTATTTTGCTTTTTTTCCAGCAGTGTTAGTAAGCCACTTCCTGCATTTGGCTGTTCATGGCAATTTTATCAACTTTAAGACTGCACTCAGCAGCCAGTGACAGAGACTATTTTAAGACCTCTTACAATGGTCTTCTCATTTACTTAGCTAAAATGAGAAAGTTAGCTATGCATTGGCCACTTGTTAGCTGATGACAACTTTTACTTTGAATCTGCCCCCCCCCCTCCCCCACCTGAAATCCTGGCTCAGCAAATATTTGAACCTGCCCAAGTTAATCATGAAACTGAGATCTTTATCAGCGAGAGACGTGAGAGCTACTGAGGGTGGTGGTTTCTTTTTTTTTTTTTTCTTTCCACGGTACTAAAGTCAGGTTCACTTTTTAATGATGAACCAGAGTAAGTGGATACCTCCTGCACAGCACAGAGCTCTGAGCAGTTGAGCGAGAAGGCTTGGATTTTCTCACTGCATGTTACAGCTCTTTTAGAGATTTTTATGGAACATTGGCAGAGCAGCCTTTTTCCAGATTTTTTTTTTCCTTCATTGCTTCAGAGAAGCTTCCTAGTAAAAGGAGGTTTTGAGGGTATTTTTTAAGGAAGATTTTTGTAAGAGGAAACCAAATAATTTTTCAGGTTATTGGATTGTATTTTCAGGCTGTATTACAAGGGCGAGCGTTTGTGATGCATAATTTACAAAGTAAGTGATTTTGAATTTGTGTGTTTTCTTCGTCACCTCGTGGAAGTACTGTACTATAAGTGATTACTAGGTAGAGCTGTCATGGTCTCAAGATATGTCGATGAAAGTGAGGTATCTCAGTACCTCTCCAGGTTATCTAGAGCATGGGGAATAGCCTATCTGCCTCCTGTCTTTTCTTGCCTGAAGCTAGGTTAGTCTGAGCTGAGCACTAATGTGATTATACAAGTGTGGGCAGTTCAAAATTTGGCCACCAGTGAAACCCTGGAGAAGTAACTGTTCCTGAAAGCCTTTATTCAAAGGAATAAAATATCCTGCTGATCCCACATGAGATCTAAATGCAGCAGTGTAGTCTTTGTAGGAAATCTTTATAACTTGATTTAAATAATTACCTTGGTAACTCAACTGTTTGGGTAGCAGGTGGGCTAACCCTCCAAGTTCAGTGTTTGGGCTTGTGTCTGGGGTGATTTTAAGTATCCTATTTCATTTTGGAAATGGAAGGAATCTTTAGAGCATGTCTACCTAAAAGGGGAGGGGAGTCTACTTCAGAATGAATTTAAGGTTGTTAATTTATAAAGCAAGCTATCATGCATTTTTTTGTAGCTGTTGGTACTCCAGACATGTTCTTGTATGTTGATGCTTGTCTAGAAGGGGTAAACTGCTGAGCGGCATAGAGGGGTGTGGATATGTGTGAAATATTTGGGAAGGATATGAATTGTGTTAATTTTTTTTAATGACTATTTGTGAGATAGAGCATATTTCATCTGCACCAGGCTTTCTTATGATGTAGGCACAGATAGTTGCTACAGCTACTCTTTGTTGTGGTTATTTTTGGTATCTGGTTTTCTGCCCCCATAGATTATAGTGAGTATGAAGCATTCACATTGTTTTACATAGCATGCTGCTGGGGAATTAATAGTCTATTCTGTGCATGTTTCTTCCTAGAGGTCTGAGAGTTATAGTCTGTGATGGGGGGAGTTAAGAAGGAATATTTCTAAACAGTAGGAGGACACTGGTGACATAAAGTCAAGTGAGGAATGAGGCACTGACAAGGGACTCTTGCCTTTAAAAACAATTAACTTGATAAATAGTGAGAACAGTGTAGAGAAACAGTGTGAAAAGGCAGACTAAATCTTGTGTCCTGACAGACTGGCTTTTTATGTTCAGCAAAATCACTTCTCAAGATCTTGCATAGTTTTGACTTTCTTCCATGATTTATGCAAGTCTACTGAATGTAAGATTACAATATTTGGGGTTTCAATTAAAAATTAGTTTAGATCAATTGGAATTGTATTTTATTACAAAATGATGGGGGGGGAAGATATCTCTGCACGTAGCACATTTTATATAATAATATCAAGTACGTCAGACCTGAATGTCCATTAAAATAATAGAAATCTGCACAATTTAAAAACATAATCCATGTTTCATTATGTGGCAATACATATGCCTCTGTATGTATGTGTAAACTGAATGTGTAATACACATACACACAGAGTCATGCTCTTTTCCCTTCTGTATCTTTAATATGTGCAAAAAGTCCAGAAGCCTTTTAAAGCTTTTTGAATGGTAAACTTCAGGCATCCAAGCAGGAGAGTGCAGCTGAGATGTGACCGACCTACTTCTAAAGGGAGCTGTGTGTGAGTGTGCATGTGTTGTGTGCGCCTGTGTGTAAGAGCTACGTGCTGCAGCATATCAGCCTTTTGTCATCCTGCCAGGATTGGACTGTACCATGCTGTAAAGTTAGGAAAATGAGATGGGAACAGGGGCGAGGAGAGCCCAGTTGTTCCTTTTCTTTTCAATACCAGGTTTATATTGCAGTTCTGCTAAATGTACATTCTTTCTGAAACTGAAATTGTCTTAAGATTAATGTAGAACAAAATGAGGAAACAGGAGTGGTCTGGTGACATTATTTTGACATGATTGGCTGAAGATTATGATGTAATAGGTTACAGTGCAGCCCCTTATAGGTTTTAAAATGAATTCCAAGACACCATTACAAAGAAAGCCTGACTCTTTTCTTGAATCTGAGCTCACTCAGTGAAACTTATACAAATGTACAATACTGTCTGGAATATGGAAGAACTGGATATAGAATATCCTAAGACAGATATAAATTGTGGCACAGACTTGATGTTTTACATAGAAATGGATCCACCAGGTAAAACTGCCTTATTATGGAAGACTTAATTCATTTTGGTCTTTACAGTAGCTGCTGAAAAATTTTTAGTGGATATGTAGGATTTCTTTACTTTGTTATTAATACAAATAGTTTTTTCTTTTTTTTTTCTTTTTTTCATAAATTATAATTAAATTTTGGTTTAGTGCATGTACTTAGAATCTTAACCTGTAGAAATACCTGTCTGCTTACGTAATTTTTACTGAATTTACCTGTTTCTCTTTTGATTTTATTCTGTCAGATGTAGTTCTAGTTGTGCTGTTGTATCCAAAAAATTTTGTATTTCTGTTATTATTTTTGCTATCTCTGTTCTTTTAATCACACCGTAATTAAAAGGAGATGCTGTGGTAACAGTGTTATTTCCTGAAGCAGTGATGCAAATCATTGTTTTGTTTGAGGGGAAAAAAAAAAACAACTTTAAAATCTAGCAATATTAATTAAAGACCTGATTTTAGATTTTTTTTTTTATATCATATAAAATACTATGCTATATTGATGTACACTGTAATTTTAAAAGTATAATTTTTTGGTAGCTGGTCATAGTGTACAGGACAGGGATGTCTGTAAGGAATGATGTACTTACTGGAAAACTAAAAGAGCTGGGTTGATTTTTAATCCTGATTCCAATGTAGTTCCCCTTGCTACTAAGTCAGGAGTGCTGCAGTATCTTCTGTGGCACTCACTGGTATACGTGTGCAGCTTTGACATTGAGAAGAGGGGGATGTGGTTTTTAATCAGTCCTAGCATTTGGAACACAATTTAGTCTGTAGAATACTAAGATTAACATAAGGGATATTTGGGTCACAGATGGGTTTCTTGGAAGTGTTGGTTTTGGCAGATCATCATGCAGAATGCTGAGGATGACAAAACCCCAATTCTTCTTTAAATATGCATTATTGCTGTGGGTTTGCATCTTTTATTATTCAGGTTCTAGGTGAGGAATCAGCAACATTCCTCTAAGGTCATTACAAAAGAGGCAAAAAAGAAGCAGTTTTATGTGCTTTATTATTTATATTCACCTGACCATAGTGAAAGAAGGTAGAAGCAAACTTCAGATTATTTTTTTTTTCTCAAATGCTTTCTTCACAGGGAGAGAATATATGGTGTTATATTTTGCTTAAAATATATTATTGCAAAAGTAGCACACTTCTTTTGAAACACTACATCTTTATTGTGGACTTGTATTGTTTTCAGTAAAATATCTTAATTCCTCTAATGTCTTTTAGGGATTGCTCTAATGTCTTTTAAAGATTATTAGTAGCAGAAAACACTATTTTGTGACTTTTTTTCTTTTTTTTTTCTCTCATTCATGTAACAATGTGTAATTCCAAGTAATATATAGTCAGGTTTTCAGTGAGTTATAATCAACTTTTTCATGTTTTTTTCCTTTCATTTGCAGCACTGCCTCCTAAGCCACCAAAACCTAATAGTGTAACTAACAACAGCATGAATAACAACATGGCATTACAAGATGCTGAATGGTACTGGGGAGATATCTCAAGGTAAATAAGCTCAAGACATGTATTTCATATGTTCTTGCTATGCTATTTTGTGTATATGTATTATGCTTCAGTATCAAAAAATTACAGTTCTAAGAGCCAATTTGAGGATATTTTCCAAAACGAATGTATTACAGTTGATTTTAATCCAAACATGACTAAAAAGTTACTGGCAGTCACATAGAATGTAGTATGTGAAATGATTGTTCTATTACTTTAAGGTACAGTATATGTAATGCTAGCATGACAGGATAGCACAAAGTAAGGATTTTCTTCTTGTCTTTCATTCAGAACCTCAACTGTAGGAACAGCAGTTAACAAGCCAGACTAACAAGTGCCATATATTAGCAACATTTTTAACTGTACTATATATAGGTATGCTAGACCAGCACTGGCTGCTCCAATTGTGCAGGCTTGTATGAACAAGCAGAAAGACCTTTGCGTGAATATAATTTCATCCAACAGTGAGAGGACATAGAATATACCATTTTTATATCGCAGTTGTTCTCCTGCAATGTTAACTAAGCTATTGAGTAACTAATTTATTAATATGGAGATCAAGAAGATTTCTAAAACCCACAAGTTCAAAACCAGAAGATTTTAAAGCTCAGTGAGAGGATAAATGAGTGAGAAGTAGCTGAAATGATTGGTTACTTTTGCTTTCATTTTAGAGAAGAAGTAAATGAGAAGCTCCGAGACACTGCTGATGGTACCTTTTTGGTACGAGATGCTTCAACCAAAATGCATGGGGACTACACACTTACGCTAAGGTAAGATTAATTACAGTAGGTCTGTAATACTTGACAGTAAATGCAATACTGCATTTAAAATACAGTGTTCTTTAGGAAGTAGTACTTGAATTATGCCTAACTTTCCAACAAACTTTATTTGCAGGAAAGGAGGAAATAACAAATTAATCAAAATCTTTCATCGAGATGGAAAATACGGCTTTTCTGACCCATTAACTTTCAACTCTGTGGTTGAGCTAATAAACCACTACCGGAATGAATCTCTAGCCCAGTACAATCCTAAACTGGATGTAAAATTATTGTATCCAGTATCTAAGTACCAGCAGGTAATTTCATCTGTTTTCTTTGTGTTTCACTTAAATGCATAGAAATTACTGCACACTGGGGAGTCATTTACTATGAAGAACTTCAGCTCTGTTAGAACTTGAAAAAAATGAAGTGGGTATAAAAATGGATATTTTTGTTTAAAACCAGCTCCACAGTTTACATATAAATAATTAAAACTTTAAATACTGCAGATACATTATTAAGAAATAAACTTATGTTAATAAATATTCCACTCCTTATGATGAAACATACAATTTTCAGTATAAAGCTGAACACTTGCAATGCAAAGTTGCTTTTTGTCATTTATTTCTCATTTGCATATTATGCATGTAATATGTTATATCTCCATGCTTATGAAAGAGGAGTCACATTTCCATGTAACTATCTAGGCATTTTTTAGCAGTTCTATCCTGAAAATGTATGCAATATAATTGTTTCTTTATGGAATATCTTTGCATCTGCTCGCCATTCCAGGATCAAGTTGTAAAAGAGGATAGCATTGAAGCAGTGGGAAAGAAATTACATGAATATAATACCCAATTCCAAGAAAAAAGCCGAGAATATGACAGACTTTATGAAGACTACACAAGAACATCACAGGTGAGCTGGATTTGAAACCAAAGGGAGAGTGGAAGACTTCTGTAGATTTAGAATGTTATTGTAAATTCATGCTGCTATCTTCCTCCATCCTCATCCTCTTCCCTTCTGGCACCACTACCATTGCCTAAAAGAGGAAACATACCTGATGTGCTTGCTCAATAAGTAGAATTGCTTATTGGTGTCTGAAAAGTCACCACCTGTAACGTAACCCATGCTGTGCCTAACTCCGACACATGCATCCAAAACAGGCATAGAACTGTCCTAATATACGAGCACTACTGACCTCATCAAGTTCTGAGTTACAGTTTTCAATGCACATTTACAGGGAAGCATTGCATTTTATTACTGGTTTTTGAAGGGTATGGTTTCACCTGTACAGAGTAGAGATGGTGTGCAGATACAGTGAAGGAAAGAAAAGCTGCCTCTGTCCTTCTTTCAGTTCAAATCAATTATTAGCCAAGTCTTGAAGTTCCAGTGAATTAATGCAGTTTTACAGACCCAGAATCAAGACTGCTTCTTAAAATGTGCAGGAAATATGCCTAAAAAATATTTGAAGAAAGGTGAAGAAGTGCAGGCAACTTGAAAATTTTAAAATTGTTTAAAAGACTTGACTAGCTATGTAGAGGCAGGAGGATGGACTAGATGACATCTTGAGACCTGTCCAGGCAAGTACCTTACTCTTTTATTTCAGAAACCCAGATGTGCCTCTAAAGACATTAGTTGGTGCAGAGGGCAAAGTGCCTTGCCATAAGGCTCTAATCCTCTCAAATTAAATATAGTTATATGGAAAAAATATTGTAGGTAGCTCTTTGTCTAGCAGTTTTTCTTTCTTCAAAAACCCCATCATGGTTGCCTTTTGCACAGGTCTGTTCTTCCTGTGTTGCAAGGCTCTGCAGGCAGAATGCATTCTGGTAAAGGGATATTGAAGTCTTCTTTTACAATATACTGAAGTGTTTCTGTGATGCAACCAATAAATCATCTCCTCTATCTGATAACAACTTTAATAAAAAATATTTTATTTTCAGGAAATTCAAATGAAAAGAACAGCTATTGAAGCATTTAATGAAACAATAAAAATATTTGAAGAGCAGTGCCAGACACAAGAAAGATACAGTAAGGAATACATTGAAAAATTTAAACGGGAAGGAAATGAAAAAGAAATACAAAGGTCAGTATTTGTATTTGCATTTCAACTTGTATGATTTTGAAGAAAGAAACAGTGCCAAGTATAGATCTGCAAGATGGCAAGTTTGAAGTTGTTCATCAGGTGTTCATTTCACATCTACCCCATTTGAAGCAAAAGAAGCTTCTTTTGCAAAATGTATAGCTACATCTAGAGAAATAACCTGTTTTCTTAAGTGTCTATACCATTGAATAGCAGATTATAAAGTTATGAATAAGATACCAGAGTGTAACCTATCATGTTATTCCATTCAGAATCATGCACAACTATGAAAAACTGAAGTCTCGAATCAGTGAAATCGTGGACAGCAGACGTAGATTAGAAGAGGATTTGAAGAAGCAAGCAGCTGAGTATAGAGAGATAGACAAACGTATGAACAGCATTAAGCCAGACCTCATACAGCTGAGGAAGACAAGAGATCAATACTTGATGTGAGTATCAGTATCAATTAATAGAGGTTTTTTAAGTGTTTTTTTAATCGGTATCCAACTTCTGTGACAAAAAAAATAATTTTATTTGCAATTACTGTCCAGGTGGCTGACTCAGAAGGGTGTTCGTCAAAAGAAGTTGAATGAATGGCTTGGAAATGAAAATACAGAAGAGTGAGTATTAAAAGATTTAAATATTTCTGGTATTCCAAATCGTCTTATGTTAAAGTGAGATTAAGCATATTTAATTCCTAAACCACAAAGCGGAAATCTTAAGCCTAGGTCTCCTGTAACAGTGCATACTGTTAAAACATGGCAGGCCTATATAATGCAAGTATTAGAAAGGATTCTGTCTCGCACTGTACTCTTCATTATTCAGGGAAGTACATAATCAAGTTACTATAGCAAAGCACTGCAATGTAACCTGTGTCTTTATTCTTACCAGAAAAATAAAGGTCATAAGGTGTTAGTATCTTATAGAGATGCCATATGGATGGATTAATTGTTCAAAAGGTCTCTGAGGCATGGGGTCAGCTTGAAGGCTTTTTCCAGCCTTCAAGCATTGGTACCATGGTGCTATCTAGTATAGAGTTACCCACATTAGTGTGTCACACTGCTATTGGATGTGGTAAAACTGTATAAGCTGAAGAGTGGTCCTTCTCTGGTTTTGTGGTCTAATTAATTTTTCTGGGAAATGGCGGGGTGGTATTCTGACATTTCAAGCAATTCAGTTTACTATAGGTTCTGACAGGAGCTTGGCTAATGAGTATGTTTCACTTCATTCCTGAGAAAAAAGCAAAAAGCATCTGGGTGGTGTGAATGTGGACCAAATTTAAACAAAAGCAGTCCACAAAATAGTATCAGAAGTATAGTAACAGTGAAGAATAAACAAGTAGAAAAATCAGAAAAACGAAGTTGACCGAGTAATATTCATATCAACATTTTCTGTCTGTACAGTTTCTTGTGCATGCCTTTCACAATGCCTGGCTGAACACATAGCAAAAGTAGCAGACTGACAATGACTCTTCAGTGGATTACATTCTAGCCTTGTCCACGTCTGTTTTATTTTGTCTTGGTTTATTGAGTCTCCTACTGTTATCCTGGAAATTGTGCTTCTCTGCTCTGGCTGTACTGGTAGAAGCAGGGGATAAAAATGGCATACATGTTTTAAAGCCATATTGTATGCTCAGTCTTACCACAGCTCAAAGATGATGTAATGGAGTATATGTAGGCACCTGTTTCCAGTGGTACTCCCATCACTTTAAACAGTAGACAAAGAACAATGCCAGGCCATGGTTTTAGTGTAACATTAAAACTGTAAGTGTAACTGTTTAAAGAAAACCTTCCTGTTTTCTCACTCTGTGACTCCCCTTGCCAGGGAGTCTGGTAAGTGCTCAGATTTCTGCTGGAAAATGAAACTTTCAAAATATAACTTTTTTCCTAAAGTTGTAATGCAGTGAAATATCAATTATTTTACTTTGAGCAGCAGGTAAAACAGGAACCTCTGTCTGTATGCTCTGTTTGCAAATAGAGCCACTGCTGAATGCATTTGAATGTCATGCACGACAAAAGAGTATACAATGGGATAAGAGACCTAGAGAGAGTATAGGTCTCTCTAGGGACCTTCTTGTCATCTGAAAACAAAAGTTCATTCTTGTGTGAGAGTTTGTGTAGACTGAGAATCTTCAGAAAGACAGAACTGAAGATTAGTGAGAAGTCACGTTTTCTTAGACCAAAGAAAACTGATTAAAAACCTATAATAATACATTAGCTAAGCACAGAATGCAAGCTGAGCAGGAGAGGCAGGGCACACCAGTGCAGGCTGCTGGGGGAGTGGGGAGCTCTGGGACTGCAGAACATCAAGGTGGTTGTCCACACAGCTGAGCCAGAGACAGCTTCTTTCATGGTGGGCTTTAGCTCAGAGGGTTCTTTATAACCTTTATAGTTGGTGGCTGTTTCAGTAGAGAAGGCCCTATATTATATGCTCTTGTCATAGTCTATAAGTTGAGAGAGAGCACTCTACTCTTCCACTCTTTCCACAAAGCCATCTCCTGTATAAATAATTAATCTGTCTACCTGTGCAATTGCTCATAGCTTTCCCAAGCAGCAGCTGTTGTTGATACATATTGCATGATTTTTCACTGCTGACCAAATGTTCTGATCTTTGGAAATAAAGCTGACTCAGAGGGGATTGATTTTGTTGGGCTTGCCAAAACAGTTAGCTATAGTACTGACAAACTTGCAGCAGATTCTGAAATGTAAAACAGCATCCTTTTATGTACTTCTTCAGATTTACATGAGTGTTTTTAAAACAAGCAAGAGCCAGAATTTACATTTTATTTTTATGCAGTGGTTTGAACAGTGGTTTACATCCCTAATTTTACCAGGAAGGCATTCTAGTAACCACTGACTTTTTTTTTTCTTTTTTAAAGTAATATGAAGTGGGGACTACTTAATTCATGGATTTTGCTCTGCTGTGTGTTTCACAAACACATTTTGTCCTGTTTCAACAGCCAATACTCTATGGTAGAAGATGATGAGGACTTGCCCCATCATGATGAGAGAACATGGAATGTGGGAAATATCAATAGAAGCCAAGCCGAAAATCTGCTGCGGGGAAAACGAGATGGAACATTCCTTGTTCGAGAGAGCAGCAAACAAGGCTGCTATGCCTGCTCTGTTGTGTACGTACCCTAATTTGTGAATGATGACATTTGAGGCACCTGCCGTGAGCCGAGGACACATAGACAATTTGAGTATGCTTGGATCCTACTAGTCCTTTGAGCTTAGCAGCACACTAGCAAGTCCTGAGGCCATCCTTATTGCTGCTCCATTTCTTTCACAGCTCGAACCTGTGCAACTCCCACAGATGAGCCTCATGCAAAAGAAGGGAAACCAAAGCACGGACACATTCTGTTCTGTGCAGCTGCTGAGTCCTGCCTGTCTCCTCCCTCTCTAAGCTAACACAACATCTGGGAATTTGGGTTAAACCTAGGCTTTTACCATTATCCTACCACAGAATACAGGAATTCTGTGTAGTGACTAGTATCTTAAAATTTATTGCCAGTACCTTATTTTTTAGTTTAACTTTACTGACAAACCAAAACCCATTTGTTTTGTTTGTTTTTTTTTCCTCTTTAGGGTGGATGGAGAAGTAAAGCACTGTGTGATAAACAAAACACCTACTGGATATGGATTTGCTGAGCCGTATAACTTGTACAGCTCACTCAAAGAACTGGTGCTACATTATCAACACACATCACTTGTGCAGCACAATGACTCTCTCAATGTCACACTAGCCTACCCAGTATATGCACAGCAGAGGCGATGAAGATCTTAATACTCTGGGTTGTTTGGGTTTTTTTCTGTAGAAAAGATTTGACAACATTGAGGCCTCTGGAGAGAAAAGGCTCCTTTCAGCCTTACTCAAGAATTTGAGCTGCGGTATCAAAGCTGTCTGTCTTCAGATGGGACTAGAGCTTTCTTTCACAACTGCAGTGGGAGAAATCACAGTACTAAGCTGTGAATGTATGTTTCTAATCTGAAGTGCTTTTTTTTTAATTAAGAAAAGAAAAACACAAGAGAGAGAAATCCGAACCTGATCTCCCTGCAGGGACATAGAGGCCTTTAAGCTTGGTGCTTGTTTACGACCACTCCTGAAGCTTTACCAGCTAGAACATTGGATTCTCCAGACACAAGGTATAAGAGGTCTTTGTCATTTGATTAGTGGAATTTTCATGGTCACAACCTGGCTTGGATTTGGTGTTGCTGCACTCAGTGGATCCAGACACACAGCATTGTGGATTTTTTGGTTTCTGGTGAATGATATGTAGCAGAATGGCACTTTTATTTCTAGGGACACTTTAAAAGGACTTCAGTTACAGTATGTTGTTCCGAGTAATTGTAATAGCAAAGTGCCAGGAAGTGTTTTGTTTAGATGTTTGAAATCCAGTTTTAAGAATATGAAACTGAAGAAAACGGGACTTTCAGTGGCATACAATATATAATTATGTACATAGTGTTGGATGACTAACTATCATGGATGGAAACTATCAATACCAAACTGCATCTTTTTTTCCTTTTCTGTTTGCTGAAAGCTAAATTCTTAGATCATGCTATGCAATACTGAATTTTCTTTAGGCTGTAGTCTTTTCTCAAGCATATCTACAGGTTAAGCTTGGTTTTCTTTCTTGATTCCCTGTCTTCTATTTCCTTTTGTTCTTTTGCCTGAGAATATATTTCCTGATGATTATTTTTTGTTACTCATTTTGTTGTTTGTTTGTTTTTTGGTGGGTTTTTTGTTGTTTTTGTTTTGTTTTTTTGTGGGTTTTTTTTTTTGTGGGTTTTTTTCCCTTTTTTTTTAATGTACAGAAAGCCAGCAACAGTTGGCTTCAGAATTAAAACTATGAAATATTCTACAATTTTCTTTGTATAGAATAATGATCTACTAGCTCAGAGTTTTAAGAGTTAGTATTTTTTTTTTTTTACTATTTTGTTGGGCAGTGCCTGATAAGCTTCAAAGCTGCTTTATTCAATAAAAAAATACATGAACATTATGAAACATCACTGAGTCCAACAATATTGTTTCAGAAATATCTTTAGAATACGGTACCACGCTGTTTGCTTCTTAAAGCATTTTGAACTTCTGTCATGATTGTCTTTGTATTTGGAAGATGAAAAATTGTGTATCCTTCTCTGATAGCAATTGCAGAAAAACAGGGGATATTTAGCTATTGGAGAAGATAGTTTGGATCTTAGAATGATTCCATTTTTCACAGTAAATAAAAGACTTCTTGACCTACTGTGGCAGAATTTTTGTCAGCATGTAATGGTATTTTCATTTCATATGAAGGAACTTTCTCTAACCTGTTGCCTAAGTTTGTTTTTTTTGTATTAGTATTGTGAAAAAGAGACTCCCACCTTTGCTGATAATGTTTGGATACAACATGGAGCTAATTAAGACTGGAAAATGTTTTTCAAATCATTAGGTTATCACATTTAACTTTTTGGATTTATTTCCATAAATTGTAGGCTCATACTATATCAAAGTGAATATTTTATAATTTCCGGCACCAGAGACTTACAGAATCATGTTTGAGTTAAAGGAAATGAATACATGAATTCCACTAACGCAGACTTACTAAGAATTCTGGGATAATTCACTGTGGGTGGTTTGCAATGGTTGCTTACTGTCCTGACCACTGAGAAAATTCACACATTGCAAACTGATAAAGTAATGAAGTTCAGAGAAACCTTGGAAATATTCTGACTAGGTGAACATACAGATTTATTCTTCCCCAGATGCAAAGGCAAGACCCATTACTATTAAAGAGCGTTGTACACACAACTAAAAGAGTAAGACCCATGGTGTTCTCTCATAATAGCTCTGGTTTAGAGATACATGTGTTTAGTTCAAAGTATGAGGTACTTCCTAAGCTATTGGAAGTAATAAGAGGAAATTTGCCAGTCTCTGGTAGTTTTCATATTATTTTTGATTCTTTACATTATTCCTTCATTTCTGAAGCTGTAAAGCTTTTGATTTTATTTTGATTTTGTGGTGGGGTTTTTTTCTTTTTTTTGGGGGGGGGGTGGAGGTTGTCTTTGCTTCCCTATAGGTATGATTCCTGATACAAATTCTGGTAAGAAAGTAAGATTCAACCAACATTAGGATTTCAGGATAGTCACAACTTCAAAATTATTCTGAATATCTTTTTCTCAATAGAAATTTAGTCTTCATCCCTTCCTTTATTCATTCCACACTTTTCAGGCCTGTAGAGTCATGTAAATTCAATTTACTAATAACTGGCTTTTACTATGAAAAGCACCATCAATTACTCTTATCATGCCAGTTATACTACTGGGCTTGAAGTTATAAATTAGTTCGATATACAACAGTTTAACACTTGTAGCAATCCAAGATACTCTTTTGACATATATTAATTTTTGAATGTTAAATATTTTAAGAGTAAAATTGTATTTTTTTCTCTATAAGCAAATATATGTAATCTGAATTGATGTTTCACGTAGCATTTGTCAAGAAATTTTATCGTAGTTAAGGCATTTGGATCTGATTTTCCTCATAGTAAGAAATCCTCTGCTATGTCAGTGGGCCTTATCCTTAGCATGCCCAGCCCAGTATGGAATATAACTTTTTCCTGTCGTGCTCTTCATCTGTGGTTGTAGCAGAGAAAAAAATAGTGTGTGTACAAATTTGGCACTTGCTTTTCTTGCACAAGCAACTATGAGAAATAAGCACTATGTTGTGGGGATGAGTGCTTAAGACTCTTATGGGGATATCCTGCCTACACAGGGTCTGTGCAATTTGCAAGGATCACTTACGCCCTCAGATTGGTTTGAGTGGGTTTTCTTTGGTACTTACATATTGCATGGCATCTGCATTTCCCTCTCTGCTTAATACACAGTGCTAAGTCCTGTCAAAGGCCCTGTTCACTGCAGAGTTGTTTGTCCTTAATGTACCATGTTGTTCACTCCAGTTTTGATTTGGTCTCAGACTAATATATACAGAAAAACCCCATGTGGGTATAACTGAAGAAACACATTGTTTTTCTGTATTTCTAATGACATATATTTTTTCCCATCCAATGTAATTCAAGGGTGGGATTTATTTGTCATGTATTTTTGGTTTGGAGTACTTTTATTTTAAATCCCTGAGTTACGCTGCACTGCAGGCCTTTGAAACATATAAGACATAACACAGAGAGCCAAAACCCATAAGCAAAATTAGGAGTTTCTGATTTCCCTAAGTTTAAATTTGAATTGGCAGGTTTGGGGATATGTATCTGTGCATATGTGTGCACACTTGCTGTGTTTATGTATGGATACCAATATAGGTGCATTTTCACCAAATGTGATCATTTTGCTGAATTCAGTAAGTGATATAATTGACTTTGTTTAAAGACACACGCACATGCACACTAGACCTTTGTGAGTGCAGCATGTTTCCAAATGCAGTTAGAAAACTGGGTTTCTGTGTTGTTGGATATTTTCTTAAAAAAAAAAAAAAAAAAAAAGAAGCTTGTCTGTATGGTTCAGTTATCTGAGAAATCTTGTCAAGCAATCTGTAAAACCAAATCTTAAATTTTCTATTTGGTGTCAACTGTTCTGTAGTGAAGAAATGGCTTTGTCTTGTAATTGGCAATGAAATAATAATGCTTGGGAAAACATTCTGATGCTTCTAATGGGCAAAACTTCTGCCGATTTTCACACAGTGCTTTTGCTATGCATGGTATTAAGTTGAGAAAGTGAATCCTGATACTGTTTCTCTTCAGGGTCACTTCAGAAATGGGCAGCTCAAACCACAATGCCTCCCATGGGACAGGGTTCCAAAATGCAACATTTGATATGGAATCATGTTGGATTTACTGCAGTTGAAGACTACAGTGGGCTGTGGGAGTTGGTAACATTGCATTGTACTTGTCCTAATGAGATTGCATTAGCTGCCCAAGATGCTGCTACTTTATTTTTTTTTTATTATTCTTGTTTTTAAAAATAAAGCTCTGTTCTGTTAAATGTCTTTAAAACATTAAGATTACTTTGTCTTTAAATGGTCTTTGAGGAGGTGGAGGGTAAAATAGGTTGGAAATTGCCTTTTCAAGGCAACAGTGTGACAGCATGCCTCCTTGAAATTTCGTTCAAGCTATAGAGTTGATGGAGCTGTGTCTTGTTTTTAAGTTGCTTTAAAACTTGTACTAAGTCTTCAAGCTGAATAAAGGTTGTTTTGAAACTGCATTTCAGTTGTTGAGTCTTCAGTAAGGACTGAACTGTTTACTAGCATCGTTGGCCTACTTTTCCTGTCTATATATGGCCTACTTTAAAAATGAGGCCCAAATGCTCATATCATTAGAGCAAATTAGGGGGCAAATAATCTCATCTGACTCACAGCCATCCTGTGAACTGAATGGAGTAGCTGAGTAGCTCCAAAATAGTTTTGTGTCAAGCAGTGGTAAAATGACAGAACTCATCTGATACTCTTGCAAAAGCAGTACAATGATCTATGATCTTCTTTTTATACTGCAGATGAAGTTCTGGTTCTTCTGAAATCAGTGTGAGTTTTGCCACTGATTTCCATGAGGCTAGCCTACCAGCATTTATAGCTAGAAGTCATTTACTGGCTTCGTGGCTGCATCTAACTGTGAAAATCAACATGAGAATGAAGAAAAGGAGGGAGGATGGGACTGAGCAAGACTGACTCTGAGCATTTTTTTCTTCCCGTTGTTATTGATGTATGTTATCTGACTTCTTCAAGCCCATTCATACCTTGCCCTAGGAGAGGTCCTTTTGGGAAGTCAGCCAGCCACCCTGGAAGCAGAAAGACCTTCATATTCCCATTCTGCCCAAGGTTTCCATTCCAAAATCTGCCGACATTTTGCTTGCAGTAGTCACACAATACCCCCTGACTGAGGTTCTCAGGCAACACAGGCCACACCATTGCCATTGGCCCTTACAGGTTCTCACAGGAAACTTAGATTGAAAGCAATTATCGTATTTTTAGCCCACTTAATAGAAAGTAGGGCTAGATCTCTGATGAATGTGTCTGTTGCAGTTTTTCTCAGCAAGCTGATTCTTTTAAACAGACACTGAGTTTATGTTGTTCCTGCTCCCTGAAACAGTGTTGAGCAACACAAATAATTCAGCAGCCATAGCAGCTCAACATCTAAACATAAAGTTAGCTAGGTCATAAATCACACATTGTTCATCATCAGCTATTGAGAGAAATTAAGAGTGGCTGATCATAATCAGCAGAACCCTGCTTTCCGCAGGTATCTTGCCTGTATCATACATTGTAGAGAAATCACTCTTGGCAGATTGGAAAGATAGTATGCAAAAATGGCATTCTATGTTTGCTATCTGCAGACAAACACATCCCCACTTCCCCTTGCTGATCTCTTGCTAAGGCTCAATGGTCATTTCTCATAGGGAATATTAAAAACTGCTTAAATCTCTGTGCAGTTGCAAGTGGGTGTGATAGGTTTAAAGGCTTGGGAATGTTCATTGTGGGATTTTTCCTACCCAAGCCACTCGACTCGTGTGAAGCCGCATGTGAGTAACTTCACGCAAATCCCTTTGTCTGAGCTGTGAGGCCAAAAAGGGAAGAGGAGATGTGAAAACTTCCCACTGCTGCCTTCTCCAGGCCTCACTGTAGGGACAGGTGGCATCTGCTTCCCTCAGCCCCCAGCCCCAGCATCCTACCCCAGACCCAGCACCCAGGATCACGCAGGGACTCTTTGGGGATGATCACATTTAGGATACACCTCACATTTACCCCATGGGTCTGACACAACACAGGGGCCCTTGTTTCAGAGGTGGAAACCGGGAAAGTGGCAAACGGTGAGGTCCTGCCAGCACCCTGTTGGAAAAAAGGCTAAAAATAATCAGTGGCGCTTTCCCTGCAGGATGGCACACAGGGGAGTGGCACTGGACGTGCTCCCTGTCGGACATGGGCTGTACAAAAGGCACTAGGCCTCCTCCATCGCCTCTGGAACAACAGGAAGCATAAACTGTGTGAGCGCTGCAGAGGACGTGGTTCTGGTGTCTCTTTTTTAATCCCTTTGAAGGACCTATGTCCTCAAATGCGTAAGGTACCAAAAATAGAAACGTGAGGGACTTTCTGCGCAAACAGATGCATCGATCCGCCACTATTCAAACTTTGGATAATCTTTGCCGGGACCAGCACTTTAACCTCTGAACAGCAATCAGATAACCAGAAACGTCCCGACACTTCTTTGAAAAGGCAGGTTTTTACCCATGGCTGCACCAGGCCATGATCCCTGCCAGAGCAGCACTGCCAGGACATCTCTTGTGAGGTGTCCCTCCCTCTACAAAGAATTACCTTTACATTCTAAAAAAAAAGAGGAGTTTAGGGCACTGATTTAAACATGTACAAATATTGACAGGAGAAAAAAATTAGCGGGTAGCACACAAAAGGATCTAAACCTTGCCATCCTCAGGTCTTTGAACAAACTATATCGACAAAACTGACATAAATATAGTTAATTCAGTTGCTGGTCTCACTGTCGTGTGTCTTGTACTCCTAATTCCTTAGAAACTAGCCTGAGAAGAAAGTTAATGAATTCATACCTGAGAGCATTTCTTCCTCAATAAATGGTTATTTCCTACATGATTTACTTTATTTTTCTACAACTCTCATGCCTGGTGCAAACCAAGCATTCTGCAAAGGTTGGTGCATTAATCCTTTCCGTTTAATTTTTCCATGTTGCT
Organism: Pezoporus flaviventris; assembly: GCF_033815535.1. Classification (NCBI taxonomy): domain Eukaryota; kingdom Metazoa; phylum Chordata; class Aves; order Psittaciformes; family Psittacidae; genus Pezoporus; species Pezoporus flaviventris. The sequence goes on along the minus strand of NW_026892638.1, from coordinate 4,246,606 downwards.
GTTACCCAAAGTACTCCAACAGATTTGTCTATGGGGTGGACCTTGCTACAGGGAACTGCGCGGCTGGTTTGTGTGACAGGGTAGTCCATCACACCTGCCCATCCAGTACCTGCCGCAGTGCTTTTTACTGATGCAGGATTTCATGTGCCTTCAGGCCTGTTATTGCGCTCAGGGGAAAGAGGCGTAAGTTTCACCTGTCTAAAAGGTGGGTGTAGCAGCTCTTAGCAGCTTGTATGCTGTGAGGCTGAATGGGAATAGAGACCTGAAAGAGCGTGAAGTATGAGAGGAATGCAAGTCCAGCAGCTGTCAGAGCCAGAGCTGGAGCCGGCTAGGCCATACCAAGGAGCAGAAGTGAAGGGAACAGGCTTGCACCTCTCAGCGCACCCTCTGGGCAGGAGCACTGACTGCTGGGGTTCCAGGCACCTCCCACCTTCCCTGTGAAATCCATGCAGGATTATTATTCTATTGGGTAAAGTCTGACAGTTAAATCCAGCGGCTGTTCACATGCTCAGTTAATTTGCAGCTTTTCCCTGATTGAGGAAGACACTGAGGTTGAACATTTTGAAGTGGGATTCATCTCACATAATTTTAAGCACCTAAAAGAAAAGCTTGTCGTCAAAGCCATCTGGTAAAGCTCTCTTCACAGAGAGAGCCAGGCAGTTCCCCAGTGTGATTCACCCCACCTACCACAGGCACTGTTCTTAGGATGCGGTTAATCATGCTCTGGAGTCACTCCATTGACTGGAGGGGGAGCCCAGGCAAATGGCTTATGCTAGATGTGCAACTTTAGGGTGGTTAAGGTTAGATGAAATCTTTCTTTTCTCTGCTGATAGGCAGTTCAGTTTTAATCTTTCCAGCTGCTCGTAGGCATATTGATAAAGGGCAATTAGTTTGGGGCTGGAAGTTTAGTTGGTTTATGGAATTTGGGTCTTTCATAATAATTGTGAACATGGCAGACAGGTTCAAAAGGATGCTCCAAGGATGTATTCTCCTTGGAGCTGTAAAGCTGGACTCCACACAGAGAAATGCAGATAAGCGGTAATACCAAGATACTGCCAGCTTCTCTGCCTGCTCCAGGGCAAAACCTGGCACTGACTCGGACCCAGCTTATCAGTGCCTTCCAATGGCCTGTCTGTATGATAGCTATAGGCATGTCTTTTGGGGAATGACTTGGTCTCTTGCCAGCCGTGTGGTCAGCTGAAAAGACGTGGCAGAAGATGCTGCTGTTTTTTCCAAGTGAGATCAGTTTGTTATTCACCACATCTGTATTCCCTTTCTTATCCAGGGGAAACTTAGGGAACTTGACTTTCTTTCCTTCCAGTTGATCCACAGCCAAGGACGCAGGGTAGGATATTGTGTCAGTGAAACTAAGATAGGAAGGACTTCAGTCAAATCACTTTCCATTTGTAATGAGCTCTACCTCAGGGCAGGAAAGCCCTGTGAAATTCCCCATGCAACTACTACATGGAAAATTCAAGAAGGCCCTATGATTTTGTGGAGTACAGGAGTATACGCGTAACTGCCCCAGTTAAACCAAAACTGTCTCTGAAGAATGCTGAGAGGGGTCTGCAGACTGCATGGAGAGTTTTCCTGTCCATGGAAATGGAAGATCAGGTTTTGTGTAGCCTTAGTGGCTAGAACAGATGCAGTGACAGGTCAAAGGTAGGAACAACATTTTGAGCAGGAGCTTCACGAGACTTGAGATGAAAGATGAAAAGCTGTTATGCAAACAGCTGTTGCTCAGCTGATAACAGGCAATGTAAACAAGACAGCCTCGGACTGTTGAACAACCCTTAAGCAGCAGGAGCCCTCAGGACATGTGAATAAGATCCTCAGAGTGGGTTCACAGCATTACACCTCTTTATGGTAGGCACTGTAGGTATCCAGACAAAAGAACAAAGCTTCTAGGTGAAGACAGAGTGACCCAGCAGGTGAACAAATGTGCACAACCACTCCTCTGCTGGACTGTGAGCATTTCAGAGGGGATGAGAGGACAAACTGATTAAAAACAACAACAGAAAAGCAAACTGGTGTACAAACGCCGTTAAATTATGCCGATGTTTCAAAATGTCTTTATCTTCATTACCAATAACTGTTATTAAAACTGAAATCATGTCATAGTCTGTCCATTTCTCACTGTAATCTCAGCATGCAGATGAACAAGCTCTCATCCATGGCTCTGCAGTGGAGAAAATGCCTCTTATCTGGCTGGGACACCTGGGCTGCCAGCAGGGTGGGGCCAGAGGCTGGACCCAAGTGGCCTTCCTTTAGCCCCTTGGGTGTTTGTGCACTCTTCTGGCCAGCTGTATGTGACAGCTCCTGGCCAAGGATGGCTAACAGCCATTTCCAGAGGATGGGAACAGAGAGGAAGGGTCTTGGTAAGAATTCTGTTCACAAGAACTTTTCTTGTGGTGTTGCATACAGAAAAGCACATCCTCTATTAAGATAAAGGAAGATCCTTTACTAGGGAAGGCGGTTAGCTGTGGCAATTAAATGAACAGGTTTCCCTCCCTTATTTTCAGAGCACCTATAGCAATGTGAATTCACATGCTCCCTCAACATGCCTATGCTGCAGATACTATGACTATAATACCTTCAGGCACACCCAGGCTCACCCTGACATTTCTTAGGTGAATAAAACCAGCAACATGGCCTCAGATCTGAAGACAAGCTGCCTGAGAATGTATTCAGCTTCTTAGCCAGGCAGTGCCAATAAATAGTCTTCATTTCAAAATGCCACACTCACCCCATTATTATGTTCATTGATCTCTTGAAAATGGTATAAAATTGTTGAAAAGCACCTTGAGAAATCCATATCCATGACTCAGTAAAGTAGTAACCACACTGCACAAGTGAAACAGACTGCTGTAGGAGTTTTCCACATAAAATACACTGGAGCTTGGAAGGTAAGTCTCAGCTCCATCACTGCATCCCATCCTTATTGTACATATTATGATTTCTAGATCACATTTGCTGGATTCACCTCCAGTCAAAAAGCAAAGACGGCAATCTTTGTGACTGTCCTCAAGGTTTAATATTCCAGCCATTGACAGGGGAACCAGATGGATTAGGCCAAAGCTGCTCCCACCCACACAGCCAGGGCTTGCTTTCTGTGGCAATGGGGCTGCAAGGGAAGGTGGTGGCTGGTTTATGCCGTGATATGAAGTAAGGGAACATGCCTGATCTCAGAAACTTGCAGAAAGTGCTCTCATATCTGGTAATACATATGTAGTCTTTGACTGATGCATGTCCATGCCCAATTCAATGTGTATGTTTTCTTCTTTGAGCTGTCATCTTCGAAGCTTTTTCACTCTCAAAAGGCATCATCACAAGTTAGGCAGCTGGTTCCTTGGTTTTTTGTTTCATGTCAGCTCTGCTCTGAACAGACTTGAAGCTGAAATAGCTGACTATATGCTCCCATGAAACAAATAATGGATACCTGTGGGTATCTACCCCAGCAGATACTTCACATCTGAAATATCTCTTCACTTTCACGTCTAGCTTCTGAAGCGAACTTAACTCTGGAACTTCAACAGCTGGCTCCCTCTGAGATTGAGGAACCATGAGATGTGGAAAAGAAGCTTTTCTTTCAGTATTTTCCTGAGCTACCTATTTTCAGTGAATCAATTTCCTGAGAGAGCTACTTGAATGCAAGAGGGAGGGTCAAGGCAGAGAAATATGACAAGATTGTTAATGACTAGCTTTTCCATTCATATAGTCTTCTAAAAGCCTGGGTTCACTTTTCTTTTTAATTTTTCTATGCAGATCATTAAGGGCAAAATTTTCCACCCCAACATCTTTATCAATTTAAAGTTATTGATGCATTTGTTAGTGATGGTGCATTTGATAATCAAAGGCTACATTCCTGTGTCAGATAAATGGCCCACTCAGCAACAAGATGTCATCATTCACCATCCTTTCCTAGGAATTAATCTAGTCATGGAGCTTGAAAAGACTAGGAATGTAAGGCTCAGCATGTACATACTAGAGTGGATCAAGAATAGCTCTGCAAGGACAATTACCATTAAAAAAAAATCCTTACTTGTTTGATGTGAAACCGTAACAAGGGTTATAGGTTCAGCAGAACTTTTTCAATGTTCAAAATTAAAAGCAGGTCTCAGTTTTCCAGGTACTATAGCCTGCTAGCTAACAGTGACCATGCCAGTAGTCATTTAGCATACATGAGGTCTAAGAGAGACTCCAGTGAGCAGTGGCTGAAGTCAGAAACAAGGCATCCTAGGTGAATACTCTTCCCAGCAGACTAAAGAGCTACCTTCAATCCGCTGGTGGTTCTATTCCATATAAATAAAAATATTCATTGGGATATAGAAACTGACTATAATGCCCACTCATTTTGGCATTCGCCAGAGAGAAGGGAAGGCTGCATTCTTATCCCTGCTTCAATGGTTACTCCATGCGTCCAGCATGAAGCTTCAAGCTTCTTGAAAAGTAAGTGGGCTTAGGCTGAGGCAGGCAACATGGCTATAAAGATAGTGGTGTTTTTCTCTAAGCATTTTGGTTTCCTGTTTTTTCACTGAGTTTTACAGCTCAAAAACTGACATATAGATTAGAACTACTTTTAGATCAATACTTACATTTCAAGGCCTAATTGGTCTGCAATGTCAATCTGTCTTTGGATTCTAAAGGACCAGAGTCTGAGAGGTTTGTCTGCCACAAAAACCATCTTGTGCAATTGTAGAAATCACAGACCTTCTGCTTTGAACGGATATAACTTAAAAACAGAACAGGAAACCAAACCCAGCCAGTTCTGAGTATGACACAGAAACCAGACTGGACTGGTTTTCATAACTGTACTTTGTACAGTCACAAATCAAAAGTGTTTCAGATCCTCAGTTTTGGTTTGGCTCCTTTTTACTAAAATGCTCAATACTGCCTAGTTTTTTGGATCAGAAACATGAACATTTGTATACAGCAGTAACAAAAAGGCCAATGAATATATTAGAAACTTGTATGGCTCTAAAAATGTACCACAGTTAACCAGCTTCGCTGATTGGAAGCTCCAATTCAGAAAAAAAAAAAATCAAAACCCTTCTCTCCAGATTACTCCAATCCCAGCACAAATTCATGTGAACTAGAAATTGACAAATACACATGATAAGATTGCATATGCCAAAAATCTCTTTAGGTTTACTGACTCCACTGAATCCCAGCACAAGAATCTCCCTGGAATTATCTTCATTCCCTATATATAGGTTTGGCTGCCATTCAGGTTACTATTTTTACTGTTAAATTAAAGCAATTAGCCCTGTCCACCTGCTAAGCAAATATATTTTAGAATTGTTTCTGCTTTCTTTACCAACATTTTAAACTGTGACTGAGCAGAAATCACTGCTCACAGGTCTTAACCTTGAAGATATGCATGGTCTGGTAAAGCTGTCATCTGCATGCGAACAGTATCAAAGCGCAAAAATCCTGAGTGAGTGACAGAACTGCACCACAGGTATTAATGCAAGTTCAGTAGAAGTCACATTAAAACTTCACTCAGCTCCTTTTTGAGGGTATTGAAGGAACCCCTGTTCCAATGCTGTTCCACCAGCAAAATGGTGATCATATTCACCAGACAATCTGTTTGACAACTTTCTCAATAATTTATCTAGCACTTATGGTACTGCATTTGTAAGTGAGAAAGTGTAAATTATCAGTCACATTTTATTTTGCTGCCACAAGTTCCCACAGAGTGCTTTTAGACTAGTGTCACAGAAACCTGTTCCCCTTGTGCGCCTGACTGCATGCACCCGGTGTACCTGAATGCTATTTGCAATGGGAAACGGAATTTGTATTTCCCAGCTAGAAAGCTCGACTATTCTTACAGATACCTGAGTTTCCTGAGTATTTTGTCCATTGAATCTGAATTATAAATGCTGCTTAAATATTGTTCCCATGTTGAGGATTTCTTTTTTAAATGCTCTTCTGCATGTTCTCCCTGCCTGAAAAATAAGCTGAGGGGAAGGAGGGAAAGAGGGCAAACTGGCAGTCTGATCAGATACTTGACTTACGCAGTCACTTTCAGTATGGGATGAACAGTTGATAGGAGAGCAAATTCACAGGGGCTGGTGATAGATATTCTTGTGGCAGTCACCTGTATCGGGAAGGTTCAACATTTTGTGTCTCTGTTTCATTGTGGAGATAGCTGGGAGTGGTGGGAAGGCAGTGTCTTTTTTCGTTAGTGGTAAGGGCAAAGGGAGGTGTACATTTCCTCTTCTAAAAGTGCAATGTATGAAGCTGCTTGCTGGTTTTTGTAAGCATGTAGACAGACATATAGGACAAGTCAGTAAGAAATTGTCACTGCTGCACCAGCTTGCACCATAAGCACAATCAGTCAGATGTCCCATACCTACGTTTTTTTTTTCCGGTTGACAGAGGAAATTCACACCTCAGTCTGTTGCTTTATCAAACCTAAATCTGTGAGAAAGCCTTTTTATAGAACCCAACCTAAGCTTCATAAATTGGTAAGCAACTCAGCTGTTTCACAGACAGTGGAAATCTTACACTACATATGGCTGTGCTTTCCTTCATCTGGAAAAGCAAATGGAAAAGCTAGCAAAAAGTACCAGGTAGGATGACAAAGATAATTGAAGCTGTAGAGTAGCTTCACTGTGAGGGGACATAAAGCACTCAGGTGCTTTAGTTTGGAAAAGAGGCTGATGAGGATGTGGTAGATACAACCACTTCTGAAAGACACAGAGAAGGCAAACAGAGAAAATCTAGTTACTGCTTCTCAGAACACAAAGTCCAAGAGCATCAGACAGAGTTAAAAGGTGGTTGATTTAAAACACATGGGTACAAATAATAGGTACTCTTTGACCTGGGTAGCTGTGAATACCAAAGAGTGACTACGCAAATCCATAGCACTCAAATCCACCAGGACTTCTGAACAAAAAACGGCTGTTACAACCACAAGGCAATAAAATCCTTAGGCTGCAGGTAGAACTGAAGAAATGATAAACCAAGAAAGCTATTATAGGGCAACTAATCAAGTATCTGAAAAAAAAAAAAAAGTACTGAGAGAATTCAGACCTGGATTCCAAATTTGTAAAGGATTTAGGGGTTAGGCTCATTGTAACTTCAGCTGCAGTGTTCAATTCCACATAGGTATTTCAATCGCTACATTCAGTGAGGTGTTGTTATGCTTTGGCCTTTTTGTTTCATAATTTTGATTGAAACTTGTGACTTTTTTTTTTTTTTTTTTTTTTAATGTGTCCAGGATCTCATGACTATTGTAATAAAAGTTTTGGAAAAATCTGTCAGAATTCCATCTCCACTGCAGAATGTGCGACTTTCAAACTTTGGGGTATAGGGTACCATAGCTACACATACTAAAATTACACCAAGTATTTGTCAACATAAACAAATATGCAGATATTCTTACGGTGTTCTTCTGACCTCTTGCTTCAATGGTAATTGCAAGCTTAATTTCTAGTATTTCCCAGCTTTTGCAGAGGCATTCTAAGAGGCTCAGTTTTAAACAAGATTGAACATGTTCACAGCTGAACTTTAAATGGGTTCTGCATCCCTGTTGAAATGTTCTGCTTAAATGTTTGATCCTTAATGCAGTCTACACTCTGCCCACAGCAAATGTTCCTCCCAGCTGCTGTTCTTCTCATTAACAGAAAAGGGAAGATGAATTAAGGTTGGTGCCACCCAATATGCAGCGGCCTATAATAGATTGGATAATTGCCTGCCCATATATTCAGAACTCATATTGCATGAAAGTAACTCTCACTTTGTTAGAAACATTTTCCTGATCATCTAGTCCTTTTAATTTCCAGACATTAAAATAGGGTTTCCATCTCCTTTCCATTCTGAAAAACCCTCCCCCAAAGGATAAGTAGATAATGATTTTTTTCATTATTACCCAGTGCTTTAGCTATAAAGGAAAGTTTTGTCTTGGAGTGGAAGGGGGAAAGCAAAAGCCACATTTAGCCCATTCATCCCTGAAATATAACAGGTCAGTCATGGCATTTCCATCTGATGCATTTCTAAATTTGACAGGTGAAGCTCAGTCATAGAAGACAGTATGCAACATGGATCTGATAAATTTTGTCCTATTCTTTGATTAGTTTCACCCGGTAGACTTTCAGTCATTTTACTTCACTTTTGGCCTTGTGTAAGATTAGCAGTTAATTGGCATGAGCCTTAGCAAAACTTTTTTGTCTATCAGACTAGTCAGTTCACAGGAACCTCACTGATGATGACTCTCATCAGCTTGCCTCTTCAATCTAGCTGGCTCTGGGAAGAAGTTGAAGCAATTCACCTTAAATATTAATGTACCAAGAATTTATTCATCCCTTCACTGAGAATATGGGTGGATTTTTCCCTCCTTAGATTCTTCCTTTTTCCTTTTGTTCTGTCTTTTCTTGTGGCCTTCTGACTTCTACAATGACTAAGACAGTTTATTAGGCAAGCTTCTGAGCTGTGTGAAACTACTCAGTGCAAGTTTGTCATTGCAATTGGCCACATTTCTTCTTCTCTGTTTCAGAAAAGCCTTACCTCTTAGCCTTTTGCCACAAGCTTCTTTGCAGTGGGGAAGAAAGGCATGGTGAACACTCAATCCATAAAAACTAAAAGTGAAAAATTAGACATAAACACAAAAAGAAAAAACCTCTGAAATTTAACAGAAGCGATTTCCACAGTCTCTGTAATAACCAAGGTTCCATGTTCAGTACCTGGGAGAAATGATCAAGGACACTGCACTTCTTGAAGAATGTCGTGATATTATAACCACACACTAAGTTCAGAACACCAGTATCACTGCCATACTCTATCAATATCAATCTCTTTTGTGGGAGTTATTCTTCTCTATAGAAATAAGTAAACAATCACAGGCCCAGAGCAAGGAGAAGTGATTAGGGGGGGTATGACAGCCCAGTGGCTAGATCTCTCACCAGGGGATATAGGAGAACAAGGTTCAAAATCCTACTCTGGCATCCATTTAATTATTTATATACCCTAATAGGCACTATTTGTCTACTTTAATAGCACTAACAAGAGACCTCACTTGGAAAAGTCTTGCTACAAGTAACTATTAGCATCATGGTGAGAGTATGCCACTGCATCATGAAAAAGATTCTTTTTTATTCTTAAACTGACTCAGAGACAGAAGCTCATTAGCAATTACAGAATCACAGAATCACAGAATCACAGATTCCTAAGGGTTGGAAGGGACCTCAAAACATCATCTAGTCCAACCCTCCTGCAAGAGCAGGGTAATCTAGAGTACATCACACAGGAACTTGTCCAGGCGGGCCTTGAATATCTCCAATGTAGGAGACTCCACAACCCCCCTGGGCAACCTGTTCCAGTGATCTGTCACTCTCACAGTAAAGAAATTTTTCCTGGTGTTCACATGGAACCTCCTATGCTCCAGTTTACACCCATTGCCCCTTGTCTTATCTCTGGACATCACTGAAAAAAACCTAGCTCCATCATCCTGACACTCACCCTTTACATATTTGTAAACATTGATGAGGTCACCCCTCAGTCTCCTCTTCTCCAAGCTAAAGAGACCCAGCTCCCTCAGCCTCTCCTCATAAGGGAGATGTTCCACTCCCTTAATCATCTTTGTAGCTCTGTGCTTGACTCTCTCCAGCAGCTCCCTGTCCTTCTTGAACTGAGGGGCCCAGAACTGGACACAATATTCCAGATGCGGCCTCACCAAGGCAGAGTAGAGGGGGAGGAGAACCTCTCTTGACCTTCTAACCACACCCTTTCTAATGCACCCTAGGATGCCATTGGCCTTCTTGGCCACAAGGGCACAATGCTGGCTCATGGTCATCCTCCTATCCACCAGGACTCCCAAGGTCCCTTTCCCCTTCACTACTGTCCAGCAGGTCAGCCCCCAACCTGTACTGGTACATGAGGTTATTCTTCCCCAGATGCAAGACTCTACACTTGCCCTTGTTGAATTTCATCAAGTTCCTCTCCACCCAACTCTCCAGCCTGTCCAGGTCTCGCTGGATGGCAGCACAGCCTTCTGGTGTGTCAGCCACTCCTCCCAGTTTAGTATCATCAGCAAACTTGCTGAGGGTACATTCAGTTCCCTCATCCAGGTCGTTGATGAAAATATTAAACAGCACTGGTCCCAGCACTGACCCCTGAGGGACTCCACTAGTCACAGACCTCCAGCTGGATTCTGCCCCATTGACCACAACTCTCTGCCTTCTTTCTTCCAACCAGTTCTTGATCCACCTCACTACCTGATCATCAAGCCCACACTTCCTTAGCTTATCTATGAGGATGCTGTGGGAGACAGTATCAGATGCCTTACTGAAATCAAGAAAAACCACATCTACCGCTCTACCATCATCCATCCACCTAGTTACTTGCTCATAGAAGGCTATAAGGTTGGTCAAACATGACTTCCCCTTGGTAAAGCCATGTTGGCTGCTCTTAATGACCCCCTCATCCTTGATTAGCCATTCTAGTGAGTAGGAGACGGGTGCTCTTCCCTCTTGGGTTTTCTCCTACCAAACAACAATAATATTATTTATATTTCATTTACTTTCGTGAAAGAAGCAAATTGTTGCCTGCCACTGATGTCATAAAAAAAAACACTTCATCCCAGCTGGTGAGCTGCCTCCGCTCAGTTGATAACTTTTCAGAATATAGAAGGAAGCCAAGGACTGTTGCAAATAGGCTTTGAAGTCACCTGAAACAGGCTTCGCTTGTGGAACTGTTCAGAAGTGTGGCATCACCTTGTCTCATCTACATCCAGGCAAAACAACCCCAAGAGGAAACATCCAAGATTTTAAAAGCTCAGGATGAGGGTGGAGGGGCCAAGAGCTCTAGTCCCAGAATTGAACTTGTGGAGGAGTCTTTGTTACAAATCAGCTTAGCTGAGAAACAATTTTTTGAGGATTACTGAAAGAACAGCTAACAGCAGGATAATTTGATTAGAGATATGGAATTAAATGAAGGAATGGCTTAAAATAAACTGCTTAGAAATTTTAAAGCTATGAGTAATAGGAAAGACTGGGAGAGTGCTTTGGAATTTTTTTTTTTTTTTTTGTTAGAGTTTCAAAGAAAGCATTCAGGAAGATTTGCTACTGCAGGAGGCTGTGTGGAGGAAGAAGTCATGCGAGCATGAGCGTAAGGAGCAGGGTTGAGGAGTTCCTCTCATGGGAGAGGGTGCTTGGTGGGGCATGGTTTAGGAACAGCCCTGTACACATGGAGTGTTATTCCAGTGTGGACTAGGAAATACTTTTCTTGCTGTTTACCTCAGAGGTAAACTTGTGAATGCCACTGGAAACCTGCTAGAGAAGTTAGATAGTGAAGCTATATGTATACCTATCTGCACACATATCAGTGATGTATGTATCTCTTTGGAATCCAGTTATACCCATATATAGTTTCCTGGTTTTATTTATAATATGTTAAGAGCAAAGCAAAGTTTGAAGGTGTATTACTCAATGCATTGAAGGTTAGACTTCACCCCCAGGGCAAATATGGGCAGATAAGTATTTGAGCATATTAGCCTGCAGCCTAACATAGTTTTTGAGCTGCACGAGTTGCATTGCTTGAGCTAACAAGGGTGAAAAATGATGCTTTTTAGACTACTAAGACAGGATCTCTGAGGAACCAAGAACAGAGTTCAAAATAAAAGGGTAAGTTTATGATGCAGATTGCTTTTTCTGCCCAGCAAAATTTGTGGGCAAAATCCCGAATGGTTGTGAATGCTGTGGCGTAGGTGTGGTGTAAAAGCTACTTGCTCTTTGCTTACCCAAGTGGGGTTTCTAGTTCTAGTTGTGCCAGTGAAGCACAACACACCTGGAGTGCTGCAGTGCAGGAAAGCACGGAAAACTGTGGGTTTGTAGCTGACATGCATAGGACCACCATGGGTGGATGGCACTTCAATCAGGCATTCCTTGTCCAGCCAAGTCCAGCTCTGTTGCGCAACACCAAATCTCTGCATTATCCCAAGACTGCATCTGAGACTGTCTGGGCTGTTGTTGACAGGGAGATTACAGAGGTTTCAACCTCTGCCCACCAGCAGATATGTACTTCTCTACCTGCACTGTCCCAGGACCTGATCTGCAATGAGCCTTTTGGCTCAGTCCTCCCAGAGGGGAAGTGCTGAGCACCTACTGATCCTTTTGACTTGTTGAAATTCAAAGAAAGACATTCTTCACCACTATGAATTACACAACAGCTATCAAGCCTAAAAAAGAGGAAACACTGAATGAGACATATTTCTCTGTTACATCTTTGCTATTGGCGTGCATGTCAGACAAAGGGCAGGTTTGCTGTACAGTTAGTGACTCAAAGCCACAGTTTTCAGAAGTTCTCCACTGTATACTTGTCAGCTCTCTGCTCACTCACTACACTCGGAATTCATCATCCATGATACAGACAACACTTCCACTTGACATTTCATCTCAAACAAGGAAAAAATTCACATTTCAAAGTCCGTGACTAAGAAATTCTATTATCCACTTCAAAGGTGTAACTCATTGAGGTTCTTTCGCATTATATCTAGAATAATCTGGATAAAAAAAGTAGATAATAAAAATTGCTTCTCTGTTATGGACATTCTGTTCTGTAGGCCTCATTAGGCCTTGGGTATACAAGGCCTCATCACAACATCAAGTAAAAATGCTTATTTTCTGACTGTGGACCATAACTCTACAACTGTGCAGGCAACGCTGTTCTGTAGTCCTGTGCAGACAACACTCTTCCACAGTCCCATTCAGACTCCACCTCGACCTCATGGGAACAGCAGCACACACCTATGCGGAAATGAAAGCATGAGAGATACCTCTAAGAACTTTTACTGAAGGATCTTTTCTATTTTTTCTGGAAAAGAACTGTACTCCTACTGTTCATTACTATATATAATTGCCCCCACCCTTGGATCTGTAAGCATCAGACACCAGATAGCCTGCCTAATCTGAAAATCGAGGAAGAACCAATACTCCCTCATGGAGAGTTTGGAGGTTGTTAAATGTCCCTGTCAGATGTTCAGCAGATTGATAGTCAAAATAATAATCCTTCCCTCAATTCTTAGTTTTAGAAATAGCCTCATGAGCAATAAGAAGTAAGCATTAACAAAAAATAAAACCACTAATATAAGAACTGCTCTCTCAAGTCACTAGTCCACCTTCACCTACTGCTTTTTCCTCTGGACCTCACTCTCTGAAGTACTGAGCCCGATACTGGGAGAACAGGCTCACTGAGAAAGAGACTTAGGTTTTCAGATTAGGAGCAGAAAAGCACCCAGAAGCTTTGAAGATTTTTTTTCTTTTTGCACGACTCTGCTTGTCGTTTTGCCAACTTTCCAATTTTTCCCTTCAACATGGCCAAAAACTTCTAGGCTGGATTGCTTTATCTTGCAACTGCAGCAAATCTGAAGGGCCTAGTCCTTGTAGGCAGGAAAAATGGGTATCCCAGTTGGGTACCCCAGTGACATTTCTGATTGTACTCTTCATTTCAAGTGCCTCAACACCTCACATCTTAATAGCTCCTACAGGGGGTACTTGATGTTCCCGATGACCTTCTTAACCTTCACTAGACATAGGGCTGCACTGTGCTGTTGGAGGCAAGAGGTGCCTTGTGGCGTAGCTTTTCAATGGTGCTCGGACCAGCAGAACTGGGACACACACTCTCCCCCACCTCCCCTGAGCCGCTTGAACCAGCAGAATGATTCTGAATCTTCTGTGGTGTGGAACTTGAAAATCAGGTAACCAAACTCAGCTAAGATTAAACTAATCCAAACTCAGAAAAATATTTTTTGATTTATTTAGCAAGACATATATACTTTTAAGACAGGCCTTTCCACACTGATTTGTCTTCATTAACCTCCAGGAATGTCACAGTTTAAAGAGCTTTTCACTAATTTCTTCTGTATGATATAAATCCAAGAGAACTTTGAACAGGATTAAATACGTTCAATAATTAAGGTTCAGCTCTTAGAGACATTTTATCCATACAGTTAACTAGATGCAATGAACTCTCTATTGCATACATGCAAGTATTTGTAAAAATCAGATGTATGTTCTTATTTATGTACTTTAGTATATGCACTGTCCATGATACAATAGATCTCCTTTATGTAATTTTACCAGAGTGCAATGTGACAGAATCTGGACTGCTCCTCAAAAGAACCAAGAGATAGTTAGAAATCTCTGGGATGCACTTAGTTGCCATAAGGACGGTCTATGCCATACAGCACACCATGCATGCAGGTGATCCTGCTGGTCTTTTTCCCCTTTCTGTGCTGATATCGACGTCTCAATTTGCAGTTTAGGTGAAAGACAAGAGTCCGCAGATCAAAACGCCCAGATTTCCAGAACCAGAGAGTCAGAAGGTTCTGGAAGGTCAAAAGTTAACCAAAAGACTAAATGTTCCTAAGTACAGGGAGTCCGCACACACCAGACATTGCAAGTCTGAAATTCTCTCTTCCTGTTTAGATTGCAATAAAAATAAACTCAGTGCAAATTAGCACTTCTCTCAGATAAGATAGCACTCCTTTGAGAGCATGGATACTGTGTCAAGGAGTTAGCTGTTTGGAATCCAAATGTTCTTCCCAAGACCTTCCAGGGATTTCCATCTCTTCAAACCTCTTTGGAGACTACAGGTATTTCATTAACCTTTGCTTGTTCTGCTGAAGATAAAATGCAACTCAGAAAGAAGCTGGTTTTATCCTCACTTGAAGATTAGGGCATTACCTGGAACACCCCTGAGCTCTGTTTCTGCCCAGGTCCACTTTAGCCAAGTGCTTTGCTTCAGAAATAACCTAATAAAAACTTTGTTGCTTGTTCTTCAATTCCATTAAAGTAGTAGTGATCTACCTCCAAAGTCTTGGCCTTGGAGCTCTTTTGATCCCCACTCTTAGTCTTTAACTGCAATTCCTGTAGCAAAAGTTCAGAGACAGAATGGGCTACGTTATTCAATTGAGTTTCGTCACCCTTTTTCCCAAACAGCTTTTACAGTAACTGGTTTTGCTTGCATAGTAAAACCTAAAATAAAAGGTTGCATTTATAGCTCATTGCATCACCAACCGCAGCAGCAGGCCCCATTAACAGCCACCTAGCTCAGGGAGAGCTGCAGTCCCAAATGCAAATCAGTTAAATGCGAAGGACTGGCATCTAATGGTACATAAAATTAGTTTACATTGTCGAGGCCACAATTGCCTGTCTGTTTTTGAAAGATACTTCTATCAAATTTAAAAGATGTAAAAGGTCAAGCATACCATTTTAGGAAATACAAGGTTAAGGGAAGAGCAAGAGAAGGTGATTCAGCTGCATGCTCCTTAGTTTATGATATTCGTAGATTATTCTTTCATTAACTCACAGAACAGATGAGAAAGAATACCTGCTTGTTTTCCCCTTACACCTGTCTCTACTGCATAGACTCCACAGGCTATAATCCAGCTTCAAGTAAAGTTAACTTTGAGTGCTACTGGTAGGAACAGAATTTTATAGACCTCTGTGTTGGTGGGAAGCAACGTTTAGAGATTTCTTACTGGGAATGAGTCAGCTGTGGAAATCTTTTTCCCTACACACCTGAAGCTTGGTTTGAACCATTATCAGACAACAATGCCAATGTCAGATTTGAAGTGCAGAAGAGCATCTAATCTCTTATGAGGGAGTTTTAGTAGTTGCAAAAACAGGGAGCCACCAAGTGAGACTAGAGTGCTTTTCACAAGTAGGGAACCAGAAAATTATTCTCTTACATATTCCACTTTTCAGTGTGAAATGGAAGGCTGAAAGCCTGTCTGTAGATATATTTCCTTTGAATTAGAACAAAATTTAAGCTGTTTTTCAGCAAGTCTCATGCAACATGCTTTCTGAGACAGGGTTTTGTCTGTGTTCTTTTCTTTTTTAGGTATTAGGATTCAAAATTATCCATGCAGTTCATGTTTGCTCTATTCTGGGGAAAAATCAAAGCATAAACAACAGAACAGTACTGCACCTGCTGGAAAATTAGGCCATTAGGAAAAAAACAACTACCTTTTTTCAGAGATGTCTTGTTATAGGGACAGTCCGATTATCTGATTTACAATGCTATCTGTAGCAACATGATTTACACATTTTTCCTCTGACTTGAGTTTTCTAGCATGTTTTACGTTTATCCAGCTGTATCTCTGCTGAGATACTGATTGCTGATGATGGAAACAGTCAAAGTACCTCAGCACTGTCCCTTAGGTTTAGCCTGTTGGAGGATCAGCTGTCATCTAGTAAACCAAGGAGGCCTCACCTCGTCTTCACTGGCATCTTGAATCAATTCCCACTAGTGATGGAACTCTGATCTTTACAATATGATGGCTGTTCTCTAGATGTAGTGATCACAGAGGCTGCGTTGATGTGTTGGGGATGTGTTGTGTGTTCACAGCTAGGTGGGAACAAGCTGTCATAGCACATTAGTGATGATCAGCAGGACATAGTTTAGATTCTTTCAGAAGAACCCACCCCAGAGCATGTGGCTCTTCTGCTTCACTAGCATCCCTCAACCCAAGCAGCTAAGCAAAAAATAAACTTTAAAAATCATATACAAATGCAATTAAAGCAGGTAAAAGAAAACTGGTTAAAAAATCAGCATGCAAACCATAAAGTAAGTCAAGTTTTACTCAGAAAAGAAAATATGCGAGTTCTGCAACATCTGGCTAATACCATTGATTTTACCTGACAGGCTTTCAGCTAATGGGTAGCTACAGAAAATGTCCCAAGACAGAGGTGTAGATGTATCCCTCAGGGAAGGAATTGCTTTGTCCTGAACTCTTGCATTGTTTCTTCAGGTCAAAAAGCTCCAGAGTGTGAGATTATGAAAGCTGTAGATATCTATATTCCAACAAAGTGGGCACAGCTTCTCTTAGGAGCATTGCCTTGAACTAGAAATATTTCAACATTAAGTGCAGTAAGGGCTTGTGATGGCAGCTTTTTCCTTTTCCTTCAAAAAAAAATCTAGAGACCCCTTTACATAACAAATACTTTGGTTTCACTCTAGTAAAGCAATCTGCTATGCATTGGGTTCTATTTTTCTGTTAAAAAAAAACAAAACAGCTGCATGAGGCAACAGAAAGAATTGTTCTGGCTTTGTCTTGTTCAAAACAGATACAAAAAAAATTGTTATGAAAATCATCCCTCAATGCCTGATAAAAATAGAACTGCAATTTATGCTCCCAAATACTACCTTTATCTTAAGGTTCTTAAGGAGCATTTTCAGTAATAATGGCTGATTTAGATGGATTCCCAGGGTGCTGGATCATTGCCGATGACATTAATGGTTTAAGGCTCCCTGAATTTTGATTGATTGCTGTAATCTGCAGAAACTATCTCAGGACATAGATTTATTATTATTAAGACTATAAAATGGTGTCAGGGTCAAAGCAAGCTTATGATTTGTGTTGTGATGCAAACATTGCACAGGAGAAGATGAAATCTTTTAATAAACGTGAAATTCAGGAGAGAACAGTGCTTTATCTTGTTTAAAGAATCTGTGGCCAACCAATACAGATTAAAGCAGCAGAGAAGGTGTATTTAGGCTAAGGTTGCAAAGCAAAAAATAACCTTCCACAGCATGCTGAGTCCATTGCGTGCTATTCCACCCACTGATTGAGACTGAGATCTTTCAAGGTGTTTCACTAAGTACAACTTTATCTCCCCTTCCTTATTCTCTATCAGTACTATCTGAGTTGATATTCTTGATTTCATGAATCATTGTGGACCTAAATCCATATAAGAGGACAGAAAATTTAAAAATTGTTTTTCTTGGTGATTTTTTCTCCATAGGACTCCTAACTAAAGAAGAGGGAGATGGAAGTGCACTTAACTCCATCAGAATAATCCATTCTGGATATCACTGGGATTTTTTCTAACTTTGTGCATGCTCACAAGCAGTATCAGTGCAGCCAGTTTCTTGTACAAACAAGAAATACAGGTTTATAGCAAAGCAATTTATAGCATTGCATGGAAAAGATGCAAAACTATCTTTGATTGCTTTTCCCCTTGTGACTAAATAAAAAGGGAGTTTTCAGATCCAAGACTAGTAGTACAGCCAAGAAGAATGGGAGACTTACTCTCAGAAATGAAGTGTCAAATGGATGCTTTGCCTTAGCCCAGTCTGTGTAATGATGGGCTAATAGGTTATTTATGTAACTGAATACCTGCAGGCAAGAGTTTATTTTCTGCAGCTGACATCTACTGAAGCACTGAGAGGTGCACAAAATCTAATAATTCACTTAATTCTCTTTGTTCTGATCAATTAATGACTTGAATAAGAGACTACAAGTAAGCTTCAAAAACCATGATGCTTATTGCAGGCTGGCACAGTTTTACTTTCTTGTGTTCTACCATGTCAAAAACCATAGCCATCTTGCTATAACTTTTTATGTTATTATTGAACACAGTCCACTGTGATAAATAAGATGCAAAACCAGAAAGAAAATTCCATCTTGGTCTCTATAAGCTTACAAAAGTAATTTTAAATGTAGAAGGAACTAAAGAAATACAACACAGGAAAAATAAGTAAAGTGCTTGGGTTTTCCAGTGGCCATACTTTTCCACTGTAGATTGTGCTTTTGTGTAAATACTTGTAACTAACTGCTACATTTCATCTCATCAGTGTTCACTGGAGTTGAGTCAGGCTAGCAGAGGGGTAGGGGGAAAAGAAACAGGCAGGGCAAGGTGCACAAAGGCTGCCACAACAAGATATGGATGTGACCAAAACCCAGTGCCTGCACAGCACGTAGGCAACCACCAAGAATATAAACTGTGCCAGTGCACAGGGTTTAATAAATGGTCATGTCAAGAGGCTGCAAAGATGCCTCGTATTCCTGGAAATGTAGCTACTGAGCAAGAAGCCCTGGAAGATTAAATTGTGTTTGATAATGGGGGTCACAGAGAGAGAGTGGAGAGAGGAAAAGAAGGGAACTTGTGTCTCGGTGGGACTTAAAGGAACCTTTCGCATCGGTGTCGCAGTTCAGGTGTCAGAAGAAATGGGAACCTGTCAAGAATGGCTGTAAGTACTTTCAAGCCCTGGTCACTCAAAAGATGTTATACAAAACTGATGAATCCTGAGAAAAATAACAGTTTGTTGAATATGAAAACTTGTGAAAGGGTGCTTGAAATGATAAAATTCTTCCAAGTCAAAATGTTTCCAAACTTTCTTGGTTAGCCTAGTATCTGTTGAGCTATCTTTAAGAGTCTGTTTAGAGGTTGTCCTTCATGCCCTGAAAGCACTACAAATTAACTGCTCCCCAAAAGGCAATGAAGACTCTATTTGGAACAAACCTTATACGCACAGCGCTGATTCTTTCAATTTACTGTAATATTGCTAGAGTCAGGCAGCTGTCCCTGGCAGCTTAGTGCTCAGGAGAACATGTAGATACGAAGAAGTTTGTCTGTAGGAGTTCAGCCCTGCATCTTTGGCCACATTTGGGAGTCCTGTCCATAAAATCTTCTGTAGAGTGGGAAAATAAAAAATATATACATGTAAGTGTCCATGATTTTCTAGCTATGTATGTGCAGAGTTATATATAAAAACTATACGACTTTAAACCATCTATGCAACTGTAACCTACATTTATAATTACAGCTACAGAACTGGAGAACTACAGATATAAATACATGCACACACTTGATTTTTCTTGTAAAAACTCAGAAATTACCCTGACAAATGCTGTGACCTGATGAATTCTAAAACATTTCCAGAGGCTCCAGATAGCTGCCGTACTAGCTGGAACTTTCTAGAAGCTTGTTTCTTCCTTTTCTCTGCTCTCTGGTACTACGCTGAAGCTATGCAGACCTTGTCAGCGTTTTTCACTTGCTGACTTTCTTCTTAACATGTTGTGCAGCCATCATAATTTCTGCAACAAGCACAACATTAGTTAAGTAAATCCCCCCGCTCTGCTCTTAGTTCACCCCTCTGCATTACAGTCAGATGAAGGGATCTGCTTATGGCCGTAGACAAACTTGGTAGCAGGGCACTGAATGAACGCCAGATCTTTTGAGTCACAACCCAACTAAACAACGCTCAGCATTGCTGATAAGATTCCTGAAGAATGTTTGGAAGCAAAAGGTAGTATTTGCAAAATGGAAATGCATTCCAAGGTTACATTCTCAACTTCATGAGCAGGAAAGGCAAAGCAAGAAGGCTGCAATTATATATTTCTATATATTTATAAATACATATTTAAAGAGAAGGATGGCCCCTAACCTCTATTCTTTCTAGTGTCTGGTGGCTGTGATCTCTAAATGGGGCATACCCTGGGCACCCCTGGTGTCACCTCTCAGCAGTACCACCTCACACTATATCATAGCAATCTGGAGGCACTGCAGTGTGGAGGACTTAGAACTGATTTGCTCTCAGTGACAGAGAGACAGCTTTAAAAAGAAGCTCCTGAAATCCATGGATGAGCAGGGCTGTCTGTAAGGGAGGTGGTTGACTCCCTCCTCAAAAGACACAAAGGATTTCCAGTAAACAAGGCACACAGCTTCCAAAAGAGACTCAAACAAAAATATCTTCAGATTTACCATAGCTTTCTCTACTGCATGCCTTCTTTGCCATTTTGGTGTATTAATTTCAGGTTATGGAAGAAAGATAGAGCTAAGGTTTGAGAATCTAAGAAAGGAACCTGTGTCTGGCTCCCAAAACCATATGTAAGGCACACATGCAAGGTGACCTAGTCAGCCAAGAGGAGACATACTCTGGGGCGCAAGACCCACTGCAGGATATCTGTTCCCTGTAGGACTGGTTCTGAGCTGTGCAAGGTAAAGTAGTCTACATTCCTCTAAAACAGGGCAGAGGAATCACTGTCCAGAGCTGCAGGTAAGCATTGCATTCGTGCATCAAGGGAGAAGTAAGCTCTAAGGGTGGATGTCAGCCTTCATCCCTGGAGTGCCTGGACCCCTGCACCTTCCTCCTAAGGCAGCAGGGGGACAAATGACCTGGAAAAAACTGCTAGTCTATGTAACAAGTGTTTAACAGGAAGACAGCCACAGAGCAAGGAGTGGGGAGGCTGGGAAGCAAAGGAGCTATTATGGGCTACAAGAATAAACGGACCTGCTAATCATCCAGATGGAAAGGAAAATTAAAGGTTAATAACTTATCCAATTAAGTCAGCCCATTTGTCTGCTTCCAGAATATCCATAAGCAGACCACAAATCCCCCTCATTTATTCTTTATTTGCATTTTCCCAATGAGTATGTTGCAAGACTGATTATACTATATGACCTGCTCCCCCTTTCCTTCTCTTGCCAGCAGGGCTCCTTTAAATGGCTTTTCTTTCCCTGAGAGTCTCTCCCCCTCTCTTGTCCCCATCAACTCGGTTTTGCACACTGAAATTCCTCAGTATCCTTTCTTGAGCCCCTTCAGGTATTTTAACGAGAGCCTTCTGTAGCTGGCTGCTACTGGCCTTAGGGCATTCTTTTTCCCCTCTTTTCTGACTGAATGTTCTATAGTGAGGGCACAGGAGAGACTGGAGTAGCCGTGAGGCAGCTGTAATGAAGAATTATCTAAAAAAAATAGTGTTTAAGGCCACACAGGCTTCTTGCTCAAAGAGCCTTTCCTGAGTGAAAGTTCTGTTTAACTGAGTAATGTTCTGACAGTCAGCATGTCCCTCTTCCTTCTCCATAAGACCAGACACTTTCCTGAAGGATACATCTCATTTAGGAGGGTGTCATTTGGAGCTTCCTGACTAATGTAACCCAGAAAATGATGCTGGTAGGCAAACCTCCTAGCTCAGACAGACCTCTGCAACAGTCAATCCATGGAGAAGTATCCCTTCATGCCCATGCATGAAGGACCACCTCCATGCCAGGATGACAACAAAAAACTCTGGAAACCCTTTTTTCCTTCTTCCCAAATGTCAGTTTAATCCATTTAAAGTATTTCATCTGTATATTATAGATTGCTCTGGAATTTTCTGTCATAACTGCTGTCAATGACACAAAATAAACAAGAGTGTATAGTATGTGAACCCACTGTCACCGCTTTGTCTTATCTCTCTGCCAAAGGAAGGACGTTAGGAGTCTTCTGCTCCAGATACCTACAACCCAAACCTGCTGCCTCCCATAGACTTGTGAACACAAATTTTCATTGAGGGCACGTAAAATGAACACCCACAGGAAAGAATGCTACTGTGTTCCCTTTAAGCTGTAGTACTATCCAGAACTAACAGTACCACTCATTACAATGTTTGTATCACCCCAGAAAGCAAAGAAAGAGCTGTATGGCAGCTGACATCAGTGCTACAGGCTTGGCCCAGTGAAAACAGAAGTGCATAGGTAATGCAAAGCTAGATAGACAGACAAATAGACAAACTTACTTTCAATGTATCTGAGACTTCTTTGAAGACTGTGATGTTCATTTAGTTCTAATAGTACCTTGTCCCATAGGACTACACAGCAAAGTTTGGTGCAACAAGTAACGAAGCTGAAGAAACCTATCAAACAATGCAATAAAGTTTATTATGATGTGATGCTAAGAAAGAAGAGATTTCACTAGCTGGTGAAGATTTGTACTGGGGATAGATCCACCTTTACATATTTTCCAGATTTTAAATTTCCCTGCTTAAAATGCACCCAGCCTGAAACTGGAGTCTATTAGTAAGAACTATTACATACACTTGCATAACTGTCCTCTGTCCCATTCACTGCATTTTTTTCCCTCCTCTGTTTCCATGGAAATGGAAGTAAGAAGGTCAGAACATGGTATAGGCAATTGTTTTAAAGATGCTTGAAAGGCTTTGCTGTTTCTCAATTTGATTTTTTTCTGAGAATGGAATTAGGAAAGAAAGACACTTTTGTTACCTTTTGGTGGTATTTAATTTGACTCTGTAATCCCAGGAAGCCAGGAAAGGCTGTTTTACTTCCTTCTACACCTAGGAAGAAGATTCTTCTTGAGGAAAAGTGATGTGGTGGGCAGCCCTGCTGTCTATTTCTGAACACGTTAGCATGGTGCTGTCATGTCACATGCTATGTGACACTGCTATGCAGTGCCTAAAATGTCTGAGACAAGGGCTCTATAAGTACCTGGGAAGGGAGCTTCAAGACTAAAAAAGTCTGATTGCCCATAATGAAATGGGAGTACTATTTACCTTGGGGATGTTTTGATGCTAACTACCGTTACGCTTGGAAAGTACTTTGAGATCCACCATGGGAAATGGCTCTAGATAAAAAGCATTTGCCTTGTTGCTACTACTAAGCAGAAGAAAGATAAAGGTATTAGACTGCTCTCTTTTGATGATTTTCTCTGATTTTATTGTCATGCTGCTAACTTCCATTTCCATGGAAACAGGGCTAGGGAGGCAGTTTGTAGCCATGTGCAAGCTATAGTTATTTGGGAATGACACATGTAAATTTTAGCTGCTGGATGTTGGCTGATATCTGTAAAAATTAAAGCACAATACAAGACGAATGACAAGAGGAAAAGGGACAGACACAGGGAAGGAGAGGCAGAGATTTCAGAGCTGGTGAACACTTCTCCTTCCTAGTAATTGTTATGGACATTTTGTACTTTCTCTCTATGTAACTACCTGAATTTGCCAGGCCTGTACTTGGACCTGGCCTCCTTTCTGTTATTTCTGTTACAGCTAGGTAACATTTCCTGCCCTGGTGCTGAAAGCCCCCAGAAAAACAGAGGCCCCCCTGTGCTAGAACCATGCAGACCTGGAGCAAGACGCATTTCCATAGTGGGAAGGAGAAAAAAGCCCAGGAAAAGTAAAATGATCTGGCTGGATTCACACACAGAGGCTGGTGTAAAATGGTCTTTATCCAGAGCTCATCGCACAGCTCCTCTCCGCCTGCTCACTGCTTGCTGTACCAGTGCAGAGGCAAACATGCCATTGCCACCTCTTTCTCCAGTGCTTTCTGTGCTCTTCCTGAACCTGCGATTTCCTTCCAGAAACTGACTTTCTTGCCCAAGTATTAATTTTAAGTTGCTCTTCTAAACCCCAGGCCTACAGCAGTCTACAAACCATTGCTTCATTAGCTCTTTTACCTGTATGATTGTGTTCCTCCCTGCAGCACTGCTCAGACAGAGCACTGGCTCAGCTAAACCTGGTATGGAAGAGTCATCTTTTGCTCTTCGTAGTGCATGCTAAGCCCCAGCCCATTTGCCAAAGCCACCAGTAGTCCTTCAGAGAGAAGTTTTGCCTGTGAATTTATTTTTTCTTAGAGGTTCCTGATCAAACTGTTCCTCCTATTAACAGTAGTGAGGCATTGTGATAGCAGGACAATTCTGTAATCTCCAACTCACAGTTATGGATATTTTACCTTTGAATTGCTCAGCCTGATAACACTCAGATTGCTCCACCTTTCCACTGAATTCTGTGATCAGCCACCCTCTTTGCTATCAAAGATGTTGTCTGCTGTCATGTAGGGGGCACAAGTCAGACACCACTGTATCAAAAGGGAAATTCATGATGGAATTATTACATTTTAATTACTTAATCTCAAATAAGGTCTTCTATCTAAAACATATGATATTGAATGAACAAATCTTCTATTTTTCACAGAGCAGCAGACACATCACCTTATCGACACCTTACAGTGGTTATTGAGGAAGGTATTCAGCACTGGTTACACTGGATCACAGAGGTAACCCTTTAACTCACCTGCATTGCAGGAAACAAAGTGCTGTTGCAGGGCGAGAAAACACAGGATAAAGTCTAAAACACATCACTACACTACCTACTAAGAAGGAGAAAAATAACTGTTACAGCCAAACCCAGGAAACAAGCCCAAAACCAAGTCTCCTGAAGAAAGACTCGGTTGATCTTTCTGATGATGTGAGAAAGGACTACATTTGAGCAAAGTGGAAGGGATGAATTATGTACTGGAGGCTTTAGTAAGTATGCAAAAGGCTTATATGCTTTTCTATTTGGATACTGTCAAGCCTAAGCAAGATCCAAGTCTCATTTAGGATGTGTGTGTGTGTCCCATTATTTTTTCATTGAACTCCCAGGGTCTATGTATGATTCTTTCCAGTCTAAGAACAGGGAGACTGAAGCACCCTAAGTATCCAGCAAACCCAAAAGCTTGTTGTTCTGCAACTACTTAAACATGTGGGTAACCAACCATGCTCTGGTTGGTCTTTATAATGTTGGAGCAGGCAGCACAAAATCTCCTAACAGCAGATTAGGAGATTTTGTGATCACACATCAATGCATCATACTAAAGAATTAATTTAGTTTATCACAAAATGATTCTACTGTGTTAAATTTGGCCTTCCCCTGCTCCCCCCCCCCCTTTTTATTGTTGTTATTTATTTAGTGCACCAGGGCACTTTTAATCATTTGATGTTCTTCTTTATGTGCTTTCCAATAAGAAGAGAAGCACAGAGACATTTAGAGCATTTTATATTACAGTGAAAATGAATGAAGGGATGTAAATTCATTTTACGGTATAGCACTATTCCCTTTGTACCTTAAAACTCAAGGGAGTAACACTTCTTTTCTGTGTGTTAACCTCTTCTTCCATCTTCCACCTACCACATACCCCTTCTTTGCTTCACAGCTGAAGTGTACCTTGAGGGAATGTTGCCCCCTCCTTGGACCATCTAAAAGCTGGTAAAGAATTATAGTTAAATAGCAAAGAAGACTGCTGTCACTGGAGTGCAAGCTGTCCCAAAACCATTCCTGCAGGAAAAATCGGGTTTGCATATTGAAAGTGAAAATAAAACAGAAGGCATGAAAAAGATTAGCAGATCCAGATATCCTCTAAACATTCCCCAAATCCTCCATCATGGATGCGTCAAAGGCAGGGAGATGTCTCAGTTCTCCCTTTGTACCAGCTAGATTTCTTCCCACACTCCAGACTGCCCCGACTTCTACATCCACTTGTCAGCCCTCAATGCTCCCCAGTCTCTCCAGAAATCAACTTTGCACAGTGTCAGGGACTGGCAGACGCATGTGTCAGGCATCTCTGGCACTGCAGAACCCCTTTCCATGTGTGAGCAGCCACATACTGAGAGCACACAAGAGGATGTGTTTCCCCTTCCATATTTCAGCACATTAACAGAGTCAGGCAGCAGAGAAGCTCTGTAGGAAATCAGAGTAACCACATGTAAGTGAAACCTATTCCAACCATAGCTAATAAAAAATACCTATAAGCACCATTACTGAGAGAGCTTGTCAACACCACCATGAAGAAGGCGGCTCACTGGTTCTCCTAAACCAGAGCCTGGACTCTCCTGTGAGCGAGCACTTTTTGGACCTGACTAATCCTATATATTAGGCTTGGTTCCAAAGCACTTCTGAAAAATGCAATTATGATGTAACCAGATAAATATTTTCTTTTAAACCTTTTGACCATCAGACAAGCCCCTGAGACTAACTCATGGTATTGCAACACATTTGGTAACACTTACAGGTTAGCATATACCTCTAGACTATTTAAAAACATCTGTGCTTGCTCATGGGATATGATACTCAGTTCAGAAATTGTTTAAGGTGTTTAAAGGGACACTTTTGAAATATATTAATTCTGATTAGCACTACAATAACAGGAAGGGGGTGAACTCTGAGCAAAGACCAAATGGAAGTAATAAAAGATACCTGAGTGACAAACAGTGTAGAAAACAAAAAACCTCATGACAGAACTCTATATTAAAGGAGTTTGCTCCTGCAGCATCATGAGAGATTACAGTTCAGCAGGGTGTCTGGATCCTCCAGGCTGTTTTGCCTGAGCTAAAGACTGAGCATTAGGTGAGCATTAGGTTCAGCTGAAGAGCTGAGAGTGCTGAGCACTTAGCTTCCAATGGCAACCCCAAAATGTGGCACCCCGCATCTGGAAGCAAGAAAACAGAAACAATCCTATGGTGGCATGCAAGAGATTTCTATTCCACTTGTGCCAGCTGTTCTTTACTGTCTCACCAGGCAGCAAATGTGCCACAGGGTGGCGAAGGAAAAGGCTCTGGGAAATGTAGATGACTCAATCATTTTGTGGATGCCTAATGTAGATGACTTCATCCCCCAAAATAACTGAACCCAGAAGAAACCTTTAGCAAGCAAAGAAGGCTCCTGAATTCAGTGATTACAAGACAAATGGCATTACATTTGACAGGTGAGTTATTTCTTTAATGCCTCCTTAAAATCTTTTCCATTATAGTCCCTAGACTAGAAGAACTTACAGGATGTTGTAAAAGAAAACCCTTCCTTCAGGAAAGTTATACTTTCTTGGGACGATTTTCCACCAATTGTTCCAATGGTACAAAGTTATAACATTGCACTTCTTTTACTAGCTTTGGACCTTGACCAATTTTCTTTTTCTTACACTGTAGAAATCACCAGGACTCATGGGTGCATGTGTGAATAAAACACATTACTTGCAATTGAGCCGTGTCCAAATTTTTCCTCCTTAACACACTCAATGAGAAATGAAACCAAAACACGAAGAGGAAAACATGTCCCAGAAACGGTAGGGCCACTGCTGTTACTTCACATGCCAGTGGAGCCTCAGACTACAACCTCTCATAGCTAAACTAGCCTTCATTACTCTTCTGTGGCCTCTTCTGAATGTAAGTCTATCCTCTGGACAGCTTACACACCCTGGAAATGAAGACCCTCTCTTCGTGGTGGAAGGAGGCAAAACAGTGATCTTGTTGTAATTCTTCCATTCCTTGCCTATTTCTCATCTGAATAGCTAAGTTTGCAAACAGATTCCCACAGCATCTGGGGATCAGTCAGGGGCATAGTTATGTGCACAGAGACAGAAAGAGCTTTTTGCAGCTCCCCAGACTGTAATCTGTCTCCTTGATCTACTCCCACTGAATACCAGATAACTGTCCTGATTTTGTTCTCTTAGGAATCTAGAGTCTAGGGGAACTGCTATGAGTTTCAAAGACTGGAGTTTCTGAAACAGAAATGGTGCTGCTCTCTCTCCCTCAGAAATAAAAGAGAAGGGGAAGAAAAACAAAAATGGGAAGGAAAGAGAGACCCACAATAACAAGTACAAGGCAGGGGTCAGTATACAAGGCCCAAAGCTATCTTTCTTTGCTGTGAAAATTAGGTATCTAGCACCTCTCAGATACAAAGAACTTAACACAGTTCTGGTCAGCTCAACCAAGGAAAACACCAGTGTCCCCAAAAACATTCCCTGTTTCCTCTCTGTCTGGCTGGTGATGCTTTCCTCTGGGAAGTGCTCTGGTTTCCTGGTGCCATTCCATATGCTGATACCTCCCTGGAGGCTTAACTGCTTCTGTCACCTCCATAGTCTCCTTGACCCAGCATGCTCACTCCTTGTGCTTACTGTGCAAATAACAACAGAAGTAGAAAAAAGTTGGACCCAGGAAATTCTAGAAAGCATTGGCTGAGAAAATAATCAGGAGCCCACTAGGAATCCCTAGCCGTCCTGGTATTGAACTATTCCAGCTTTCCATCACACACCTTTGGCAATTTTTTTTTTTTTTTTAATCAAAGAAACTATCTGAAATATTTCTTACAAAATATTTCCTAGTTTAAATATTTTAAAATTGATTAAACTACTTTCTACTTGAAGAACTGGATCTCCATGCTATTAAAAACTCCCCTTGCTCTACTCATTTCCTTTTATTTCCTTTTTAGGTCATGGGTTTAGGTTTTTTTTCTTTATTCCCCCCCCCCCCCATTCTTTGAAATCTAATTCAAATTGAGCACTTAAGGAAAGAAAGGTGATACTGTATTCTGTACAGTCTTCCTCAGAGTTTGTCAAAGAACTTGGTTAGTCAAATGTTGGCCTTCGTCAGGAATTAACACTATTGTGATAAATTATGCTAGGTTCTGGAAGCAGATATATGGGCAGTAAGATCTGACCACTGCATTTATTCTCTAAGACCCCTCACAAAACCATTTATCTAAAATTGCAAACCTATCTATAGAACCTGTGGATGAAGTTCTTAGATTAAGAAAAGGAAGAAAAATGCCATGGTTTCAGAAAGGTGCAGAGGATTGTAGTCCTAATGACAGAACAAAGAACAGAGACCGGAACAACCATTTCATAATGATGGTTCACTTTTCATTAACCTCTCAAAATGATGTCAGTGGTTTCAAATAAGTATGGCCTCACAATCTTCCCTGTGGTGGAGCAATTATGACCTGCTATTGAAAAAGTGGCCTATTTTCTTCATCCCAAGGAACTGCCATCTCATGATTCAAGCCAGGAAGATGAATCAGATGTTTTTGCGGTCTGTTTCTGACTTTACGTGACTGAGAGAAAATCATTCAGCCCCTCTGTGAGGCAATTTCCTCATCTGTGGAAATAAGAGTATTCCTGTTCATGCAAGAGACACTGCAGATACAATTGCAAAGTGCACTGTAAGCAACGGGACAGGGAGCTGCACTGTACTGAATGTGAAGATTCATTCTGTACAACCTCTGAGTACCTTACTGCTAACCAGCCATGTCTGCCAAGCCTTCAAGTCTATCACCCCAAAACTTTGGTGTCCATAATTGCTTTTCCACAGGCTTAGAAACATGGGGCATGCTTCTGGAGCTATTATCAGAGACAAACTGAACTTCAGCTGTGTGTCCCAGACCTATTTTTTTTAAGGTCTCCTGCTGGCTTTTTTCACTTGGGGACTTTGTCTTAGGAAAGGGTTAAGCTTTAGGAAAGGCTTTTTTGTGTTGTGTATGCTGTAACCCAGAAGGACATGCTGACTTCAAAACTCTGCTTTCGAGCAGCAGAATTGTAAATACGTGTGGCTTGCACTTCAGAAATGGCTACAGGGTTGAAAGCTGGGCTGGATGCTAGGAGGTTTTTTTTTGTCATGGACAATTATATTTGCAGTTATGCATGGTCATGAAAATAAATCAGACTTTATGCTTTGTGGCAAAGGAGAAAGCTTGTGGGACTCAGTTTCAAATGACTCCTCAATGAATCAGTTACCCTGAGGGGCAATACCGGCAGTTGCTGGTGGTGCATAGTGGGCTGGGTAGAAAAGGAGGATGTCTATCATTGACATACAAAAGGAAGGCAGTCAGTTTCACATAAAATAAGCACAAAGGAGATTAACATCGTCTACTGTTTGTGTATTAAGGGCCTGCTTTAACATCTCTTGGTTAAAGAGAATAGCTCCTCAAACAGATAAGTTTTATCAAGCCATGCAAATAATCACTCCAAGGCCTTCTCCGTGGGAAGATACACATCAAGGGAGAGATTCACCAGTCCATCCTCTCTGCATGGTTGTGTGTGTGTATCTTGCTCACATAGGAGCAAGTATGTGATTGTCGGTGTTGTTTATTCAGCTATTTTTCCCCATCAGTACTGCAGCTTGCATCTAGCCTTAGTGCCCTCTGTCTTCTAACCGCTGATCAGCAATTGAATATTTGAAATATTATTGCTAGGACATCTTGAATCTAAACCAGCATCCTGAAAAGGAAAGCAGCCACCAAAGAGCACATGAAAGTTTTCATGCAGAAAGGAAATGAATAATTGCTCTTGCATAAAAACAAAGCAAGCTATTAATCTTACCTGCAAGCCAAAAGAGGGAAATTGCAAAACAAAAAATACCCCCTGAAACGAACAAACCAAAATCTTGTCATCATCTGAAAGTACAGCCAACTCGAAGAATACCTCGTACTGCAGCTCCAGTAGTTGCCTTGCAAGAGGCACAAGTAAGAAGTAAGTCAACCTGCTCGTAGAAACTCAGGCAGTTGCAAAGGAAACAAGAGTTGCAGAGCCACTTCAGTTTTGAGAAGTTGCATCCTTTCTCCATGTTCTGCAAGTGCAGAAGAAATCCATTACCTTTTACTGGCTTGGGTCACTGCTGTTTTTCTACAGGCTATTCTGGACACTGTAAAGTTGAAAACATCTATTATATGCTCTGTAGTATATGCCTTTTAGTTCTATATAACATGCATGCACATAACAAAAATACAGAGGAACATATATAGCTTCAGGTGGGTTAATCTGAAATGCTGTATCTTTGTGAAAATCTGTTGAGAGAGAGGATTCAGTGTACCAAAGAACCAAATATTAGGCAACATTTCTCAGCAGAGGAAAACCTACCTGGTTCCATGCAACCCTGGCAGTATGGAACTGTCTTTCTCTTTTTATTTTTTCTTGTGATTTTTTCTGACTGTGGTGCTTTACTGACACTGGCTAACCTCCTAGCTCCCTTGTGTCCACTATGCGCTTCCACCAAACCACATTTAGTGCTGTTCTCTGGCCATAAGGACATCACAATCTGACCCTTTGTGCTTATACTTCAGTTTGAGTTTTTATTAATTTGAATAAAAGATATGTTTTACTTTCCAGTTTATTGATCGGTTGTGTACAGTTCTTAGCTTGGGATAAAAAAATGTTTAATGAAAGCTGTGCTGCCTCCTCCCACATGGAGAGGGATGGATTCTGTAATTGCACGTGACACTATATGCTTCTGCTACTCCTCAGTGACCACAGAAGTAAATCTAAACAGATACAGACAATAACACTGCAGCCTACCCATGCTAAATGTTATTCAAGCAAGCCAGTATCCATCCATGTGCTTCTACTTCTCATCAGCCTGCCTGGAGAGGCAGTTTTGGGCATTATAGCCATGCTCTTCTTCCTTATGTGGAAATGATAGGCAGCTAAAGTGGGTCATGTCTTTACCGCTAGGTTCATGGGAAATTTTCGTCCACAGATGGGTCATTATATAATGGCTTTACTGCAGAGTAATGTACGATTACTGTTCTTGAGATACTAAAAAAAATCAGATAATACTGCTTAGTCCTAAGCAGTTATCAGGTTTTGCTTCAGTATGTTGGAAATCCTTTGCATAGCAGAAGCCTAGTACACATGTATATATAATTTAAATTGTATCTAACATAAAAAATGGTAACAGAAATTTGCTGATGAGGGTGGTGAGTCACAAGGGATTTACAAGTAAAGTTTATATAATTTCTTACGAGGAAATTATTTTCCCACTCTTAAATGAGTACAGAAAGATCCCAGAGAGAAGCACATCCACATAGGTGAGACAATATAGGCTGTAAAAGGCTTCCTGGAGGCTGGGAAGGGAAGGGCACTTGGGATACAGCTAGTTTTAGGAGGGCCGTGACAGGAAGGACGCTGGAGGACTTCAGTACTTCTGTGAAAAGCCTTAGCAGCGGTGTCATTTTAGGGCTGGAAAGGAGCTGAACAAGGTGGTAGGGCAGTGTCAGGCTCTGATCCAAGGCTCTGCTGCCTCCTGCACCCCCAGAGGGCTGAGCCTGTTCTGTCAGGATTCACACCCAAAATAGGAGAAGGGGTCCACACACTTATAAACAGCCAGTTACCAATACTGCAGAAAACACTGAGCTTTAGCAGTGTGGTGCACACTCAAAGGATGTAGAGGGAGACAGGAGGCTTCTATGTTACCGCTGTTCATTGCACGAGCCTAAAGTTTAGCTCCTCAGGCAGGAACTGTGGTTGCTGAGAGCTGGTGGAGAGCTTATCCTGGCCACAGCTGTAACACAGTCAGAAAATGGTATCTTTATCTGTGCTCAAATCCAAAGCTAATGTAATCATCAGCAGTGCATTTTTAGCACGGGGTTATATTTGACCCTGTTCTCTGCTACCATCCCTTATTTGTTTAATGTCAGAGTGTGTTTGGAGCTGTACAATGGTAAAATTAAATATAGTCCCTGTACTGATGATGTTATGTTCATAGGACTGCAAAAAGTTTACTTCTCAGACTGCATGTAAGAAGAACTAATTTACCCAGGAGCTTTTGATGAAGTCTGCAATAAGACCACAATGCAGTCTCAGTTATCAGCCCGAGTTCTTACCTTTTGTAAGTCTGAAAAACATTCACTTTTTGAGCTGAAAATGTTCATCTCTGCTTTCTGGTCAGAAATAAATTAGTGAGCTTTATCATTTCAATTGTCATTGAGTTATAGAAGAGTATAAAACATGTATCTTTTTTTGTGTTGTAAAACAAATTCTTGCCATGCAGTTGGGGTTATTTCAAGATAAACAACAGCAAAAAAAACCCATCTGAGATCTCAGAAATAAAATCTGGCAAGGCCCCAGTTCAGCTACAGATTGATCCCTCGTGCTGTCTTTGCTCAGAAAAATAATTTAGCATGGACAACAAGTTGAGTATGGGCTCACATCCCCTTCAGGTCCATGCTAAAGTTATAGTTAAGTGTGTGACAAATTATTGTGTGGGGTAGGAATTGTGTCCCAGCTGTATTTCTTGTCTGGAAAAAGAAAATGTCTGAACAGGAGCTGGGATAAAACTAGGTTCATAGGACAGAGAAGAGACAGGGTAAGTCTGCAGTGAAGACTTGACCCAAGTTCTTGCTGTAGCTCAGCAATTCCTAGAGCTGCAGAATCTGGGAGGCGAAGAGGGAGCATGGCTGTGTCATGTGGGGATGCTGGCCTAGCACTGCCCACAAAATATTCTCAAAATGCAGGCAGTCCAGGACAGACAGAATTATTAGATGCTTTTTCCTCTTCGGATCTTCCAGTCTTCCTCACCCCACAATGACAGATCAGGGAGCCATTGAGCTGTTCTGCAAGAACAGTTTTACCCCAGGACTCTGCATCTGCCCAGCAACCAGTTTAACTGTGTCAGTTTAACTTCAGCTCAAGCTGAAAAATCACAAAACAATCCTAAATTAACAATTCGATTTTCACTGTGCAAATCTAACATTTCTGCTGCTATTATGTCCCTTATCTCTGTTTACTTTTTAATAATTAGGACCCATAAATGATGAGCTAATGTGACTCTCTTGTTCACATTTAAAAAATAGACCACATTGTTACACAATCCATAAACACCAAAATGTCCCATTTTCTACTTTTTTCATGGAGGAAGACTCTTGAGAACTTGTAGATTCTCAGCTGTCAGGGTCTGCTTTCCCAGGCAAGGAGTCTGTTTCAGGCTTGCTCCACTCCTGTACAGGATTTGGAACTATTTTTGTCTATCCAATGTGACTTTCCATATCACAGCACTTTCTATCAGGATGTAAATCTCTGCTTTCAGGATGGTCCTCTTCATTTGGAAACCACAAGTTGTGCTCAACAAGCTAAACATTGGACCTGATGTGAACTTGTTAACTAATGTGACCTAAGCAGAGGCAGCATCAGGTTGCCTCCTCAGCTGGAGGTCACTTTGCGAAGTCTGCAGAATCCAAAAGCAATGTGAACAAAGCTTTCCTGTAAAACAGAGACACATTAACTCAAGGTTCAGAGTACAGAGCAGCTGTATGAATGGAAACCTCTGATTAGGGGTTGCAAAAAACGGTTAACATTTAGCCAGCTTATCTGCTGACAAAACATTGCTAAAGCTGTTCCTTAGGTTCTGATTTCTAAATGGTACATAACACAAGTAGGGTATCATGGGGCAATTTCTTCTGGGTCTTTCAGAGCTGAGCAAAACCATAACATATACACTGCCAAGTATATTTTGTTCAGCTTTAGCTTGTCTGCTTTTCAATTCTGTTCCCATCTTTGGTGTTCAATAATGCATATGAGGTATCTGTTCTTTCAACATTGGAATGAAATGGGGAGGTGGAAATGGTTCAAAACCTTTTAAATTGCTGAAACCTTGTTTGTGTAAGGTTTAAAAAGGCAGCTAAATAGTTCTGAGCAAATAAATTAAAACTCTGCTGAAGACTGATTTGAGAGATGAGAGCGTGCACTGCTGCTGTTAGCCCAGCAGCCTTGCATGCAAACATTGGAGCACACTTCTGTGTTTGAAGTGTTAACAGTGCATCGGCGAGGTGCAGCACCCTAATGTCGAATTATGGCACCTCCTCATCTATCAGGAGGAACAGAGAAAAGCTGGAGCAATGCTGAAGGAGCTCAGTGTTGTCTTCCCCCCACTCAGTGGCTCAACGCTATGTTATATTGACGGTGCACAGATTGTGTGTTCCTGCTGGGAGCCGCCATGGCACCAGGTCTGGAGAGGGGACCCCAGTGCAATGTCCTTGTCCTCACTGCTCTTTACAGCTTCTGCCAGGGATTTCTTCACATCAGGGGCTGATCTGGGCCAGAGCAAGAGATGCAAGGCTCAGAGCTTTCCCATGCTGTCTGCTAAGTCATAGCACTAAGCCAGGGCATTAGAAACACTGCACAAAGCCGTTCAGTGTCTATCAGGTTTTTACCGAGTCTCCAGTTACTGTCTGTTTTATTTTGTTGTCTTTCCTTCTGCCTATCTCATGTTGCAGTTTCAGTCTTCTGGGATTCTTGCAGAAATGGAGCTTAAAAACTTACCAATTTGCAAAAATTACCTCTTGCTTCTTGATCAGCTAATTGGCCATACCATGCTGGGCTGAAGCAGATTCATTCTGCTGATTTGTGGTCATGGGAAATAAATAAATGCTCTTTACCTGAAGTAGAAGTGGATTGACTCCACCTATGTGCATTTACCCCAAATTGCATCAGTGTGAGATTTCATAGAACAAATGTCAATGAATCAGGTCCCTTTTTGAATTGCTATTTCTAGGGTCACTGGCAAAATTTGCTAGGGTATTGGTTATCCCTGGCGTGCTCAGGAGGCCAGAAAACGCTTTAGTTGAACCATGGTTGTTTTCTCTGGGGTATTTTTCAAGCATTTGTGGTGACAATATGGCTGGGGCTGCAGAGAGCTTAGCACATCCCTGGGTACCAGCCTTGCTCAGTTGATCCCATTTCTGCATCCATAAGTCTGGATTTAAGCAAACTTCTGGTTCTGGTTGTTGATTTTTGTGTACTCAGTTGACAGTTGGAAGAACCACAAGGCTGGTTTTGTGGTTGTCTGCAGGTGAAGGATGCATGGCTGTTGTTGCAGTTGTCCATGGGCAACCCGAAAGTATTAGACTGCCTGTGTGCTGCTGTGAGTGTGAATAGGCCATCATTTTAGCAAATGCCATCCTACTGCTTCCTGTGCTCTCCCATCTGCCCAAGCTCTTCTCTTTCTGCTATGCTGCAGTCTCCTTGAAGGCAGGGAGCTCCTGTTGGCTTTGTGGCTATTCTCTCCTTGGCATGGTGGTTCCAGGGGCACAAAAATACTGCCAGCTCCTGCAGTAATAATACTAAATGATTACTACTGCTGCCATTGCTGCAGCAAGCAAAGGTGCAACCTAGGGGTCTGAGCTGGACTAAATGGCCTGGCCTGCTGTGTCCTGTCATTAAAAGAGACATAATGGGAGCAAAGAAATTAGGTATGGCCCTGTGGAGTTAATATGCCTATCTGTTAATATGCTTATCAGTTAATATGCTTGCTTGCTCAAGAACAAGTGTTGTGAGCCTTAGGCTAAGATCTGTAGATGTTGTGCTGGGTAGGTACTATAGTAGCAGTAAGAGGGAGAGTACTGAGGACATCTACACTAGCTCAGCTCCACTGTTCATACAGATGTGGTGAGAGGGCACAACCAGAGGTGTGGCCATTTTCTTCTGGAGGGCAGTGGGAAAAAGGGAGCAGATTAAGGATGGCATACGACTTCTTCCCAAAGGCAAAATTAGAATAAAGAAGAATACATTTGAAATTGAAAGACACTTTGAACAACAAGACCCAGAAGGAAGGAAAGGAAGGAAAGGAAGTGGATTTGACTTGGCTTTCAGTATTTCAACTTTATTGCTTTGATAAGAGATACAGAAAAATTGTGAAAGCTTAAAAACTGTCACAGGTTGAGAAAATGAAACACCTGCCCCTGAGTAGTCATTAGCATCTCTGTGTTGTGAACAGAGATCAATACTACTTGTCTGCAATGGCAGATGATTC